>NC_137896.1:121589062-122189062 GCF_963455335.1 Martes martes
GAAATAGTTTACTATCTTTCACTTTATATCGTGAGACATTCCATTCAAACTTAAACATGCGCGCGCGCACACACGCACACGCACACTCGCTCACTCACTATACATCACGCCTCCTTTGACCCTCTGGGAATCCTGACCTGAGGTGATATTTGGACTCTATTGTTATGTTGCAGTACGACCATGGTTGAAGCCTCTTTCAGCCCCTCGCCCTCCCTTACTTAAATTAGAATATGAGGTAGGAGTGGGGCGTGGGATGGGACCAGGCAAGCTCACAGGGTCCTTGCAGCTCTGGTGGTTGATCTATCTTCTATGCTTTGGTTTGGGGAATCCTTTGTGGAACAGTCGGACACTTAGGCTGATCTGAACAGCGGATCCTTAGACCACAGAGCTCCCTCTCCTCTAAGTCATCTAGTCTCTTGGTTGAGGGGCCATTTTCTCTGGGCCTTAAGGGACAAGCTGGGGCCCTGGGTACTTGGCCTCTCAGGGAGCCACAGCCTTGTGTGAATAACTGAATGGAAGAAAACCTCCCACGTTATACCCAGTCCCCCCAAATCTGCACCATTCAACTCTCTCAGCCAGGAATTCCACATCGAGGGGTAACTGCTTCTCAGGCTTGTTCCAAATGTCTCCCTCCTGTTCTTCCTGCATCCGCCATCTTGTAAAAAATAAATAAAGACGATTAACCCCTCTTTTGCCCAGAGATAGTTTTAACGTCCTCAGTGCAGGATTAGTCCCTGTGCTGCCCCAGAGCCTGTTTCCTCCCTCCCCTGCCCGGCTCTGTGGGAGGGGATGCTGACCTGTCCTGGCTGCTTTTCCAGGCTCCCCCGACAGAGGGCTCCTCTTGGGTTTGGTCAAAGAGAGGCCCTGGAGGAAGACTGAAGGCAAGAAGAAGGGAGAAGCCAGCACATTTCTCTCCCTTTGCCTTTGCCTTGAGTTGATGGAGTCCTTGGCAGAGCCTGCACGTCCCATGGCCCAGCTTCTCAGAGACTGACTTACTGTGGTTCTCAGTCTCTGCTGAGTGACCCCTGCCCCCAGCTCAGGTAACTCGGTGACTCTTCTTCGTCCCTCCAGCTGAAGGATGGCAGTCGTCTCCTGTTGCCCTCTTCTCTAGGGCACCTTCCCATCGCCGTTGCCTTCCCAGCCTCCCCGTCACGCGGAGCACCGCTCAGTGTTACGAAATACCCCGTGTACGAATCCTTGGAGGGCTTGCTGTTTCTTGTTTACATCCCAACTAACTGAGTTGCTAAAAACCGTACTTCAAACGTCTTTTCCCTTCCTGTGTGTGTAATCTAGGCGCCACCGAAACACATTCGCCTTCACTTCCGTTAGCACCTCCTGAAGTAGACAGAATTCATTCGCTCTTTTATTCATTCAGTCAATATTTGGTGAGGCACGACTCATATCCCCTAGCCACGTACTGCGCTAACGGATGCAGCCGTGAACAAAACAGGCGACGTTTCTGACCTTGTAGAGTTCACGGGTTTGTGGGCAAGCCTCAAACCCTAAAATAAAGTGTGTTAAGAATGAGACACTATTGGGGCATCTGGGTGGCTCAGTGGGTTAAAGCTTTTGCTTTTCGGCTCAGGTCATGATCCCAGGGTTCTGGGATCGAGCCCCGCATAGGGCTCTCTGCTCAGCAGGTAGCCTGCTTCTCTCTCTCTCTCTCTGCTTGCTTCTCTGCCTACTTGTGATCTCTGACTGTCAAATAAATAAATAAAATCTTTAAAGAATGAGACACTATCATCACACACAGTCTTAGGGGACAGAAAGAACTGGGTTTACCTCAGCCCTGCCACTTGCTTCAGGTTAGATAAACGCGGGCAAGCTGCTTTGCCTTCCTATGCCTCGGTTTCCTCTTCTTTGAAAGAGCACATGGTGTCCAGTTCATGCCTGCTCCAGCCTCTTTCCATGCTCAGTGAGGATGCTGGTGTTGCTAACTTCATAGGCTTGCTCATGATTAAATGTGTTGCTTTTATTTTTTTTAAAAGATTTTATTTATTTATTTGACAGACAGATCATAAGTAGGCAGAGAGGGAGAGAGGCAGGCAGAGAGAGAGGAGGAAGAAGGCTCCCTGCTGAGCAGAGAGCCCGACGCGGGGCTCGATCCCAGGACCCTGGGATCATGACCTGAGCCGAAAAGCAAAAGCTTTAACCCACTGAGCCACCCAGGTGCCCCAAATATGTTGCTTTTAGAGAAAGAGACAGATGTCCCAGAAACAAACTCACCTCAAATATTTATCTTTAAAAGCAGCTTTCAGGGGAGCACTCATTCAGCACTGCTGAGATTCAGGTTGGAGAGGTGAAATGGAGCTAGAAATGCAACAAGATGGGGTGAAGTCCAAAGACTGGATAGTAGCTTGGTCTTGTGCTCGTGCTAATCAGGAGTGTGTGTGCACATGTGTGTGTGTCTGTGTGTAAATCTGCATGTGCCACAATAAAGTCAAGGCAGGACATTTCACATCATCAAAGAGTCAAAGTTAAGCTGGGCAGATTATAATTTCAGTATTAATTGTGTTTAAAGTTTTTGAAAATTCTGATTTCCACATTAAGTTAGAGGCACATGTGTCTTGGTTATCGTCCACGTTCAAAGGCTCGGATTCATCACTTGTTCTTCATTCTCATTCTTGAGGCTGCATGTGGCAAGTCTCATGGGGCATGGTCCGTGGCTCTGAGCCCATTTTTCTGCCACCTCCGGGGCTCCCCTGCTTCACCACACTTCGGGGCCTTCTGTTGGCTCTACTACCTCTTTAGATCCAGATTTAAATGAATCACTTGCCTACATTTCACTTACAATTTTTAATCATCCTACCCACGATATTCTAATAGCATTAAATAACTACAAAATCTAATAAAAATCAGTCTGAACCTCATTAGAATCTCATTAAGAATAGGGTTGTTCCATTTGCTAAATTGTCGGAGATTATTTTATCCGGTTTTGTTTTGTTTGCATTGTCCAGGAGAGCAGGGGGATAGATGGAGTCATAGAATGTGGCTTCACACACTCAAAAATTCTTTCATCCACTTTCTTGAGTTTACAGGTGAAGAAACTATAGTTCAAACAAGGGAGGGGACTTTTCCAAAGTCCCACCTGAAACGTGTGGCCGTTGAGAGCAAGAACTCAGGCCTCCTGCCCCTTAGTCTAGTGTCTCCCCTCCAAGTTCTGGGCTTTGAGCCCAGGCACTGATTTATGGATTTGAGGAGCATATCAGCGATTGAGCAATGACTCACTGATCAGCCACGCGCTCTTTCACTGAGCAAGTCTGGAGCCTCCGGAAGGACACCAGGAAGTTTCAGAGATGCAGAAGGAATGAGTCCTGCCCTCTGGAAGGCTGAGAATCCACCAGCAGTGTGGTTCACAAGCAGACGAAGAGCTGTTGCCTCCGGAAATGCTGGCCTGTGCTCACACTGCTCACCCCATCTTTTCCACATCAGGATGGGGGTCGCATTCCTCCCAGTCCTGGCCAGTCCCGCAAGGGCAGGTACGGACAGAGGCTTCCCATGGCCCCAGTGCTGAGACAGGCAGGAGCTATTTGTCCGTTTTAACAAGCAACATCTCCAATAAGAGGACTCATTGGGTAGGACTGAGTAGTTCACGGGCAAAGAAAGAAAGGAAGAGGCTCAGGCAGGAAGTCTTTTATGATCTATCAGTGCACAAATACTGGCATTTCTCTTTCTTAAAAAGAAAAAAAAAAACCGCAGTGCTAATATGAATAATTATGCCAGCTTTTGTATAGCACTTTGCAGTCGACGACGTGCTTTTGAATGCATTCTGTTATCTCATTGCATCCGTGGGAGATTGGGGAAGGGGAGAGCAGAGGGGGCTGGCACCTCTGGGGACGCAGCAGCCTCTGTGTGCCTGGGAGTCCAGCCTGGCACAGTGGGTGGACGCTACTGCTGAAGATATCTTGCTGTGAACGTCCCCTCGGAGACGCCCCCGTGAGCTGCTGTTTTCCCATGGAAACTTGAGCAAGTCTCTCCAGGTTATAAACTGGAGTCAGTTCTTTTCCTGCCTGCAACGACACTTCTTGAGCCGAATCCTTGGCGGGTGTTGAATGTCCTTCCCGGCCCTTGCAGGCTGCTCTGGGAGGCGCTGGGCCCCGTGCTTGTGCCCGTGGCTGCTGGGAGAGTCCTCCTTCACCACAGCGGGGCCCATGCTAGGACAAAGGTGCTGCCACAGATGGGACCTTGCCAGGTGGCACAGTCCTGAGATTTCTTGCCCTAATAGGCCCTTTAGACACTGTGGGTGGCAAAGGTGCAGAAAGGCTGTTGCCAAATTAGGAGCACGTGCAGGAAAATGTCGCTGTAAAACATTTTTCCAGACCTCGTCTCATCTTGCTTTCCTTCCGGCGGCAGGAAAAACAGCAATGATAACAAAAACACAAACACCACCACCAGCTCTAGCAGTCTTTAACCTTGACAATCGAAGGTGGCATGATTTCTTCTGGTCTAAAGGGTACCCCTCCCCACACTCCAGCAAATAAATCAGCTAAAGTACATATTGTCCTGCGAGTCTGCGTCTCTGATGGGCTCTTCTCCCCTCCTCCTCCCGCCCACTTTCCTAGGAGGGTGCCTGGGGGTAGGATGACTTCACATCTCCGGCTCTAATAGGCTTGCTGGTCCCCGTGCTGACGTGCTTGTCCACTTGTCCTGGGGGAGGTTCTGGCCTCACCAGCTCCACTGCTGAAGTGCCCACTGCTTGGGGGAATGGTCGGGGTGGGGTGGGGGGGCATCTGCCTGTGTTCTTGGCTCAGGCAGAGCAGGATCACTGACCCTGGGGCTTGGTGGGAGGAAGTTTCTCCATTCCTGAAGCAACACTCCTCGGATGGCAGGAGATGAAGAGTCAGTGGCATCTTGGGCCACCTGGACACATCCGCAGCCACTTCTAATTTACCACCTTGTGCCATGCTGAACACCTTGCCCAAGAGCCAGTTTCTCTGTGGGCACTCCGGTTTCCCTGAGATCTGCCCGGGGAAGTCAGGAGTAAGCTGCTGTGTGCGGGGATGTCCCCGCACCCCTGTCAGCCTGACCCTCCCAGTCTCTCTGCTGCCCACAGCAGTTTCAGCCACTGGATAGAGGCAGCGATGTCTGACCTCCTCACCACACTTCCTCCTCTCTCTTCCAGCCCCGCCACGGGCACTGAACCATGTTCTACTTCATTTTTCAGACAGTTGGAAGCCTCTTCATGAGCTTCCCTGGTTCTCTGCCCTACGACCTTCTTTGAGGCCTTTTCTCACCTTCGCTGGACAACAAGCCTCATTGTCTGGCCAGGCAGGAGGGATGCATGGAAAAGAAAAAAAAAAAAAAACCGGGGTTCCTGAAACCGTATTGGAAGCCATTTCCAAAAAATCATGGTGCTTTATAAAATCAACATCAGCATGAATTGACGAGCCCCTGGGACAGAGTAATTCTGTCACCTTCTTTGGGTCAGGTCTCTACAACCCCATCCTTGTCTGGTCAGGCCTCCTCCCCTCTGCACGGGGCTGCCAAGCCCTGTGAGAGAACCGCAGGCCTTGGGGCACTTTTCCACCCTCAGCTTTCCTTATGGGCCCCGCCCACCTCACACACAAGTCTGCCAAAAATTGGGCTGGTGAGTACTCTGAATAGAATTTTGGCAAGTGGCTAAGGTTTCACATTTACTAAATTTCTGAGTCTCTCTTTACATGTACTCAAACTGGGAATCTGGAACATGCACCCTTTGGATTTTTTTTTTTTAAGTAAAATAACATGTTTTTGTTATTTGGGGGGGCAAACCTTTTGCCAAACAGATAGAGCCAGAGGTGGTCTGCACTTTGCAATTTGTGCACCCCTTGTCATCTTTTAAAATACAAATGAATAGTGGGCAGTAAATGCCATGGTTTTATGAGACTCAGTTATCTTGGGAAATTGGAGTAGGGAGAGGGGGTTTGGGGGACTTTTTTTTGGGATGGAATGACACAATTTGTTAACCTGCTCCCCCTCACCCCCAATCTCTATGATTCCAAGCTTGGCAAAGGAGAACGAGGTTTGAGTTCTAATAAAACGCACTACAACTTGAAGCCAACTTGTCTGTGTGTTTGCAGAGTGGGTGTGGGGTCAGGAGGGAGTTCAGTTGAGCCTACTGCTGGTATGCTTTGCTGTCAACTTGGTACCTGCCCTCGTTTTAGCCTTCTTTGCTCTTTGGTGTCCCTGAAATGAGGACTGGATATTCCTTCCACTCTGTGGTTCTGGTGTTGTCCACCTTGGGTCTCGGCTCATCACCATGCGAAGTCGTGATAACTGGGTCATGACAGCATCCATCTTTCCCACCATAAGCTAAACCCCAACTGACACTAGTTTGTTTCTATCAGCATCACCCCCATCATTCCAAAATGATTGGACAAAACCACATGTGAAAAAATTCTGCTAATTCCTACTCTGTAGGCCGTATCTACCGCCCACACTTCCCCCAAGGCTGGGGCCCTGTGGCAGAGAGAAGAGGCTGAGTCATTGCGTCGTTCGTAAACAGTGAAAGTTGGAATTGTCTTCGCCTCTGGAATAGAAATCCTGAGAAGTTTTCCTTTCTGCCCAGCTTTTCTGGTAAAATAATGAAACAATGGGATTGTGCCTCAGACATCTAGAAATAGACCATCTTTCCTCAATGGGCGATTATTTAAGTTAATGCTGAATTTTCAGAAAAACAAACCTTGGGAATGTTTGTGCAGATTTTTATTGGGCAAAGCCAGTGTCTCCCATTAGCAGAGTGAGGATGATGGTGGGGATGGTGGATGTTGGAAGTGAAATGTGGGTGGTCGGAACTGGTCAAGCTTCTTCCTTCCCTTTGTCACTCCGTATGGACACATAGAGCTCCAGTCTCCTGTTTTCCTAAAGCCCGGAGACTGTCAGTCGGGTCTGTGTTGCTGGTTGGTAATGGCTGAGTTGTCACACCATTTCTGCTGCGGTGGAAATTGATTGACATGCAACCTGACTGCTTGGTAGGAATGTTTTCCCCCCATGTTGGGGGCTAGCTCACTTGCTACCCTGGGTCTGGCCGGCTCTCCTCTGGTCAGGGGAATAGGAATGGTTTGTGTTTCTATATGTGTGCAGGTAGAAACAAACCCATGATTGGAGAAAAGGTTGCTCAATCAAACCGTTTTATTTATACGGCACCAAATGTCCAGAATCATCTGTGAGGTTTTTTTCCCTCTACCTGACAGCGTTGGCTTATTGTTTTGGCATCCGAAGGCACAGGGATAAGGAAATGCTTCAAAAGCTTCAAAGATCTGCCTAGGTTATCTCATCCATACCCAGTGCCTTTAAATGCCACCTCTATTGTGATAGTCCCTAATTTGCATCTCTAGGAAGGACTGTCTCCTCTAATCTAGTGGCCTCTCCAGGGGGGTGTTACACTCATATCTTAAACCATCGGTGTCTCTAATTGAGCTCTTGATGTTACCCTACACTCATTTCTTCTCCACTCTTTCCCCCATCCAAAGGCGGCACTATCATTTACCTAGTTCCACAAACCAAATCTGGGAGTCGTCTGTGATTCCTCCTCTTCTTTATACCTTCATCAGTGAAGCCGGTTGATTCTATTTCCAGAATTTAAGTGAATCTCCTCCCTTCTCCCCAGTGGGACTAGCGTCACCCTGTCTGTGGCAGTCATCCCTTCCCCTGATGTCCGCCGATGCCTCCTAGCAGGGCTTCGTGCTTCTTTTCTTGCTCGTCAATCATTGTGCACGCTGCAGTCTTTTCAAAACTTAAGTTGGATCCCATCACTCTCTTTTCCAAAACTTTTCACCGAACTCTGTTGTACTGAGAATAAAATCAGAGCTCGAGGTTGGGTGGGGTGACGGAGAAGGGGAGAGAGAGAAGCAGACTCTGTGCTGGTATATGAATTATATGTCAATAAAGCTGTTAAGACTGATTACTCAAATTCCTGCGAGAGCATCCATGGCTCTTTGATGAGCGCATGACCAAGCAGGCCAATCAGAGTGGGTTCCTATCAAATGGTAGCTTTGATTGGACCCGGATAATAGCTCTTGCTCCTCTCCCTCTCCTTTCCCCCTTCTCTCCCTCCCCCCTTCCCTCCCTCTCCCTCCCTCCTTCTCTCCCTCCCTCCACCGCTTAAATATTTTCTCAGCATTCTTCTGGGAACCTTGACCCAGAGACGAATTGGACATGACCTTTATCCTCAAGGAGCTGGTTTGGTTGGGAGCAGAGTAGGGTGGAAAGGAATATGTAAAGGTGTGCACGGTCAGGACCCAGCCTAAATCACTGAGCACAGAGATGGTATTGTGGGCATTCTGGCAAGAGAAATCATCTCTGTGTGGAGAAACATCTTTTGCTGCAGCAAATATGGTTTTATTTCTATATTCTTGTATGAATTCCACAGGCAGTTACTGTGCGTGGTGCTGGGGACACAGAGATAAATCAGAAAGTGTGTCCCCAAGGGGTAGGTGGTGCATATGAACCAAGTCTGGTGGCCCTGCAGCCGGGTAGGGCTGGAGGCTGAGGGAGACCCCAGGGGGCTGTTCAGGGGCAGGTGCGGAGCTGCCTTCACGGTTAGCGAGTGCTGGAAGGATGAGACTGCTTGGCTTGGCAAAGCAGCTCAGAGGCAGGTGTTTTTCAGAGAGCACAGATTGGGGCAAGTCACACAGCCTCCCTGAAATGGCCTGGCCTCAGAGGCAGGTCAGGGGATGGGGGTGTGAACGCCCGGTGGGCGGGCGGGAGTGGCTTTGAGTCCGGATGGGCTCCCTCTCTGCGGCAAGATCTTTCCTCTGGCATGGGTGAGATGCCCCTGCTCCCCATCGCCTAGCGGGTGGCTGCTCCCGGGTGTGGAGGGCTGGCCACACGGTCCCTGCGGTAGAGCAGGCTCTGCAGGAAGTCTGGCTGGCGAGCTGCCTAGCTCTGTGCGGGGCGTTTGCCACTAGAGGGAGTGCCGAGTCGTTTTCCTTCTCCAGCACTGGGCTCCCAGGGCTGCAAACCTGCCTGGGTAACTGCCTGGGATTGGGGGTTCCTGGGAAACTCCTTTGCTCTTTTCTACTTAAAGATTTCTCAGAAGCAGCTGGATTCAAGAATCCTTAGCATTGTTTGGCAGGAATTTGCAGAACCCTTCAAGTAGGGATGCAGCCTCAGGCCTCTTGCAGACCTTGGGCGGCTTTGGCAGGGATTCTGGTCCCAGGAGAAGCTGTCCTTTGTTCCTAGCACTTGAGGACTTGAGAAAAGCAGGGAAGCTCAGTTCTGTTTCCCTGTGGGGAGTCTGGTCTGGCCCTCAGAGCTGCAAAGGAGAGGCTCATGGGTCCTGGGCAGTGGCTCAGCTCTGTGCCACCTGGAGAAGTAGTTTAGTGCCTGGCGGGAGGGATGAGGATGGGGAATCAGGTGAGGCCAGGCTGGCGGGACTTGGAGCTGCTGTCTGAGACCCGGAGGCAGGATAGCTGGCTCCCAGTACCTCGAACATGGTGCTAGTGGAATGGATGGGCTCTGTGGAGTGGTCGGACCCTGAATCTGGGCAAGAACAGCCCTGCTGTGTCTTTCTTGGCATGGCCCTTAGATAACAGCCGATGATGGCTTGTGGATGCCCCCAAACCCTGGCAAGAGGGACTCCTCCAGATCCCAGCTGGGCTGGCTTCCTATGGCGACTGGCTGATGGTTGCTGCCTTTAGAGACAGGGCTAGGACGGAATGAACAGGGTGTCCCAAGAATAAGCCCTCGTCCTTGGCCACCACTGACATTGTCACTAAGATTTTGGACCACATCCTAAACCTCTTCTGACCCAGGCCCTGCTAAGGGAGTCGGAGGCTTGGAGTCCATTTTCTCCCTCCAGCATTGACTCCTGGGTCTTGTAGATAGTCCCTGGGCATAGGCGGCAGGTGTGCAAGAGGACAAAGTGGGGGACCACATGCCTCAGGAAGCTGGTGTACCGTCTGCAGCAGGAGCAGGTCAGAGCTGGCCTGCTGAGGCTCCTGTCGCTGCTGTGGTTAATGCTGGTGATTACCATGGTTACCTGAGGCTGGCAGCTCTGATAGTCGAAGGCAGAGCAGGAGAAGGATGTCCTCTCCCTGCTCTGAGCCACATGGATGCCTCGGCCTCCCTGGGAAGGAGTCTCCTGGCAAATATAAGAGCCTGAACGAAAGAAGTTATATTGTCAGGGTTCAGCAGATTCATGTAATCCTCTATCACCAAGCACTGGGGCCTTTGCAGGGCCCTGTCCTGAGCCATTCCATGGGAGGGAGGCAAGGGAGGTGTCCTCAGTTTGCTCAGTCTTAGGGACAAGTCCTCAGGAAGCTCAGAGTTAGAGGAAGGAAGCAGTAGGAGGGACGGGGGAGAATTCAGCACAGACTCTCGAGGATCCAGTGGTGACTCTCTGGGCCTGTGCTCACACCCTCTCCAACCAGGGTGCCGGCTGGGGAGGCAGGACACCCGCTCTGCCTGTGGTTGGGAGCACCAGCTCCTGCCAGGTCCTGCTTCCCCATCTGCAAAATGGGGTTAATGGTTACTAATCCCCACCTACTCCAAGTCTGTGGGGAGGATTTTTTAAACGAATAATTTTGTGCATTGAAATGAGACAACAGATTTCAAGTCTTTGGAGAAAAGACCTTATTCATTATTATCAAAGACTCATTGAGCAGAAATTCCATTTATCTCCTTTGCTGCCTCTCCAGCACTGCCTGAACTGAGAACCACATCACCTCAAGGAGATGGTGGGGCGTGCACAGCTGCTGAAATCCTAGCCCTGGGGGTCCCCCGGGGCTGAGGGAGGCCAGGTGGGGGCTTCCTCTGAGCTGGGAGGGGATCCCAGGACCAGGAGCAGAGCACGAACTCCAGGTCCACGTGCTACAGCAGAAGTCTGAATGTTCTCAAGCATGGTGTGTAGCCTGGGCTGTGAGCTGGGGAGAAGGAAGCAGGAGCAGGTGGGTGGAGGAGGCCTGCTTCAAAGCTCTTTTTCTTTGGTTCATTATCATTACATGTTCATTTTAAAAAATGAGAAAATACAGATATGCAAAAAGAAAGAGCCAGAACGAAGACAAGAAAATTAAATCACTTATGTTAAATTAATTAAATTCTGATACTCAGTTCTGGTAAAGTGTATAACATCGAAGGTGTCTGCAAGCGTCTGAGAGAATGAATGAACTCAGATGACTGTAAGCCGTCTGATAGATATCTCCCTGAACTTTTTAAAAATAAAGATCTTTTTTTCAGAGAAGTTTTGGGTTCATAGCGATATTGAGTGGAAGGTACAGAGGGGTCCAACATCTCCTGCGTGTGTGTAGCTTCCCTGGTTACCAACATCCCCTGCTAGAGAGGCACCTTTGTGCCATCAGTGAGTCTCACGGACATGTCATTATCACCAAAGCATGCGGATTCCGGTAGGATTCCTTCTGCTGTTGTACCTTCTGTGGATATGGACACGCCCCCACCATGAGAGAATCATGCAGAGTATTTTCACTGCCCAAAAAACCCTCTGGGCTGCCTCCATCAGACATGTCCTCCTCCGGATGGACATTGAAACCCCCCCTCCCCACTTGCATGAATGTGTATGTGTTCCCACAGTAGGATTCTACTATGCACACTGATGTGAAACTTGTTTCCCCTCTGAGAAATGAGATGGGGATAGTAAGTGTGAAACACCCCCTTCTCGATAA
Source organism: Martes martes (assembly GCF_963455335.1). Taxonomy (NCBI): domain Eukaryota; kingdom Metazoa; phylum Chordata; class Mammalia; order Carnivora; family Mustelidae; genus Martes; species Martes martes. Next base: position 121,600,663 of record NC_137896.1, read on the forward strand.
TGTGGACTTGACGTCTGTGTTATTCAGACCCGGTGACGAGGCTGAAGGAAGGAAGGAGAAGCACAGAACCTGAGAAAGGACAGAGTTCCTCGAAGGCCGGGCGGGAGAGGAGGCCCAGAAAGGGGAGTGAGTGGTGGGACAGAATGTCCTTTGGTAACACGGTGCAGTCCTTACCACCGCCCTCCACGAGAGCTGTGCCGGCCCCCGGTGTGCTTCTCAGTCACGGCTTCCTTCTCCAGAGTTCTGTGCTCCTTGAAGGAGGTCACTCACGGAAAAACAAAGAAGCCCGTTGGGGTAGAGAGATGTGTGTATTTGTTGATCGGGCGGGCCGTCCCAGGGCTTCCCGCATCCCTAGCAAATCAGCAGGTGTGTCCTGGTCGGTCCGAGGACCCCCCTGCCTGTGGGTTCAGGAGAGAGTCCCCAAAACTCCAAGCCTCTGCTTGCCCCCACCGCCTCCTCTGCCTGCCTTATCTGTGCTGACAGCTTCTCCTTTATCTCTGAGGGTCTGGATCCCAAGTCCTTGACCACCGGGCTGTGCTTGAAGAACTCTCTGCTTCCTCACGAGGCCTCTGGTCTCACACGTCCTATCTGCATGGTCCAGACCCACGCATCGGCTGGCGCTGATGGCTGCGGGGCGCGGAGACGCGGGGCTCGCCTGGCCGAACGCCAGCCCGCCTAGCAGCTGGTCACAGGCACCTGAGCACAGAAGCCCGGCACACTGCCCTCGTCCTCCCGGGTCGGAGGGGACTCCGGGGGTGTCTCACTGAGTGCAGACAGGCTCCAGGCTCCCGTCACGACGCACGCCTGACATCTCCCCGGAGGGCGTGGCTTGGCACACCTGTCGTTGGTCACCCGGGGCCTCTTCCCAGCCGCGGAGCCGGTTCTGGAGGAAGATGGACTGTTGGTTCCTGAAAGTCATGCCTCCTGAAGCCTCCGCCCGTCAACTTCTGCCACATCCTATGCTTTTTCTTCCTCAGGGGATGCGCCCGGGCGCTCTGCCGTTCACCCCGTGACCGTCACCTGTCCTCCTGGCCTGGCCGTGTTGGTGGCAGGGAGCCGCGAGGGAAGGCTGGCTTGTTGGTGAAAGGCTGGGGCCAGGGGCCTACGTTAATGAAGAGAAACCAGTTGGGACAAATGCGAAGTTCTCAGGGAGGCCTTTGCTCCTCACAGGTTCCACGCACGGCTCCGTGCCCACGGGGGGCTCCCCGGGACATCACGCTTCTCTCTGCATGAAGCCCACCTTCCTGCTGCACTCTGAGGAGCCTCTGCGCTGCGCTGCTCGCTAACCACCGCGGCGGGCCCTCCGCCTTCAACCTGGGCCCCCGCCTTCCCTGCTCACCAGCTGCCACCTGGCCAGCCTGCAGCTGCCCTCCCGGCCAGCACTCCTGTCTGCCCGGCTGCGGCCCGCGGGTGGGGAGCGGGGCGGGGCCTTCCCTGCTGGGCCCGCCCCCTTTCTGCTCTTTAGGAATCCACCTCGAGAGAAGCTTCGAGGCCGCTCTCTGAAGTGGCTTTCTTTTTTCCCTCCTCATGTCATCTACACTTTTTTTTTTTTTTTTAAAATAGTATGTATTTTAGTTTTCTTATTTTTGGTCTCTTTATTTACTTATCATCTCTCTCTCTCTCTCCAAGTAGCCTCCAGGAGAGCCGGGACCATGTATGTCAATTTTGTTTATCACGGTGTCCCCGGTACCCAGTGGGATGCAAGGCGTATAATAAGTGTCCCGTAAATAGTTGATTGACGAACGGTTTAACAACACATGGAAGGATGTCTTGACTCTAGGTGACTTTAAGCTCCATCTGAGTAAGACATATGAACTGTCATTCTCTGGTTGATGCTTGCTCAGAACGAGGGAGAGGGCTGCCCCACTCTGCGTACACAGATGTTGTCATTCTGGGGCTCTTAGCGTGGTGCGTGGTTTGGAGGAAAAGTAGCATGTTAACAACATGGCATGTGCCCGGTGGAGATTCCGACGTAGAACCATAGGCTTTGAGGAAAATAAACTCGGGCCTTTCACTGGGGAAGGGAAGGCTTAGGGACACCTACAAGCTGTCCACAGGTGTCCGAGGCATTGCCATACTGTGGAAGGAGAGAACTTATCCTGTGTGCTTAGAGGGGGCTGCCTTGAAGGCAGTGATCTCTGATCACTGGAAGTGTTACTAGAAGCTTCTCTTGGTAAGCACGTAGGATGAGATGACATGTAAAGTTGCTTTTAGTCTGAAGGGTCCACATACCTATCATCATTTTGAAATGTTTTTGTTGGGTTCCTCTAGCTGGCCTGGGGCAGGTTGGAAAGGCAGACTATTCCTGTCCTTCTTGATTCCTGAGGTAGTTTCTGGCCCTGTAAGAGTGTGTGTGTGTGTGTGTGTGTGTGTGTGTGTGTTGGTGGATTGGATTCTTGTTGAACAACTATTCACTCGATATTCACGTTTTCCTCCTCCACAGGCTGGCATATACTTCATTGCCTTCCTCCCCTTGGGCACAGCCATGGAAGCAGTGCACAGAAGTGGGAGTACCCCAAGGCCTTGAGTGTTTGCCCTCTGGCACACTCCCGCCTCCTCCATGACACGAGCGGACCCTGGGTAGCCACAGTTCCAGAATGAAGAGACATGTGGAGAGCAGACCCGACCCCAAGCACAACTGAGTCCAGCCAACCTGCAGACCCTTTACTGAGACGCAGTGAATGTCTGCTGTAAGCCCCTGAGATTTGGGGACTCTTTGTTACACAGCCATATTACAGAAAACCTGACTGACCAGTGTTCATGGTATTCTTTACAGGGGACTTCTCCACTACTCAGGTCTTTGCACAGAGGGCTTCAGGGCTGGGGTGCCTGCTCAATGGCATGTCATTGAGGAGTGAGGGCCTAGTAAACACTTCTCTGCCCCCTTTAGACTGCTTTCCCTGACCTCTTCCTCAAGTGTGTATGTCCCACACTGACAGGACAATAAACCACATTTACAAAATTCCACCTTCTCCTCCTCTACCAGGCACCTCAGCAGGTTCTCAGAACTGTCTGTCTCTGTTAAGGGCTATTTCCATTGTGGGAGGATCTCAGCTTTATGGGGAGGGAGGAGGGGCCTCTGAAGCAGCAGTAGGAGGAGAAGGAGCCACCAGCAGGGCCCTCTGGAAAGATGGGAGGAGGCAGGCAGCTGAGTGCTCCGAGGATGTCGCAGACCCAAACCAGGATGTTCTCTGTGATGTCAGGTGAGCAGCGACTTAAGTGCCTCTACCTCGAAAGTCCCCAGCACAGGCATGCTGAAAGTGGCTTTTAAAATGCCTTTGACTCTTATCTGTCTTGCATCATGCTCTGAAATGAAATCTCAAACACTTTAGCGGGGTTTGATGCAGAGAACGGTAAGGCTTAGGCAGAAAGAGAATGGGAGTCAAAAACCCTGGAGAAAAGCATGAATGGGCTTGGAGAGGACAAATAAAATAGCAGAGACATTTATACGGGTCTCCCTACCTCTCAGAACAAAACAATTATGCGATAAGAGAGGCATGGATGGGAGGAAATTCTTTCATTTTTCACATTGCAAGCTGGAGAGACCCAATAGCCTGTTTATGAAGAACAATAAAGAAGATACATGAACTCAGTAAAGAGGTTGTTACAAATATATCGGGTGGTTTTGAAAGGCCAGGGTTTTCTCCCCGCTTTTGGATAAAGCTGTCAGCTAAGTGTTAAAAGATTTTTTTTTTTTTGCTTTGTTTTTTGGGTTTTTTTGTTGTTTTGTTTTTTTGTTGTTTTGTTTTTTTGGTTTTTTCCAAAAAGCAATAACAGACACCAGCAGTTTGTTACAATTGGCAGAAAGAGTTATCACTTTTATTTAGGATTTGGAAATGCAATCAAAGAAGGGCAGATTGGAGCTTGAATTAAATGAAGCTTAAACAGCAAAGAGAAAAATCTCTGCTGGTCTTTTAAACAAACAAACACAAAAATTACAGCTTCTTATTGTTAATTTGAGCTATAAAAAATTTGACACTCATACTTGGTATAATAGTGCCAAGCAGAATGGTTGCTACATTTTTGTGTTAAGTACTGAATGTTCTGATAACTTTAAAAAGTAAAAACCCATGGTGTTTGGAAACTCTTTAGTGAGACCTAACTTATTTCGTGGGAAATTACAGTCAAGACTCATTCTGTTGGTTTTTGCGGAAATTATTTTCTCCTAGGCTACTTTACATTGACCAAAAAGTTGGGAGCATCATTTCTGCTTAGCTATCTTTTCCTGTTTGTTGTGTTTCATAATTCCTGAATACCAAATGACCTCCCAAGGTTGTGGAAACTATGATTTGCCCTTACATAATTATTTCCATTTTTTTTTATTCATCCTGATGAGAAAGTCTTTATATTATCTAGGAACTTCCCTATCTAGATCACAGTTCTAAGAATCAGAATAGAAGCATAAAGTTCCCCTGAGAAGATAAAAGAGATGTCACAGTGGTTGCTGCACATCTCAGGCATTTTAGCTGTAGGTCTCTGGACTCATTCAAGATTCTTAAATTGCGATAAGAGCAGCAGGCTGGTTTTAAAACCCAGAGTGAATTAGAAGTGAAGAGAGGTCTTTTTATGGTCCGGGATCATGACTACCAGACATGACAGTAGACTGGTGGTAATGTGAGATGGAAATACTACAAAACAGACACAAGCCTGGAGGACCCATGAATTTGGCTTGATTTAGAAAAGGGATAAATTCTTTCCCATGTGTGATGGTTAATTTTATGTGTCAACTTGATGGACCATGGGGTGCCCGGTTATTTGGTCAAATATTATTCTGGATGTATTCTGGGCATGTGAAGGTTTGGGGAGGAGATTAACATGGAGCAGTAAACATAGGGACGAGTAAAGCAGATTACCTGCTTCAACACTGGTGGGCCTTGTCCAATCAGTTGAAGGTCTGAATAGGACAAAAAGCCTGACCCTTCCTTGAAGAAGGAGGAACTGTTTTCTTCCTGTCTTTGAACTGAGACATAGACCTTCTCCTATCATTGGGCTTGGACTCAGACTGGAACTTACACCATCTGCTCTCCTGTTTCTCTGGCTTTTGGGCTTGGAGTGGAACTACACCAGTGACTCTCCTGGGTGCCCTGCTTATCAACTTACAGATCTTGGGATATAGCCTCTATAACTTCATGAACCAATTCCTTATAATTCCTCTGTCTCTATCCTTATTTTTCTTTCTCTCTCTCTCTTTTTATCATCCTGGTTCTGTCTGGAGAACCCAGACTAACAAGCCAAGCCTTGCTTGGGTCTTGGGGTTCCCTCTGATGGAATTGACAACTCCCACCCTGTGTCATCAAGGGAAGGTAGAGGCTTGTGTTCTCCTTGCTACACAAGTATCAGATCAGCCATCTCTTTGCCTGGACTCTGCCCAGCACTGGGACCCATGTCTATTCTGTCTGCTCAAGGTCATGCCTAATGGGTGGTTGCAGATTTGAGTAGACTTCCAGAATACAAGCTCCAAGGGACTCTGAGAAGCTTGTTTTTTTTTGTTTTGTTTTTTGTTTTTTTTTTCTGCCTGCCTGGCCCACACGCAGTCAGTTGTCTCCCACAAACACTGTGGAATAAATGAATGTTCTCTATACCCTCCCACAATGGTATTGAATAGAAATAACTTAAGAATCTTTTAGTAGCTAAGTTTTTTTTTTTTAAGTGCTAATGTTTAGAGAGAAAATGCTCAGGCTTTCCAAACACGCTTACCTTATCCCCCAGCACCTTTCCTCACCTGTCCCAACACTACTTATTACTCTTTAGCATGTAATGGTGCACAGGGCACTTTTGGTTCTAGCACATGATATGGTAGGAAGAAAGAATGCAAATAGAATCTAATTTTCTCAATGAGACAATGCTACCATAAGGGTTCTATTCCTTATTCATAATTTTTATAGACGCACTTGATATTTAAATCCTGAAGTCTATGTTGGCTCGGAATCAGAGCTACAGTTGAATTCTGCTTCTTCCAGAAGCTTGTTGGGCAAGTCCCCTAACCTCTGTAGGTCTGTTTTCTTACTAAAGAGGGGGAAATACCTCCCTCATGTGCTGGCTGTGAGGGTTAAACTCAGTAAGTATGGAAAAAGTACCTTGTGCATTACCTGGAACATAATAAGTGCTCAATAAATTTTAATTCCCCATCTCCCTCCTCCTCTCTCCAATTCAATCAAGTATTATGACAGGTGTGTTTCCCGCTCAGTGTAAAGCTTTTAAAGTGCATATAAATCAATTAAATTGGGCAATGCAGTAGTTGATCATGTAACATTTATTTGAGGGATCCTTGGGAGAAGGGGAGGAGATTAGGGGCTCGTGAAAACCTCTAGACAGACCCTAGGAGAGGGCGGCTCAGGTGGGGGTCCTGCGACATGGCATGGGCTCTCCCTGCTCTAAGTTCTGTGAGAAAAGGTGGGGTGGGCTTCAGGGCTATGACTTACAGTTGGGCATTTATAGTTCAGAGAGTAACTCTGAGTGGTCCTTTCTGCCCCTGTAGGTAAAAGCAAAGTGATCAAAGGAGTCACAGAAAAGGCCATCTGACCTGCCTTCTTGGTGTAAGGTTCATGAATTAGTTATCTCCTCAATGAGTGTAGAAGGTAAAGCGGATTTGACCCAACTGAAATTTCTCACCACTTGTCTGCTGCTAGGAGGGAGGCATGTTTGCAGGTACCCTTCCCTTCGGGCTGCTTTGAAGCATGAACTGGGGCCGGAGAGGGGAGGGCACGGAGGGCAGGATACTTGAGGCTTTACTTGGTTAACTTTAGGGAATGCCATTACTGGGAGGGAGGATGGGATGTGCCACAGACAAATGAAAAGAGAGATTGGGGTCAATAAGGAATGCTCCTTCTGTGGCCAGGGAATGGCCTCCAATGTGATTCAGGTTCTAGGCAATCCTGAAAAGTCCCGACACCATCTTTTTCCCTGGAGGAGGGCAGAGGGAATTCTGTTTGCTCGTGCATAATTCCTTGTTGCTCCGTACCTGGTTGCCCCATGTTTTAGAGTGGAATCTAGAGGAGGCATCCCTCAGAAAAAGCCATCCTGCCATGTGAGGCCATCTCTGCCATCCTTCCAAGATGAGGCTCAAGGACTGTCCCTTCACCAAACATCCCTTGTCTGCACCGTCCTATGCTCCATCCAGGGCTGAGGAGGGAGCTGTGGTAGGAGGATAGGACTCTGTCTCTCTGTCGTGTGAGTGTTGCGAGACAACTGTCCCCCTGTTCCTTGCATTTTTGCACATCTCGGGAGCAGAGGAATGGATGGCTTTTGTTCTTGACTCTGTCTTCTGGGATATTTGTGTAGCAAAAACCTTGGAAGATACAGACTGGGTCTCTCTGTGGGGGGAAAGAGCAGGAGCGGGTATTTTTACCGTCCGCTATAGTGAAGATAATGTCTCCCTCCAGGACAAAAGTCAGGCAGACTTATTCCTATTTTAAAAGGTTTGGCTTGCTAAGCTTGGATCCCCTCAGCTGTGAAGCAAACCCGCTGTGTGTGCAGCATCTGCCGGGGGGGTGGGGTGGGGAGGCTTCCACACCACCCCCTGCCCCTGGGGTTCGGGCAGGTAAGAGCAGCCAAAGCAAGTGTGATGCTCACGCTGCTTGCCCAACTCTGAGGAGTCCAGTGCTTTGTTTCTGGCCCAGAGGCTCAGACCTTCTACCTGCATCCAGAAAATTGTGGAGGGCTAAATTGTTAGCATGCAAGTAGGGTACAACCGGCGACCCTCCACGGCTCTTGATAGTGAATTTGTCACAAGAGACTAGTGACTGTCCAGGGCTGGGGGCAAGGCTGTGTCCACTCGCAGGAGGCCAGCACCATGTCTGATAACAGTCTGGACAACTACTGTCTCAGACAGCTCTTGTGCTCTCTCTCTCTCTCTTTCTCCTGGCCTCCCCCGAACCTCCTGCATTAGGACTTTTTGCTTCTCTGTGCCTGGTGAGGTGGCTGCAGGTTTTATCTCTCCCACTCTCCCTGGGGAGAAATCTCTGGGCTCCACCAAGCGCCTCAAGGAGCCGTCTGTGTCAAGGCTTCCGGCTTGCCTTCCCTCCCCTCCCACCCTGCTGCCACCCTCCCCTTTCTCTTGTAGGTGTAGCCTGGTGCCTACTCTCCTTCCAACCCAGTCCTCGGCGGTCCACTTGTCCACACGTCTGGCAACACCCCTTGTTGGGTAATTTTCCCGCCATCAGGGAAAGAAGAATGTTCTGCTGGTTCGGAGGTCAGACTTGTCTGAGAAACTTGGGTGAGTTGTGTCCACAGTCCTTCCTGGGCTCTTCACATCTTGCCTCAGGCTATAGGAAAGGGGGGTGCCTGTCTTTGGGGTTAGCCACTGGGAGCCTCTGACAGGCAGGGCCTGGGTCTACTTTACTCTACAAACTCCCATTTGGCCCTCCCCCTCTGCCACCCAGTCCTGACGTCTGTCTCTGGCATCCACCAGGGACACACACAGGCTCCGCTGAACAGCTGAAATTGAACCCGATTCAAAGCTGTTCTGTAATAGGCAGCTGGCACTGTCTCTCACTATTTCTTCTCTATTTGTACCCTATACCTTCATTCTTCAAACGATGTCATGCCATATAGTACGTTTCTTAATCTGCTCTCGCTGTTGAAAATTACTACTCCTAGAGTCATAATCAAGCAATAAACCAGCTAGCCTTGGGGATCATGCCTAGCTCTGGGTCTGGTCATGGTCATGTACGTACAGCTCAGAGTCCGCCTCTTAGGGATGTGTAGGGAGGAAGTGCAGGGAGCCAGGCACCATGACTCAGTGAGGCGCAAGGGGAGTGCGGCCGAGAGCTTAGCAGGCTGGAGAGGGCAGGAAAGGCTTCCCAGGAGAAGGAGACTTGATGCATCAAGCCCTCAGCATTTGTCTGTAGTAGGCTGGAAATCCCAGAATCTGGCACAAGATTTACTTCTGTAGGGAAGCGGAACCTGCAGTGGTTTTGCATAGATCTCCTTGCAATTTTTTCAGTGTCCAGAAAGATATTTTTGGGTCTTCCACTCCCTGAGCCCTTCCTCAGTCATCCCAACAGGCAGACAATTGTATTTGCTCAGTTTTTTTCCTCCCACAGGGAGCCTTGCCTTTCACTCATTTTAGGTGAAAAAAGAGCCTCCTTCTTTAACAGATGAATGAAACGGATTAAGGAATGTAAGGAATTCTGGAGGTTTTCTGTCTAGGCTATTCTTGGGTCCCTCTTAGTATTCATTCATTTACTCTTTCCTCTGTCCATTCCTCCCTCCACTCATTCATTCATTCGTTCATTCATTCAACTGACTCTGAATAGTACCTAATGAATCTCGGCTCTGGTGCTGGACTCCGGGCCAGGCCTTGTGCTGGGTGCTAGTAAACAGCGGCAAACAAAACAGGGATGTTCCCACTCTTGGGGGACTTGCAAGCAAATGAGGGAGACAAATCAGCAATACATGCAAACTGTTATCAGGCTTTGCAGGAAAAAAGCAGGGTGCTCCGAGAGCAAAGAGATAAGGGGGTCTGCCTAAAGCCAGGTGGCCAGAGATGGCCTGGCTATGGAAGTGACCTCCCTGCAGAGCCCCAAAGAGCGAGGAGAACCGGCTGGGTGATGAGAAGGAGAAAGAATGTTGGGCTGAATAGAGCATGCTGGGCGCCACTATGCAAAGATATGGTCAGAGGAACCCAGTCACTGGAGGAGACAAAGAGAAAACAAAACGTCAAACCAACTCACAAAACAAAGAAGTCCTTATTCTCAGGAGGACCTGAGAAATGGGCTGATGGAGGGCTCCCTGTGTGACAGGCACACTGTGTTTCTTGTCCCTCTAGCTGGACCCAAGTAGTGGCTCCCCTGCAGTGGGAGCAAGGAGGGGGCTAGTGCTGTGAGACAGGATGATGGAGAATCACAGGTGGTTTTCTAGGCCCCTGGTGACAATGGGGTTCTCATCCCCACCCCTCGTACCCGGCAACCTGCAGTTCTGCAGATGCTGTCCACGGTGCTCCCTGGACTCGGCTACCCCTGGCTGAGTCTCTGATGAAGAAGGCACCTGCTGCAGAGTTGAGTCTAAATCCCGGCTGCAGGGTTCAGAGGCCGGGACAATTATGACAGAAGTCAGGGGGCAGAGGCCCCTGTCATGCAGGTAGGTCGTGGTACACTGCCTGTAGTGGCTTTTTGCGCTGTGGTTGGGAGAAGCTCATTTAACGTTTTCTAACATTTCCCCAAGTGAATGAGTGGTCTGTGGGTGCCATAAGAGTGCTCATCTGTCAGTTTTGACAATATCACAGAGTGTACATTATTTATGCTAAAAATAGTCTGTACAAAAGATGAGGCTCTCATGGCAGGAACCAGTGAAATCCAAAGCTTCCGCCAGACCCTCTTCCCTCAGAGGTGATTGACAAAGTAATTTTCTGCTGTGCTTTACTAAGCCAGAGCACACCGTGCCCACCAGCAGCCTCTGCAGCCTGATGAGATCACTCCGGGTCTTCTCCCCAGGATGGCCCGTGGATAGGTCCTGTCTCCGTGGGCCATCTTTAGGATGGTAGAGTCCAGAAACAAGGGGGGGTTTGGTTCAGCACAGAGCGTGGGAACCGGGTGGCCTCCAGGTCGGGGTTGATCATGACTCTCTCCCATGCCTGGAGGGAGGGAAGTTGCGAATGGGGAACTGGGCACCAGAGTCTGCCGTCTCTGTCTCCATCAGGGCCGTGGTTGTAACAGCCGCTGTTCGTTGATGGCCAGCTCTGTGTCAACCCCACGCCAAGCGCTTTCTCCTGCTGATCTCCTGTCCTCGGCAGGAGGTACTCCTGACACCAGAGGAACGCTGCTGCAGGACTCAGATGGGAATTAGTCGCTCCTGCATGCGTGTCGAAGCAGGGAGCCCAGAGGTCTGATTCAGTGAACTGTGGGCTGGATGCCGGTTTTTTCCATAACCTCCAAGCTGGGAGCCGGAGGAGGTGGTGAGGAGGGTTTTCAGAGGGGAGAGGACACACTGAAGAGCTCCAAATGATTCTCGCACATTTTTAAAAAGGCTGATGAAGGCGCTTGTTTTTAAATTTAGCTGCATCATCCCCAAATCTCTGCAGTGTGTTTTGGATGTAGAAAGTGGGCCAGAGAAGCTTCTCTTTGAGTTTCTGTGAGAGAAGACCGGCTCAGGCAAGCTGCCTGGGCCTTGTAGTGGCAGAGAACGCAGAGCAGCACACAGTAGGTGCTTCGTTTTTTGTGGAATTGATTCGAGTCCCTAGTTGAGGCTGTACCCCTGCCCTCGCGTGCGTGCTTCTGAGGGTGGCCCTAGCTCTCCTGTAGCCTCAGGCGTGCCTCCAGTGTGGGTACCTGCGACCCGGGGTCGGCTGCCCACTGTCTTCAGAAGGACCTGTCCAATTTACTCAGAGGCTGTGACCACAGATCTGAGGCCCGTGTGCGCCGGGGACAGGCCAGGAGTGTGAGGCTGGGCCATCACCTCAAGAATTTGCTTCCACTCCAAGCATCTGCGGTTCAGGGTCTCAAGAGAGCCAGAGCGGCAGTTTCTTCTTAATGTTGTTTTTGGACAAGAAAGGGAGAAGAGAGGCCCCTTCGCTGGCTCTGGGGAAAACCCAGGCCTGGAGAAGAGGAAAACCCCTCTTTACCAGGAGTGAGCTTGTTTGAGGGAGCAGGAGGCCCAGACTTGCTTCCTTCACAGGCCAGATCTGCCTTCGCCCTGTGTTTGTCTGCAGACCACAGATCGCGGCCTGATTGGAACTGACTTTCCCCCAGGCACTCAGTGCAGGCCTATTAGGCTGACAGTCTGTAATGTGCTGGGAGAGGCCCCGAGTTAGCATTGCTCCCAGGGAGGCCTCTTTCTGCCTTCCTGGGCCATATCACACATGCTCCCTGCTGCCAGCATGTGCTGGGCCCGGTGCCAGGCGTAGTGGGGGCTGCCTAGAGGACTGGATGGAGGCTGAGGGTTGCCCTCAATGACCTCAGAATCTGGAGAGGAAGCCTGCCTGGGCATAGCTGACCTTAAGCAAGGGGCTCTCTGTTGTACGGAAGTTCTTCTATGTATCACGGGGCAGCTGAGCTCTCTGAGCCTGGGCTACCTGCCCCAGGCTAGACTGGAGAGTTTCCAGGTACCTTTTGCTCACTCTGCTCAAGCTGTCAGTCAGCCTACATTAAGCACCACTGTGTGCACTCTTGCCAGACCCCAGGACAAGGTGGAGACAAGCAAGGGGTCAGAAGCCCTACATTCTAGGCCTGGCCCTGCTGTCAACCAGCTATGTGGTCTTGAACAAGTCTTTCTGGGCCTCAAGTCCCCATCTGTAAATGAGAGGATTGGACAGTAAGATTCTTATGAGTTCTTCTGTCTTTGATATTCTAGTTCATTCTTGTTCCTCGACATTTCTCCTGATCCTGCTTCCAGAACCCAGCACGGAACTGATCACACCATTGGTGCTTGATAAATGCTGGCCCATATGACACACTGCAGCCTGGATCTCTGAGTGCCATGGTCCCTCAGCCTTATTTTCTACCTCCTAGAGATCCAGGACCATAGCCTCACCCCCTGGCCCACTAGAAAATGGACCATGCCTGTTTATGGAGCTCTCAATTAGTTACTCACTTAAGGATGCTTGCTGTGTCCATGGCTCTGGGTGCTGGATTCGGGGATGGAAGGGGCACCCCACCATTCATGACCCCTGGGCAGCCCAGGAGGAAGGCCCAGGCCTTGGTTTTGTGGTTTTCCGGGCACTCTTGTCATCAGCTCCAGTAGCATCACACTCAGTTCAGGAGACATTTATTTCCTGGGACATCCCGATGGTGATCCATTTTCCAGAGCATGTGTTCAAGGTCTTTGCTCGGGCTTCAGCCAGGACGAGGTAATTGCACCGACTCCTGCTACTTAAGCAGCCTCAGCATCAGCTGGGAGCTTGCTAGAAATGCAGGAACTCGACCCCCCCCCCCCCCCCCCCGCAGACCTACTGGATCAGAATCCACATTTTAGTAAGACCTCAGGGGATTTGGATTCACAGTAACGTTTGGGATTCCCTGGCATAGACCATTCTCCCCAGGCATGAGGCTTGGGTCTCCAGCAACCCCTCCATAGCCTGTGGCCATTATTAGCTCTTTAGGCGGTAGTCGTGTTCTCACTGAAGCCTGCAGGTGAGGAACTCATGTGTCCAGCTCTTCTGAGAGTTCCAGGGCTGAGCACTGACTCCCTTAGCATCCGTCTTTGCTAAGAATGGCTCATACAAAACCACCCCCCTCTTTGGACACTCACACTCACTTATTTACAGAAAGGCTTTCAAGATTTCAAACTGAACAAATTAAAAAAAAAAAATCCCTTAGACTATGCCTGAAGTAATTTAGTTCAACCTTTCCCTTAAACACACACGACTATGCCTCAAGTAATTCAGTTCAACCTTTCCCTTAAACACACACACACACACACACACACACACACACACTAAGAAAGAGAGAAACAAGTAGGAAAGTCTTTAAAATAGAGATTGCCTATATTATGGTTCTTAAGCAGAGTCTATGGTTGGGTTTCCAGTGGTGTCTATGAGCCCCTGAGTTCATACATGGAATACGTGTTGATGTGCATTTTCTTAGCAAGAGAGGATCCATGTTTTTCCAGATTCTCAAAGGAGTCTATGACCTAAAAAAGTCAGAGAACCCTTGGTTTTGATCCAAGTGTGTTTCTTGGGATTTATTTAACACCTTGCTGTTGGAGACAAATCAGGGACCAGCTGAAGGGCTGTTTATGAAAACAACGTCTGTGCCGCCAGTTAGACATGACTTTTCTTCCCTCTCTCTGCTCCTCTAAATTTCTCTTTGTTCTTCCTATTATCTCTATCAAGGGCTATTTTCAGGGCTGATTGGAAACGGAGAGTGGGTCTGGCAGTGCAGCACCAGGAAAGTATGTTTGCCGGAAAAAGCATGGGCTCTAGTTGAGAGCAAAGGCAATTAGCCCTCAGAATTGGCCCATATTCCTTCCTTTCCTTCCTTTTTCAAATTTTTAAATTTTTTTTAAACAAGTGAACCAGTGAAGCCATTTCCAGAAAATGACAAAGAGCAGATTCAGGCCTGCAATTTCCTCATCTCTGCCCGGATGGACATTCTGGGACAGGTGCCATGTCACTGTGTTCTGCACTGGTTTGGGCATTCTGGTCTCAGGGTCTGATTTTCTCTTCATCCTCCAAGGGCTTTACTGTGCTGTGGGTGGGGGGGGATTTCTGGGGTCCATCTGTCCCCTGTGGCTGTGAGGCCAGCCCCCTTGGGGAGAAGTGAGCCCACCACTCTCAACCCTGTTTGCTCCCAAGTCCCCTGCTCCTTTAATCCACGTGGCTGCAAGGAAGGACACTTCTGACGTTGATGTTGTAGCCAGAAGCACTTCTAAGATCCCCCAGCCTGCTTCTTGTTTCCTAGTTCCTGACTGTGGTGGCCTGACCTTTTTCTTTAAAATTAATTTATTTATTAGAAAGAGAGAGTGTGTGAGCACAAGCAGGGGGAGGGGCAGAGGGAGAGGGAGTTTATCTCAAGCAGCCTCCTATATGAGTGCTGAGCCCGTCGTGCGGCTCCATCTCATGACCATGAGATCACGACCTGAGCCAAAATCAAGAGTTGGACGCCTAACCGACTGAGCCACCCAGTTTTTGGATGTAGGTGGCTGGCTTCTTACTCTTGAAGGCAGGAGTTGAGTTTTCTATATTCATGGCATGGCTCTCCTGAGAACGTGGTCCTCATTTCTCTCCACCTTTCCCACCTCTTCAAATCTTCCCAGCCATTTCCCCAACCTTCTGAACCCAACCCCAGTGCCTTGCTGGGCCATGCCCATTGCAGTGGGGAGACTTGGCGGACACAGTCTTTGCTTCAGCCCAATAGGTTTACTTACTGCCCCTGGCACACCTGTGATCCCTAGGTTTGCATCTTGGCCAACGCATCTGCCACCTCCCTGACCTTTCTCCTCAAATTCTAGCCCTTCCACATCCCACCTCCTCAGCCAGGAGATAGCATTGACCCTCTGGGATGTATTTGCCCAACCTCCTCTCAGGCCCAGATTCTTCTTCCACTTGCTTGAGGACTTTCCAGCCTCCGGAGCTCTCTGTGGGAGGGGACTCATTTACTCGACGTGGCCTAATCCGTAGCTGGGCCATGAGCAAGGCTCTTCATGTTGACTTGAGGTCTGCCTCAGAGGCTTTTCTCCACGGGCACGTGTCCTTGGAGGTTGCCTGGTGGATAGAATCTCAGGCTTTGGAATCAATGGAGTGGATTTTGAAATTCAGCTGCCTTATTTACGGACTGTGTGACCTCAGGAAAATCACTTCATTTCCCTAAGCAGGAGTTTTCTCATTGCGAACAGGACTAATAACTATTTCAGGAGGTAGTTGTGATGATTAAAGATCTTGGAGACACAGAGTGGGTGTGCCTTCCAGGAATAGTAGCTCTTGTTACGATTTTACTTTCTGCTTCCCTTAAATGTCTCCTTTGGCCTTAAGTTGCTCTGATTTCATTTCATTTTTCAGGTGTGTGTTTGATCCACTCAACCGGACTAAGCTCTTGAGGGTAGGTCAGCATCTTTATCTCGATCTCCGCCCTGCTGTTTTAGCAGGGGTGGGTGCACTGTACCTGCTCGGCAATGGGTGGTTGACTGGTCCAAAGCAGTAAGTAAACATTTGCTCCATAGGTATTTGAATTAAAGAAAACTTGCAGATAGTTCAGATTCAACATTGACCAACCAAATCTGGTGGGTTTTCACCAAATGGGACGGTGATTATTCCCCAGATCACCTTTTCTCTCACTACATGGTTCTGAAAAGGCCCCAAAGTAGAGCTCAAGGGGCACCTGGCTGGCTCAGTCAGTAGAGCATGTGACTCTTGATCTCGGGGTCGTGAGTTCGAGCTCCACATTGGGCACAGAGCTCGCTTAAAAGAAATAGTTGTGTAAGAATAGACCTCAGTCCCTTGAAGGAAGTGGGGACATTCCAAGCACCATCCAAAAGAGCACTGCATCCAAAACTGAGGCATCCACCCATGAGTTAGCCTGGCAGCGGCAGATGGCCCTGCCAGTCCGAGAGCCAGGGGAAGACTTCAGGATGCAGCCAGCCCCTCCCTGCAGTGGGATGGGAATGTCAGGTGCAGGGAGCTCTGTGGAGGTCATGCTGGGGACAAGGTCAGTGCAGAGCCTTGTTCCGTGCAAGACCCCTGGACCCTGTGGGCTCGCATCAGAAGCAGGTGCAGGGAGTCAGGGCCTGAGCAGTGGTTAGAGGGCACTTGCCTCTGGCTCCTCTCCTATGGCACCACGCTTACTGTGGGGCATCTCAAAGGTAGCTTCCTGGGCTGCAGAGACACACGGAAACCCCACCTCCAGGGGGAAGCCCCTTCCACCACTGTTCCTGCCACCAAGGTCTCCTGCTGCCTGTTTCTCTCCAGGCCCTGGGCTGGGTGTAACACTTGTGATGCCTGTGGGATCCTTTGGCCTGAGGTTTATTAGAGTCTGAAATTCTGGGAGTGAGCTTCCCGAGGGAGTGGAGGCTATGGTTTTACTTCCATGCGATCAAGGTAGACGGCGGGGAGGAAGAAAGTGTGGGGCTTAAGGACCGACTGCTTTAATGAAGAGAACGGATCTTTCCTAGTTTATGTGCCACCCAGGCCTCTTGCAGTGAGTAGGTTTGTATTCAAGGAAAACATTTTATTTATTTATTTATTTATTTATTTATTTATTGCGAAGGAAATTGGAGCAGGGGAACATTAAAAGTGGGAAGTGAAATGCAGAAAGCAGAACTCTCAGCAAGCCACAGCTTTGAGCGAGCGCTGCTCACAGCCCAAGGAAGGAAGTGGCTCATTAGCATGAGGCTCCCCCTGGGTTCCTGGATGCCAAGTGTCCATCCCTCTCGAAGGACAGCCTAAAAGAAAAGGGAAACAGAGCTCGAATTGGGCGGTGGTCCCAGAAGGTCACTGGCTTCACCTGTTACCTGCCTGCCTGGGAAGGGCTTATTCCCCTGGGTACTGACATCTCAGCCTGGCCTTTGTGGTGGGAGGCTGGAGAAGGCCCTTCTGCCCACCAGATAAAGGACACCTGCCAAGGGGGAGAGAACCCCAGCCAGAGGAGTAACTTGGGCTCCAGCCAGTTCCTGCCCTCAGCCCCATAGTTTATCTCTGGCCAAGGGAGGCTTATTACGATGGATCATGCTGGGAAAGGCCTCCTCAGAGAGGGCCTGAAGCCACGGGAGGTCATTCTCAAGGACAAGGAGGCTAGACATTGCAAGAGCTCATGCTGTATGGACCAGGCGGGGAAGACCTGGAGGACAGAGCCTCTGGAGTCTCGACAAAGGAGAAGGCAGGGATGATGGTACGGCGTGGCAGGGCGTTTCTCCACTCTTCATCCACCACCCGGTGCAGTATGCTCCCAGGAGCTCTCAGGGAGTGGGGTAGGCTGCAAGGGAAAGGGCCCTGGGGCTCTGAGTTTTGCGGCTTCAGGAGAGCCACTCAGGAGAGCAACACACCGTGCACAACGGGTCGTTAGAAACAAATGCTTATTGTGTTCAACCACTGGAATTTGGGGTTGTTTGTTACCCACGTCAGTGTGTCATGGCTAATACAATGTTGACTCTGCTTCAGACTTTAAAGTGTTTTAATGCCCAGCGCTATAGACATGACTTGTTCGCTCAGCAAGCACTTTCAAGTACCAACCATGTGCTAAGTAGGCAGTGGGGGTGGCCTGATGAGCCTAAGCAGACAGTGATAGGACTTCGGAGTAACGGGGGGGGGGGGGGTCACAAGGATAAGGGCAAAGTCCCACCAAGTTGGGTGAGCACAGGTTCCAGGTGAAAGACATTGACCATGGTTTGTTCAGCTCCAGGTCTGTCTGCTGTGGGTGGCAAGGGCTGGGCAGTGTGATTAGTCTGGCCATCAGAATTAAGTCTTTACCTGGTGTCTTTGGAAGATGTCACATCCCACAACCAGCCAGGTCACCCTGGCACCCCGGGGCCTGGATCACCCTGAGAGCCGGTCAAGAGAAATGAGTGAAGCTTTCCCCATTTTTTGAATGATAAATGCACCCTGGCTTTACACGGGCAAAGAGAAACACGGCCATTAAGGAAAGAGATAATATTGTACCCTCGGCACGTTCAGCTGGAAGTGGTGAGGACAGGCCAGGGGAGTGTTTCTACTGGTCGACCAGGTGCCTGTGCAGAGGCCACGCTGGCTGCAGGCCGCCGAGGTGCTGGCATATCTCCCCCTCCCCCCGCCTAGCTGCCCACCAGCTTCTCCCAGGGCCACCCTGGGGGTTGCAGCCCATGCATCTTTAATTTTTTCAATTAACAACAATAGAGAACAAATGAAGTGGAGTTTTAATTATTCATAATTCATTTAAGAATAAAATCTTTGTAAACTAAAGGAAGGGAAGGACCATATTACCTGTTCCAAAAAAAGAAGAAGAAGAAGAACGTGGAAAGAAGAGAGGAAATCTACTTGTTGAGATGATTTTTCCAAAGCTTTCCCTTTAGTCCGTGCAGTTGGAGACGAGAGAGGTAAGTGGGAAAGAAGCAGTAGCTCCTTGCTGGGCGGTCAGAGGGCTGCCTTTCACCCCCCACTCCTGGCCTGGTCAAGGATACACTGTGTGATAGCCCATCTCTGTCCTTTCTGTTCATGTGACCTGTCCCTCCCCAAAGGCCTGAACTGACCAGGGCCACTGGTAAAGGCTCATCTCAGATCCCGCATACTGACAAGTGTTGACAGAGCACCTTCAAGGAGTACACAGGCAGTGGGTCCCAGAGGGACACTGACAGGAGCCCTGCCCACCCGGAGCTTATGGGAAGGTCATCCAATAAACCTGTGCCTCTCTCTATACATATATGTCGTCATGGTACGTGCGTACCCATGTGCACACATGGCAGCCATATTCCCTGGGGTGGGCATCGTTGGGTAGGCTGCCTTGGGTTGGGGAGATGGTGGATGAGGGTGGAGGAGATTGGAAAGGTAGCCAAGGTCAGGAACTGCCTTAGACCCCTAACCTGTGGGGGCACAGAGTCAGCCCTGCCACAGATACACATGCGTACAGCCTCCCACACTGTGCCACTCTGGACTTTTCCTTCTAGAAGACCACCCTGCCTTGGAGACTGGCCACTGCCACAGCATAGACAGCGACGACACGGCAAAGGATACAACAGATGCAAAGACTGAGAGTCAGCTGCCTGGGCCCAGAAACAGGGACACTGTCTGTGTAAAGTGCAAGACATAGGCTCAGAGGCTGAGTCCCAGACTCCAGAAGGTACCTGGAACCTTGCAGTCCGGCTAGGTGCAGGCCTGGGCACAGAAATGCTGTCCCAGAGACATGGTCAGAGACACCCCAAGGTGGGCCCTGAACCATGGTTACAGGTACAAAGAGTACCTCGTCAGACAGACAGACATCATCATAAACACATGGCACGGTGATGGAGAAGAAATCTCAGATCCTGGGATCCCAGAGAGCCTGGAACAGCAGCAGGCAACAGACACAACTATGACCCACATTCTAAAGATGGACCTGGGTAACCACAGGGGCCAGGTCATCTCTCCAACAAACCATGATTCTGGCAGTCAGCACCCTCCCCTAGCCGTACCTTCAGCTTCCTTTTCCATAAAAAGGGCCAGTTAGGGAGAGAAGAGCCTTGTTCAAGTTCACAGCAGTTCAGGATTTGTGGAGAGCAGGCTTAGCTTCTACTGCTCACTCCCTCTTCCAAAGGCCTGAGAGAGGAGAGAGGTTCCAATAGGGTGGTTTGCTGGTGCTGTTGTGTTGGTCCCCATGGTCAGGACTGCAGTAGGAGTAAGAGATCCTGGAAGAATTTGACCCATGACCCTTGGAGTTTCAGGATCTGCCTGGCCATAGGGGTTGGTGCCTGCTTATCCCCTGGCAATTTCTGAAGTTGGGGGTTAAAAGGAGGGGCCTGGGCGAGTGTCTTGGTAGAAGAAGATGACAACAGGGGCCTATTGCTTGGGGTCTTCTGAGGACAGGAAAGGAGGTTCCTGTGACTCTCTGGGCAGGAGCACAGGGATTAGCACCAGGGGCACCAGGGCTGCCCATTTGCGTGCTGCTGAGGCTCAGTGATGCCCCCTGAGGAGAGCTGGGCTGTAGCCTGATAACAGGGCCAAAGGGAGCTGTCCTCAGTGATGGAGGAAGTCATGGTGGCACTGGCTCCAAGGAAGCCACAGGCACCCTCCACCTAACACACATTAAAGCCACGTCCAGTAGCCAGTGAAGCCGGATGGTTCCGGGGTAAGATCAGGGGCACCTCTCCATGGCCACAGGTGACAGTCATGGCAGAGGACACCTGACATCTCTCCCATCCCCTACCCTAGCTTCTGTTTCCAGAAGAGAGCAGAGATAAGGAGGGAGACAGGCCAGTGTCCTCTCTCCCCATTCAGCCAGCCTGCCTGCTCTAGGTTGAAATCAGGTGTACCCTGTGGGCAGGACGAGACTTCCATTAACTGAGTGATCAGAGACCAGCGGGATCCGCTTGAAATGTCATTAAATGACAGGAAAGGATTCTGACAGAGCATGGTTGAAAGCAGCAATGGAAAAAAAAATACATCACTTTCAGGGCTTTATGTCACCGAACTGAGACTGCTCGATGAACTATGTACGAACTGGCTCAAATGTCTTGGTATATCTTTGCTGGCTGTTCATGGTGCACATCTGTTCTCATCGGTTGCTTCTGGAGTTAAGTATTCTGTAGTTCTGTAGTTAAATATTCTAATATCACTCCCATAGACAGATATAATCACGATGGCAGGGGACATTGACCAAGACAGTTAACAATCAGAAACGACCACAGGTATAATCAAACAATCATAATTTTAGGAATAGGCAATAATTAGGCACAGACACAGCACTGGAGGATCACAGATCTAGTCAGTCTCGGACAGTTCTGGCTCAGACCCAGAGATGTGAAGCAGAAAGGCACAGACCAGCACAGATCCGGGTGTGGATGGGGTGCACAGACAGCTCCCCCAGACATGGTAGAACAGCAGGGAACAAGCCTCACATAAAAACCCAGAAAGACATAGAAACAAATGCCTTGGACCTTCTCTGCCTGATGCTTTTGGGAGATGGTATTTCAGAGGGATGAGTCTTTTTAGATTCTGGGAAATAACAAAGGAACTTCAGCACTGCAAAGATCTGACTTTTGTTCCTGGCTTCCTGGGTTCACCCCTTTGCTGGGAGGCCATCATATTTACTCTAGTAAGTATGGCTTGGAGATTTCAGAGACACGTGGCCATGGGTAGTAGGTGCTCTGTGGAGGGGCAGGGGGCCAAGATAAGATGTGGGAGAGGACTTCAGTCTGTGGGTATCATCCCTCATGGATGTACGAACAGGCTCTGGTGAGTGGGTGGTGGAGGGTTCTCAGACTGAGAGCCACCACGCTCAAGTGGCTTTCTCTAAGGAAGCCCTGTCCCTGGCTTTGCCCCATCTGGGGACGGTGTCCTAAAGCGATGTCAGAGCTCACCCAAGCCACCTGTTTGTCAACAACAGTATGTGGCGGAGTTCTTTCAATGAAAATATTCATACAGAGGAGTCAAGAAGAGGGTGATGAAAAGATCCAGGAAAATGGTTACCAGACAGGAATACAAGCATGATCAATACAAGAAGTGATGACATATTGGGTTTGGTTATTAATTTTTCTAATTCCTTCTCTCTTAGGTAATAACCTCTGCTCTGGTCCAGTTTAGATTCTTCATTCCTCCTGGGTGTTTTGTCTTGTTCTCATCTGATCAGCTCTGGATTTTAGAGTTCTGACCTGGAGAAAATTCTCTGTTTCTCCTTATATGCTTGCTTAGAGGTCCTTTATGACGAAATCTTTGTTGTAACATTGCTGAGGAGCTGGGTATCCCTGAGTCCTCTCTGCACTTGGCTGTGACCTGCCCTCTTTGGTACCAGATGGTGGCTTCTCTGCCTGTTGGCTCGATATTGCAATGCCTCACACCTAAAGGCTCTGTGTTCACTGGATGAGTGACTCCATTCTGACTGAATTCCAAGCTTACAATATATTCCTCCTCCAGCAGATATGGTCATGGTATCAATTCTTGCGCACACCACCGAATATCTTCATTAGTATGAAACACTCAAAGTTTTCCAGTTCAACCATTTTACTTCCAGGAATGTCTGGACTGCATGTCCCCTGGGTTACTTGTGGATCAGTGACCCCAGCTTCTTGGAACCTTCATTACGTGTCCTTAGGTCATGGCCATGACTTGCAGTGAAATCCAGGGCAACTTGTGGGGATTTCTGATTTTCTGGTATGTTGGTTAGCTCCTAATAATTTGCCAGGGATTCCCAGAGGACATTTTTCTCCCCCCAAACTAGTTCTGTAAGTCCAAATGATGCCCTTTGAATCCAAAGTTATTCTAGGGACTCAGGGAAACATTTATCCAGGACAGATGTGTCTGCATCATTCTGAATGTTGGAGAGCCAGTGAATGCCCTTGAGAAGGAAGGCTGCCACTGAAGGTGTGGCTGGGCACTGTGAGATTTCCTCAGGTGTTTAAGGTTCTGGTTAGAAAGAAGGAAGTCTTTGCTCATGACTGAGATCACCAAAGCCCTACTGTTATTACCTGTGAACTGTGTCTGTGCATTGGCGGCATGACTGGAGGATACAACTTGGATGACAAAAACCCAAACTACAAAGCCCGAAGCCCTTGGGTCACCTGTCCACCTTTGGTATTCCATCCCCCAGCTCCTACCGTGTCTGACAGGCACAAGGCAAGGTAGGCAAGGGAGGACACAGTATAGCTCAGAGATCCTGCTTTCTTTCTGAATCTCTTGCTATGATCTTCAATCTCCTCTTCTTGGTTTCCAAGATGCTCCCTTGAGAGGTGCCCCAGACTATGCAACATTATTTATTATATCGATCACCCATAATATCCCCAAAGGCTCGATGTAAAGGGAAGTGACTGGTCCTAATGGCCCAATTAGGTTTATTATCTTCTGGCTCCTGATGTAATGTTTCTGCTGCAGACTGCAGCAAGGGAAAGGAGACTGATGGGGGGAAGGAGCCAGGATGGGGAAACTGGGGACCAGAGTTGTGGCTCTTAGCTTTGTTGCCAGCTCACCACTTGACCTTGGGTGAGATATTCCTCCTCATTGGTCTTAGTCTCCTAATTCTAAAAACAATCAAGAACATTTATGGAGTCATGGGGCAGTGGGCTAAATGCACTATGTGAATTATCTCATTGAAATCTTCCTACAGACCTATGAAGTACATACTGTTATACCAAAGAGAGGACACTGAGGGTCAGAGAGATTATGTGACTTGCTTGAGTTCTTACTGCTGGGAAATCACACGCTGGGTTTGAACCTAAGATGTATGAGTTTAGAGCCACTGTCTGAAGCCCTCCACTCTCCTGCCTCTTCAGCTGTACTTTGAGAGCCCTGCTAACCTGGCAAGAGAGATAGCTCTTGCTGCAAATCCTAATGTCAGCCCTGTAGCTCCTGCTTCTACAGGAGGTCCATGAACATTGCAAAGATCTGTCCCATCCTGGGTCCTGTAATTAGGACTCCAGCTAGTCCTTGCAGTGTGCTGCTGGAATTCAGAATCCAGTTACATTTATATTTGCATTATAGACCTTTAATAAATCTACATGTAATAAATCTACATGTAAATAATTACACGTGGAAATATTTATTCATTTGTTTATTAAAGATTTATTTATTTGACAGAGAGAGAAAAGGAGAGAGCACAAGCAGGGGGAGCAGCAGGCAAAGGGAGAGGGAGGAGCAGGCTCCTCGTTGAGCCAAGAGCCCTACGTGAATCTCTATCCCAGGACCCTTGGATCATGGCCTGAGCTGAAGGCAGACGTTGAACTGACTGAGCCACCCAGGCGCCCCTAAACATATTTATTTTTTGGTGAGACCAGTTCTCTCTCATTATGCTTCTTGCCACCCTACCTTCTGTGTTCTAACCTGCCGAGCAGTGGCTGCTGCCTTCGACCAGCCCCCAGAGAGCCTGGCCAGAGCCGAGAGTTGGTCCTGTTAGCAGGGGTGGCTGACATAAAGGTGTTTGTGCACCTTGATGCTGGTGTTTGCTGACAATCACTCTGGAGGCAACGGAGAAGAAGGCAGGGAGGTGTGCCTGCCGATTCATTTTCGAGGTAGAACCTCAAAGATTTTAGTTAGAGACTTATGGACAGTAATGTGTGCTCAGCCCTATGCCACACCTTGCTCATTGAGGATTTCACTTTAGTTTGGATTCTGGGAACCTACAGTTTTCCATCAGGGCCCTCTCTTTCCTTTCTCTCACCCCATTTGTTGGCTTAAACACAGAAGCCCCATCCAGGTGCATCAGGCCTCGGACAGTGTTTGTGTTGGCATTCCTGGTATGCTCTGTGTTTGCCCTTTTGCTGTATCCTGCTATAGTATTAATGCCTCTTGAATTCAGTATGCACATTTATCCAAATAAGGGTGCCCTTTCAAACTGAAAGAGAATCTGAGAGCCCCTGGTGACTGGTGGCTGCTGTGACAGTCCCAGATCTGCAGCTCAGGGCTCTGTCAGGAAAGGGTGGCCACATTGTCCTGTGTCCCCTGGAGCCTGGAGGTGGGGGCAGGACCAAGGGTTGCCAGGTGCGCTCTAATGATTGTTTTCGATGAAGAATTTTGGACTCCGCGCTATACAATTTTCATCCTTTTTGCAAAATGGATGATAATTTGGGTCTGTCTTGACTGCCGGTTTTGCATTGCTAATATTGATGGGAGGAGGATTTTGCCCAAGTTCTCTTAAAATATGAGAATTTTGGTCCAAAATATGTGAATTTTTAATTGCAAGCCTGGCAGCCCTGGGTGGGTTTTGTGTGCAGCATCTGTTCCTTCCTCCGTGCTCCTCCTGCAGCCTCTGCCTCCTTTCAAGCCTTTTCCTGGGCTTGGGCTGCCCCTGGATTTTCCTCGCGGGGCAGTGCAGACCTTCCCTCGGCGGCGGACCCAGCTCTGCCTCCGGTCCCGGTGCGGGACCCACAGCCATGCATTACCTCCGTTTTTTACAACAAGTGCTATTTTCTAGGGGGCTTTTAACCAAGTTGCACTCATTTGTGTGGGCTTGGAACCTGGCATCCTGGGCGAGGTCTCGGCCCTCACACTGCCTTGTGGTTCTGTGTGAAATCTCATTACTGTCGGTTCGGCCATTTTCCCGCTTGAGAAACGCGGCGCTCGGCTCGCTCAGATGCCGTTTATTTGTCATGTTTGCATTGCAGGGGCAGCGACTGTTAAAGAAACACCCTCTTCTCCTCTGATCCTGCCCGCCCCGCTAGTGATCAAACACGGCGTGTGTTGGTGCTGTCAGGAAGCCTGAGAACGTACGTTTTTCCGGAGCGCTTTAGCTTTACACAGCAACGTGGTCTGACATTTAAAATTAATCTGCGCGGTAAAGTTATTAACGTTTGAATGTTAGCGCTGGAATATCCACAGTGACCTCTCCTCGCAGGCTGGTGTTTGTTTGATAAGGATTCCCAGCCTGTGTCAGAGCCGAGAGCAACACAGTCATACTTGCTTTTTATTAATTCTGATACCGGGTCTCACCTTGGGAGATCTCCAAGAGCTCTAGAGGAGTGCTCAGATTTCTCCAGGAGAGAGCCCGACAAGCCAGTCTATGCCAGCTGGCCTTCTCCTCCCCGGAGAGACAATGAAGACCCAGGGAGAAACCAATGGGATTTTTTTGAGCTGCCGAGGGACGCTGTTCTGGGGCTTTAGTTGAACACACAGGTTCTCAGAAGTTCTAGGGCATGAGCACACACACACACACACACACACACACACACACACACACACACTTCTAGAAAGTTCTAGGGCATGAGCAAGCACTCATGCGCGCACACACACACTTCTAGATGTCCAGGAGAGTGTGCTACGCATGTCCTGGCTGTTGTCAATCAGCCAGCCAATGTCTCTTCACGGTGACCGGAGGGAAGACTGGGGTGTCTGGCTACGCCTGTCCACGGCAGGATTTAAGGGACACAGGTGACTTATAATTAATGGAGTTAGGAACTAGATTTAGGGAGCATGTTCACTAACTTCTCTGGCAGGCAAGAGAGTCAAGGCAGGAAGGGGATTCTAGAAGGTAGAACAGCATGACTAAAACAGAGGTGAGAGGAAAGTAGGGGCTGTGGCGAGGGTGTGATTTTGATAGAACAGGGTTTCTGTATGGGAGTGTGAAAATTAGTAAAGGGAAGCCTCACTGAAGCCGAGTCTGGAGGTTGAGCGGGACGAGTTCTCACACCCTCCAGCACTACCTCAATTGCAAATCCAACAGGAAGGGACAGATCTCCGAAGTCCCTACTGCTTTAGCTATTTCTTTACTATCACAGCAGGTGAAAGATGAGGCTCCCTCCTCCGCCCGCAAAACAGCCGAGCCAATGAGAGACTGGCACAACTCAGCCAATGAGAAGCTACTATACTTCGAACTCCCAGTTTGCTCCAATGGGCTTTCTGTTTATAAGACCCCGCCCTCCGCTGTGCCGCTTTAAAAGAGGGCTCCTGCGCTTTGTTGGGCGCATTTGCCTGTGGTTTATGTGGTGGTTCTCTTGTTTCGGGTTGTAATTCGCTGCTATTCCCGAATAAACCCGTATTTTTTTTTGCGGGTGGAATAACTGGTGGCTTATCTTTTAAGGTTAAGAGGAGCAATTACAGGATGAGGGTGGAGCGTTTTGCAAGAACCAGCTTACAGAGAACCTTAAAGCCAGTCTAAGTGGGGAGTCTTTTGAGGTGACCTGAGCAAGCAGATGTCACGGTCACAACTGCACTTTCCCGGGATTAATGGGGCAGCCGATTGGAGGATCTGTTAGAGGGGGGCCTCCCCGGAACCAGCCGTGTCCAGGTGACGTTCTTGCCATGAGCTTTTTGAACTTTCTGTCTTGCTAGTCCCTTTGCTCCTCCGCTCCTGTGTTCCTTTCCCATCTCTGCCGCTCCGACTCCTTATCCTTCTTCACCCGCTCACCCTGCCCCTTACTGTTCTCGGGTTCTGTCCTGTTACTAGTTTTCTTAGTCTGTTCTCTTTCTCTGGCAACCTTACCGCTGTCACAGCCACAATGTCCAGGGGGAGGTATCGGCATGTGTGAACCATGTGTGAGCCTGGAAGAAGAACTTAGTTCTATAAGGGACTTCCTCTGGCTTTAGAAGATGAGGATGGCCCATCCCTGCTCCTCCTGTGTTCTGTCCAGCATGCTTGCACGTCCCCCTTCTTCTTGGAGTTAGCATCTCCTGCATCCCCACCATTCCTGTGTTCATAGTCTTTCTATGTCCCTTTCATGCCATCCTTCCCTTTTATCTCTGCCTGTAGAAATCCTTCTTGGGCTCCAAACAGGTTCATATGTCAGCTGCTCCCCTCTGTGGTCTCTGTGACCTTTTCTCTTGCTGTGTTTCACTTGGGAGGTAGCTGCCTCTCATTTCTCCAGGGTGGGTGTGGGTTAAGGCTCTGTGACATTATGATTATTCAGGGGACCAGACTCTACTCTGAATATGAGAGGTGGGGCTCACCGTAAATGGGGGTCATACTTCCTGCCCATCATGATTCTATGAGGCAAGACCCTCAAAGCAAATGAGACCCCTAGGTGGCTCTCAGAGTGACAGTTTTTCCCTGGGAGGGTGTTAGTCAGAATGGTGGGGATCCCTGGGTGTGTGAACTTCGTGGACTTAGACTTCCCAAACTCTCCCTCCATGTTTACCCACTTTATTCTTTCAGGGTGCAGTAGAGACTTTGTGAAGAAGTCATTTTAGCTGAACTTACGGAGGCCACGGGGACTGGCTGCTGCTCTAGTGACACCGGAAGCCCCCAGGCTGGCGGGAGGGTGTGTGCAGGGTGAGGCATCCCAGAGGCAGGCAGAATTGGCAGGTGGCCCTTGTCTCTTCACCAGTCCCCTCCCAAGATCCTTTCTCAGAGCAGAGCTTGCAAAAGGCGAGGTGTTGTTTTACTGAAAAGGTGATTCCCTTACAGCAGAATCGATGTGACTTTTTGAAGATCAGGAGCTGTGTCTTTGTCATCTTATTTGAGCCCAGAGCCCAAGCACTGAGCCACTCTCAGAGCTGGCTCAATAAATACCTTTCATTTTCTTCTCATCTTTCCTCCCTCCGCTCCTTCTCGCATCCACAAAAACACACATTTATTGTGGGATGAATGTAATTGACCGGTTTGCAAGTGAGGGTATAGGAAGAAATGGAAATCTGTGCACTTTCGTAGTTGATGGCTCTGTGTGTGTGTTGATGTGTGAGCGTGTGTGTACTGGTGTGTGAGCGTGTATGCATGTGCGTTGTGTGTGAGTGTGCATGTGCCTAAACATGCACATGTGTGTTGATGTGTAGGAAGCAGGGAAACTAGAAAAGAGGTGCCTGGGGATAAGTTTAATGGCCAAGCAGGGAGGGCCAGTGCCACCCTGAACAACAGCCGTCTGTCTTCACCATCCAGTTTGGGGCCGTCCTTCAGGCGGCCCAGCCCTTGGCCAGAGTCTGCTTTTCTGGCCTCTAATCCTGATGTGGCTGAGGGGCTGCAGTTGTGAGGAGGGCTTCATTTGGGAGGGAGCTGGTGCTTCCTCTCCCCATGCCCGCCAGATCTTCCTTCATTTACCAGCACGTTTTGTTTCTGTTCAACAACAGGCACTAGGCAGGCGGCTGTCTCATGCATGGCCCTGCCCTCCTTCTTGAGTGCCTCATAAAGACACCAGCGGAGTGACGTCAAGTGTTTCCTGGAGGGAGCAACTGCATTCTCCAGGTAAGGGTGGTGACTTCCAGGACTTCTCCTTCCCCCTCGGCACTGAGCTGTGTAAATGCCAAGTCCCGCCCCTTAAAAAGAGAAGGTTCTAATCTGAGGAAGCATCCCTCTCCATTTTCATGCTGCTCTGGAAAACATTCAATAAAAATAGCTTTAAGGCTTTAATACTTAACACCTGAAGATTTCTCTTATAGTGCTGTGACTGAATAAAAAAATCCCATTTTGCATGAAGATAAGATTATTCAAGTTATTACATAAAATATATAATACTCCACATATATATTTATTTATATATACATATATGCAGAAACACGCAAAAAGTCATTGAGGTCCAGAATCCACATTGTGTCAGCCATAAGTGGGCTCAACAGGTCTGAAAGCATGACGACCAGAAGAAAGCCTTGATTCTGTTTCAGGCCCTGACAATAATCCAGGGACTGGTTCAATTTTGAAGTTTCCTTTTAAAATGGGAGCTGGTTTTTGTATAGTGCTTGTTTATTTATTTATTTAGTTGTGGCACACTAGAGAATAAGGGGGGGGGCTTGTGAATCCATGCAAGTGTAGCCTGACATGGAGATATGTTAATTAGTTATTTAATATGGCTACCATTATTTCCCAAGGAAAAAAAAATCCACAAACACAACAAGTAATTGCTATTAATCTTAATTATTGTAATAACCTTCCTATAAACAATAACTGTCTGGCTACCCTATCACGTGTTTATTTCATTACTGACAAGAGAAATCTTTAAAATCTCATGATAAATTAATGCTTTTACCATTAGCTTCAGTATGTTGGCCATGGGAAGAAAAATGATTGCGCAGTTTATAAAGCTGTTGAGAAAATTCTTCCGCTCTAGCTCTAATATTCTAGATTTCTCATCCTAATATAATTCTTAATTTTTTATTTCCTTTTCTCCAAACCTCTTCCCGGTTTTGACTCTTTCTCTGTTTAAATGACTTTCGTTTCCTAATTGCCCTGGGTGAATGCTCATGTCTGTTTCGTAATGATGTTTACAAGAATCCTCAAAGGGTTTAGTGATTCATCTCTGATACAAACGCCAGTGTTGTTGATGGGTTATTATTGTTATTATTATTTTTTGCTTCAGGCCATAGTAGATTATACTTAGCCTTGTCTGGAATAACTGGGGGGATGTGTTTATTTAGCACCTCTTTATTTATTATGAATGAACAGAGAGGTTAAGACACCTGCCCAGAAATACCAGTGAATTATTTATAGAGACATGAACACAATGGACATATGTATGAGTTGCCAAGTGTTGGATTCTGAAATATCACCACCACAGCCTGTAGATAAGCAAAGCTGAGTTTATTCCTTACCATGACAAGAGAGTACCACCTGCATAGAATCTGGTCGCATCTCGCTGGGGGATGAGCAAAGTTGGAATATTTAATGAAAATTTCAAGTCTAGCTTAAGGTGGATCTTTCAGTGCAGAAGCTTGGTTAGGATTAGGCAAGAATCATGATTCAGTAGGTTAGGATTGGTGAGCACACCAGGATGAGGAGTTTGAGGAGAGGAGTTCAAAGGGTCTTGGGGTATAAACCGCCATTGATGCTTTCTATTCCAGAGCAGAGTCTTTCAGAAAGTTTCTGGTTTGGACGACTTTTACCTTCTGAGTAAGAATGTCCTAGAAAACTGAAGTCATCTTAAGCTGGATAGTGAATTGTGTGGATGGTTTGATTTTACTTTACTGTGTATAGTATTTAGTTATTTATACATTTAGTGATTTTTACTCATCTTTAGATGTTTGTTGATTTTGTACTTATACCACCAGGCTTCTGACCATTTTGTATCAGTTGTGAGCATAGCAGTGAATTCTCCCAACCCCACCCCAGAGACACTCAACACTATGGAATAGAAACAAGATTACAATCCCTCTTGACCTTGAGCCATACAAAGTTGACCTTCACAGAAATACCTCAGTGTGCAAGAGAAAGCTAGCAGTACTCTAGATGAAATTACTCATTGAGACCCGGTCTCCCTGGGCTTGGAGAAACTTATGGGGGATACTTGGGCTAGAGTATTTTGTGCTTGGGTATTTCCAGCCTTTGACCAGTGGTTCTCAATCAGTGTGCTTTAGTATGGTTGAGAGATAATTGTGAACCCTTACAGGTGAGTAGCCAGCATAGTGAATAAGATAAAATTAACTTGTTACAGCAACCCACTGTGGGGGGACAGAAACGGAATGTTGTGTTGTGACACAGTGTAGAGTTGGTAGAGTATGTTGCCAGAGTGATAGCATCAGGACACATATGTGTCGTAGAGTGATCCCATTTTTACTGCAAGGTACAAGTATGTTGCCTCCTTTATATGTAAAGGAGCAAGTAAATTGATCTAGTCATGCAGTTACACAATGCCGAAATGAGTAGTGTGACAGCTTGTGGGGAATGTAGTCCCTTCAAGTACACTGGCAAAAGTTCTAACGTTTGAAAGTATGCTGTAAATGCAAAAATTAGAGAATGCTGCTTTAAACAGTCTGTTAACATATGAGTTAGGGTAACTTAGTTCTTGACGTATACTGTCCCAAACTACAGTGGCTCAACACAATGAAGGTTTAGTAACAGTAAAAGTTTATCTCTCTCTCAAGTCACAGTCCACTTTGGGTGCTCCTGGGTGGCAGGTGATGGTTCCCAAATGGTGGTTCAGGGAGCCAGACATCCTCCGTTGCCCGAGACCTCAGAGCCTTCTGTTTCCAGCTGGCAGAAGGGGAAGAGCAGGGTGGAGGTGGAAATACCCACTTCTGAAAACCCCAGCCTGAAAGTAGTATACATCTCATCTGAGCACGTTCCTTTGGAAAGAGTGGGGACATATTTAAATGCAAGGGAGGAGCTGGGAAGTGCAGTCCTTTGCTTGACAGCCACCTCCCAGCGACAGCTCCGTACACTAGAAGGGCAGCATGACTTGGTGGACAGCTAGTTTTTGGTGCCACAGTCTGTTCCCTGGATGCCTGAAGTCTGCACACACCCTTCTCGTACTCTCACTACCCTCACTTCTCCTCCCCGTGCATCCAGCCCAAATTCCTGGAATTTGAACAGTTAAGCCTGGGTGTGGCTCATTGTGACCCAGTAAAGCAGTGAACCAAAAGACAGGGGATCTTTCTCCCTCCCCTTCCCCACCCAGCATAAAGGGTTGAGCAGAGGCAGCATACCCACAGGAGCGCCACCGATCACAAGAGGAGTGGAAGATACAGCAGACGCTGGTCCATTGTGGAAAGTCCTGGCCTGCTGTGGGGAAGTCCCTTGACGAGCCCCAGTTCTGCTCTCAGGGAGGAACTCTCTTGTCCACTCTTCCCATAGCCCCGTTCCATTCTCTGGAAGGCTTTTCTTTGCCCATCACCGTTTATCTGAACTCAGCTGATGTGGGCCCTGGGGAGTGTTCTCTCCTTGCTTGCTTCTTCCTGATGCAAGTTGAGGGGGACTTGAGGAGTCCTTATTGATCACAAGCTTTTTCTTAAGGCCAGAATTATAGTTTTCTTGGTAATGTAATTTTGTCAAAAACTTAACAGGCTTCTGATCTTCTTGTTTATTTATGGTTTCATAGGCCCATAACTTCACCTAAAGTTCCTTGCTAGAGATAATTGCTAAGCCAGCCTTATTTATTTGCTTATTTTCCTTCATGCTTCTGTCTCCCGGCTACCTTGAGACCATCCAAAACAATAGGTGTGTGTGGGGGGGGATGAAAGCATCCTTAATTTACTCTGCCAGAGGACTGAGCTCTCCTGCCTGAGACATTCTAATGGACCTTTGTGACCCAAAGCTTGTTTCAGTCTTATCTCTTACTGTTTGGGGGGTAGCAGGCGGGCCCTGATTTCTGGGTTCTTTCTACTCCTTTTCATTTTGTGTTTGCAAACAGGCCACTATTTTTCTTCAGCTCAGACCTTTTTGTCATCCCTTGTTTAGGGCAGGGAGGAGCAGGCAACGCACGGTAACGCTGTGGCTCTTTCCAGCTGTTTCCCTTAAGCCCTAAGCTTAGTAGGTGCTTGGTCTGCCGTCCAGGTAATGCCAGTGATAGTCCTGAGTGCTTTGGCCTTGCATACTGGGGGTTTCCATCTTTCTAGCCTCTGGGCTCCATAGCTTTACCACCTGCTGCCACGCCACTAGGGGGACAGCATGTCCTTGATAGGTTTGTTACTGTGGCACACTGCTTGCTCTGCCAAGTCCGCCTTCTCTGAGTCTCCATCTTCTCTGGCCGCTCCAGATCACACTCTGTCGGAACCCAAGTTTCTGGGCTGCTTGTGGTCTTTCAGATGCTCTCCGCATTTTTGGGATGTGTTTCATTTGATTATTAGTCACAAATTTTGGTTCATTTTTCAATTGATCTTTTTTGCTTACAAAGTGTTGTTTATTGACACTGTAGCTAAGCTGTTGAGTTTTGAAAATGAATGGAGACAGACCTTGAGTGTGGGCAGCTCACGCCAGCCCTGTTCTTGCTAATTTCTTTGGGGATGGTTTGATTTTAACATTGGTCAGGGAGGCACGTTCATAAGGGGACAGGTTGCCATCACCATTGGTGTAGTGAGATCGGGTGGTGCAGATTTTCTCTGTCCTGTAGTACATAGTAGAATTAAAATTGTTTTCCAGGTAAATAACTGAACATGTCCAGTTCAATGGATAAAATGCCACTGAATATAAAACGTTTATATTCTATGGTTATTGTGGCCCACTTTTTGTTAAGTTGTATATACTGGAGGTGCGCGACATGATGTTTTGATGCACATATACATTGTGAAGTGATTACCACAATTAAGCTAATTAACACATCCATCACCTTGCTTAGTTACCGTGTGTGTGTGTGGTGAGAAAACTTAAGATCTGTTCTCTCAGCAAATGTCAAATATACAATACGATATTATTAACTATAGTCACCAGACTGGATATTAGATCCCCAGAACTCAGTCATCTCATAACTGAAAGTTTGTACCCTTTGACCAACATCTCCCCTTTCCCCCACCCCCCAATACCTGGCAACCTTCATTTTACTCTCTTTCTATGAGTTCAACTTTCCATGTTCACATTTTAGAGTTAGGCCAGGAAGATGTTTAGTGAAGTCTAGTTTTATGGTAGAACTTCAGATGTTCTTGGGGTCCCACTTAGTTGAAGAAGCCAATGTCCAAAGTCTGCTGGCTCATGTTGTCAGTGACTCATGTTACCCAGGTCAGTTGGAAAGAGCTGTATTGGTCAGGATGGGCTGTGATTTGCTGGGGCAATGAGCACTACCCTTGGCTTTCAGTGAGCTGACCTAGAAAAGGTAATTTCTCACATAACTGTCTGACGTGGGTTGAGAGTCTTTTCTGGCAGCCCTGCCTCAAGCAGTGACTAAGGTAGCTGGATCTCTTCCTCCTTGTCATGCTGACATTTTTAGTACATGGCCTCCCCAGTTGGCGGAGGAGAAGGAGAGGACATGCACAATTGTTCAGGAGTTTTATGGCCAAGACTGAAAATCTTATATATAATTTCTGCTGACAACCCACATCACCTGGCCCCAATGTAACTGCAAGGAAGTCTGGAACATGTAGGCTTCCCATGGGTCTAGGAAGGGGAAATGATATTAGTGAGTACTGAGACAGTTTCTGCTTTAGAATCATAATGGTATTCCTCTAAATGTGATGTGGGGAGAGGGGACAAGCCTGAGGGGATGGGAAGGGTGGATGGTCCATGTCACTAATGGACCATACAAATGGACTGGCCACAGGAGTGATTCATGTGGGATGGGACAGAATGGGAGAATTCCCGCATTGTGCCAAGCTTCTGGGGAAAGGTGGAGGGCTGCTTTTGACTGGAGTAGGAAGGAGACACAAGAGTCTGTTGCATATACACCCTTGCTCATGCCTCTCTTCTGACCCCAGTTTTAGTTTTTCCCATTGTGAAAAAATTGGTCTTTCACCCACTGACACCATTTTGATCCTGCCAGGTGGTGGCCTCACAGCCATGAGAATGTATCAATAGGTTCTAATGGTTTGCTGGGCTTGGTTGGCCTGTAGCATGTGTGGGGTTAAGATTTCTTCCACTTCCCTTAAATATATACCTGTTCATTTTCCAAGGTGAGTTCATCATGGCTGCTTGCATGGAGTGCTCTCAAGTAGAAATGGGGCTATTTGGTCATTACTTGGTGAACCTGAGTCCTTCTGGTAATTAAAAGGGTATTTAGCCAATAAACACATGAAAAGATGCTCTACATCACAAGGGAAATCATTAGGGAAATGAAAATCAAAAGCACAGTGAGATACCATGTCGTACCCATTGGGATGGCTGTTATAAAACATATATGTACAAAAACAAGTGTTGGTGAGGATGTAAAGAAATTGGAATCCTTATCTACTGCTGGTGGGAATGTAAAATGGTGTAGCCTCTATGAAAAATGGTATGAAAGTTCCTCAAAAAATTAAAAATAGTATTACCATATGATACAGCAATTTTAATTCTGGGTATGTGCTCCAAAGAAATGAAAACAGAGACTTGAGCAGATATTCGTACACTCTTGTTCATAGTAGTATTATCTGCAATGGCTAAAAGGAGGAAGTGATCTACATACCCATTGCACTTGAAGGGATAAACAAAATGGGGTGCATATACATACAATGCAGTGTTCTGCAGCCTTAAAAAGGAGGGATATTCTGACACAGGATATAGCATGGATGAACCGTGAAGACATTATGCTAAGTGAAGTAAGCCAGACATAAGAAGACAAATACTGTATGATACCACTTATATGAGGTACTTTGAGCAGTCAAATCCACTCAGTCGGAAAGCTTGGTGGGTGCCAAGGGTGGGGGGAGGGGGAATGGAGAGTTAATGTCAGGTATAGGGTTTCAGTTGGGAAAGATGGAAAAGTTCTGGAGACGGACGGTGGTGGTGACTCCACAATAACGTGAAGGTCCTCAATCCCTCTGCAGTGTATACTCGAAAATGGTTAAAATGGTAAATGTTCTGTTATACATATCTTACCACACTTAGAAAAGATATTTCCCTAATTTTCTACCCTCTAAACGTGCGTGGAGCCTGAGAGATGGGGAGGTTAGGTGGGTTCTGGGTGAGGATGACCCCGAGCAAAGCCGTCCAGTTCTGGCTGGTACCCACACACGCAGCTGGCCCGTCTGTAAACGGAGCTCAGTCTTCTCCTGCGTGGTCTAAAGGGTCTGAGGGTCCCCTGCTGCGGCTGTCGATGGGGCTGAAGGAGAGGGGCCCGGGCCACAGTGGTGGGCGACAGGCGCTTGAGCAGTCTGCTCCTGCAGCCTCCTGTGCCTGTGATCTGTTTGTGTCCTTCCCAGGGGGACCACTTAGGTCTTACTGGGAATTGCTGCTGGGCCCACGTGGCCTTAGGACCGGTTCATGGTGGGTGATTCTGCCCACATGGTCTTCGGGAGGCCCCGGGAGCGGATTTTCTGCCTCTGCTAGGGCCCAGCGTCACTCCAGAAACTACTTCTTGAGTGGCGTATACTGTGGCACATGGCATAGTCTTGCTCCAGAACTCCAGGCAACTATGGTGGGACTCTCCTGTTAGAGGTTGCTGTATGTCACATGGCGTCTTTCCCCTTCCCTTTAACGGAGTGGTAAATCAAGATAGATGAAGGTACATATCAGGAAAAGAAACAGGTAAAAAAGATGGGGGTGTGGTCTCAGGATCAGGACTGGTGGATGGGGGGAGATGAAGAAGGGGATTACTGTCTCCCTTTCAAGTGTTACTTCTATGTGAGTTTTATTCAAATCATGTCTGTGTATTATTTTGATACAAGTAAGTATCAGTTAAAAACAGATATTATAATCACCTCTTCCCTGTGATCTGGGCATCATTTACTCATGCACTCATGCCAGCCTTTATTCATTTGCTCAGTCATTCAGTAAATATTTCTTGAGCTCCCTTCTCCTCCGGGCCAGACATTGGGCCGGATATAGGGGATAGAGCAGTGAAGGATCATGATCTTCATATGATTTGGGGCGTAATTGGAGAACAGACAACCTGGGATGATCAGTACTGTGTCAGGTACAAGTGCCAAGAACGGAGTGCCCATTCTGGGGAATTTTCTCTTGGTGGCTTCTGGAAGGGTATTCCCACCCCCAGTCTTCATTGAGACCACTCTAAATATGACAGTCCTATGCTTGGAGGTTCTGGACTGGTGTCTGGTGGATTTGCACTGGCAGAGCTGAGCTGGGGACGATTCTGGGGCACTGTCCTCACATCCCGATGCTTGAGGACTCTTGCTTGCTGACTGTGCCAGGTGTGGGGAAAAGGGCCAGGTAGAGGAGGAAGAAAGGACTGAGCTGAGAAGGAGGGACAGCGGGAGGGGAAGGTGTGACTGAGGCCACCACTGAGAGATTGCCAGGGAGGACAAGAGGGACTTGCTGTTTCAACATTGTTTTCAAGTCCTGTTGAAGTGGTTTCTTCATTTTTATTTTCCATCTTGATGGAAATTTTGTTATTTTTATGCTGTCACAGAACAAATGGAGCTGTGACTTGGAGATCACAATGTATATGGCTGTTTTGATGTACTTTTGACAGTTCTATCACATTTCTGACAGGCACTACTTTTTTCTCCCCTGGGATAGCAGGAGTGGGGAGACGGCCTTCTCAGGTGCTCTGCTTAGGCTCAGGGCGACGTCCATGTGTGAAGACTTATAGAATCCTGGGGAAGCTTACAAGACGCCAGGCCCAGACCGTGGGGACCCTGGGCATGAGGACAGAGCTCCTGCGAAGGGATGGGCAGGGAGGAAGGAGGGACAGAGATGGGCTCTCAGGGCGTGGGGTGGTCAGTATCATCAGCCTCTCAGCAGAAACACAAGTCACAGTCATCCCAGAAGGAGAGGAAATCCAGGAGCCAAATGAGGGGTGGCCATGGCAGGTCCCATGTGGAGACATGAGAAGGGCAAGTTGACGGTGGGCAGTGAGGTCAGGGGGCACCAGCACCCTCTGCAGAACTGCACGTTAAGGCCGGAACCTCGGCTGTCTGCACGAGGTGTCCTGGATATCCTGGGCCTGGTTTCCCTGGTTTTCTGCAGAATGAGCACATGTGAGGCCTGGAGCAGCTAGGGAAGAGGAGCGGGGCAGTCCTCAGTCAGAAAGGTCCCCTTGAAATGCCCCCCAAGAAGTGGACTGCTGGCGTGCCACATCTGTGGCACTTTCTTTGATCACCTTGCACCAATCCAACTGGCCACTTCCTCCTTTGAATCCTCACCAAAACCCGCAAATACTTCTGCAGCATGCTACTGTAAATGATAATAATTGCTGATCAAGTGCTTACCACGTGCCAATCTCTTCTGCCTTCTTTAACTCCCACAGCCATGCTAGGAGGTCGGAACTGAGGCTTACAGAGGTGTGGTTCACTGTTTTGTATGTTCGTTTCATCTCTACAATGGGAGCCCGTGGCACGTGGGGGCTGTGTCTTTTCCACCTTTACATACTGGGGCAGGAAGCTGCTTGCTTGTTCAGTGATTGTTTGAGCATGTGGACTGAAGTCAGGCACTACCTCTTCCCTAGAGAAAAGATTGTCCAACTTGGTTTCTACAGGTTTTACATGTCATATTCTATGTTCTGAATCTTTCAAGCAGCCTCTTGATTTGTGAGTTGGCCCCTGAGGGTTAAAGATACCTTTCTAAATGCAAGGATGGAGTAGGTTTTCCAGAACCCCTGGAAGGGGAGTCCGCCATCAACTGCTGACCAAAGTGTTCAACCCAGAGGAAATCCAGGCCTGAGCTTGTCCATTCTCAGAGGTCTTTAGGAGTGGGGTGGGGTGAGGAACGGCTTCCAGGTCTAAAGAACCATTACTAACGTTCATGATCGTGATATAAAGTTATCTTTCGTCCTCTGTCCTTGTGGTCTGGCCCTTCCAGAGTAGCCATGATGTGGCTTGTGGAAACCCCTTTAACTTATTCCACACTAGACTGGACACCCCATAAGTACCACGCACTGTGCTTAAGGTTCCATAGGGTTTGCACAAGACATGTCAATGCAGGACATGTGCTAAACACCCTCTTCTCCTAAGAGGAGGCATGGAATAGTGGCTATGTCTAGACTCAAGAACCAGACTGCTTGGGTTCAAGTCCTGCTTCTGACCTGTGCTGGCCATCTGGCCTTCGGAAGACTGCGTCCTCTGTGCCGTGTCTCCATCAGTACAGAGAGTCATTTTCTTACCATATGGGGCTTTAGCTTTTAAAAAATGTTATTGAAATACAACATACATATAGACAAGGACACAAATACAAGTGTACGGCTGATTGGATTTTCAGAGTGAACACACCCAGAAAAGCAGCACCTGAAATGTCTGCAGCACCTGAGAAACCTCCCTCATGCCTCCTCAGAGCAGGACAAGGTACACTGCCCCCACCCCAAGGGTAACCACAAACCTCACTTCTAACTCCATAGGGTAATGAGTTGTGCCTGTTTGGGAATGTCACAGATAGAATCTTATGATAGGTGGTCTTTTGCATTTCGTGTCTTTTTCTCAACATCCCGTTTGTGAGATTCCTCCATATTGTCGTAGGTAATTATAGTTACTCATTTCCATTTAATTATTTAGTAATTCTCATTTGCAGGAAGGTTCCAGTACCACAGTGCTGCCGTGGTACACATGGCACACACGCGTACATGCACACATTTCTGTTGGGCACGAACCTAGGAGTGCAGTGGCTGGGTCCTAAGTAGTCCTTCAGTAGATCTGCTGGACAGTTTGTACAACCAGCAGGGACTGAGATTCTCCGCTGCCCCATGTCCATATCAACACTTGAGATTTTCTTCTTCATTGTAGCCCTTCTGGTGGGTGCATCGTGGCGCTCGTTGGGGGTACAGTTTGCGCACCACAAGGTCATTGGGATAATCAGTTACATTGATGTCTGAAGGGGAGTTAGTGTCTGCACAGAGTGAGCATGTGCCGTCGTTAGTCCAAGCTCAGGTGTCTTGGGGGGTGAGGGATGTCTCCAGGCACCACCTCCCTTCAAGAAGTCACAGTAGACATTTCCTGACTCCCCTCTTTCCACATGAGCTGTGGTATCTGGGCTTTGAAGTTGTCAGTGATTGCAGCCGAGATTCTTGGAACTGAGTGATTGAGGAGTCCAGGATCCCTGGGGACTGAATGATGAGACAGACACTTTGCTTCCCAGAGTCTCTTAATGACTGGTTCCCCGGGAGGGATTTCTCCTCTGACTACCCACCTGGCTCCCACTAAGAGCTGGGCAGGGAAGTGCTGGAGCAGGTGCTAAGTTACAATTTAAGGGTTTTCCTCCTAGGACGCCCCAGGCTCGAGTCAGCACTGGGTGCGTTCTGTACCCTAATGGTGGCTCCTGCTGCATAGGCTCTGAGGTTGGGAAGGGACAGGCGAGGGTACCAGTCTTCTGCAGAGAAGGTCACTGTGGGAATCATGATGACAGCCTGTTTCCATGGAGTCCTCCTCTAGGTTTCAAAGACATCCTAAACTCCAGTCCTCCTTTATCTGCGCACACAGCTGATGGCCAGGACTGGTCTTTATTGTGTTCCGTTTCTCTTACCTCCATTCTTGCAGTCTCTTACTTGTGCCTGGACTCTTGGAATAGCCTCCAGCTGCTTCCAGAGAGCTCTTTCTGAGAGAACCTGGCTGTAATAGTTTGCTAGGGGCTTCATAACAGAGTACACCAGCCTGGGGTTTCTTAGGATTCGCTGGAATTCCAAGATCAAGGGTTGGCAAAGTTGGTTCCTCTGAGGCCTCTCTTCTTGGCTCCTAGATAGCTGCCTTCCTTGTGTGTCCTCATGCGGTAGTGCCTTTCTATGGGCCCTAATCTCTTCTTCTTATGAAGAATCAGTCATATTGGATTATAGCCCACCCATGTAACTTCATTTGACCTTAATTACCTTTTTTTTTAATAGGCTTTATCTCCAAATACGGCCAATATTCTGAGGTATTAGTGGTAGGATTTCAACATACAAATTTAAGGGGGGGAGCTGACACAATTCAGCCAACAGCACTAATGATGCCTTTTTCTACATGTGACACATCTCCCCAAACATGATTTTTGTTTTGCTTTCTTGCCTTTGCTCATGCCTAGTCTCCTGGTTCTAGGTGCTTCCTTTATCTCTGTCTCCAGAGCCTGAGCTCTATCCCCTCATTCACCAGGAAGCCTTTGGTCCTCACAGACTGCTATCTATGCACATCGAGTCATGCTTTCCATTTTGTTCCACCAGACTGAACACTTCATCCCAATTTTCTTCTGTTCTTTGTTACTTTATAGAGCATGTTGTGTCTATTCAACTTGACTCGGTGCTCCTTGAGGACAGAATGTATGTTTTTCATTCACCTTTGCATCTGTTTCATGTCAGGTGTGCAGCTGGTGATAAACACTATTGTTGATGGGTTAAAAACTGCCTTCCACGTGCCCTGTGAGCAGCTCCTTCAATGTTAAGCAAAACACCTCTTTGGTGGGGTGGACAAGTGTCGTCATCCTTGACTGGCTTCGGGAGCCTGTGGCAAAGTCATTTTCACTTTAAGAGGCAATAAATTCAGGGACCTGGGAAAGGTTTAAACACGAGTCTTAAATTATTTGCTTAACTTTGATTTTTTATTTTACAAGATTCTGGGCAGACCTGGGAGCTATTTGCAGAAGGGGTGAGAAAGAGAAATAAAGAGAGAGTGGGTTTATCTAGATGTTGCCTCATAGAAAAATATGTGTGCACTGGGCAGGGTCTTCTCTGGTTCAGAGGCATGAAAAACTCTGGGTTCTGACCCTGAGCTCACTGGAGGGAGATTTGATTTCTGTTCCTGCCTTTTTGTCCCTCTGCTGGGGATGCATTGAGCTAAGCCACTGTTGAGAATGGCCCCTCCGAGGAAGCAAAGGAAGATCAGCTATTTATAGGCTGAAGTCAGACGTGACCCACCTTTTCAGCCTGTAATTTACAGTATATGATGAGAAAATGAACTTCTATTGCCGCAGGAATGTGAAAGGACAGGAGACCGATTTTTCAGCAGCTTGGGCTTTGGCTTCTGCGCTTATGAAATGTCTGTGAAAATGGCCACTTTGCTCCGCCAGAAGACTGCTTTCCCTGGTCCCCAGTCACTGATGCAAAGGGTGCCCATGTCCTGTCTCACCCAGGGACTGCAGGCATATTCACAACTGTGTGTATGGTGAAGGGAGGGTAGTTTCTGTAAGAGGGAGGGAGAAAAATGGGGCCAGGAAGGAATAGCAGGGATACAATGGATTTAAGGCAGTGCCTGGTTTTTACAAAGTAGAAAGAGTAGTTCCAAGGAGTGGCCTCTCTGGGAGATGGCTTCGATGGACCTCTTGACCAGAATCTTGGCTATTGTTTGGGGTAAGGCTCCTGGCCCGAGTCAGAGCCCTTGAAGAAGCTCAGAGATTGATGATAATTCCCAGTCCTCAACCGACTATTTCTGGAGTTCTCTAAAGAACATGCAAAACTCAGTGTGTGCTCAATCAAGTAACAAACTTTTATCAAATATCGATCATAGGCTCAGCACTGAGCTGGTTGTAAAGGTGAATAAAACACGCATGGACCCTGTTCTGAATTTAGGGAGGAGACTGTCACCATGTCTGCTCATCCACCCCCAAACCCTGGGATTCAACAGGGTGCTCACCAAGGGAGGCTGCGGACTGCACTTGCATCTTTGCTGGCTCCTGAACTTGGCCTTGACTCCTTAACTTGCATTTCTGACATGAATCCATGGCATGAAATAAGGTTTTTAAGGGGGTCTTATGGAATGGGATGAGAAGAGTTGAGGACAGAACCCTGGGGAAGATCAGCAGATGAAGCTAAGCACACAAAAATAACAGTGATTGAGCAGGAGGAGAGTTAGAAGTAATAGAAGTCTAGGGTCTTGGAAGTGTGGTTATCAGATAGTTTTAAGAAGAAAGGAACCAATAGTTTTAAAAGCAGCAGAAGAGGAATTTGGTCACTGGGAGGTCATAGGTGCCTCCTGGTCTGTTGCTTGAGAAGAGCATTATGAGAGGAAGCAGTTGGTTGAAGAGTGAATGGGAGGTGAGGAGATGTGGACAGAGGATGTGGCCGGAGAGCCCTCTCTCTATAGGTGTTCATTAGATCAAGCTTTTAATTATGTTATTCAGATCTTCTATAACTTGCTAACTTTTGCTCTCTTTAATTTGTTAATTATTGAGAGAGGTGCTAAAATTTCCCATGGTCATTGCTGATTTGTCAATTTCACATGGTATTTTTGACAACCTTTATATATTTTGCAATTGTATTCTTAGGTGTGAGCAATGTTAGAACTGTGATCTCTTCCTGGGAAATCATTCTTTTTAATCATTGGGAAGTGAATACCTTTGTCTACAGTAATGCTTTTCCTTGAAACTCCATTTTGTCAGGCTTCCTTTGGTTGATCTGTATCTGGTATATCTTTTTTCATCTTCTTACATACAATAGCTGTCTTTTTAAATTTTGAGTGTGTTTCTTATAAACAGCATAGGACTAGATTTCATTTTTCTATCCAATCTGACAATCTAGGATTTAATGGGTAGTTTCATCCATCTTATTTCTTGTGACTACGGATATATTTGGATGTATCCTATTTTTTTCTTTGCTTTGATTTCTCTCCTCTCCTTTTCCCCTTCTTTGGATAGATAGCATTTTCTTTATTGTTCTTTATCCCTGCTACTTATTTGGAAGTTATATATTCTTTTCTTATTCTCCAATGGTCACTTTAAACATAATTTCATGTACACTTTACCTAACATCAGAGTTAATCAATAGCTCAGTCATCCTCCCCAAAAATACAAACAATTTTGAAAGTTTTAGCTTTGGTCACAGCCTTCCTTATAAATTTCTTTCATCCGGTATTTTTAGTTCTATCTTGATTTATATGGTCCTCAAATTGATCATGATTTTTTATTATTTCTATTGTTGTTTACCTTTATGCACATGTTTACTCATTTCCCCCATCCTTCTTACACTTCACTCTTCTGGCTTCGGTTTCCATTTCCCTAATTTTCTTCCTTTATATTTGGAGGAGGAAAATTATTCTCAGCAGAAGTCTGTTAGCAAGGTTTTTTTTTTTTTTTGTCTTTACTGTTATTCTTCAGTGATAACTTAGCAGGGTATAGAAATCCAAATGGACAGTTACTTTTTTCTCAGCTTTTTGAAAATAATATTCTGTTGTCTTCTGTCCTCTTTGGTGGCTGTTAAGACATTTGCTGATATTCTTTGCAGGTAATGGGTCCTTTTCATCTGGTACTGTCTTTGGTGATAATACAAACTGACACCAGAATGTAGTTTATTGTTAACCTTCTAAGAATGTTACCCTGAATTTTATATGATTAAATTTTTTTGGACTCTTCTTATTGAATTATGGTACAGTTCTACTGGACTAGTAACACATAATTCTACATGTATATTTTTAGATAAATAAAAGTTGAGATTCTAGTATTTTATTTTCACTCCTTAATGAATCATCTTGTGAATACCCTGTGGTTTTAAAAATGGGTTGTGCACAGAATCACCTATTTTAGGAGGCTTGCTATCATCTTATGAAGCTGGCCTGGGAGGACAAGGGTATAGGGAGCAGTGGATATACATTTAATTTTCTGAAAGTAAGAGATAGACTTGACAATTTTTGATCTGTGAAGAATGAACCAGAAGAGAGGTAGGATCTGAATATATGAGGAGAGAAGGGAAAGCTGGTGAATAGGGATTGTGGAAAGCGTGAAAAGGGAACAGAACTTTTCTTCCTCTGATATGGGGATTCTGTATTTTCCGTCTTTGATTCTTAAGCTTTCAGATCTTTCTTCTGAAGGCAAAGTTCATTCAAGTCACTCTAAATCCCCCCATGCTGTCCTTGACCCTGATCATGTTCTTCCATAACTTTTTTTGCCTAATGAAAAACCTCTAAGCTTTCAAGGTGACATTCAAGGTCCTCTGAGATTCAGACTTTTCTTAAATTAGACCATGGTCTTATATTTCATATCTCCTTTTCACTTACTCTGGCTAGTGAGATTGGTCAACTTGCTGCTTTCTGAACATGCCCTACATATTCTCCTCTCCCCAGTTTTGGTCCTGAGCCC
The DNA here is from genome assembly GCF_963455335.1 of Martes martes. Lineage (NCBI taxonomy): Eukaryota > Metazoa > Chordata > Mammalia > Carnivora > Mustelidae > Martes > Martes martes. The sequence continues at coordinate 121,645,302 of NC_137896.1, forward strand.
TCTCACCCTGCCAGGCTAATTCCTTCCTATTTTATCATCTCTCCAGATATCTCTCTTTCAAGGTCCAACACATATCTCTCCTATTCTGTGTTTTCCCTTCCTTTATTCTTCCAACTATGCCCCGTAGAGCCTTGGACCCTTCCTGGGGATAGTTCTCACTACCTACCTTGTGTTGTTATTAAAGATAAGCTTCTTCTACCAGACAAAGTACTTCTGAGGGCAGAAAACATGCCTAAATTTACCTCTGTGATCTACAATATACTTCATAATTAGAGGTGCCCCCCGATGGTCATGAAAAAGGGATTTTTATTTACATCAGTATGAAAACTATTGCCAAGAATTATGAGCTCTATCTGCTAGCTGGGTGGCCTTCAGGTTTTATGGCAGATGGAACAATTGAGAGTGAGTGTCTGTGAGCCTGACAACAGGAGTGGCCTCATGCTGGGCTCCCCATTCAGCTCTTAACTATGGAGGGGCCACATAACTCATTCTGCAAACTTGGGTAGCAGACAAAGACCTAGAGACTTAATTGGGAGAACAACCATGTGGCCTCACTGCAAGAGAGAGGAGACCCTTACTTTGGTAACTAGGAAGACATGAACTATACCCCAAGGTCCACTCCTGCCTCAAGGTCTCTGGGAGGATGAGTTTGGTTACTGCTCTTCTTTGAGGCATCTATAAACATGGGGGAGCAGGGAATGGACTAGAATGTCTCTAAGGGATATTCAACTCTGATAGTCTCTGGAGCAACTCCTGACAGGACCTCCTTTGTCTGTTGTCTCCCTTTCTTCCTATTGCTGGATAGCTTGACTGCATTTGATTCCTTTTGTGGTATTCAGAGAGGACCTGCTAATTAATCTGTCTACCTGGTCCTAATTAAGAATGACCAAGAGGCTAGACCTTCATGATCCTGTAATCAGTTCCTAGAGTTTCTCAAACTTCTCCAAAGCAATGACACAAAAGCAGTGAGCAGAAGCCCGAGATTGTCCTGGAATCTGACAAAGATGAGGAGGTGCCTTTATGATAAAGGCAAGAAGAGCCTGTAAGGTCCAGGGCCTCACTGAACCTGAGGATGCCTTGTCATCTACTTGTAATTCAAAGCTGACAGCCGGGCAGGAACTTGCCAGGAACTTTTGTGAGATCTGACACAGAGTAGAGGCTACAGGAAGGTGTCACAGACTCACACTTTGCCACATTAAAGACAGCAAAGTAGCTTCTGCATTTTTCTCTCCAGGGCTCAGCATGGCCTCGGTAATCAAGGGGTTTGGCAGTATCAGCCACCAAAGGCACTTCATTTTCTTGACAACCTTTGTGGCATAGGATGGGTTCTTGAGAAGAGTCTGCCTCGCTTGGCTGACAATGCTGACGTCCCAAATGCTGTCCTCCTCATCGTGAACTCCCAAGGAAGGCAGTAGCGAACTTATATGAATGTGCCTGCTACGTCCCGGGACCTGCACCAGGGACTTGACACGCCAGGCGCTCAATACTGGAAGGTTCATGCTCACCCTCCTCCCCTAGGAGTTCACGATGAGAACGACAGTGTGAAATACTCTAAGCTTCTTGACACACAAATTAGAGGCTTTGTTCTAAGAACAGCAAAAGCCACTGCCTGCAAGAGCAACTTCCAGCAGCTTCTCTGTGCCCGGAGTCTGCATGCAGAGCAAACTGCCCACAGGGGGCAGAGGCATTGGTTGGGGAAATTGTATATGATTAGTGGGGTGGAGTCAGACCCCCAGCAGCTCAGCGCCCTTGGTTCAGAGCAAGGCTTTCCACAGCACTTGTTTTCTGCTCTTTTTTTTTCCAAATTGCAAAATGTGTCTGAATGATGGATAGGGTTGGGAGGAGCGGTCGTGGGCCTGGATTCCTTGATGCTTCAGCACTGTTGTGGGTTCCACAGGGCAGTAATGGCCAGCCAGTCAGTTTCTGGGACCCATTCAGCAATCACACACTAGCCCTTTCCTGTATGCCCAGCAGTTCCTGCGCTGTTGACTGTTGCCATACCAAGATGGTGCCGTCCCTCAAGGATGCGTTGAGTCTAGTGGGGGAGCCAGAGGTACGCATGGATCTGAGGCAGAATGTGAACAGTGTAGTGCAGTGTGCTCAGTCTTTTCAACATATGTCTCCTGTGGAGAAACATAAATCTTGAAAATTCCTTTAAAGTTTGTGTTTCAAAAGCAATAGAGTGGTTTTTTTTTTTTTTTGGTTTCCAAATATGAAATTATAATATTGAATATATTTTAAAAACTACACATGTCCTCCCTGAGATGTTTTTCAAAATTTTTTATTGAGGTGTAACATGCATATATAGTATATAGTGTATGGATTTTTACATACATATGCATTGGTATGAATACCACTTGGATATATATGGAATATTTCCAGCAATCCAGGAGGCTCCTTCATGTCCCTTCCAAGTGAATCCCCCCACCCCACTCACCCAGAAGTAACTACTATTCTAATTTCTATCAATGTAGGTGAGTTTTGCCTTTTCCTGGACTTCATATAAATACAATCATATGTTTATGATTTGTGTCTGGTTCCTTTGCTCATGTTCCATGTTGCATGAGCAGTTGTTTATTCTTTTTTTACTGCTGGGTACTATTCCATTAGTACTCTAATGGAGTACTAATGACTCTACATGATTTATGTATCCATTCAACTCCTTTGAGAATCACTGGTGTGATATAAAAAGAGGCGTGTTTGCAGCCAGACGTAGAAAGTCACACATTTCCTTATTTTCCATGTGACCCAGAGTCAGTCACTTCAGCTGGCATCTTGGTTTTCTCACTTGTAGAATGGAGGGTGTCGTTGGACTCACTATGTGAGGAGCCAATGTGGATGAAGCCCCGATGCAGTGCCTGGCACACAGTAGGCCTGCAGTGCCTAGCACATAGTAGGCATTCAGTGGAGGGCAGTGAAGATGAGAAAGGGGTGTCAGAGTCGTGAGTTTGTTGCCATGGGTGCACAGAGGCTGAAGAGCTCCCTTTACCTGCAGGATGTCAGGGAAGGCCTTAGCCAGGAGTGTGGAGTGGGTTGCACCATAGTAAGGAGTGTCTGAGGGGAGCAGAGACCCAGAGGGCTGAAAATGCCCGGCGTGTTGGAGGGACGGCCCTGAAGAGCATAGCAAGAGGTGAAGTTGTGGAGTCCTCACACCTGAGGGGCTTTTGTGGCAGCTAGAAGAACACACAAGTCAGCAGTACAAAAATGGGCTTAGGGCCAAAGGAAAACACTGCTGACCTGAGCTGTTGGAGCCCAGAGGCATAGAGATTCTGTGTGCTAGAGAGTTCTAGGAGAGCACCTGGGAGAAAGTAGGGCTGGAGCTGGCCTGTGAGTGATGGTAGAAAAGGAGGAGGAGGCCTCTCTTGGCGTGGTCAGGAAGGCAAGAGCACAGCCGAGGCTGTGGAAGTGGGAATACTAGAACAGATTTGGGGGAAGACAAAATCCAACCCCTGATTACCACCACTGCTACTGCTACAACTGTGGCTTGTATGTTTTGAGCACTTACTGTGTGCCAGACACCGTCAAATAGAACATAGATATTCTCATTTAATTTTCACATGGTTACATGAAGTAGATCCAGTTCTCTTCTCCATTTACAGATGAAGAGACCAAGGTTCAGGGAAGTTAACTAGGCTGAGGTTCTCTGGCCATATCCTTCAGGGTTTACTCTTCTTTTTGGGGGAAAGGAAGATCCAACACATTGCCTCACGCCCCCTGGACAGCTGAGCTGGATGGAGTCTCTGCTAGCAGCTGTTTATCCCCTCTCAGTACCTCAGAACTGGGCAGCCTAATGCTTGGGTGGACAGTTGGTTCCAGTCAGGTTGCCCTAAAGAAATTGTGGGTTGGGCGTGCTTCTGAGATGTGTGTGAACAATCTCCATGTTCTTGGTAGAGGTTGGGAATTGGGTCTTTATTTTGCTCTCCTGGTTTCTCTGGTCTGGCTTGAGGAGAGAATTTGGGGCAGGGTGTGTTATGGGCTGAATTGTGTTCCTCCCAAATTCATGTGTTGCCTTCCTAATCCCCACTACCTCAGAAGGTCACTGTACTTGGAGACAGGGTCTTTTAGGAAGCAGTTAAGTTGAAATGAAGTCCTTAGGGCAGCTCTAATCCTGTATGACTGGTGTCCTTATAAGGAGAGGAGACTGGGGCTCATACACACACAGAGGAAACACCATGTGAAGACCCAGGATAGACAACCCAGATGGTAGACCACCATCTGCCAGCCAAGGAGAGAGGCCTTAGAAAAAAACCAAACCTGCTGATATCTGGATCTCAGGCGTTCAGAGTCTATGACTGTGAGAAAATAAATTTGTGTTGTGTAAGCCATGGTCCTTGGGACTTTGTTATTACAGCCCAACAGATGAATAGGGGTGTCATTCAAGTTATCTGAAGCTCAGAGAGGAAAACTTAGGGTTTTAATAACAACAACACAATGTTAATAATCACTGTCAATGTACATTGCATGTGTAAATACTGAAAGGCCATTTTGTGGGTGACATAACATGGATATAAACAGGGCAACATGTTTCTTATCAATAGAGCAGAATTTCTTTGTAAAATCTGCACTGTGCAGGGGTCCCAGGGAGTATTCAGTTGTGAGTGCTGCCTGGTGATACTAGTTCATCTATAGATCAGATAAATACAAATAATTAACCTTAATTCTCCTGCCTATTTTCTGAGAAATGCTTTGTGCCTCTTTGGTGGTTGGTTGGGTGCCAAGGGTGGGGTGGGGCATGGGGTGTGGGGGTGGTCTGCAGAAAGACCTGTAAGAGGCCTCAGGTTCCTTTACTCAAACATCCTTTGAAATGAGATGTGTCTAGACTCCGGGGGCAGCCAGAGCACACTCACAGAGGAGATAGATCACAGAGATATATATCCTGGGATGGTCATAAAAGTCTCCGCTTGTGATGCGTTTGGGTGAGTTACAGAACCAATAGCTTTGATCAAGTGCCCAGCTGTACTCGATTAGCAGAAGGATAATGAGAACGGAGCAGCAAGGCAGGGGCAGAAGGAGCGCAGTGGAGGCAAGGCTGGGGAGGTACAGTGGGAGGAGCCTGCAGCGTTTGCCTATCAGAGGCCACTCTCTGAGCTTCCGGGGAGGGGCCTGCCTCGGCAGGGCTGAAGGATCGTGGGGCTGCCTCTGAGCAGTAATAACCCCTCTCCCTGGTGCAAGGTGCTTTCACCTATATCCATTCCAGTTCCTTCTTTCAGCAGCTCATGGTTGACAGAAGGAGAAGTGAACGTTCCCTTTGGGTTTGGGGCCGGAAGTTGGGAAGGGGGTGGGATGGGAAGGTCCGAGGTGGGGAAAAGAGAAAGGCAGGGGGAGGGAGGCACCTGCTCTGATCTCAGCGGTGCCCAAGCTGTGCGGGAGTCCACTGTGGGGCTCCATCCCAGGACCTAAGGATCATGACCTGAGCTGAAGGCAGACACTTAACCCGCTGAACCACCCAGGCACCCCAACCAGTCTCTTACAGAACTCCTTCCCCTTCCTTCTCTCCCTGTTCTCTTTCCCCCTTTCTTCCAGTTTTTCTTAATGGTGTTAGTAACTTTGTAAAACTAAACTTGATTGGAGTTTAACATTCAGTGCACACCAGCTGTGTGCATGTGTGCTCCTGGACATGCTGAAAAGGAGATAAGGGCCAGTCCTCACAGAGCTGAGGGTCCAGAGTGATCACTGATGATTAAATAAGAAATTATTCTAAGATGAAGTCAGGGTTACAATGTCCAATGAATAACACTCCTCTTCCTCACCCAAGAGCTGAGCCAGCCAGGATACAAGATGAGAGGGTAAGGCAGATAGCAAATCAAACCAGTACTGAAATTCACAGGAAGCTGTTGTTAAGAGAATGTAGCTTATACCTTTAGACAAGTGGTCCACCTGACACTGAATCTCAGAGTTTGTCCAGCTGCCTGCCAGTCCCAGCAGCCTGGGCCAGGGCAAGGCTCCCATTTGTAGCAAGAGAGCCTGCATCCCAGTGGAAAGAAAACTCAGGGGATGAGCAAGCAGGTCTGGGATGTTGTTCCTACAGGGAACTTGCTCCCAAGAGGGAGAAGGAGGGATGGGTTATCAGGTCAGGTTCCTCTTCTTCCCATTTGTAAGAATTAGTACAGACTCAGCATGGATGAGTGAGGAATGAAGAGAGAGGCCAAGGCCAGGAGTGTGATGCTCATGCAAGCTCCCTCTGGAGGAAGAACTGCCAGGAGTGGAGAAGCATCTCCCCACCTCCTCTGCCCTGTGCCAGCACTCACAGTAGGGGTGTGTGTATGTGTGTGTGTAAGAGTGTGTGACAGTACATAGGAGGAACCTAACCTCACCTAATGGAGCAAGTGACATCTAATCTGGGACTTACAGAATTGCTACCTACCTTGATGTGATAAAGTGTCAGACAAAATTCAGAACAAAGTATGCAAACTTACTTCTCTCCTCTTTCTAACCTTCTTCTTTATAAAACAAAACTCTGGGGGAAGTGTCTTATTCAGTTATTCTGTCAACAAATATATATTTAATGCCTATTAAATGCAAGCTGCTTTAGCCAGCAGGAGAAATAGATTAATTGGATATGGCTTCTGCCCTCCAGAAGCATTCAGACTGGATGCTGTGTAAGATGTCCTCACTGAGGGCAGACATATGAGGTGGGGCCTGGAGCATTGGTTGCTTGTTTTTGAAACAAAGTAAGAGCTCTAAGTTAGCTACATAAGGGTTTTATGGGGCTCATGTGGGGAAGAAGAAAGTTCTTATTAAAGGGAGGAGGTGGTATTTGAGCCAAGCCTTGAATGCCGAGTAGGATATAAACAGATTAGTCTTGACCTTCTAAGAAAAAGAACAGCATCAGCAAAGACATAGAGGCCATCAAAGATGGGTATTTGCAGGATCAGTGAGTAGTTCAGTGTGTTTTCTATACTAAATAGGAAGGAAGAGGTTGGAGATGTCAATTTTGAAGAAGGGGACCCAGACTCTTGAAAGTCAGCATAAAGGTCTGCCCACACTTTGATCAATTGTGCTGATGAAGGTTTCTGAGCAGGAAGTATGATAGGATTAGATGGGTGTTTAGAACACTCACACCCCTGCAGTGCTCTTTGGGTTGGAGGGAACAGAACTCGCAGATGGTAGAGATGTTGGAAAGCTTTGGAATAGTCCAGGTTAGAAGTTCTGATTGTCAGCAGTAGAAATGAGGGTAGAGTATGTGGGTAGATTTGAGGGGTTGCCCCATTCTGCCCCACTGCTCCCCAGCCTGTGAACACAGAGTGGGAAGAAGAAAGGGGGGAGTAGCTTACTCATGATTGGGACCAGTCAAGGAAGACTCAGAGGAACTCATATATGTATGTAGTACAGGCCCCAGCGAGAGAACACTGTGGGGTTCAATGGGACAGTCTCTCACGCTAGGTCCTAAGTCACTGGGCAGTGGAAGGGTAGTAGAGAGTGGACCCAGCAGGTGGGCCAGTACTCAGTGAGGTCTATGGGCTTCTGCAGGAGCACAAGGGTTGCACATCCTCACTGTTGGGCTTTGTCTCATCATGTAAATTTTAGGGTCCACTGAAGGCAGAAACATTAAGGAGAGCAAGACCCAGAGAGATAGACTTAAAAACAAACTCACCACACGAAGAAGATGAATCTGAGCAGCATTCTGAGCCCCAGGTGTGGGTCCCTGCTGTGGGGCGTTGTCACCTCCCTCTGGAGGCGCCCATGTGGCTCCCTTGCTGCTTGGACTTCATGACTGACTTGTTCTCAGAAAGAGAAAGGAGCTTATTAACTGAAGTGGCTGCCAAGTGTGTTTTAAGATGAACAAAGCCTGGATCATTTTTTTTCTCGCCACATACCATACATAATTGTATGAAGGGCAGGATTTATTTGGTTTGTATTATGATTTTTTTCCCTCAAGCTTAATTACAGTGTTAAAAAGGCAACTACAACTTGAAAGAAACAAGCTCTACCGTCATGGAGACCAGCATGACCATTCTGGGTTTGAAACACAGTTTCTTTGTGAAGGGAATTAATTGTATATGAAACTTTGGGGCTTATGTAAAACACATTTTTATGAAAATAAACTTGAACAGTCATTAAAATGAATAGTTGTTTTAAATAAGACTCAAACTGCCTGGTGGTGCCAAGGAATTTTAGATGCCTTCTTTATTGGCTTTGTTTTGGGTTCAACTCTGCATTTCTAAGACAATATCAGGATCCTGCAGGTAAGTCTTGGCTTATAATTGGGAATCAAATGTATAATTCCAATGATAGATGAATAGGGCGGGTAAGAAAATGAAAAAGCTTGAACAGTCTTTAGGTCTAAATACCTTAATGAATAAATAATTTTATGTTGGAAAATCCAACATGTTAGCAGGAAGTGTTGCCTGATAGTTTGGCCTCAGACCAAAGAACCAGTTAACGGAATGCAGCCTTCCAGCTGTGGGACAGTTCTTGGGCAATGTGTGGTTCAGAAACGTGAGCGATGACCCCTGCTTTCTCCTCTGCCAGCATTGACACAGGTTGTCTCTGGCTTGGAGATCTGTATGGTTCAGGGACGAGTCTAGAGCCGAGCTCTCAGCAAGGTAGTCTACTTGAAATTGGAACTTAAACAAAGCTCCTCCCTGGGGGAGGAGGCAGGGGTTAGACACCTTTGTGCCTGGTATTCTGCTGCTGTCTCTGCACCTCTCTTGTTGGGAAGGTGGATTTTGAGCAGCACCGCTCAGCAGTGTGAGCTCAACTCCCGTTCCGGGGGCAGATGGGAAAGTGACATCCTTTTTAATTGGTGGGAACTTGGGCTCATGTCTCCATTCCTTGGAAAAATGCCTCACTGTTTCCACACCCAACCACCCACACACATGTGGTCCTTACCCCACTAAATCACTGGCATCTCTCCTCTCCTTAGGGGTGTGTTTTCCTCCCTGCACTGAGATCCTTGTGGTGATTAAGAAAAAAACTTGCTTAAGAAAAAAGCAGGGAAGGTCTTAGAACTGTGTGTAGGGATGTGCAGGAAGAGTGCCCTCACCTGGCTCTGTATCGAGGTACATAATTTGACTGATGGCCCACTGACCTCAGTTCTAGAACAGGTAATGACACCATCGTGTATTTCCCTTCAGGTTTTATTGAGTTCTCAGTGAGGCAACATCTCCTGCTACAGACCAATACCCTTCTCTACTCAAGTCTCTGATTCTCTTCCTAGAGTTCTTCCCTGGTTTGGACAGAGACAACTGGGGCCATCTGAGGCCTCCAGACTAGTGGCAATTTATGTAGTGAAGTGAGGGAGGTCGTACGTGCCAGGCAGCACAAAGTTTCCAGGACAGTGTCTCCTGCAGCCTCCAAGTGCCAGTGTGAGCTGCTCTAAGAAGGTCTTATTATCTTCTGCAGAGTGTGCTGGAGACACTGTCACCACTGCTGGCCTCTGGGCATATTCTTCAACTTTCCTCCCTTCTACCCACCATGGTTAAGGTGTTAGTAGACTGTGGTGTAATGGTATCAGACACATTGTTCCCATGGCAACTACAGTCCCGGCCCCTTGGAATAGTAAAGCGGATGAGGTGGCTTTCCTGTAGCCGTAGATGTGGGGCTGACCTCCGCATCCCTACAGTCATCTCCCAGAGAATGAGTGCCAGGTAGGCTCTATGTTCTGTATGGAGGGGGACCCGGGGCAAGGCGGGGAATACTTTGGGTGCTTGGAAAGACTTGTGCATTGAGTTATTTTTCATGGTAGAAACACTTTCAAACCTAGAAGTTCTGACGTGTGTTTTGGCCTGGCCCCCGAATGCGTGACTGGAAACACGGAGCCTTGACATTTCCCTTCCCTTTCAGTGGCATGGCTCAGTGAATCAATTCAAACCCATTAAGATTTCAGAATGACAGGAGGAGAAAATCCTTCCAGTGAACACTCTTAGGATACTGTGACCGAACACCATTTCCTTAGACCTGGACCGTTTTCTCGTTTTGAAAATCCCATCAATAGCAATCCCCTCCTCGAGGCTGAGCATCTGGTTTTCACTTTCCTATTTCTTGACACAAAAGCCTACAGCAAAGGCTCGTAGATATATGAATTACATACTTGTTAGTAACACCGTGTTGTCCCATGTTTAAGAGGTAACGTGGAAAGAGTTTTCAATTTTTCTGGGTTTATAAGTCTAAAGAGATAATTATCCTTCAAAGGAGTGGGGGTGGCCACTGGGTTCAGGAAACTGGGCATGCAGACCTGGGTTCTGCTCCCAACTCGTCTAATGATCCATGTTTTAGGAGTCTTAGGTGAAATTGTGTGTATATGCCTATGTGTGCCTGTGTGCCTGTGTGCGTGTGTGTGTGTGTGTGTGTGTGTGTGATGTCTTAAGCAAACTGGTTTTCTGTGGGAGCACAATTGAATTTTTAAAAATCTAAATTAAGCACATCTTCTCCGGGAGCACATCTGTTGCACAGAGTGAGGCCCGTTCCATCAATACAGTTGCCTGCAGAGCAATGAAGTCATCCCCATCTAATTCCTGAAACCAGAAATGAGGATAACAGGCCAGTATTAAATATTAAAGTTTTTCACATTTTGCTGTTCTCTTCCAGAGAACACAAAGAGCACTGACATATTTCTGGAGCTCAGGTAGATAGCTAATGGACTGGAGGAGCTTTCAACTCAACTGGAGCGATACATAAAGAGAAAACTTAATTACAGTTAGGATTCAGTGGGTTAACTGGGTAAGCAAGTAGCCTCGGTGTTTCATAGCATCTAAGACACTATTGATTTTAAGATGTACCATTATTTTATGTACCTCTGAGGAAAACAGTACTGCCAATTAAACTATGACCACAATGCTTTATAGCTTAGAACTGTAATTCTGCCTTATTGAAAGAGCTCTTTAGGGTTTGTGTGGATACTTGTACATACATTAAAATGAAAATACAAGCGAAATACGTTGCAGTATTCCTCAGTGGTCTTCACAAGATGGGCACTTCCCGTGGACTCAGATTTAGAGTTGCTGGTATCTGTGGTTCTCTGGGCAACACTTCCCTCTGTGACATTCATAGCAAATTATGAGCATTTCTTCTCAGAGCGCTGTATCATCGATCTGGGCTTTTCTCTCTAGACGCTGACACACGTTCACAAATTCTAGAGCTGGCGTTTTCTTGATCTGACCAGAAGGTGAGAATCTAGGACTCGTTTTTTTCTCCCCTCAGATGTTCCTTAAATGGTTTGCGGATTAAAATATCAAGTACTCATGTGTGGACAGTGACAATGCTGTAACTTCCATCTTGCTTGACAACAGTTGTAAGATGCCGCCACCACCAGCACCATGAGGGCTGCCCTGCTAAGTTGCTTCCTACTTCCTATTTTCTTCTTTCCTAATCTCAGCCTTTGTTTGTAGAGCAGTCTCAGGTGTAACTTATACAATTCGGTGCATGGATGAGGATGCCCGATGGCCTCAATGGCCAAGCTCTGTGTGTTTGTTATGTGGAAATGGGAAGCAGAAGAGAGAGTGTGGAGCCCAGATTCTTTTGAGGATCAGTGACTACACGCACTGGTAACAGAGAACTCAAGGAATGGTCCACCGTAAGCAGCTCCTGCTCAGGAAGTCCTGCTCCAGTACCCTTGTTGTGCTGACACAATGGCCCATACTGGACTCAGTCACAGCATGCCCCGTGCTGTGTGCCATACCTCCGTGTATGTGGCCACTGTGATCTTGAGAGCAACAACCATTATCTATTCATCTTTGTAACCGGTGCATAGTGCATTGCCCAGGCTTTAGTAGTCTTTGTGTGGTTTGCCGAAAGACTGAGGATGGAAAGAATGGTGCAGGAAATGGTCAGGGGCAGGGAAATGTCAGCCAGATTCAGAGAAGATGGGGTCTTGCTGTTTGAGATGGAGGGTGTGGATAGGAAGCTGTGGAAAGTCAGAGGAGGAGGGTAGGCTGGTGCCGGAGGGCTATGGTACTAGCAGGAGAAAGATCGGCTGCACAGAACCTGACAGAGACTATTTCAGAACGCCTATGTGTAATCCAACACATATGTTACATCACACATGACAGTACGTGTGGCAGAATGATTTGGTCAGTATTACCCATATATAGGGTGAGGTTATTCAAATAGAGAAACTAATTATCTTTAATAAAGTAGATTATTTTTAAATAGTAACATTCTTTCATTCGTTCTATTAAGATTAATATCATGGCCATGAACCAAGCATTGAGGACATGTGAATGTATAATTTGTGCCTTGAAGGAGCTTACATATGTGGATATGTAATGTTGGAAATGTAAATATATAAGGTATATATAAAGCAGGAAAATACTTGGGATTCTGTGTATTCTATTCAGACTGCTGTGGGGGAACAGAGGAGGGATTGTCTTTACATGGATGGGTCAAAGGAAATTCCACAGGGCCAAGATGATTTTTAAGGTATTTATGGCCAAGACAAAGATAATTGTCCTCTGTAGAAGTATTCCCACAGAAGACTGGAATCCCCTGACAAAAAGGGTTCTGTGATTAATTATTAGGTTGAGAAAATGGAGCATAGTCTGTCCCAATCTTGAATTCACAGTGTGTGTGAATGCATTACAGCTCCTTCATGATCAGCAATAAAAACAAACAACAAACAAAATGCCAGCTTATTTGGTTAAATCTACCATTTTTCCAAACCGAGTTGACCACTGCACCTCTCTGTGGCAAAATACCTATTAATATTTTAATATTTTAACACCTATTAATATCTTTGCATTATAGTTTAGGAAACATGACTGCTGTTGATTTGGATTGGGACTTATCTGAAGGCATTGAGCACTGGATATCCCTTCCAATACTGTGAATTTCCTCTTTTCCTATTATTCTCACAAAGAATTGATATTTGTTATATATGTGTGAATGCATGTGTTCATAAGCATGGTTTGTGCCTTTTAGTGTCTAAAATTCCTTTAGCAAAGACCAAAAAATATATGGCTTCTGTCTCAGAAAGCCATGTAACTTTGTGTGGGAATGACTGTTGTATTGATATCACCTCTTACTACATTAAAAATGCAAATGATGTTTATGAACTAATTTAGAGACCAGAAAAATGTGTATGCTTTGGACATTGTCCTTAGTACTTCTGTAGAAAAAGGGCTTCTAAGACATTCTGATTACTTGCAATGTTTTCTTAGACCTTAGTTTTATATGTAATTTTGGTACGAATGCGGAAATCACTTGTCAAATTACCAGGAGATTTTTTTCATCTCAGTAGCTGAATATGTAAAGCTCAAAGCAAAAAGGACCCCTATTGTTATAATGAAAAAGTTAAGATTTAACTGCGCAATAAAAATAAATGTTCACCAATAAACTTATTCTGAAAATTCTATTGTGTCCAGAAGGTTTGAAATGACTTTTGCTTTTTGATCACGGGTATCTTGGATTAGGACATCCCCGTCAAACTTGTCTGCAAAGTGAAATCTCACGTACTAAACTCATATTTCCAGTTTGCCCAGAAATATATTCTGATTCATAGACTCACAGGCAGTGTTCAGTTTATACTGGTTGGTTGATTAGTTGTCTGAAAGCACTAAATATGGCCATGGTCATCCCTAGTCTTCCCAATACCTGGTCCCCTTCTTTTTCTCCACGAATAAACCATATCAGAGTTTAGCAAAGCGTTGCAGCCCATGACCAGAAAAACATGACAAGTGGTTGCGTTGTGATCATTTGAGACATGGCTCCAGGGCTGACACGATTTCCTTTGTGTGTATTTGGGTGAAGAGAAGGCTTTTGAGAAGTATGTGTTAAATAAATCAATGAGTGAATGAATGAATGCATGCCAGGTCGCCTTTAGCAATGTTCTGACTTGAGCTTTTTACACATCGGAGGGCAGATCTGTGGATTTCTGAGCAGGACTGCATTCTCCCCTTGACTTACACACTCGTCATCAACCTGACCAGATGACACTGCGAGTCCTCGACATAGCTAGACCTGAAAACATTTTCTCTGACTCCTCTCCCCAAGTGTGTTCCCTTCACAACCCTCCAGCCAAGCCCACTCTGTCTGGGAGAGGTGCCAGGAGGGAGGAGTCAGAGAGCACGCCTTGAAAGGCATCTAAGGGTAATGAGAAAAACACATCTCGCTGCGCACACAGCTCCTTCTGCCTCGGCTGCCTCTGTGAGCTTGTGGGAGAGGCTGAAAAGCACATTCTTTAAAATCCTGGCCCTCAAAAGGAATGCATTTTGGGCTGAAATGTCAGCTTGGCTCTGCCCTGACCACAGGACAGTTCCTTTATTGCTGACTTTTTGACCTTATAAAACCTAACCCCTTCCCCTCCACTCTGGGGATGGTTCCTAAAACTGATGAAATTTCAGCTGTATTGGATTTTTATCACAATTCAAGGATTTTACAAATGCATTTCTATCCCTCCTTTTTGGCTTCCTCCCCCACCACCCCCGTCTCAAAACCACATCTTATCTGCAACCAGTGGCATTAGATGTCCAAGTAAGCCTTTGCTCCAGACCCTGGGGTCAGCTGAGTCACATCCATTTCTCTCCACCTTTTAAGAAGCCAGTATGGGCCTCCACCTCTTTTGCCCGTAGCAGGTTGGGTCAAATTGTGGGTGGCCCAAGGATGAGCTCATCAGCTTGTCTCACTGCCCAGCTCACAGCTCCTCTTGCTGAACTGTCACTTGCTGAGTTAAATCCGAATTCCTCAGACATCATTCTTCAGCTATTTTCGTCTTTGGAGATTTTAAGCTTCTTTAAATGTATTCCAACTTTGTTTGGAAATTTGGTTTCTCTGACTTCTGACCTTATAACAGGCCCCCTGGGTTTAATTGCCTAACATTAGTTTAGAATTGACCAGACATTACTTCTCCCCTTTCCTTGCAGTTGGAAAGACAAACTGTGACTCCTACAGACAAAGGGCCTCTAACTGGCTTTGTTCACCCCTGTCCTGGATTTTCAGAGGCAGACATAGCGATCAGTCTGGTGGCTTTCTGTTTCAGTAGACAAACACTCATTGGACACCTACTTAAGAAAGACTCTCAAGGGTGGTCTGATAAGACCACTGCATAGAAACTGCAGCCCCGATTTAGATAAAAGCCTCTTTTGTTCATTCATTTGTCTGGCGGTTCTATGTCCCAGGATGGCAGGAGGCAGTCTGGCAGTGGTAGGATGGCTAGTTTACCTTTCAGGGGTTTGGACTTAGGATGAGATAAGATGTACATACAGCAAAATGGCATCCCGGCAGGATGAAGATATCACAAGCAAAGTCTGGGTTCACAGGAAGGAGAAGGAGGTGTGGTTGGGAATGAAGCAAGCATGGTAAACTGTGTGCCTTGAACATTGGTATAGCTTCTACAGGGTCTACGAGGGTTCCAGAGAGGAATCCTTCCCTGTCTGCAGGCTTAAGAAGCTCACAGTCAATTGGGGGCGAGGAGGCCCATGTAGCGCACTGTGACTGCTTGTCCAGGGAGAGGCATGTTCCTGAGACTGAGCCGTGGCTGGCTGTCACTGTCCAGCTGGCTCTTGTCACTTGTTCTCCTTACTGCATGGTGAACAGATGGCCTGAAAGTTACAGTCATTCTGGAAAGACTTGTGTCTCCATTTCCAGCCACACATGGCACGGATGACCAAGATAAACTGGCGATGACCTGAACTTTGGTGACCACCTCCGATCCTTACTCCAAACCAGGTTCTAGCCATTTCCACTTTCTAGGTTCCTAAGTGACTTTGATTTTTCAATAGAGTTACAAGTGTCTTGGGCCTTTAAATGTAGTGAAATAGCTTTTAAATAAGTGCAGAGACACTGGAGAAAAGGGCATGACAGATTTTTCACCTTAGCTTGCTAGCCATTAACCACTGGTCCTTGCCTGCCTGGTCACTAGAGCAGTGCTGGAGGTTGGGGTGGTGATAGGATGAGAGGCACACTCCGCAGGAGAAAGGAAAGGATTTTAGGAATCAGCATTTTTAGTGTTGTTTTTTTTTTTTTTTCAATAGGAATAATTTTGTTGTCCCTATGCCCAGAAGTGGGCTGTCATGTTTTCACTTCTTCCAATGAATGATCTCTTTGAGTAGATGGGAAATTGCCAGGCTGGGGGGATGTTTGTGCTATGTCCCTATAAATGTCCTTTGAAAGTCCTCGTGCCTTATTTTTTTACCATGCTTTTCTCCTGTATGTGTGTGCACACATATAGATACACGCACAGACGCTCGTAGGACCCTCGGAGGTAGATGGCATGAGGACTGTGGTGACTATTTTGCAAGACCAGCAGGTTTGTAAAACTGTTCCATGTTGGAACAAAGCCCTGGCCTGAGGATGGGTAGGCTTCAGGTCTGGTTCTAGTTTTTAATCCCAGTAGAGCCCTGGGGGAGTTATTTCCCCCTTGGCCTCTTATATTTCTCAATTGGACTGTTAGGTGTTAGAGGATCTTTGAGGGCTCTCCATGATTCTAAGTATCTAACTTCTTATCTTATTGGCCTCTCTTGAGATGAGGCAGAGATCAGGTATTGGCCCAGATTAGACCTTAGGTTCTACTTGGTGAGACATGGATCCGAACTGTCAGTATGACAAGTTATGTCTGGTAGGGGCTGTAGGAAACCATGGGAGATCTGCAAATTGGCAATGGCACTTTGTGGTTTTCCAAATACAATTAAATCTCATATTCTCACTGTAGGGTCTCTGGGATTTGGCTCCAACTGCTTCTCCACCCTGTCTCCCCTGCTAGCTTTATTGAAATATAATTGACATATGACATTATATAAGTTTATGGTGTAAAATGTGATGATTTGATATATGTATATTTTGTGAAATGATTACCACAATAAGGTTAGTTGACACACTTGTCACCTCACATAGTTACCCGCCCCCCTCTTTTGTGGTATGTTGCTCTTAGCAAATATCAGGTACAGTACAGTATTGTTAGTTATAGTTAGAATGCTGTGTATTAGATTCCCAGAACTTATTCATGTTATCATTGGATATATACCCTTGACCGAGATCTCTGCATTTTCCCCATCCCCTAGCCTCTGGCCACCACCAATCTTTTTGTTTCTCTAAGTTAAATTTTTAAAGATTTCCCCTAGAAGTGAGATCATCCAGTATTTATCTTCCTTTGTCTGACTTATTGCATTTAGTGTAATGCCCTTAAGATCCATCTATACTTGGATAGTAGACTTGGATGTTAGACTTTCCTACCTTTTTAATGGCTGAATAATATTCCGTTGTATTGAATTCAGTTTGCTATTATTTCATTGAGAATTTTCTCATCTGTATTCATCAGGAATAGTATTCCTTCCTTTTCAGTTTTTTTTTTTTTTTGGAAGATTTAGAGAAGGATTAGCATTCATTTTCATTAAATATTTGGTATAATTCACCAGTGAAACTATCTGGTCCTGAACTTTTTTCTTTGTTGGGAGATTTTTGATTACTGATTCAATCTCCTTACTTATTATTAGTCACTTCAGGTCTTATACCTCTTCGTGACTTAGTTTTGCTAAATTGTATATTTCTAGGAATTTATCCATTTCGTCTAGGTTGTCTAATTTGTGAGCATATAACTATTCATAGTAGTCTCTTAAGATCCTTTGTATTTCTTTGGTATCAGTTGTAATGACTCATCATTCATTGATTTACCTGAGCCCCCACTTTCTTTTTCTTGGTTAGCCTAGGTAAAGTTTTGTCAGTTTAGTTTATCCTCTAAAAAAAAATCAACTCTTAGTTTTGTTGATCTTTTCTATTGGTTTTCTGTACACTATTTGGTTTATTTCTGCTCTAACCTTTATTATTTCCTTCTGCTAACTGTGGGCTTACTTTGTTTTTCTTTTTATAGTTCCTTGAGGTGTAACATTAGGTTGTTTATTTGAGATATTTCTTTTTTCTTAATGTAGGCATTTGTAGCTATAGACTTTCCTCTTAGAACTGCTATTGCTACATCCCATAAGCTTTGGTATGTTGTGTTTCCATTTCATTTGTCTCAAGATATTTTCTGATTTCCCTTTTGATTTCTTCTTTTATCCATTAGTTCTTCAGGAGTGTGTTGTTTAATGTCCATTGTTTGTGATTTTCCCAGTTTTTTTCCTGTTATTGATTTCTAGTTTCATGCTATGTGTTCAGAAAAGATACTTGACATAATTTCCACCTTCTTGAATTTGCCAAGACTTGTTTTGTTGCTTAAAACACATGCTGTCTCTTGGATAATGTTCTGTGTGCACTTGTGAAGAATGTGTTTGCTGGTGCTGTTGGATGGAATATTCTGTATATGTCTGTTAAGTCCATTTGGTCTATGATGTTGTTCAAATCCTCTGTTTCCTTATTAATTTTCTGTCTAGATGATTATCCATTGTTGTGTGTGGGATACTAAAATCCCCTATTGTTGTATTAATTGTTTATTTCTCCTTTTAGATCTGTTAGTATTTGCTTAAAATATTTAGGTGTTCTGATGTTAGGTATATAAATATTTACAACTGTTATAATTTTTTGATGGATTTACCCCTTTATCATTATACAATGAACTTCTTTATTTGTTATGACCATTTTTAAAGATTATTTATTTATTTATTTGAGAGAGAGAGAGCAAGCACAAGCAGGGGGAGGGGCAGAGAGAGAGGGAGAAGCAGACCTCCCACTGAGCAGGGAGCCTGATGCGGGGCTCGATCCCAGGACCCCGAGATCATGACCCGAGCCGAAGACAGAGGCTTTAACCCACTGAGCCACCCAGGCACCCCGTTATGACCATTTTTAGCTTAAAGTTACTTTGTCTGATGTTAAGTATAGCTACCTCTGCTTTGCTTTTTTTTTTTTTTTTTTTTTTTTTTGGCTACCATTTACTTGTAATATAATATCTTTTTCTGTCCCTCATTTTTGGCCTATGTGTGTCCTTAAAGCTAAAATGAGTCTGTTATAGGCAGGATATCATTTGATCTTTTCTTTTTTTTTAAACCCATTTTGATATTCTGTGCCCTTTGATTGGAGAATTTAATCTATTTATGTTTAAAGTAATTATTGATAAGTAAGGACTTACTGTTGCCATTTTGCTAATTGTTTTCTCACTGGTTTGTTTGTTCCTTTCTTTCTCTCTTGGAGTCTTCCTTTGTGATTTGATGACTTTGTTGTAGTGTGTTTTGATTCCTTTATCTCATTTTTTAAATGTATCCTCTATGGGTTTTTCCTTTGTGTTTACCACAAGGCTTACATAAAATCTCTTATAGTTATCCTATTTTAAAGTGATAACAGGGGTGCCTGGGTGGCTCAGTGGGTTAAAGCCTCTGCCTTTGGCTCAGGTCATGATCCCAGGGTCCTGGGATCAAGCCCCACATTGGGCTCTCTGCTCAGCAGGGAGCCTGCTTCCCTACCTCTCTCTCTCTCTGCCTACTTGTGATCTCTGTCAGATAAATAAATAAAATCTTAAAAAAAAAAAGAAAAAAAATAAAGTGATAACAACTTAACTTTGACTGCATACTGAAACTGTATCTTTTCTTCAAACATTTTAGGCTATTAATGTTAAAATTTACATTGTTTTTATATTGTGTACCCAGTAACAAATTATTAAGTTGTTTTTAATATATTTATTTTTTAACTTTTAAATTTGCATTGAAAGTGATTCACACACCACTATTATAATATTAGAGAGTCTGACTCTGACTACATATTTACCTTTATTGGTGAGTTTTAGACATTCATATGTTTTTACATTTTTTAAAAAAGATTTTATTTATTTAACAGAGAGAGACACACTGAGAGAGGGAACACAAGCAGGGTGAGTGGGAGAGGGAAAATCAGGCTACCTGCCAAACAGGGAGCCTGATGCGGGACTTAATTCCAGGACCCTGGGATCATGACCTGAGCTAAAGGCAGACACCTAATGGCTGAGGCAACCACATGCCCCTGTTTTTACATTGTCAACTAGCATTCTGTTATTTCAGCTTGAGAACTCTCTTTAACATTTATTATAAGTCAGGTGTAGTGGTGATGAATTTCTTTAGCTTTTGTTAGTTTGAGAAACAGCTCTGCTGGGTATAGTGTTCTTAGTTGATAGTTTTTTTTTCTTCTTCTTAATATTTTTAATATATCATCCTTACCTTTTCCTGGCCCACAAGGTTTCTGCTGAGAAATCTTCCCATAATCTTATTGGAGCTCCCTTGTATGTGATGAATCCCTTTTCTCTTGCTATTTTCAAAACTCTCTCTTTGTGACTTTTAGCCAGTCCCCTAGATAAGGAGTAATGAAATATTTTTTAAAAAATTTATTTATTTATTTATTTGACAGAGAGATTGCAAATAGGCAGAGAGGCCGGCAGAGAGAGAGGGGGAAGCAGGCTCCCTGCTGAGCAGAGAGGCCAAGGAGGAACTTGATCCCAGGACCCTGAGATCATGACACAAGCTGAAGGCAGAGGCTTAACCCTCTGAGCCACCCAGGTGCCCCAGGAGTAATGAAATATTTATCAGCACAGGCTCTGACCTATCAGGATGAGTGCCAGCCATAACAACCAACATGGCAGCATTGGTGTGTACCAGTTGAGTGAGCTAAGCCTGCTGTAGACCACTTATGACGGCAGGGATGTGATTGGCCACTGGCTTAAACAAGAAGAAATTTATTATTTCAGGTAAGAAACCTGGAGGTGGGGTGGCTTGTAGTTGATTATTTCAGTAACTCAGCTGCATAATGGAAGATTCAGCTTCTTTTCATCTTTTTGCTTTGCTATCTTTAGAAACTAGTATTTCTTCAGGCTCCTTCCCCTTACAATAACTGATAGCTTCCTATTAATTCTTGAGACAGAACAAGGAAGGGTATAATCCTTTTTCTCAGAAAGAAACATTTTCCTGAGAAGCCCCCGTAGATCTCATCTTATATCATTGCCCCGAATTTGGTGATAGGACAATCACTGGCAAGGACAATGCCATCTACATGAGTGACTTTTACCAATCGACATTTACTCTAGTCAGAAGGGGGAGCAGTAGTCACGGGAACAAAATCAGAGTGTTCCCCCCCTCTCCCCCCAGCATTTAAGAAAGGAGATTGACCTCTGGGTAGGTAAACAGAGGTATCTGCTATATCTCCCTTCATAAAAGGGAGAGAGAATCTGCCAGATTATCTTAAAAGATCTTGGACTTATTCAAATCTTGTTTTTTTTCTTTTTTTTTTTTTAAGATTTTATTTATTTGACAGACAGAGATCACAAGTAGGCAGAGAGGCAGGCAGAGAGAGAGGGGGAAGCAGGCTACCTGCTGAGCAGAGAGCCCAATGTGGGGCTCGATCCCAGGACCCTGAGATCATGACCTGAGCCGAAGGCAGAGGCTTGACCCACTGAGCCACCCAGGTGCCCCACTTATTCAAATCTTATGTTAAAAACAAAGCACCACAAAACAAATTGTAGTCAGATGTAAATAAACTGAATATGATCCAAGTCCAGGCTAGCCTTTGGGTAGAAATCTTTGCATTTATCATAAGGGTTGTCCAGCTCAGGACTTCTAAATCCCAAGAATTACTCAATCATTTAAGCCTTTAGGGAAACTGCTTATGATTTGAGACAAACAAGATAAACATACATTTCCTCACATATATTTCTATCTATAAAAAGCATATAAATAAAATTCTCAGTGCTTCTAATTACTTACAGATTTTTGTGTGTGTGTGTGTGTGTGTGTGTGTGTGGCTTTCATTGCCTATTAGAAAAAAAATGAAAAAACTCAGCAAGATACCTCAGACCCTCTGTGATCAGGCTTGCTATTCCCTCCTCAGCTCCAGTAACTGTAGCATCCTTATGAGTCCCTCACTTGGAGGCCACACAGATATGCTTGCAATGTCTTCGAGAGGCTTGTTTCCTTTTCTTTATAATTTTTATTTTTATTTTTTTATTTTATTTTTTTTTAAAGATTTTATTTTTATTTATTTGACAGATAGAGATCACAAGTAGGCAGAGAGGCAGACAGAGAGAGAGGAGGAAGCAGGCCCCCCACTGAGCAGAGAGCCAGATGTGGGGCTCAATCCCAGGACCCTGGGATCATGGCCTGAGCTGAAGGCAGAGGCTTTAACCCACTGAGCCACCCAGGTGCCCCTATAATTTTTATTTTTAGACCTTTCACCTTTGTCATTCTGGCAACCTCCACTCATCCTTCATGACCTCCGTTGTCGTTCTTATAAGGACTCTCCTTTCCAGGCTTTGCCAGGCAGTTCATGTGCATCTGCCTGTGTGCAGCCCCAACATTAAAGCAGCTGTCTGTCAGAGCCTTCATCACATGGCTGTGGTTACCTATTCTGCCGGGACGTGGGCTCCCTGAGCCAGAGCGGTCACTCTCCTGCTCTCTGCCACCTGCTTCTGGCGCAGACCCGACATTTAATGTGAGAGCAGTGGTAAATAAGTGGTTTCACATGTAAGCTTAGCATTTTCTTAATAAATTAGAGATACCTTGGTAGCTGTATTGCTTACTGCCCTCGTTCATGTCCAAATTGGAGTCATAATCTGATAATTTATGAATAGATTAACTACTTGGAAATGGACATGTTTCTGCATATTTACCCTGACGTATATGTACTAATGGCAACAAGAACCATTAGTGAATTCATTGTTTTTGAATCCAAGTTGCACTTCTACTGCTAAGGTTAATTATTGATTTGTTTTATTCTATGATTAAAGCCATTAGCCACTATTAGCAAATGATGATGTTTATGCATGTTTGAATATCAGCTGGGTTGCATTTCATAGCAGGGGCCCAAGCCAAATTAGTATTTCCTGGGACTGGCATCTAGAATAGTGATACAAAGCCTTGCTGAAAATAACCAATGATTTTTTCCTTGGGATAGAAGGATAAACAGAACCTGATTGCCTTCACTAATTATTCCTTCTGAGTGCAGACACTGGCCAGAATTTAGTTTTAGTTGAATGTGCTTCTGTCCCTTCTGATTTTGAACCATCAGAGACTCTGAGCAAGACTTTAAGAGTCTAAGGTGTACCCTGGCTCTCTGCCTGCAGATACCACTTTTAAAATTTTCCTTTATGTGAGAGGTAGAATGGGCTCATTTCCTCCTTGAAATTGTAGGAATGGACTTTGCAGAGCTTGGCCTCATCTGAACATGGATTCTGGCCGTGAAAGACCCTGCTTTTCAAAGTACTCTCTGGACAGGTCATACCTTTTCCTGCTGTGCCCTGTGTGAGGGAGTGTTGGCCCGAATGGACCTGGCACCCATGAAACTGCAAGGCTAGAACTCTCAACCACCCAAAGGCAAGGCAGGGTGGGGAATGTAGTTCTGTCTGGCAAAGCAGGGGAAACCATTTGGAAAATGGCCAGTGTCTGCTGCAACCTCATTTGCTTCTTTCTAGAGAAGAAGCTAAGCTGTACTGAGAGGGTTTTCATACCTGGGCCACTTTCCTTTATCTGAAAAGAAACAGCCTATATCACCTATTTCTTTGGTGTCAAGAGGAAGCCACCTCCAAGTTCATCCTTCCCTGAAGAGACTTCAAGCTTTCAAGTCTTCAGGTTAGGCAAAGGCAGAGAAAATAGCTTGAGGGCAGAGACAATCAGAAACCCGAATTCCTGGAGATCCCAACAGGGCATGGGGCACAAAGTAAACATGTGCTGAGTGATGGTTGGCAGGCTGAATGATTTTAGGTGAACCTAAGGTTCTTGTCACCTGACTGTGACATACATTCATTTTAGAAGACTCATCTCTTTACCCTTTGCACATGCCTTCCTGATTGTTATCTGCAGTTCATCTTTCCCAGGGAGATGGTTCAATTAAGACAACTCAAAATGAGTCCATGATTCGAATGTACAGTTGACTGCACTCTGATTAACTCCCCGTTCATCAGTCACAGAGATATATGATGAGAATTACCAGGGCAGGCAGAAAGGAGGGCAGACAGGCTAGTGGGGAAGGGATGTAACAGCTGGAAGAGGAGAGTTTTTGGGGGTACAAAGAAGAGGAAAGTGCCAGGAGAAGGTGCGGTTCCCCAAGAGGAGGAGAAGCTTGGAAGATAGCATGAGACAGCACAGTCTTTAAGTAAGTGTAATTTTGATGTCATAGCATTGGGAGGTCTGACTCTGAGTTGAATTGAACTTTCCTGTGATGTGAAAAGGAAAATAAATGTTAGAGGGTAGGAAAGACTGATGAGTTAGAGGTTCAACCAAATGATTTGGAAGCCTTGCAGTCGAACCTCTCCTCAGCCATGTGATACAAGTACCTGCTTGAAACCAGGAGTGATGGGGCTTCTCACCCAGAGAGAATGTTGTTCCCCTGATGGGGGTTAGAATTACTGAAAAGACCTCATACTCCCTTATGGTTTCATTGCCAAGGATATGCGGAAAACACTCAACCTTATAGCCAAGCCCAGAATCTTCATGTGATGTCAGATCCTTGTACCCCATGTCTACCAAACCTCTCACCTACATGTCTAATGAGCAGAACACAGGAAAGACCAGCTCTTCCTCTCCTCCGTTCCGTGCACTCCTCCCCTGGGGTCCCTAGCTCAGGGAATGACAACACTATCCACACAGACACCAGAAGTGTGGACATCCTCTGTGACCTCCTCCTCTTGATTCTCACCTATTTTCAATTGTCCACCAGATCCTCCAGTTCCACCCTCTTAACACCTCTCCAACCCCACTGCCACATTCTTCATCCAGGTAACAGGATGCTTGATCTAGATTATTGTACCAGTTTCCCAACTGGGCTTCTTGTCTCCAGTCTGCCCAGCTGCAACTTCTGCAAATACAACAAGGTAGCCATTCTGGGGTGAAATTTGCTTTAGTCTTTGGCTTCTTGTCTTCAGCGCAGAGGCCCATCTCCTCCGTTGTTGCTTCTGACAGTGGCACATTTGTCCGTCCTCCTCTCTGGCCAGTCTTGCTTTTTATTCCCTGCTCTAGCCACGTGGAAGTACTAGTCCCCAGAAGACGACATACCCCTGTCCCCACACCTCCAGTTTCCTCTGCTGGGAACCATTTTACCCCCACCCTCCTCCCTTCCACCTACAAACAGTTGTTCATTTCTCATCAGGCAGGTCAGGCATAGCTTCCCGATCCTCTAGCCTGTGGCCCCTCTCCTCTGCTTTCACGACACGGCTTACTCCTGCATGATCTTCTTTTGTCACGCTGCTGGGCTTCACGCTTCTATGGTTAGCTGCTCCAGTTTACTCTCTAGAACGTGATTTCTGAAGCACAGATAGAATTTGATCACTTCTCAACTTGAAACTTTTTAGGATTTCCCCCTGCAAACTTTTTCATGGCCCTTTATAATCTGTCCCATTTACCTCTCCGGTCTCATTTTGCCCCACTCCCCTTTCATTTTGGTTACTCTGTGCTGCAGCCATGGATCCCCAGATGCTCCCCAGATGCTCCCCAGATGCTGCTTTCTCTTGCTTCATCTCCAGACCTTTGCACTTGCTGCTCCTTCTGGGAGTTTCCTCCCTGCCACCTCCCTCTTCCCCCAGCAGCCAGTTACAGTTTGCACTTCAGTTAGACCTCACCTCTGTCAAATCTCCCTCAAGTCCCAAGAGCGTCCTGTGGTTCTCTGCCCTGTCCCAGTGGGGATTGCATCTGACTCATTCTTCTATCACAGAGTCTAACATGGTGGCTGGCACCGGGCCTGGCTTCATGGGTGTGTGACCAGTGCAGCTGCAAAAGGCCCTGGGCTCAGAAGAGCCCTGCACTCGAGGTTTCATGTTCTGTGTGAGCCGACTTGAAAGTCTTAGTAATATTATCTTTGAACTTGTGTTTTGTAAGTGAAGTCCAGCGGAACAATGGAGCACTCACTGGGGGTCCCACCCTTCCACTACATCACCCAGACAGTGTCTCAGCAGCTCAGTTCCTGCCTCCACCCGGCGATGTCTGCCCCCCGTGGGGACCTGGGCAAGGGTGTGATGCTGAGTCACAGGGTGGGCCCTGATGATGGACCTCATTTGCCCTGTGAATGTCCCTAAGGCAGGCCCATTCTAGTAGATGCAGGTCTCCTCCCATATTCTGTTTTGGCTTGAGGGCCTCACTTAGCCTTGCTGAGCCTTTGTGGAATGGTGGTGTGGTCTAGAGGGATGGAGAGAGCAAGGGAGAGGGAAGACACTTTCCTGCTTTGGAACGAGTGGCCCTGCATTTCCTGCATGTTCATGTTGCAAATGCCTGTAGATGGTAGTTTGCTGAAGTCAAGCTGTAGGCCTGGCACATGGTAGGTGCTCAGGGATGGCTGGGTCTTAGTCTTCTTAAATACCTCCCTAATGCACCCACATCCCTTCCCTTCAGCTTCCATGATCCTAATCCAGGTTCAAACTGCTCCTTTAACTACTACAGCAGCTTTTTGTTCATCCTGTGTCCCAGGTGTAGTAGAGGGTTTGGACAGAGCAGGACCTCTGTAGGCATATGTTGCATATATGGAATAATTTAAAAAATTGGAAAATAGTCCTTAAAATAGCATGCTGTCAGTTCTGCGGGTTCAAGTGCTTTGTTAAAGTGCCTCCCAGGTATACCATTAGTAAACGTTCTTGGGAATTGTTTATTCAATTTTGTATTCTGGCCTCTGCCAGGAGCTGGTCAGAGCCCTGGGCTGATCTGTGCAGACAGGGTACTGCCTCACCCTTTACCTTCAGAGAGCCCAGCTTTAGGCAACAGATGGGAAACTACAGAGCCTTCCGAGACTGGAAGCTGTTTTTGAGGAATTTGAATGACCAGGGGGAAGAGTTTATAATCAGAAACCAAGATCTATTAGGTCCTCAGTGATAGATCATGGGAGGTCACATCTAGATAGTAACAGCTCTGCTGGAAGGGGCAGTGATGTGGCCCCATAGCTTAACATTATGAAGGGAAGGAGGTATCCAGAGAGTGGTGCTTGGTTTTGGTTTTACTCCCTTGTCTCAGTTTACCCAATGAGGCATTTTGCTTGTGTGTCTCTAGGATGTTTGCTGTAGTATATGAGAAAACTGCTTCTGAAGAAGTTGTAGGGTTGCCTATATTCTGGCTGGTTTAGTCTCTGCTACTCTGGATCACTGATCTTCAGTGAAGACTAAAAGGTCCAGTGAGCTGAATCTGCTTTGCCTTTACCCAATCTAAGTTCCCATCTAAGCAGGCACAGAATTTATGCTCACCCATCACTGCATTGGTCACATCCTCTAATGCTTCAGTGGCTCCTACATTGGGCAACATTCCAGAAATTCATAGCTGTGATGCCCATAACAGCATACACATTGTAGGTGTGTTCTACTGATAATGTGCCAAGAAGTACCTGTAGTGGCCTTTATCATAACATTGGACTATTTTATTGGAGCAGGTATATTTTTCTGTGGTTCATGCAGTTCAGAACAAGGCAGCTTATGTCTGTCAAGTATTGTTTTGACAGCTGTCATTGCTACAGAAGGCATGCATGGGCAGAGTGTGGAAGGTCTTTCAATGGTGGGTGGTTCCACTGGCAGGGTGACTCCTGGTGAGGGGAGTGAGCTCTGCTTCTTGGTGATTGCAGCAGCTATAAACCAAGAAGTAATACAGGAATTGGCTTTTTTCCTACCTACTTCCTTTAATAAGAGGAGATAGAATTCAGATGCTGTGGAAATCTGGAAGTTTGACTAAGGTCTTATGGGATCCACCATTACATTAATTTTAAGGTCATACTCCCTGAAGGCTTCTCCCAGCCAACAACTAACCATGGCATGGGTGCTAAGGAAGAAGAGATGTGGACTGTTCTAATAGACGAATTTGACTTGAGTACTTAGAGTGACCTGTCTGAATATTTCTTGAAACTGTGCCACAGTCCAAGATTCTTCTTCCCAGAATCCTCTTTCCTTTCCTCTTTCCTTTTAGAATTGTCAGAGCTGCATCATAATCTGAGATGCTCCTTTCATTCTCCTGTTTGCTTTTCCAACCAATCTCTTTCATGTTTAATACCCTTTTGATGTGCCCTTCTCAGGGATCTAAATGAAATGTATTCCCTTTCCCCATCCATCCATCCTCAGAGATAAGTAAACTTGCAATATTTTTTTGTTATTGGGGGTTGTTGGTGCTAGGGCCCAAGTTATTTTATTTAAGAAATAGAGGAGACTGTAATTGGAGAAGGGAAGCTGGAAAGGTGTCTGTGGCTTTGGTGTCTTTGAAAAAAGTGGAACTGGGGCACCTGGGTGGCTCAGTCAGTTAAGCATCTGCCCACACCTCAGGTCATGAACCCAGCCCCCCATTAGGCTCTCTGCTCAGTGGGGAGTCTGCTTCTCCCTCTCCCTTTGCCCTTCTCCCTGTCCATGCTCTCTTTCTTACTCACTCTTTGTCTCAAATAAATGAATAAAATCTAAATAAAGAAGTAAAAAGGAGAAAAATGTGGAACCCTACACTGCCTCCTATGCAGGGCCCAGAGAAGAGAGGGTACAGAAGCTTTGATAGCAGCAGTGAGGTTTCCATTCCTGGCTTGCATTCATTTAATAACAGCACAGTAAGGATTAACTTTGAGCCCACGGAGATGGTGATGATTGACAATAATAAAGACTGGATTCATTGTCAATGACCGAAACTTCTCCATGTTCCAATGAAAGTGAAAATATGACAGACCACAATTTGTGGGATGCATCTAAAACAGTACTTAGAGGGAAATTTATAGCACCAAGTGCCTGTATTAGAAAAGATAAAAAGTCTCAAATCAGTGATATAAACTGAGAATTGTCAAACTATGGTAGTATGACATTGACATTGAATCCACTGCCCATTTTTGTAAATAAGGTGTTATTGGAACACACCAGTGTTCATTGATTTATGCATTGTCTATGGCTGCTTTTATGTTACAACAATAGAGTTGATTAGTTGTAACAGAGATCATATGACTCTCAAAGCCTAAACTAATTCCTCTCTGACCCCTTATGAAAAAAATTTGCTGCTCCTGACCTAAGCTTCCACCTTAGGAACTAGAAAAGAACAAATGAAACACAAAGTAAGCATAAAGAAGGAAATTATGAAGAGCAGAAACCAATGAAATAGAAAAAACAAAAATTAACATAATCAATGAAATGAAAATATGGTCCTTTGAGAAGATCAGTAAAATTGACAAACCTCAAGATATATAGAGTAGGAAACAAAAAAAAGAGAAAAAATACATATTGTCAGTATCAGAAGTGACAGTGGAAACATCATAAAGATTTCAGGGCCCACCCCAAGATGGGCCACCTTGATATGAACATTATTTTGAGTTAAAAACAATCAAACCCCAAAAGATTTAGGAAAACATCTTTACCTCCCCCTCACTGCCTCTTTGTATCAGGAAGAGAGCTATTCACAGAGATTCCTCTCTATCTAAGAAAGTTATCTACGGAACAGGGGAATGTTTGTTTTCCAAATTCCCCTTTCACCATTTAGCTAATGGTTTTCCTCCCTTTTGTATCCTTAGACCCTTCTGCTTTCCTTAGCTCTTAGTTGCCTGTTTTTGGAATTTCCATGTCTGTGTAGGTTCCCCATACAGTACATATCCTATTAAATTAGATTTTCTCCTCTTAATCTGTCTCTTGTCAATCTGATTTTAAGTCCAGCTAGAAGGACCTTGAAGGACAGAGGAAATTCTTCCTCCCCAACAAGATTTTACAAACTTCACAATAAATACAGGAATATTATGAAAAGTTTTATGCCCATTGATATAGAAAAAGATGTTAAGGTTTGAAGCTGAGGGCCAAGGAAGAGTTCTTGAGAAGTCTTTCGTGCAAAAAGGTGATTTTATTTTAAAGTGTGGGGATAGGACCCCTGGGTAGAAAGACCCTGCCTCGGGTCTTGAGGATTGGCTCGTTATATACTTCCAAGTTGGGAAGGGTTAGGGATAAGGTAAGTCTCTAAGGAATTTGGCAGTACGTGTTCCAGGACCTTGAGGGGGCTGGCTGTTTTGGGGGAAGTTCATTTATTACCATCTAATAAAACCTTAGTCATTAGACCCTTCAGATGTATACCAGTGGGTCATATGCTTGGGGGAATAATTGTTAACATGTGTCTTGGGGGGTAGAGATAAAGAAAGTTTCTAAAGTAGACTTATAGGATCCTGGGGGTCAGGCTAAGATTGTCTTTTGCTCTTAGCAAAGTATTAACTTTGAGGCAGTTGAGTCCCTAGAGGGATGTCACTCTGCCTGTTTCCAGGATTTGTCGATGGGCTATAGGTAGTACAGAAATTTAATAATTTCTCTTCTGCCTTGTTTCCCACATCACCCATGAATTTGACAATTTAAATAAAATGGACAGACTCCTCAAAAGATACGAACTACCAAAGTTTATTCTAAAAGAAACAGACAACCTGAAAAATATTTTTAAAAATTGAATTTGTAGGTAAAAGAAATTCCCACAAATAAACTCTAGGTCCAAATGGCTTCATTGGTGAATCCTAGACATATTTAAGGAAAAAATAAGATAGTAATTCTGCAACTCTTCCAGAAAATTATGAAAATTAGTCAAACTGTATACTTAAAATTTATGCATTTTACTACATGTAGATTACACCTCAGTGAAAACAGAGTATGGGAGAAGAAAATAAATAAAATTGTGTCTCCCTATCTCCTTGACTGCCTCAGCCTTCAGAGATAGCCATCATTAACCATATACTTCATATTATTTATTTCCCTTGTAGCACTTCTCTAATTTGTGAAGAGATATATATATATATATATATATATAGATAGATATATATCTATAGATTCTATATAGATATATATATCTATAGATATATATAATATATATATATAGAGAGAGATATATATATATCTCCCAAATTGTAGGTCCAACAAGGCATTGTTTGAGTATAAAATTATCAGACATGCATTCACAGATTTACAGGAACTCAGGAACTACAGCACTCATTAGTCCCTTAAGTAAAAGTGGAAGCTAAATAGTTTTTTATGTACGTATAGATATGTACATAAAAAACTATTTAGCTTCCATTTAAATAGTGGGTTCAGTGCTCATTACAGGTGTTTTGACCCCTACTTCTCCATTTGTTCTTGAATAGATAGACTTTGCCATCAAAAGCTTTTTACTTAAGGGACTAATGAGTGCTGTAGTTCCTGAGTTCCTGTAAATCTATGAATGCACGTCTGTCACTTTTATACTCAAACAACACCTTGTTGGTCCTACAATTTTTGGATCACTTTTTTCCTTCAGAAACTCACATATATTGTTCCATTATTTTCCTGTATTTTAATGTTGCTATAAAGAATTATGAGGCTAGCCTTATTCTCAACCTTTTAAGTACTTTTTTTTTGTTTGTTTCTTCTTTTCAAATGCCTAAGGAATTCTCCCAATATTTTTTATGTTCAGTAATTCACCAGGATTGATCTTGGCCGTGCTCATTCTGTCTCAGATTTCCTACAACATGGCTACTTGGAATGGTCTTGTCAGTTATGTAGATTCAGTTCTTCTTTCATTTAAGGAAAGTTTTTTTTTTTTTTCCCTATTACCTCTGGAATTTATTTTGTATCACTTGTGTCTCTACTTCAGGAATTCCAGTTGTCCTTTGTTCTATTATCATCACTGAAAGAGATCTATTATCTTGCATTTATTTTAATGTAGTTATCCTAAGTACACAGGCGCCAGCTCTCAGCTTCTCTCCAGTATCCTGAGCTCTCTGGCCTTGGAGGCAGAGGCGACGCCTTGCAGACTGCCTGGGGTGACATGATTCAGCTCAGGCATCACCATAGCTGCACAGGCACACATGGCCCCTGACATAGTCTGCTCAAGCTATAAGGCCAGCTTTTTCGCAGCGACAGCTGTGACATGGCAAAGGTTGTCAGGATTTCCTCTGTCCCTCAGTCCTTCATTGCATGTTTTGTTCGCCTTCATGCCAAACTCAGATCCCAGAAAAGGAACTGAAATTGACCACCAAGCCTCCTCTCTCAAGCTGGGCTTCTAATTCCCTGGTCCCAAACCCTTCCCTGGGTTTGCAGACCTCAGGCCACAGTGTGGGGAGTTGAGGGGTCTGCCTGGCTTCACTGACTGCTCCCACATGTTGAGTGGTGGTAAAGACTAGCCTGCCCGACTTCCTCATCGCCTATGAGTGTCACATGTCCAGTCTTAATCCCCAGTGCCCTGCTTTCTGTGTCGTGCCTGTCCTTGTCATCCGGGTGGGGTGCTTCCGGTGTGCCGCTCTGTCTCCTACCTGCCCACTCACCTTGGCACGTGCTCTGAGGGACATCAGCTCCTCACTCATCAGGGTTTCCTCTTAGGTAGTTCCTGCTGTGCAAAAGATTTCTTTCACTCTCAAATGAGCTGTTGTGTTTCTAGTTTATTGGAAACATCTAATATTTGTATGGAGCTTGATAAAGTGTTAAATTGGGGGAGGAAACATCCAGAGACAGAGAGCTTTTCTGTTAAGGTGTAATTGCTTTTATCACTTTTATGGAAAAAGTGCTCATTAGCCTAGCTACTTGAAATGCACTTTCCCCTCTTCGATTTATTTTAGGGATCACTGAGATTTTAAAATACCTCTCACAAAAGTTATTTCCAGCATTGGTTTTATGCATCCAAAGGTAGTAAGATGGGTGGGCTCAGATTGTCATGTTTCTTTCTCTTCTCAGGTGGAAATGCCATCTCTTGAAAAAGAGCCTTGTCCCATATGGGGCCACTCTCGGTCACTAGTTTCTGTTGCTCACAGCAGACTTGTTTCTTTCTGATTACACCCAACCCCATTGGCCTTGTCAGGGAGTAAGCTGTGTACCGGCCTATCTCTTCGTCCACTTAGCCGATGATGCTGGACACGTGTGCTTAATTTCATGTTCTTTCCAGGGCCCCGAATTATGTAGGGCTCAGGGGAGGCTCCAGTGTTTGCTGAATGCTCTATGGCTTTATAATCATGGTAGGGGGGAATGGGGTGGGGGTGAAACCTTTTGAAATGCCTGGGCTGCCACAGGCTGGTTACTGTAACCCACTTCTGGTTTTCTCCTTGCAAAAATGATGCTTTGTTTCTGACTAGTGGTTTCAAAACATAAAAATCTCAGCCAGCGTGGTCAGTCATTCTGACCTTCAAACTGAATATTTCCTCATTTATATGGTTGGCTTGTTTGAAACTCAGTCCAAAAGGGAATGGAGTGATGACTTTTAGGTAAGATGCCACTGATCCCAATTTGACAGAGTCTCTCAGCTCATTGGATGCCAGAGCCTGGATGCTAAGTGTTGCTCAGAGGTAACTTGCAAGCAGATAGATTACTGTTGCTAGATAAACCATAAGTCTTCATTCCTAAATGGTGTCACTTTTAAATTCTCAACCCCAATGTCATAGCAAAGCACATTGCATTGAATAATTGTATTTCTCACAGGACATCACCAATTTTTTTGCCTGACCTTTAAGAGGAAAAGCTTTTTAATTTTAATCAAAGTATTTCCTTTTGAACTTTAAGGAAGGGCTGCTGATTTACTTCTCTTAAGACCTTGACAAAGAGACATCTCTGCTTGAGCCAAAGGTTGTTCAGTGTTTACTAGAGTGGACCTCATTTTGGATACTAATGAAGTGGAGGCGAATGGGGACAAATTGATCTCTTCATAATTCGTCAGGGGAAGAGTGGCTAGCTGAAAATTTCATTATCATTGCTGTTCTAGGGAAACTGTAAAACAAAGTTAGCAAAAGTCAGTTTCATAATGTTTCCTTTCAGGGTGAGGAGGATTCTTGGTTGTCATTCATCGAAGAATCTGCTGTAGTTTCTGTGATGCTGTAGCAAATAAAAAAGTGACTTGTGAAGTTACTCTCAACTCCCTTTGAAACGAGGGAGAGCCTCGTTCCATTTTCTGAAGCTGGAAAATAATTTAAGAAGCAGCATTAAGAATTGCTGTTCTCGCCATTACAACTATGATATAGGTGTACATTTATCAACACGGATAGATAGTACATAGTACATTAGTACACAATGTAGATTACAAAATAGGATGTAAAGGATGATTCTATATTTGTTTTTAAAAGGTATATGTATTTGTATGGGAAAAATCTAGAGAGATGCTTGTATAATCACATTGAGAAGGAAAAAAGATAAGAACAACCAAAAAAAAAAAAGAGCAAAGCATGCAAACATAGAATTCATAAAAAAGAAATGAAAATACACAAAAATAAGTGAATATATTATACTTTATTTATAATTACAGAAAACAACCTAAAATGGTAATGAGATACCTTTATTTTTGTCAATTTGGCAAAAATGTTTAAAATAGAGGAATAGTCGGGGAGAAGACAAAAGGCATGCCAATATATTCCTGGTGGTGATATATTTTAACACAAATTTTTAAAAACATCCATTGTTTACAAATTTATTGGGTATAGTTGGCACAGGAAATTGCATACAATACACTGTGCATGTCATCACAAAGGTGTACACCACTTAAAGTGTACAATTTGATAACATCCATCATACGTGTACACTAATGAAACATCACGACAGTCATGATACTGAACACACCCAACATCCCCCCAAATTTCCTCCTTCCCCTCCATGTCTCAGCCCCATCCCAGGCATCCACTGATCTGCTCTCAGTCATTACAGATTATATTTTCTAGAATTTCATGAATGGAGACATGCTATATGTACCCTCTGTTTTATCTGGCTTCTTTCATTCAGTGTAATTATTTTGAGATTCATCCATGTTATTACATGTACCTCTAGTTCATTTTTTTTTTTAATAGCTGAGTGGTATTGCATTATGTGACTATTACCACAGTTTTTTCAACTCTGTGTGTTAGGTACTATTTTTGTCCCAGTTTTTAAGAATAGAAAACTGAGTTTATAGAGGTAAATTCACCCAAGGTAACCCAGATAATAAATAGTGAAGACAGAATTTGAATCCACACACTCTTACTTTATTTTTTTAAGAAGACTCCACACTGGGCATGGAGCTCAGCTTGGGGCTTGAACTCACCACCCTGAAATTAAGACCTGAGCTGAGATCAAGATTCAGATGCTTTACAAACTGAACCACCCAGGTGCCCTGATACTCTTACTTTTTAGAATCACATTCCCAATCACAAACTTTGAAGTATTATTTATATGATACAGAAATATCTTAAAATCCTAGGAATAGGGGAATAATTTAACTGTTTTACATGTCTGTAATAGAGTTTATATAGTCACTTAAAGATGATCTTGTTGGAGAATATTTGAAAAAGACTTCAAGGATTTGTAATAACATGATATCAGTTATCCCAAGTGATGAAATCATAGGTGATCTTAGTTTTCTTCTTCTTTTTTTTTTCCTTTCTTAGAGTTTTCAAATTTTTGGACTGCTCATAGAGAAAATAAATAAATAAAAAGGATGGAAGCTGTAGGTGCTTCTCTGTCCACTAGCCATGAATGAGTTCTTAAAGTTGGGCTTTGGGCCCAAATTTCTGATGTTTGTAGGCTCCCTTTTCTTTTCCATTCTCATCTTTTTCCTCTTGCCAAATTTTACCCCATCCTTTGTAGCCAAGCTCCTGTTTAAGTTCTTCAGGGGTATCTTCTGTGTTTACACCTACCGCCGTTTTTCCACAGCACATAGCATGGAAGAGGCCATTTAACCAGTCTAACGATTGTCTCTCGGTGATGTTCTTCTGTTCCATATCTGGTTACAAGCTCCTGTAGGGCAGTGCCATACTCTGTATGATCCTATGTCCCCTTCTTTGGCCCGGGGGCGTGGTGAACACATTGTCATGAGAGCACACCCTCTTGGAGCACAGGACCACATGGTGAAAAACTGCTTCCTTGGCTGTTGGCTCATTCCACTCTTCAGCAACTGTCTGCAGTGGTGGTGATTTGGTATGTAAGGTGGGGGGTGTCTTGTAACTCCTGCTTTATAAGGAAGTGTACTGAAGCCTATATCAGGGAAGCAACTTCGTTGAATACCACAACTAGCAAGTAGCAGAACTGGGATTAAAATACATGTGTCCCAGTGTCAGCCATGGTTCTATCTGTGCTGTCAAAGGCTGTGCTGTCAAATTCCAAGTCTGAGCTCCCCCGTCCCACCCTCCTTTTGCCTCATTTCAGCCTCTTGCCCTGACTGCCTTTAGCTGCTTTCTCTCTGGCTTGGAGGTGCACGCGTGACCCTGGAGGCCATCAGTGCTTCCCCATGGATTATCTGCCCAGTGGGCTGGAAAATACCTGCTTTTGAAAAATAAACATGGCGTCTATTATTGGCTCATTTCCCCCAGACCCCGGGAGGCGAATTCTTAATTTCCCTCTCCCACTGCTTGAGTACTAATTTGAATGCCCTCGGCCTGTTTAGTTGGTTTTCAAGGGTTTGGAGGGATGTGCAGCTCAGGTCTTTGCTACCTTGGGCCTGGTGAAGCACCCTTTCCTTCTCTTAATGAATAAAAGATTTTTCTATTGGAAGTTTCTTCCTGAACTCCTTACTGTTAACCCCATATATGTCCATGTGGCACACCTTGACCTTAGAATTTATAGGCTTTAGAGCTCTGACTGGATGCTTTCCTGAATTCTGGGAGAAATTGGCCACTGGTTGGGAAAAGTGTTGCATGCCCTTGACACTTACCCTCATAGATTGGGCAGGCTGGCAGCAGACAAAACAAGACACTGGGTCCTCAACCAAGGAGGTATCTTTACCTAGAGGCAATAGTTTTGATTACAGACCTAGTCTAATTGTGTATACTCACTGACTTTGTCTTTTCTGATCTCAGCAAGGGGGAGACCACCCATTCATTCACCCTTCTCCAGAAACCTCAGCCTCTGCTTTATCCTCCTGGTTTTCATAATTGCCCAGACCCATGCTCAGAAGCAACTTTCTCATTCAGATTCATCCTGTTTTCTCCTGTTTCTTACCACCCCCAACATGGAGTCAACTCTCCTGTGTCCCTTTGTAGCCTATGATTCTTCTGGCTCTCAAGACTTTGCTCCTTTGTTCCTACTACTTCCCAGGTTCAAGTGCTGCCCTTTCTTCGAGGCTTAGCTTGAATTCCTGTGTCCTCCAGGAGGCCTTCCTGATAACTCTGCCCCATCAGTCTTGGCCCCTCCAGAGAACTCATTTGGGGATTGATTATACTTGGTTGTCACTTTTTCATTACACTGCTTCCTTCTCTCTTTTCTTCATGGTTAGGCAGCATGTGTCTAAGTAGGCTGTGAACTACTTGAGTCAGGAGTGCTCCTGCGATATGCAGCATAGTACACACGATGATTGTTCAATGGCTTAAATTTTTAAGGTGTTGTGGAATCTCTTTCATTTAGTTATAGTGTCTCCTGACACTGCAGTAGTTCTAGTGAGAGGTTATGAGAACTCTAGTCATGAGATAGAGAGTAAGATTTTCAGGGTTAGCACAGATAGTGCTTAGAGTTCATGGTTGTTAGGGAACAAAAGAGGGAAAGGTCTGGAATTATCCAGATTTTGGCTCTGGCAGCTAGGAACATAGTAAGGCCATTCATGGTGAGTATAGGAAGAGGTGTGTGTGTGTGTGTGTGTGTGTGTGTTGCATAAATGTGTTTGTGCTGTGCATGTGTCATGTGTGCGTGTACAGAAGTTATGGTGGAGATGATGCATTCCCTTTTGGATGTGTTACATTGGAGGCATATGTAGTCTAAACCCCCTCTTGGGCCAGAGCAGACACGGTTCAGGCTGCAGCCAAGGGAGTTGTGGACAGACTTAGTCCTCAGGGATTCTCTGTGAGTTAGCCAGGAGGAAAAAGAGCCAGAGCAATGAGCCCAAGCCAAAGTCCTTAGTAATGCTGAGAGTCAAGTCGGGAAAATCAATGCAGTGTGAGTTCCCTGGCATGTCTCTGAATCCCCACACAGGTCACCTTTGACAGGCTGGTCATGGGCTGCTGGCCTCTGATATATAAAAGGATGACTTTTTTCTTGAGACAATCAGCCTTATTAGTTTTAATCTTATTAAATGGTGAAATATACTTCGGAAAATTTGAATTTTACAGTGTTTAAGAAAATGCGCCTGAGAACATTTTATTCTGCTGTCTTCTGTTTTGGATGAAATATGGTACTTTTGATGAAGAGTTAGTTGAGATACCATTCCTTCTTTGAGTGTCATGATCAAAATTCACACAACTCAGCAATCCTTCCTCTCACCTCAATCTAATTTCAAATTGCAGATGACAATGTTATTTGGAGGGAAGGCAAAATACCTAATTCAAGTTTAAATTTAATAGGGGATGGAGGTTTGAAGATGAGAGGGACGTTGCCACAGTCTGGGTCTGGAGCAGCTCAAGCTTCCTTGTGGGCTAGGGCCAGGCCTGTGTGAGGGCAGCGGGACAGCGTACGGGAGTTCAGTTGGATGACATTCCAGGTGGAGATGCCGGTGCCATGCCATGGTACCATAGGCACTGCCCATGGAACTCAGTGGCCTCCATGTGTCTGAGTTTGAGTCGCTAAACTAAAAATGAAAACCATTTTCACTCTTGGATACTTCTATCCTGGAATTTTTTTAGCTTTGTGATCAAAACCCCCTTGAGGTGTGGGAATATGATCTTTAGTCATCCTGACAATCCCTTAAATACAAAAGACACAAGGGTATTTATGTCCATCGAATCTAGAAGAGCATAAAGCTGTGAATAAGCAAGATGACCAGCCCCCGGGTAGAGTAATCATATCCTGAATCCATTGCTCCATGGAGTGTTATATGTTATATATAGAGAGAAGATCAAGCCCTAGAAGGATGCCATCTCACCCTTACCCAGGGCCTTGTTGATGTCATGTAGCTTGATGTGGTCATGGCTATTCAGTTCTGTGTGCCCAGAAACCTGACGTTGTCTTCATAGACAGAGGCCAGGTCCCCCACTTCAGAGATGAAGACACTGACCATGCCGGTGTGAGCCCAGCATGTAAGTGGGACCAGATCATGCCTTTACCATGGCAGACTCCTAGATGATGACTAGAGTGCTTCATCTTATCACCCAGAACTGTCCCATCTCTAGACAGAATTTCTGGAAGGATGGGTTGTCATCTCAAATTGCTTGGGGACCAAGGAATTAGAGCCGGGGGCCCTGGTGGAGTCTGATGAACCTCTCCCAGCTCACAGAGGAGGCCACCTCTCCAGTGGCCAAATGTGTCTGTCCCCAACGGCCAAATGTGTCTGTCCCCAGCATTGGCCTTCTCTCAGGTACTGTGTGACATACATCCTGATCTTCAAGTTATTGTTTTATAGCCCTGGTTCCCTGGAGGCTATGTTGGTCATGCTGGTGTCTCCAGTAGCTCAGATCCCGGCTTCCCTTTGTGGCTGGCTTAGCTCTTCCCTGGTGAACCCAACTTACTAGTTTTATACTCAGAATTTCCCTTTATTTACAAATCTAGGGATCATCTCATTTCTCCCTTCTTAAATTATGGAGATTATAAAAATCAAGACCATATGACATGAAACTGTAGAATTTGGAAAAAGTACAAAAGAGATAATACCACAAGAAAGAAGGATACACAGTTTTACTTAGACTCTTCTTGTGGCTGTAAAAAAAAATGTGTGTGGGGGCACCTGGGTGGCTCAGTGGATTAAAGCCTCTGCCTTCGGCTCAGGTCATGGTCCCAGGGTCCTGGGATCGAGCCCCGCATCGGGCTCCCTGCTCAGTGGGGATCCTGTCCTCCTCTCTCTCTCTCTGCCTTCCTCTCTGCCTACTTGTAATCTGTCTGTTAAACAAATAAATAAATTTAAAAAAATGTGTGTGTATGTGGACAAGGAAGACCAGAGATTATGGAGAAATGTAAATTTGGTGTGATTAGATAGTGGGAGTTTGTGTGTCATAATTTCCCCTGACATTATAAACATATTTTCTTTTCTTTTTCTTTTAAGATTTTATTTGACTATTTATTTTATTTATTTAATAATTAATTAATTTAGAGATCACAAGTAGGCAGAGAGAGAGAGAGAGAGGAGGAAGCAGTCTCCCTGCTGAGCAGAGAGTCTGCCCGATGAGGGGCTCGATCCCAGGACCCTGGGATCATGACCAGAGCTGAAGGCAGAGGCTTTAACCCACTGAGCCACGCAGACACCCCTATATACATATTTTCATCATAAATGACAAAAAGATATCTTGACCTTTGGATACACAAACTCTGAGCAAGGTATTCATCTGTCTGGTTCAGAAGAGGATGGATCTGGCTTGTGGCCAGAACAGACCTCTCCTTGGATTCCAGCCTTTGTGATCAGAATCTCCACTTTCTGCCCAAACACTCACCCCTGCCTGGCAAGACCTCCCAGGAGTATTGCAGGGTTCTGGGGGGCTCAATTTGCAAACTTTAGCATGACGGATTTTTTTTTAAAAGATTTTATTTATTTACTTGACAGAGTGAGAGACAGTGAGAGAGGGAATACAAGCAGGGGGAGTGGGAGAGGGAGAAGCAGGCTTCCCGCTGAGCAGGGACTCCCCCACCCCAATGCAGGGCTTGATCCCCAGGATGCTGGGATCATGACCTGAGCTGAAGGCAGATGCCCAACGACTGAGCCACACAGGCACTCCAGCATGGGGGATTCTGATGGGTATGAGGTCAGTACTTGGAGCACAGGTCAGGGGATTTTGATTTCAGACAGATTCTCAAGCTTGAACTCCCCAAAAGGGAGACCATGATAGGGAAATGACCAGGGGGCTTTTCAGCTCCCAGTTCCTATATACATATGTAATTTTTTTTTCCTCCTTGAGTCCCAAAGCATAGTTTTTGAATCTCTCCCTCTCTCTCTCTTTTTTTCTGATGGACCCTCTGTTATTCAACTTTCTCTGCCTTTTGCATTCCTTTCTTTCTTAAACAAAGAAAGCTTTCATTTACTTGATCAAGTGAGATATATGTTTCGTAAAATGCAGAGGGCTGCACAGCATAGAGGGTTACTCGTGGTTATTTTGTCAGCACTGATTTGGAAGGACCTAAAAAAGCCATTAATTTATAAAAGAGCCAATGCCACAGAATTCTAACATATGCGTGCTTATCAAGGGAAGTGGGCAAAGCAGAAAACAGACTCAGGGTCGAAACATCAGTTTGGCGCCTAGAGCTTTGAGTGCATATTGATGAAGCAGGTGACTGGCACTGGGGAGCGTGGAAGACCTCCTGGTGAAGTGTCTGGAGAGCAGGACTGAAGTGTGATGGTCTTCCTGAGTGGGACTCTTGGCTGGTGTCTCATGCCCTAGTGTCTTCCTTTGTAAAATGAGGCAGCTGACTGGGGGGCTCTCCAAAGGCACTTGTAGGCATAATGTTTGTGACTCACGAAAACGTAATTGAGATACTTGGTTCTCTTATTCTCATTTTTCATCGTGGTAACTTGCATGTTACTTGAGTATAATGGCCACAAGTCAGAGTTAGAAATCCAGAGAGACTATAGCGTAGTGAGGTTTCTGAAATTTGTGGTTTCTTTTTTATTGGAAGGTCTGGTTGGTAAATGAAAGTTACAAAGGTACACTCCGGAGCAGGTGCCCACAGCATACAGAGAATTTCATATGCCATGCCTGAGCGGCAGGTGGAATGATATCTCAGCATGAAAGACAGACGAGGTCGAAGACAAGAACCCGCTGTGACAAATACAGCCCGGGCTCAGATTTCTGCCAGGAGGAAGTTTGGCCTCTCAGGATGCATACGTGGCCTCAACCCATAAAACGATCACAGAAATCTAATCCTAGTACTTTTCATGGGTCTGCGCCTATAATGTCTCCTCACATAAAGACATACCCTAGAGGAGAAAAACCAAGATGAAGTACTTTATTTTTATGCATTGTGGTTCTTCTGTTGAAGAAAGCCGAAGCAGTTATGGCGTTGGTTAAACTTAGATTGTGGCTGGGAATTACCCACAGATCAGAACATTAACTGATGATTCAAATCCCCATGTGTCCTGCTCTGGTAGCTGAATGGGGCTGTGAGGGATATGCCTGCGGGGTGATGTGTTTCATTGTGGCATTGTAAGGCGAGGTTTGCGCCTCATATTGAATGTTATTTATTAAAAAATGATATATAAGCTGGTTACATGTGTCCATAAAGTGTTGGGTGATATGAGTTCATATATACACACACACACACATATATATATATTTATACACACATATAGACAAATATATATATGTAAGTGTAAATACAATAAAATTATTGTAAGTGTAAATACAATAAAATACAATAAAAATTTGGGAGATAGAACTTCAAATAAGAACAGGGTTAAAAAGAAAAGAACAAAGTTGGTTTTTGTTTGGAGCTGCGTCTGGAGCAGAGATGGTCTGCATAAGGCTCAACTTTCAGAAAGTAAGCTGGAGTTGAGGCACCAACAAAATATGTAGACCCCAAATCACAGCATCATTACTATCTGTTGGCAGCATTGCATAAAAAAAAAAAGTACTGTTTAAAGATTATTGGTTGAGAAACAGCTATGGCAGCATCTGTAGAACATTTTAATCAAATGCAAGTTTTAGCCCCTGCCCTAAGGAATTTATTTTTTGTGAATGCTGGAGGTTGTTGGTAATTAAAAAAAAACATACTACGTCGTTTTGGTAAACAGACTTAGTGGAGGGATAAGTTCAGCCAGTGGGTCATAGGAGGAGGGAGTGGGGAGAAAGATTGGGGAATAGATAATGAGGAAGCCCAGATCTGCTGCTGATGGGAGGCTGGGGGAATCCATCATAATTTTGAGAATTTTCTGAAAGTCGAATATTGAGAATCCAAATTAGGGAAAGAAACAAAAATGATGTGGAAATACAAATACATTTCTAGTAAAATGGTTTAAAATATGTTTGCAGTTCAGTCCCTTTCTAGACTTTAATCTGATCATTGTCTGGGATGGAGATGGGCCGTGGAGGTAGTGGGAATTTTGTCTTGAGCCATTGTGTGGTGGACATCCCAGCCAAAGAGCCTCCTTGGATAACCAAGACCTCTGATCCTTTCAGTGGCTTTTGGAAAATGTCCACATTAAGAGATGTTATCATACCAAAAAATCTTTTAATTTTTTTATTATTTGTTTCTAAAAAGCCTTGGAAACAGAAGAGTAAAAACCATAAGCATTTACAGAATGTCCAGGAAAAATAAAGAGAAACAAAAAATCCAAACATTTACAAAGTACTTACCATGTCTGGTACCACATGTGATCTGATTCAATCCTTGTAATTATGTATGTGTCATGTATGAGGTATGTATCCCTGTTTTATAGCTTAGTCATTAAGTAGGACAGCAGCCAAAATGGAATGCATGGTTGAACAGGTAGAGAACCCAAATGTCAAACCTGGTGCCCTGGTTAATTGGTGGGTTGTTGATGGATATTATCAGGCTGGGTCTTATCAGGTGGGTCTTCGCTAAACTAGGCATTGACTTTGGTGCAAGAAAAAAACATCTTTGGTAAAAATGAATTTATCTGAAATAAACATCACAATATTATGTTTTAAATCTCATGTATAAAAATTCAAATATAGAATACACATATAATTTTCCCCTTCTATTGAGGTCTCTTTTGATTTTAAAACTACTGTAACAATCACAGTCAATTTTAAAGTGTTGATGATAACAATACCATCCTGAATTTTTAGAGAGACTTTTTCTTGTAAGGACCTTGAAGTGCTAAAAATGTTGTCATCCATATAGGCAAACCTCGGGAATATCTAATTTAGCAAATGTCAGTGATAAATTCTTCTGGTGCCATTCTCCATGTCTTTGAATATATTAGAACGCCCTGGAAATAAGAATGTTTATTCTACAGCAATTGACTGCTAGTAATATGGTTAGTTGGTATAATTCCATTTGTATTTACTGTTTATCTTTTAAATAGCTGCTGGGATTAAAAAAAATCCTTTACGTTTTCTGTTTCTAAAGTGGTATGTATTACCCACTTCCCAGCGCTTTCTTCGGGTGGTCTAAGGAAACACTGTCTTTAGTATACTTCATCCTCATGCTGCTGAGGACCCTTTCACAAACACAACTGGATTTAAAATAGAACCTTGGAATGTTAAAGGCCAAAACACACAGTTCCCGTGCGAACAGGAAGCAGTGGAAACTGTGAGGTCACGTAATGCTTGGAGGATGCTGGGAGCAGTTACCATGGGCCTCCCTGGGTCTGCTGAGCTCACTCACCCGTTAGCTGACCAGCCTGACTCCTGGGAGGAGAATTTTCTTGTCCCATGTTTTGTTTTGTACAGATTAT
Source organism: Martes martes (assembly GCF_963455335.1). NCBI lineage: Eukaryota > Metazoa > Chordata > Mammalia > Carnivora > Mustelidae > Martes > Martes martes. The sequence continues at coordinate 121,689,188 of NC_137896.1, forward strand.
GAAGTCATTCTGTTTCAATGAATGATTGTGAGCCGTTCAGTCTTTGCTCCTTATTTTAATTTTCAGTGACTTAATTAGTGACAACTAAACTTTGTTCACAATAGCAGCATTATGCTGAAGAGCCAGTTAAAGGCTGGGCAGTGTCATTAAATGGAGTAATGCAGCCGACAGCGTCTGTGTTTGCTTGGGAGCAAGCTTGCAATGCCTGAGTTCCTTGGAGTGGTGGTCGGGCCTAGACTCAGATCCCCTTCCCAGTCCTCTCTCGCCCAGTCGCTGTTGGCCAGGCCCCCCTCCTTCCCCATCCTTGCCATCATGTTCATCCCTTACCCCATGTCCTTCCACAGATCAAAAGCCTCCCTGTTCCTTAATTCCAATTTCAGTCCCTTCATCACAAACTGTCTCTGATTTCTCTGCTCATTGCCAGCCCCTGATGATGATAGGAACCCCAGATATAATTTGGAAATAGCTATTTGTTTCTGTATCTGGGGGTGGATCTGTTCAGTCTTCGCCCAGACAGGATTTATAGGTAGAGGTATGCTGGGATGACATTTGAGGATGGGGCTTTGTTGCATCCAGGCCTGAGAGCAGGAGGAGTGACAAGGAGAGGGCTTATCTCAAGGAATACAGCAGCTCTTGCCTCAGGGTGAGGGCCTGGGGAGTGCAGTGGGGTTGTGGACCACAGAGACAATGGCAAAATGTGGTCAGTGCAAGCCATTGAGAATTGGACTGAGTGATGTCCCGTACCTGCATTGATCTTCTAGTTGTCCCTATATTCAGATTCCTTAAGGGTGGGACCCCTTGCCCTGTGTAGAGACTTCTGATCTGAGTTGTCATTTCAGGCAGACCTTGGAGCTCTCAGAGGTGTCATAGCTAAAAGGCAGGGACAGGTGGGATTGTGTCCTCTCGTACCCAGAGAAGTAGGGTGTCAATTTCATTTAGTATTCTAATATGGATACTTTGGACATGAGTGATTATGCTGGGACCACAGGTATAAGCCTGGACTGAACTGGGTGCTCTAAGTGGGCGTTCTGACCCAGAGGCCACCTAGCGTGCTGACCATGCGTGGTGCTCAGGGCTCTCTCTGTTTCCTCTGAACTGGGTCCCTGCGAGTTTACAGCATCTCACTGTGCAGAGGAGAACATACAGGCTTGTAAGAGGGTCCTGGAGTGGTCAATAGGTACAGATGCAGCTGTAAGCTAATGCCCACATCTCACTCTGCTGATGAGAAGGAGCCCCAACATCGGCAACCTCAGCTCTGCTTCAGAGGGTCCTGTGCCCTGATTATGCCTGTGGGGCTCAGGCCGGGCACCCCCAAGGACACCGCCCCTAGAAAAAGGCTCTGAGTCCTCAGAGACCCGCTGACTTGAGGAGCAGGGACTCTAAACTCAAATGCAGCAGGAGATCTCTTCTGCGGTCCACTTGCTCTGCTCACATTGTTTCTGAGTCTAAATGCAGCAAGCTGCCCCCCCCACCCCCCCGGAGGGCCCCCTACCACCCCGGGCTGGTGCCCTGTTTCCCCCTGAATTCCAACAAGGTGTAGGGCGTTCACGTCACTGGAGTCATCTTCCAAATGAACAAATTGTGTTTTCTTCTTCATTGAACCTGATATTTGAGCCAATCTGTGCAGGCAATTTCCTCCTCTTTGTTTTGCTGACCCTGAGCGCTCTCCAGCCCTGCTGTAATTATCGGGCCTCTCCTGCCGCTGGGAGTGTGGATCCTGTCAGCAGCACTAACGATTCTGCTGAACGTGAAGAGAAAAATGCCCCGATGCCGGGGCTTTGTCTCCCTCTTAGATGTTGGTTATTTACAAAGTCTTCATTTCAGTGTCGAGTTAGAATTTCCCGGTGACACGCGGGAAAGCGTGGCCCATGCTGTGTCTTCACTCTACCCCAAAGAGAGCCGGACCTCTTCCCAGACATGGCATCCCCAGCCCCCATGTTCACCTCAGGGTCACATCGCTCATCACTGCTTCCATCCTTTTCCCAACATCGTCTCTGCCCTGGGACTGTGAAGGGAGCAGGGAATTATCAAGCAGGTGCTTCCAGGGAGAAAAGAGGGGCTGTGGGGAAGGAGAAAGGGGCCAGCCTTTCCCAGCTCCTTATTCCTGCCTTTGGCTCTGTCCCCAGCAAACCCCTGTTTAGCAACCGTTCTCTTTTGTTGTCCATCTGTCTTTCCGTATCCACCCCCAGCCCCTATTCCACCAAACCTACAACATTTATTTTATTTTTATTTATTTTTAAAAAGATTTATTAACTGGGGCACCTGGGTGGCTCAGTGGGTTAAAGCCTCTGCCTTCGGCTCAGGTCATGGTCTCAGGGTCCTGGGATGGAGGCCCGCATCAGGCTCTCTGCTCAGCAGGGAGCCTGCTTCCCTTCCTCTCTCTCTCTCCCTGTCTGCCTACTTGTGATCTCTGTCTGTCAAATAAATAAATAAAAGATTTATTAACTTAGAGAGAGAGAGAGAGAGCGCGAGAGCGAGCTTGAGTGAGCTTGGGGTGGGGGAGCAGGTGGGACAAGGAGAGAGAGAGTCCCAAGCAGACCCTCTGCAGACTGGTGAGAGCGGAGCCTGACTTGGCACTGGATCCCACGGCCCTGAGATCATGACCTGAGCAGAAACCAAGAGCTGGATGCTCACCTGACTGAGCCATCCAGGTGCCCAAGCCCAGAACACTTACTAAGCACTTAGCAGTTGTTATGGGCTGAATTACATATCCCCCTCCTCCAATTCTTATGTTGAAGTCCCAATCCCCAGTAGCTCAGAATATGACTATATTTGGAGAAAGAGCCTTCAAAGAGGTATTTAAGGTAAAATGAGGCCATAGGGGTGGGCCCTAATCCAATTTCACTGGTGCCCTTATAAGAAGAGATTAGAACACACACACATACACACCACACACACTGAAGGAAGGCCAATGTGAAGATACAGCAATAGGACGGCCATCTACAAGCCAAGGAGGAAGGCCTTGGAAGAAAACCACTCTGCTAAGAGCCTGATTTTAGACTTTCAGCCTCCAGAACTGTGAGAGCGTAAATTTCTGTTGCATAAACCCCCCAGTGTGTGGTATTTTGTTATGACAGCCTGAGCTGACACAGTGGTCTCTTGCAATGGGAAGCCGGTGATGAGGGAAGAATCTTCAAGTTGCTCAGAGCCTAGTGAGGGACCTGGAACCGTAAAGAAATAGAGGCAGGAAGAGATAGGTGGGGAGTCCCCTGGCTTGTTCTTCTTTCACATTAGCTATCAGACAACATATAAGGGAAGGAAGGATGTGCATAAGCAGTCAGAGTGGTGGCTGAGGGATGGATCCTAGCAGGACAGTGTGGCCTGTGACACATGATTATGACATAGGGACGCCATCTTGGTGGCTTAACAAGATAGAGTAGAAGAACAATAGAGCACACATGGGCCACATCCAAGGACATGCTAAGGGGGAAAGGCAGTGAAGCAAAATTGATGATGATCCTAGTTTATACTCCTAGGCACATGAGGCTGGGTTATACGAACACTGGCTTATATTTTTGACATTAATCAGTGAGTGTTCGTTAAGTAAAGAGCCTTATGCTTTCGATGGGCTGATTCTGAGCTGGGAAAAGGAGGAGGAAGAAATCAAGGGCCTGTCCTTAGCTTGAGGAGACCTGGTCCTGGCCTTGGGGGCACTCCTGGTCACATGAGGGGAGACTTATCCATGAGGGGATGGAAGAATGTTCTGGACAATGTGGAAGTGGCAGAGAGAGTGGTTCAGACCATGAGGTCAGAGCTGAGGAAGATCAATGTGGGCTAGAGCAGTTCATTTAAGTAGCAATTAGTTATAATTAATCAATTATGTAATTGAGTAGCACTTAATTATTTACTGCCTTGTTCAGTTTTCCAACTGCTTGCAAGTGTCGGCTTTGTTTCCCTAGCCAGAGCTGAAGCTCCCCAAGAACAGGAATGGGCTCATTTGTTGGTGTCAGATGGGGCCAGGGTCAGATTTTCACATCTCAGGGCAGTGATCTGAGGAAACAGAAACCATGGGACAATCACTTTGAGGTCAAAATTGCACAATTCTGCCAAGAAATGACTGTCAAGTGACTCAGCCTTCAAAATAAATACAGAACAGTGAGGAACCAAGGCAGCTCAGATGGGTGTGTGGTTTTTCAACTGAAATTGGGCAGAGGGGGAGTGGCAGGGGGGGAGGATAGGCCCCCTTGGGAATGAATGGTGATTAATAACACTCATGACATCTGTGTATAGTGTGTGAGGGTGCGTCCCCATAGCTTCCCTGGCATGGGGTATGGGTCCTGTAGATGCTTCCTGAAGGGTTCTAGGCTGACCCTTTGAGCTGAAACCCAGCAGGTCCATCTGGTGCTCTAAGAGTTAGCACCAGGGGCTGGAGTATGTCATGTGGACGAGAGGACTGGCCAAATTCAGCCTCAGGGGCTTTTGGTGCTCTAATGGTATTATTCTTTGGGATCAAGAGCTGCCTCATGGAAGTCAGATAGACAATCAAGGGTAATGCAATGAATGTTTTCTTAACGATAAGTGTAGGGTGTCCCAGGGTTTTAGGGTTATGGGAGGCCCTGCTAAGCTCCAGCTGCATGGCCACCAAATGAGTCTGAACCTCTGGAAAGGACAGATACCCACAGTTAATGCTTAGGGAGATCCTGAGCTTTGGGGGGGAAGCCAAACAGGGCCACCTTCTAATTCCAGGTTTCCCTGGTTGTTTCAGGTCTGGCTCATTTGCAGAGAACGATGGTGACTCCTTTCCGACCATGAGGTCAGTGGTATTATTACCTGTATTCACAAATGGGGCAGAACACCCCGAGACTTGCAGACTGATTGCTTTCATTAACTTTAATTGGATTCTTTTGCACTTGGAAAGAGAAGTGTAACCAGGGTTTAATTGGAAGAGCATCTCAGACCCAGGGTGACACAGGATTGTAAACATTAACAGTGCTACAGCTGTGTTGGTGGGAAATGTCGAAGTCACTTATGTTATTTGGAAGAAGAGCTTACAGATTTGGGGATATTAGGACGTTCTGGGCGTGTCACATTTGGGGATTATTTTTGTGCCTGTTTAGAAAGAAAGGTGCGGAATCAGATGTTTGTAAGTGAAACTGTGGAGGAGACCAAACACATCCCAACTCTGCCACATGCCCAAAGAAGCCTGCAGAAGCTGGGGGACTCTTGGAGTTGGTCCATTCCCTGGGCTCGCCAGGGGCAGCATGGGAAGTCTTCACAGTTGTACTACTTCTACTGACCCTTCTCTCTGCTTCCTTGCTTTCCAACATCTTCCGCCTAGGAGATTCCTCTCTCATTTTTCTGCACGGCAAACTCCCACCCAGTGTTTAAGACCCAGCTTATGTGTCACAGCTTGGAAACTTTGGCCAATGGCTCTACCGGAGTTTGTTCCCCTGGGCACCTACAGCTTTGTTCATATTCAGCAAGGCAGGTCAGTAAAAAACGGGGAAGGGAGAAAGAAGGGTCACAGATTGAGGATCCCGAATACCAGTTAAAACACAACTTTTGGGTGGAGTAAATGATATTTTAAAAGAGCTGATTGGGACCAGGGTGTAATACGCATCAGTTGAGCATGTGAATAAGTGGCTTGATAATAAGCCTAGGATTGGCTCAGCCTTCCGCCAGGTCAGGACTGGGTTGCTTTGGACTGGCTGCTGGCCTGGTGGAGGCGGGTGGGAGAGAAGTCAGGATAATGGTAGCTGGCAGCCTGCCCTGAGAGGGCCCCAAGAATCCTGGAGAGTGGATTGTGTCCAAATCACTGCCTCAGCCCCATGTCCCTTACTCTCACCAGCCTAGCCCTGAGTGCTGTGCCTGGCACATAGAAGGCACTGAGTGACATTTGCTTGACACGTTCTGTGTGCCCTTCTGTATTCTTTCCTGGACTTCCCTCATTTAGAACCTGCCTTCTTTCCTCTGGGGTGACAATGACTGTCTCCTCCTGGACTGTCCTGCCTTAGGTTTCAGGCAGAGGTGCTAATAGTGGCATTGCTGAGTCCTGGGAGGAGGTCACAGGGCCGCTAAGTCATCCTGTGCATTAGCTAGTCACTGCTGCTGGGCACCGGAGGTTCCGAGCTTCTTGTAAGCCCTGGATTAGATTTTCAAAGAAATGTCTTGAGCACGTTTTCCCACTTACCCCTCTAGGAACCCGCTTTAATCTCCTTGCTCTCTGGCGGCTCTCCCACGACCTGTGGATGGCTAGTTGGCTGCAAGAGGCCTTGACACTCACCTTGCCGAGATGTGATGAGCTTGCCTTCCCGAGGCCAGTGCTCATGAGTGCAAAGTGCGTGCACAGGTCACTGGTGAGGAAGCTGCTTCCCCCTAAAGATTGTTCTTTGATTTTAAAAATAGTCTTTCCTACTTCACATGGAGAAATGAGAGACATCCTTTCCGAAGTTTTTTAAAAAGAATTTAACTGTTTCATTAGGACTCAGAAGGGCAGCTCAGATAGCAGATCCTAGGTAGGCAGTGGGGTCTGGCTCACCAGGCTGGGGCAGAGTCGGCATCAACTGCCCAGCTCGGTCCTGCAGGCCCAGGGGCCGGGTCTCTCTGGCCAGTTTGGACTCATGGCGCATGGGTGAGGCACACTCGCCTCCGCCTTGGCCCTCGTCTAGGACATCCCCACTAGGTGTGGAGGACTTTAAAGGAGATCATGTAGCCTGTGCTGCTCAAAGGGGGGCCTGGGAGCCACGTGTGGTGATTGGGCACATGGAAGGTGGCCAGTCCAAACTGAAGCGTACTGTACATGTAAAGTAAGGATACACATCAGAATCAAAGACTTAGTACAAAAGAGAGAATGAGGATTGTCTCATTTCTTAATAAGTTTTCATGATAATTACATGTTGTAATGATAATATTTTGAATTTACTGTGTTAAACAAAATACACTATTAAAATTAATTTTGCCTGTTTCATCTTTTAAAGTGTGGCTATTAGAAAATCTAAAATTCTATGTGGCTTGAATTCTTTTTCTATTGGGTAGTGCTAATCTAAGTCCTCTAAGACCAGGGAGGGTGGGGGGAGTTGGAAGACCTGGTGGGCATCAAATCAGAGAATGGCACCAGAGACCTAAAGATAGGCCACTTACCTTCTAGGGGTAAATATCATTTGTTGATTTGCCCTGAAGACAGTGGCGGTCCGGTTTCCCTTGGAATATTGATTTCCTTTTTGGATCTGGGACCAGTATAGTACAAAGCACATTTCAGACAGGATTGGATCTTCTTTGGACCCTGTTCTGGGAGAGAACTAAGTTGACTAGATCTGCATAGTTGGGGCTTTGTTATTGTGACTCAAGTTGCCAGTGGGGTTTCCTGGTTGAGATAATCTGTCCACAAAAATTCCCAAACCAGTTCTTCAACTCAAGCTGGATAATGACCTCAATACGACTAACTGAGGACACTCATACTATGAGATAAGAACTAGGTAGACTTTACCAACTAGTTATCCTAAGCCTGAGTACATATAAGTAACTATTCACTATACATTTTTGGGTCTGATTTAACTTCTAATTCTCTTTTGGGGTGGAATCAGTAAGTATCTTAGGAACATCTAACTAGGGGAAAGCTCTCCCATAGAGTTCCCCCTTGTCTTTTTGTCTTTTGCTGCCATGGCTTTATTTCTGTACAACGAGCACATCTTCTGTGTCCCATGTGCTCGTGTCCTGTGCTGGTTTGTGCCAGAAAAGTCATTATAGGCTTTTTGGTCTTACCAAATGCAATTTCTCAGGGATAGTTATATCTCTTTATATCTGTAAATAACGTATACATTTAATTCATATATATTCTTGAGTTAAATATTTTATTGTTACAACATTCACTCTATAAACTTGTTCTAATCATATATAATTCTTTTTGTATTTATATTAACAATACACTGGTTCTAATAAGGAGAATTAAAAGTGGTTTCAATGTTCATCAATAAGGGAATGTTAAAACATGTATACACCAATGCTATGGACTACATCACATAACTGTTAAAGAGTAATTAATAATTTGTGCATTTACATTGCATGTAATTACACACAGACTTAACATTTCAAGTATCCCAAGCTTTCTCCTCTTTCATCTGTGTTCATGTTTATGCTTCTCTACTTGGATTTTTTTCCTTTTTAAAATAAAAATTGTATATATTTAAGGTGTACAACATGAAGTTTTTATATGTGTATACATTGTGAAATAATTACTGTATTCAAGGTAGTTAACATATCTGTCACTTCACATAGCTGTCTTTGTGAGTGTGTGTGTTGAGAACGCTTAAGATTTACCGTCTTGTCAAGTTTTAGATATACAGTGTGATTAACTAGAGTCACCACGCTGTGCGTTAGACCTCTAGGACTTATTCATCCTACATAACTGAAACTTCGTACCTTTGACCAACATCTCCCCATTTCTCTTAACCCCCACTCCCGCTTCTACCACCAGTCTATACTCTTGTTTCTATGAATTCCATTTTTTTAGATACCATATGGGAGATGGTATAGCATTTTCTTTCTGTGTCTGGCTTATTTCACTTAGAATAATGTTCTAAGTGTTCTCCAGGTTCTCCATGTTGTTGCAAATGACAGATTTCCTTCTTTTTAAAGGCTGGATAATATCCCATTGCGTGTGTGTGTGTGTGTGTGTGTGTGTGTGTGTGTGTGTGTGTATAACCATCCCATAGTATAATACAGTTCTTTCTCTCTCTCTCTCTCTCCATGTATATATAGTATGGTATATATTTAGTATGGTTATAATTCCTTTATCCATTCATCTATCAATGGACACTCACACTGTTCTGTATCTTGGGTATTGTGAATAATGCTGCAGTGAATATGGGGGGTACAGATCTCTCTTTGAGATACTGATTTCATTTACTTCAGATATATGACCAGAAGCAGAATGGCTGGATCAGATGCTAGTTCTATTTTTAAGTTTTTGAGGAGCCTTCGTATTATTTTCCATAATGACTGTACCAATTTATATTCCTGCCAAGAGTGCATAAGGGTTCCCTTTTCTCCACACCCTTGCCAATATTTGCTGTCTTTTGTCTTTTGATTATAGCCATTCTAATAGGTATGAGGTGATTTCTTAATATGGTTTTGATTTGCATTTTCCCTGATAATTGGTAATGGTTGAGCATCTTTTCATGGATCTACTGTCCTTTTATAGGTCTTCTTTTGAGAAAAGTCTATTCAGATCTTTTGCCCATTTTTAATTGGGATATATATATATATATATATATATATATATATAGTTTATGAGTTCCTTATATATTTTGGATATTAACCCTGTGATATTGTGATTTATAAGAAATGTGTATTTGGTCTTTGTCAACAGTTCTGGCTCACAGTTCCTCAAAGCCTTGGAATTCCAAAGTGTGGAGAGTGATAAAGGTGTCTTCTGTTCTGTTAATGGAGTGACTTCTGGAAGCACCTAAGGATAGGGGCTGGTTACCTGGGAAGCCAACCATGTGGTTAGAAGGTTGGATCTTTCAGTCCCCACCCCCACCCCCGGACCTCCAGGAGGGAAGAGTTCTGGAGGTTGAATCGATTGCCAGTAGGTTAATCAATCATGCCTCTGAATGAAGCTTCCATAAGAACCCAGGAGGCCAGGTTTGGGAGCTTCTGGGTTGGTGAACATGTGGAAATTCAGGGAGAGTGGTGCAGCTGGAACAGGGTATGGAAGCGCCATGTCCTTTCCGTGTATTTTGCCCTATGCATCTCTTCCATCTGACTATTTCTGCGTCATATCTTTTTATGATGAATTGGTAATCTGGTAAGTAAAATATTTCTCTGAGATCTCTAAGCTGCTCTAGCAAATTAATCAAACCCAAGGAGGGGGTCTTGGGAGCCCCTGATTTATAGCTAGTTAATCAGAAGTACGGGCTTGGAATTGGCATCAGAAATGGGGATGTGGGGAAGTCTTGTAAGGGCTGAGCTCTTCTCCTGAGATCTGATGTTATCTCTGGATGACTAGTGTCAGAATTGAGTGGAATTCTCCTTAGATACCCAGAAGTCTGAGCTAGGATGAGTCGTGAACACCTTCGTGTGGCTTAGGTTACTGTGTTTTTTTCTCTTGCTAAGGCAACCTATAGAGGATCAGACACTAAATAGATAAAAGATCCTTTGGTATTGGTATGCAATTAGAATAAACACTAAACCTTAAAGCAAGTATAAGAAGGTCCAGCAAAATTCTTCTTTCCCCAGTGATGATGATATTTTTTTAAAGTATTTCCAGTATCAGATTTGTTCAAACATATATTTTGGTGCTTCTATTTTTCAGGTGTCCTGATGATATCCAGTGTCCTGGCTAGTGGGTGTTGTACCAGAGCTGTGGGCATGAAATGGGAGTGGGGAAAGAGGGAAAAAAATGCTCAGAGGAGACAGTGAGAACTTCACTGATGGCCGTGGTGTGGGGTCATTGACCTTGCATTTTAGAACTCCTGGGTGGGGCTCCAGTCCCTAAGAAGTCCAGGGTCAGGGGAGGCAAATCCCTCCATTGGAGGGACTTTTTTTTCTATGCTATTCTGTTCTACATTAGAATACCTGTTACCATTATAGTGCTCATAGAGAGGGCAAGGCCTCACAGTCTACCCTGACCAACACTCTTGTTTTAGAGTGCAGAAAATAATAAAATCTGCCGAAAGCCAATGACAGTTGTCACTAGAACCCAAAGTCATTGGCCTGGTGCATTTCCCAGAACCCCTCTCAGGCTGTCACAGGTATAGGGAAAGCATGTCCTGAGAAGTTTCTTGCACAGTGCCTGGCATATGTCAGCACTCACTGCATTTTTGCTGATTGAATGAATGAATATATAAATGGTGGTTTTAAGGCATACAGCATCCTTCTCAATGACATACTGGGACAACAAACCTTTTAATGTTAGGCTAAATCTCTTGAAATAATAGTAGATACCAAATATTTATCTATTAGATTTTTAGAGCAGTATTCTTCATTCTAAAACCTCAGGGTGCATTCGAATAAAATTACAAATAATTAAAATCTTTTAAAAAATCATAAAAAACCTTAAAAGCAAAAATGATATTTTATGGTTAATAAAGCTAGAATGTAGGGATGATTATAATGCTATATAATCATGTATGTAATTATTACATAAATAATATATAATCATCCTAATAAACCATGCAATTTCAGCCACTCCTTCCCCCGAAGCTTCTCTATTTATAGGCGTGATGAAGTTGGCAGGGGGGAAAGATAGATTTAGGGGAGGCTCGAGGATTAAGCACAGTGTGTAACTTGGAAGGGCCTGTGCCATTTACTAATTTAAGAGAATCTGCATCTGAGCTGAATGAGGAAACCGGCTTTGGCTCAGAAGGGCCCTTAAGGGAATCACCTGGACCCAGTGAGCTGGTTCTTCCCCATTTCCACCTACCCTGATCCCCCCTCCCAGCCACACACAAGAGTGCCCTTCCTCATCTCATGCCTTTTCACAGCCAGCTAGTATCCCTGGAGACTCATTGCTCCCCTCCCCATTCCCTCCCACCCCTGTAGCAGTGCCAGTCTCTGCAAGGCAAGTGGGTCACATAGTCTGGGGATTTTTGATCATTCGCCAGTTGTGTATGGATGCCGTTCTTGCTCTATTTAGCGTGAATTCCCCCCAAGGCTGGGAAAGCGAATGGGCCCTTCTCTTTCCTGGATCTCACTTACCTCCTCTGTCCCAGCAGAAGAGGGTCAGTGTGCTAAGCCAGGCAGTAACACTCATCTTGGGATGGAGACACACCTGCTTCAGACAAGTCACAAATTTCTTTGGGCAGTGGCTCTCACACTTGACCAGAATCAGCTGCAGAGCTGGTTAAGCCCTGATTTCTCCACCTTCCTCCTCTTCCCCAACCAGGATTTCTTTCTTTTTTTTTTTTTTTTTAAAGATTTTATTTATTTATTTGACAGAGAGAGATCACAAGTAGGCAGAGAGGCAGGCAGAGAGAGAGGAAGGGAAGCAGGCTCCCCGCTGAGCAGAGAGCCCGACTCGGGGCTCGATCCCAGGACCCCGGGATCACAACCCGAGCCGAAGGCAGAGGCTTTAACCCACTAAGCCACCCAGGCGCCCCCCCAACCAAGATTTCTGATTCAGTGGGTCTCGATCTTGATAATTTGCATTATTAACCAGGTGAGGGGACTGCACTTCGAGAACTCCTTGTTTAAGGGAATATCATACGGGCCTGTTTGAAGTTTTAAGGCTGTGCTGGATTCCTGGTTGATGGTGCTAATTCTCTCCCAGAGCTGTGTGTGCGTTACTGTTTATAAAATGTTTTCTCATATATTCTTCCACAACCTTCCCAGGCCATAGACAAGGTAGGTGTTGATTCTTGTCTAGTTGCAGAGAGGTTAGGTGCCTTGGCCAAGGCCCCTGCTTGACAAGCCACGTTAGCTGGGGTTCAGGCCCAGGCCACTCTGCCACGTGTGTCATGCCTCTCAACACTTCCTCTTTGGATGGGACTCTTTCTGCTGGTTTGAATTTGCAGGGAGCCCTTCATCTAGTGATGCAGGCAATGGACCAGAATGTTTACTCGCTTCTGGGAGGGTTGGTTGCTCCACGAGTCCTGCAGAATCCGTGATCACAGGCTCTTTTCTTTGGTCGATAAAGCACACTCTTCTCACACTGGAAAGGAAACAGGCCATAATTTGCAAGATGACACACAGCCTGAAGTTTGGGCCCATCTCCGAGGTTATTAGTAGCAGCTGTGTTGTCGGGAGAGACAAGGTGTGCTGAGTTTGGCCATTGCTTACTGCTCCTCATCCTGTGACATCTCTGTCTAGTGACATCTCTCTGACCTCAGGTTCTGGGAGGCCAAGGGCTGCTGCTCAGTGAGTGCTGGCTCACTCATGGGAGCCAAGCAGCAAAAGGTTTGTCTTTTGAATCTGTTCATCCTGTGACCAGGTCTAGGAAGTAGAATTCTCCCTCATCTCAAGGGCCTGAAGTAATGGTAGGGTACCTGGGAATATGCACATTACCAACCTCACTGAACATCGCGTTCTGTTGTTGGATAAAACCTCTTTTGAGCTACTGCTCGTAAACTTTGTGTCCATTTTAGTACTGAGATAATCTATTTGTGATCGATTTCTCTCATCTATGAGAACAGAAATGCCATGTTTTGGCAGATTATTATCTAGGGCTCCCTCCATTATAACTCGTTGCACTGTATGCTCCCCACTTTCTCATGGAATATTCTGAACATCCGGGGCCAACAAAGCCTGTAGGACATTGTCAGTTGCCTAAGTCCTGAGCCCCCGAAGTGACATTCAGAAAGAAGAGAATAGCCGAGATCTTTGTTTTATTTCATGGTTCTGCTTTGTCTTCTTTGGAAAACACTAGCAGTGAAATGAAGAATTTCTCAGAGATGTCTGTATTTCCAACAATGAGTCTCATACTAAAAAAAAAAAAAAATATCTGAGCAGCAGCTTCTAGGTAGAGAGAACTTGGATTGAAAAGAATTTGAAATGCATGAGCCCAGTCTGAGACCTCCATTCTGGGGCGTGGGGTGGGGGTGGGGCTTGTGCATTGTTTCCCAGGCATTGATCATATCGAGGACTCAGTGGATTTAACTGTCACTGACATACTGTCCCATCTTGCCTTTCATGGTACGATGGATGCTGAGCTGTCCTGGCTTCGGTGATGTCTTTTTTTTGGGCTTGTTTATCCTTGGGGCTCTGTGGGGAGCTGATGATCCTTTCACGAGATGCACATGCCTCCAGGACTGCGTTGCACAGGATGGACAATCGATGACCTTGTGGTCACTGCTGTCCTGCAGAGGGCGAGACTGGGGCTATTCACAGCTTGGTAATTGGCCCCGATGCTGAGATCTTCATCCTGAGCAAATGCTGGCATCAGGGGGGCAGTTACAGATCAATGCAGGGGCGCTGAATACACAGGCCCCAGAAAAAAAATACCAGAATCAAAAATGGATTTGTGTTTAGCGTGCATTGTATATCCTGGTCTGGTTATGAATAATTTAGCCTTCCCCAGGCTGAATAGACTATATTTAGCAAGCCTATTTTGCTTATAATATGTCCTATCCTTTTATGAAGAAGCATAAAGCATAGGAGAGCTGCTCTGAATTTGGGGTGACTTCATTTGGCGGGAGCAGGAGTGTGGAGGTGTGCTCATGATATACCTGTGCTCATGATATACCTGAGACAGCCATGGGCAGAGGCCTCAGAGCCCTGGAGCTGAGAAAGGCACAGGACTCTCTCTTCCTGACCAGGCATGGGGCAGGGCTACTTTTCCTGTGGCTCCCGGCTGGTCATCTATCCAGGAGTGGGGACATGGCAAGATTTGAGAGGTGCCGAGTGGTTTCACTTCCCTCCTGTTTTGTTACAGTCCCAGCAAAATTGAATGGCACACTCGAGTTGGACAGTTTGAGGGGACTTTACAGACTCTGTGCAAAGGCGCAGGCAGGATGAAGGGGAATCCACGGGGATGATGCAGATTCCCAAGACAACAACAGCAGGGCTCCTCGCCTCTCCTATGCCTGAAACAGTGAGGGTAGAGAGCGGTTTCTGGAACCCAGGAAAGGGAGGGCTGTGTGGACTGGCTGTTGAACAAAAATTCAGGCTTCGGTTGGGAACGGCCTGTGGTGACCCCACGGGGGCAGAAACCAGAAAGAGAAATACCTGGACCGAACTTTCTTCCTTTTTCTCATCTCCTGTGGATGCTCCCCTATTGATTGATCCCAATAGAAAGCTAGAAGCAGGGGAGTCCCTCAGAGAATCCATATAGACCAGCCTCCCAGGGAGAGGGATGTGGAAAGCAGATCTGGAGATACAAATGGAAGGTGCCAGTGCACCCCACAACTTCTATTGTAAGGACACTTCTGCTGCAGGTTGCACTGCACTAGCTCTAGAACGTACCTATTAACTTGCAAACATCTAACCTTGGATAAGTGATAGACTTAGCCATTAGTAAAAGGTCTGGGGTGTCCATCAAATCGGTTGGCTATTAGCTTTCTCAGGGATGGCACACGGGACAGGCGCATTTTATGGGTAAGATGGAATAGTAGTAATGGGAGGCTAATGGTGCAGCTTAGGTGGCTTGGCGAGAATCCTTCTGGGTGAGCTCTCTGCTGGGGGCCTTTATTTGTGTAACTGCTCTGGAAACCAGAAATCACTGGCCTGGTTTGGGAGTCTGCCAGACCTTGAGGTCCTTGGGAGGCTGATACTCAAACCCACTGCTGATTGCCAGGTGTATCCAAAGAATTCATCCCCAAGTCAGTTTTTTCTAGAATGTAAAACATATTTTCCTGTAAATAGCAATTCTCTGAAAACTGATTATGATTCTTGACTGCTCCTCAAAAGTCTATTTAAATGCTGGGTGGTAAGTGCAAGGGCATTTGTTAAATTATTTTCCTTTTTTTCCAGTATGTTTGAAATATTTCATAAGTAAAAATAAAATAGATTAAAAATTCAGTTTAATATATAATATTCTGACCTCCTCATGTCCTGGGAGGTGGGCCATTAGAGATGATATAGAAGTTAAAGAAGGAAGAGAGTCCTTTTCCCCTTATTTTTGGGGGCAAAACTTTGAAACAGGTATGTATGTCCTTGACTTCCTCCCACGTTCCCTTCTGCACCTTCAGCGAGCTCCTGCCTCATCCAGTGTGACAACTCCACACCCTATGTCAGCCCTTTGAACACCATACCTTTCTGCTCTCCTCCTTTAAAACCACCTTGTGGCTAGTCTTGGGAAGTGGTTAAGGATGCTCAATGAACTGTCTTAAAACAATCATCATTTTATCTGCTCATCTTCTGTGGGTCAGGAATTTGGAGAGAGCATATGGGGATAGATGACAGTGTATGTGTGATCCATGATGTCTGATTTTCACTGGAAAGGCTCACATGGCCAGGGGCTGGTTGGGGCAGCACAGTGGAATCATATGTTGGTGGTTCTGCTCCTGGCTGCCAGTCGGTTCTTTGGTTTTCCTCCATGTGGCTTTTTCATGAGCCCAGCTTAGGCTTCTTCACAGCATGGTGGACTCAGAGTATTTTGATATCCTACATGGTATTCAACTTCCCCTGGAGGAAGTGGAAGCTGCTGGCTCTTTGAAAGACTAGACCAATTACTGGAGAGCCACTTTACCACATGCTGTATTGATAAAGCTGGCCCAGATTCAAGGGGAGGGGAAAGAGTAGTACCTTTGATGAGTGAGGTGACATGAGTGTAACAGCGGGGAAAGGAGTCAATGGTGGCCATTCTTGGAGACTGACTTTCCCACAAAGGAATCAAGCTGACTTAAATTTTTCCTGGGGTGAATGTCAATAGCCTTGTATGGTGTTAAAAAAATGGCTGAAAATTCTTTGATGTTCCTTCCTAGAGAGATGGTCATCTCTGGGATCTGGGTGGGCAGGAGGCTGGTTAACTAAAAGGATGTGGTGGAAGTAAGTCTGGTGACTTTCAAGGCTAGATCAAAAGGGCCATGGTGCTTCTGCCTGGTTCTCTCCAGATGTTTGCTCACGGAAAAGCCAGGTGCCCATGTGAGTCTTACCATCCAGGGGCCACCATGGTGGAGAGATCACATGAAGGGGCTCCAATCTGCACCCCAGCTGAGCTGCCAGCCAACAGCCAGCATCAACCACGCCCCATGAGAGCACCATCTTGGACATCTAGTCCAGTCAAGCCTTTACGTGTCATAGCCCCAGCTGACATCTCCCTACAACCCCAAACTTGAACATCCTGAGAGGCCATAAGTAAGAACCCCTCAGACAAACCCTTCCCAAATTCCTGACCCACAAAATGGTCAGGAAAGAAAATGGTTATTTTAAGCCTTTAAGTTTGGGGGGATTTGTTATGCAGCAGCATTACCAGAACATCTTATAAAGCTTCTGGAGATGTTTCCATTTCAGCTGTTTCCGTGTGGGGAATGGAATTCAGTAGTGAAGTAAAACTGTGGGTAATGGGGGAAAGACACGAGTTGGTGGTGATATAAAGTAGTCAGATTTGCTTTGGCTGAGAGTCTGGCTTCCCTAAGTGGCTCCTGCTTTTCACAGACTCCTGTTTACTCCCATATGAACCTGCAGATTGTCACAACCTCCAGGCAAGACAGAAACCATTTCTCTTTCTAAGCTCCAGGGTCCTCATCTGAAAACAGGGGCACAAATACTTCTCTGAGTTCCTGTGAGGCTTAGATGAGGTAACAGTCAAGAAATCATCTAGTACACACTGTCTGCTATATAATTGTGCAAAAATTTACTAAAGTTGAATCTGAGAAGATGTTCATTTACCAAATATTTACTGAGCAATTACTTTGTAAAACCTTGTGTTAGGTGCCAAGATTCAGGAGGTTCTTGGGACAAGAGATTATATCTCTTGATTATTTTATATCCAGTTTCTGTACATACAAGTCTCCCCTGAGCTGAGACTGAAAAGGGGGCAAATAGTCATGACTCAGGGATGGAATTTCATTCCTGAATTGTGGCTCCATCTGGTCTAACACTTTGAGGTGTGCAAGGAGCCCAGGACCCAAAAGGGCCTGGGAGTTTCATGTCAGGAAAAGTTTAACATTTAACAGTGATTAGGATTGCCGGGACCCAATCCAAGATTTCCTACTTAATAGCTAATGAAATAGTGATAATAATAGTGACTAACCTCATATGATTATTGTGAGTCTTCAATCTGAGTGTCAGGCACGCTGCTATGTTTCATCTAGACCAGCCCAGCTCTGATGATAATGAAGATATTGTTATATTATCATTGTCATTACATTTAACCTTGAAAACTCAGCACAGACACGCACAGGCAAGTTCCAGGGTTAGGCTGTTAAGGTCTTGAATGGAGGACATAGGTATTGTGTCCTATAGACAAAGGGGAATTTCTAGCTGGAGAATGACAGGATCAAGCTCCCTCTCCCTCCCTTCCTCCTGCCTCTTCTGCCCTTGCTTTCTCATTTCCTCTTCTCTCCCCTCCTTCAAAATGATGGCAGTATGTTCAAGTTGTGCAAATCAAAGGGATAGAATAGAAATAGGAGAATAAATGTGCTTAGCAGACCCCGGAAATCTCCAGGGGACTGGAATTGATTACCCAGCATGTAACATACAAAAACGATCATTTTTCTGCATGTGGTGAACAATGGGAAGTAACTCCCCACTCCAATCCCCCTAATCTTATGGGGTTTTCTCAATGAGAAAATGGAATGGAGTCATGGCAGCGAGCAGGCTTGAACTGGGCCACCTCCCAATGACCTTTTCACTGGAAGTGTGGATGGCAGAGGGAAGAACAGAACACTTTCCACTGAACTTAAAACCTTGTTTAATTTGGAGAGGAGACCATGTCTTCCTGGGAGATAATAGGACCTTGGGAAGTTTTGTGGATGAAAGGATTGATGCTTTATATTGAAAGTCACTGAGGCTTATAAAATATATCCTGTTGCCTTTCCCCAGGGGAGGAAGGACCTCTTCCTTGGGAACCACATGGCCTTGTTATCATCTGGGGTGGTTTCCTGGTGTTGGACTTAGCTAGGGGCCCAACATTCCTTCAGTACTTGGAGAAGCCCCATTGTAGGATGGATGCAGGTTGGAGAATGCCATGCAGGCCATGAGCATCAGAGTTTTGTCTTGCAATTCATTTTAATTTCAGTTGAGATTGACCATAAGATCCTGGCTCAAATGAGTTGAAGTCGTTAGATGGAACAGAGTCACCAGTTTCGGCTGAGTTGCTGATCCATCCATCCGGAAATGTAAGGTTCTGATTTCTACCTGCTGCTCATTTTCTTTCATCCTGAAGGTTGAGATCTCTTTGAATAAAGGGATGAAGATGACAGCCTGTATGATGTCTTTGCATTTGTTAGGAAAAAACCCACACACTTTCAGGGCATATGTAGCATATTAAACTAATGACTTAGGAGCAAGCATGACCTATATTTTAACCTCCTAATTATCTCCTGGTTGGGGAGAATTTGTGTAGTACCCACCTTGCACGTCCAGATGTGGCAGTCTTGCCTTAAAGGAAAATTCATAAAAATAGGCAGACCCAGTGCTTCAGAGAAGTGCATGAGCCTGGGAATCTTTTCTGATTTAGCAGTCTCTGATTAATAGTTTAGGGTTTCTGACTTATTAGATCTGAGGTAGGCCCCCAAGAATTTGGATTTCTATTAAGCTCTGAAGTGATGCTGATGCCCTTGGTCTGGGGGCCACATTTTGAGATCCACTTCTCAAAATGGATTCCCCGACCCAGAATTTTCCACTGCCAGGCACCTGACTTAGTCATGCATTCTTATTTAGTGCTGTAGTTTGGTCCCAGATACACGGCTTCCCTTTCTGGAAGAGGTTCTTTCTAGCTTGAGGCAGTTTCCTGTACTCTAGGGAACCCATTGGTAAATTTGGAGAGAGTCTGTGGCACCTTGACTAGCACAGCCCCCAGCATCAGAGTGGAGTAGAACCAGTTCTTCCCCAAACCCCTCATAGTCTTCATAATTGTTTCCTGGACTCAGACCTCTCCTGCTTGATTTTAGTCTGGAGATCTAATTTTTATAGTCTGCAGAGAATATGCTCTGCTATTTTTTGTTACGTAAGTGTAAAAAAACAGGACAAAACTTAGTGTATTAGGAATGAGGGAGAGACAGTTTAGGATTTAGGCACCTTAGGACACACATGTGTGCAAACACACACAGGATGTGCATGGGTGACACAAGCTTCTTTGGAGACATCCCTGAGTCAGGATGGATGAAAAGTGGGCTTTCTTGGCACTTAAAGCCTAGCCCATGAAGTTTACTTACAGGAGCTTGGTTACTGGTGTTATCATGTTCCCCATGGGCCAGCAAGGAGTGAATTAGGACACTAATTTTTAGAGCCATTGGAATTTCAAGCTCCTTTGCGGTCTTGGCAGTGGACCTGGCATGCTTTGAGATGTGGATGGCTTTCCCACTGACACCTTGCAGGACCACAGGACATTTTTTAAAAGGTCGAGCACCAAGTCACCACATCTCGTTAGTGATAGCAGTTGCTTTATCTGTGAGAATAACTGCCCTTCTTCGTTTCTCAATTTGTCACCTGTGCAGTGATTTATTACCTTCTAAAGCTGCAGTCATTGTATAATGATGCAAAAATAATGACAAGCCACTCTGATAAACTTTATTACCTGTAGCATCTTGTATTCCAACTGCATTCCAGGGTGCTCTGTAGCATTACAGAGCACGCCCACATGGACGGCAGCTAGCCAGGAGGGTGGCTTCTCAGACCTGGAAGGAAAAGAGAAAAATAAATGGGTCTTGAACTTCCTGAACAGAGGCTAAGAAGAAATGGGCTGGGGTAAGTTGATTCCATTTGGGGCACACATGTCAAACGGAGTTACCTTCATTTTTATCCTGAGAATGCTGTGTTCACTTGACTATATTAAATTGGGAATATAGAAGTGGCTTTAAAAAAATCTTTAATGAAATATATGTTCATAAGAATGTATATAAATGGTGTACAGCTGAATTTCCATTTTTTTCTTTAACCCCCACCTTTAGAGCCTCTCTCTAAACCTTTTTTATCAAATGACTAAGCTTTCAGCTTTTGCATGGGCTCAGATGATACCTTCCTTGGAGCTGGGTTGTAAAGCACTGCACAGTGTTCTAGTGCTCAGGGTTTAAAGAACTCAAGAAGGTTGCATTATGAAGTAACTTTCAGATTTGCTTCTCATTTTGGAAAAAATATATAAAGTTAAAAAAAACCCTTCATGTGGAATTGAGAACTGGGATATAAAATTTTAATCAAATATGGCTGATAAGAGGGTTCTTCCAGTGACCAGAACTTACTTGATTTTGGACTATGGTTGGGGGTTGACAGGGGTAGGTCACTCCATTATTTTCCTGAATCAAGAGTAATGAGGGCCGTTGTATAGCTAACTGTGGAGGCAAAGACAGGAATCCTGTGTCATCTTCCCTCTCCTTCATGAGGACCTGCTATGATTTCAGGCAATACCTCATTCTTTTTTTTTTTTTTTTAAGATTTATTTGTTTATTTTAGGGAATGTGCACAAGTATGCGGGAGGGCAGAGGGAGAGAATCTTTAAGCGGATTCCTGACTGAGCGTGGATCCTGATGTGGGGCTCAGTCTCATGACCCATGAGATCACGATGTGAGCCAAAACCAAGAGTCAGATGCTTAACTGACTGACCCACACAGGCACTCTAATGCCTCATTCTTTAATCATGGATTCTCTTGGGATTGTACCAATGGGCCTGGACAAGGCCTGTGTCCTGAGTGTGGGGTTTGGTGGTGAGGACTGGGAGTGGCTATACCAGAGTACAGATGTTGCTAGTGCTGACCAATGTCCACTTTTCTCATCTTCACAGTCTCAGAGCAGGACTATATTTCCCAGCCTCTCTTGCAGCTAGATGGGACCATGTGACTTGTTCTGGCCAATGGAATGTAGGCATTTCCAGGCCTGCACTGAATCTCCCCTATGTGATCTTCTTTTCTCTCTTTCCACTGCCTGCCATTGCACAAGACCAATGCAAGCAGATAGAATAACCAGAGATGGTGTGGCCTTAGGGGTTGAGTCACTGCATGGAAGAGAGACTCCCATGATTTCAGTGGACTATGTTGTGAATGAGAAATACATCCTTTTTTGGTGTCAAGACATGGAGATTCCAGTTAACTTGTTAGCACAGTGTAATCTATCCTGTTCTGACTTATTGGCTCTGAGAACCTGTGGAAGAGGTTAGTCCTAAGCCTACAGCTGGTCCTGACCTCCAGAAATTGGCCTAGGTCTTTCTAATTGACCAGGGTTTTATTTTCCTCTTCTGAGTCTTCAAAATTGGGAAGCATCTTGGTGTGAGAGTCCAAATGGTGATTCTAACTCTGGAGAGGCCTAGAGTTATAGCTGCTTTAAGGGAGACAGTGGTTTCGAGGCAAGGCTGGAGCAGGCTTTCTCAGTCTTGGCTCTATGGACAGTTGGGTTAGATAGATCTTTGTTGTGGGGGGTTGACCTGTGCATTATGGTAAGCTTAGCAGCATCGTTCGCTTCTCCCTACCAGATACTAGTAAGTGTGCCCCCATAGCTATGACAACCAAAATATCTTAAGATATTGTTAAATGTCAGTGGGGCAAAATCACTCCTAGTCAAGAACCACTAGGTAATAGAAAGGCACATTCCCAGCTTGAGACATTGGGAACATGAGTTTCCTTCTAGTCTGTGGCCAAATAAATGCTTTCCTGTTTCTTTTCTCTACTTTATGTCACATGTTGAAACATTCCTTGCTTCCTCATAATACATTAAGACCAAAGCTGGCTTTTTGGCATTCAGGGTTCCTTATGAGTGGAAATGCATTGCCTCTACTGGCTTCCTTTCTTCTCCCATACCATATTAGTTATCTGTAGCTGTAAAACAAATCACCCCAGAAGGTAGTGGCTTTGAGCACAAATAATTGACTATATTATGGTTCCTGCAGGCCAGGAATTCAGGAGCAGCTTTGTTAGGTGGGTCTAGTTGAGGGTTTCTCATGTGATTACAGTTGGGGTATTGGTGGGGGGTAGTCATCTGAAAATTTGCGTAGGGGTTGGGGATTTACTTCCAAGATGGCTCCCTCCCATGGTTGTTGGCACCAGGCCTCCATTACTCACCATGTAGGTTCTCCATGGCTGCTTGAGCATTGTCACAATATGGCACCTTGCTTCCTGAGAGCCAAGTGGTCCGAGAGAGTGAGAGAAAACCAGGAGGAAGCCTCAGTGTCCTTTATTACCTGGCCTCTGGGGTCACACACTATCACTTTTGCTTTGTTCCTTTCATTAGAAGCAAGTCACTAAGTTCAGCCCATGTTCAAGAGAAGGAGAATTGGCCTCTACCTCTTGAAGAGAGGAGTATTCAGCAATTTGGGGACATATTGGAAAACTATCACATCCCCCAGCACAAGGCTCTGTCTCCTTAGATACACTGGGCTGCTTGCTGGGCGGCGGCCACATGAAGCTTACTCCTAGATTTTGAACATCCCTCACTTCTCCTACCCACAGTACCTTCACTCTATCTTCCACCAGACTCCCCACTTCCCACTAGATGGGAACTCACCCAGGGCTCCCCTTTGGAGAAGCATCTGATAAGGTCATTTAGTGAAGCTGTAAAATAAAGAAGTTTCGGAGTTTGGCCCTTCCCAAGGGTAGCTGCCACTTCGTAGGAAAGCCTAAATTTGGTTGCCCCATGACCAGTAAGTCAAGCTAATGGTGGAATTTTAGATCCTATGACAGGTGTGTGGTGGAGATTGAGAAAGGCTGTTTCGTGCTGGCGCTGGGGAGCTGACTGCCACCTCCCTCCCAATCTCCGCCCTGCCCAGATGCCCAGCTCCCCCTGAGCACAGTGACTGCCTGGCCAGCAGCTCCTGAACCCAGATCAGGTAGCACGATGATAAAGAGGACCGACTCTGGAGCCCAATGGAATGTAGGCATTTAGATCCCAGCTTGGAGATCCCAGCTCAAAAACTGTGGCAGATGAGCCTTGCTGACTACATGAGCTTTGTGTTTCCCTTTCACAGTGTAGAATGGTTACCAGAAGTGGCCACCTAGCCGAGGTGAACATTTCTCAGCCTTTACTTGCATCCAGGCAGGTCTATGTGACTGAGCTCGGGCCCTTGGAAAGTGGATGGAAGTCATATGCCCCTTCCAGGTGTGGCCCATGAGCACCTCCCTTGTGACTATCCATGTTCCCCACCCCTCATATGTTCTGGAGGTAGGTTCTCAGAATGACAATGGATATCCCATGGAGGAT
Organism: Martes martes; assembly: GCF_963455335.1. Classification (NCBI taxonomy): domain Eukaryota; kingdom Metazoa; phylum Chordata; class Mammalia; order Carnivora; family Mustelidae; genus Martes; species Martes martes. The sequence goes on from NC_137896.1 coordinate 121,712,849, forward strand.
GGCAGGCTACACTTGTCAGCACTGACTGTGTGTGACTAAGCCCCCGATCTTCCCACCAACAAAACTTTCCATGAGTGAGATAACAAGGTTCTATTGTGCCACACCTATGAGATTTCAGGGTTTATTATAGCTAGAAATATGTAATGAATGGAATTACTTTTTAACTGCATAATGTTGGGAAAATTAACCTGTCTTGCCTCGGTTTCTTTATCTATAAACTGGGTATCCTGAAAGCCATTATCTTATTATCTCATAGGGTTGTAATAACGGATAAATGAGATCAAGCTACATAAAGCACTTAGAATAGTGTCTGGCTCACAGAACATGCTCACTAAGCTTATCTATTCTTACTGCTAATTGGAATAAATAATTGCCATCTGCCTGAGCTCTGTTGTGTGGAAAAGACTTTTTGCTTCAGAATGATTTCCCCTTCTGATTTATGGAGACTTGCTGGGATCCATCTGGGATCCAGCGACAAGACAAAAAGCTCTTGTGTATTCTGACTTGAGGAAAATCCAGGTACGCCGTGGGGCTGGGGCTGCATCGTGGTCCTCTGTGGTCCTAACTCTCCACAGGCTTGACAGTTGTTTCTGGCCGTCGACATAGGCAGTGTCCTCACTATGCAAACATCTGATGGTCAGGCCACGCCAAATCAAAGCACTGGGCAGACAGCTGGTCTCAGTGAGACGGGAGTGGGATTCTACAGCTAGCCAGTGTCCATGGGAGCTGTGTAGTGGCCTCCCCTTGGCATGTTCAGCTTCCAGCCTGGCACCTTCCCCATCCAGGCTGCTGGTCTTGCTAAGCCCACTCCTAAAACCAGAGAAATAAAGCCCTCCCCGCTTCCCCTCAAACAGCCCTCATCCCTGCTGAGCCAAGCCCGTTTTCCCACTTGCACAAACGTACAATGGCCATTTTTGTTTCGGTGGTGGAGTGGGGGAAATGCTGGGCAGGAGGAATTCACTTAGACTTTGCATCAGGACTTGTTTCTCTTCACCACTGCTTTTCTGTTTGGATACGTTGGGCACTCTGCTGGTATTTGTAGTGGTCCTAACAGTATTAGCGAGCCGGGAGATGCACTTGGGGAAGTGTTCACTGCCTCAACATTTTGGCCACATCTGTACAGGCCAGAGATTTACTGAGGTCAGCAATGGCTGGAAGATCAATAAAGCGTTTCAGATAAAACTCCATTTTTGCCTCCAGCAAATTCCCTGCGTTACTTTGCCTTTGTAAACAACATCCTAAGGAATGCTGATTGTAAATCATCTCCAGTGCAGTTTACACCCGTCTTGCCGTTTGTTCTTCCTGATAATTTTATTCTAGAGGCAAGAAGGGGTCTTCGTGCCAGCGAAGACGTGGAAGCCCAGAGGATTCCGGTGACTTGCCTAAGGTCACGATGAATTAGTGTGGGGACAGATAGAATCCCAGGCTCTCAGCTTCTGGCCTAGGGCCTTTGCCCCTGCTTGGCGTAGTCTCCAGTGCCTCACTTAACTCAGGGCTTGGAAGCGCTCCTGACCTGGCTCTGTGCCCCTGCAGGTCTGATGAGCGCTAACTGGTGGGTGGGCTGCTGCGGCCCCAAGCTCAGGAACATTGTCAGCGCCAGAGGCTTCCCTCACCTGCTGGCTGGGCAGGCTGGCAGGAGAGCAGATTTGTCTCTGGACCTAATTACCCAAGAAGAAAAGAGCATCTTGCTGTCAATTCCTTGAACTACCCTTTAAGCAGCCTGCAGGGAGGTGTACGCAGAGATTGGGTCCTGCCCTAGGAGGGAAAGATCCAAGTGTGGCTGTATCTGCAACTGACCTAACGCTGGCTGGGTGGGTCCAGGATATTGGCTCCGCTGGGTTCTCATCCAACCAGAGAGAAGCGCCTTCCAGCCTGTGGTTAGTACAGTGGGTGTCAGTGCGGGTCTGGCCATGGTGATGGACCAGGGGTGGCTGGAGAGCATTGCCCCATTCCCGAGCAAAATGGCCGCATGAAGGGAACTTAAAGCACACGTCCTATCCTTGTACTGAGCCTGAAGAATGCAGAGTACGGGCCAAAGATCCCTCTAGGGTTCTTTCGTCCAACCCTGCAGACAGACACCCCACTTCTGGAGAGCCAGCACATTCCCGCCCCAAGCCAGGCTTTCCCTGAGGCACCGATGGCGGGTGTGTGTAGGAGTGGCTCCTCACCTGCAGCACAAGGGTCGGGATCTGGTTTGTACCCATGGTGGCTCTGTCCTTTATCCCGAGCTACTGAGTCACCTTCTGGGAGGAGAGAGAGGGGAGTCTGCTGGCAGCTCACACAGGTGCCAGAGCAGGTCAGGAGACACATGGGCTAAAGGTCTGTCCCTAATGTCACTTAGGGTTCAGTGGGTGGCCGCCAGCATCTAGGCTTACAAGAGCCAACTATTAAATTTTGGCTAACTGATTGATATCTTCTTGATAGTTTCTTATGGTCCAGGGTGGGAATATTTACACCGTGAAAACTGACAATGCTCTCACCCGGTGGTTAAACATTAACCAATACATCCCCACAGAGGGTTCCCTGACAGTGGGGTTTTCTTAGCCTTTTGCTAGACATGCCCTGATTTTACTACGGCTCACGTATTTCCTCTAGGTGACTTCCAGGCCGCCTCTCTCCTGATGTGGCGGGACCCCGGGTCTCTTCATCTCTCTGTTCTGGCAGGTGTGCAGCAGGCTACGGGGCTCTCCTGCTGGGGAGGAATTCTGTGTCCCCGCAGCCAGGGGAGAGGCCGGTGACCTTGAGGTGACACTGCGATTCCTCTTGGTGCTGCTTGTCAGACACAGGAGCCGAGCTGCTCTGACCTCCGGCTTCTCTTGTTCCTCCTCCTTCCCGGGCCCTGTAGCTCATCACCGCCATCTGCTCATGCCTCCTCCCTGCTCTCAGGACGGACCCTCTGTGGGGCCAGCAGGTGCTGTAGAAGCGAGCCCTGGGCTGTGTCATTCCCTGGCATCAGTGTGTTGCGTCTCAGATCTCCATTTTTCTGTACTTTTAAGAGCGTAGCAGACCCAAGGGGTGACCCCTAGTTTCATTTCACCTTCCTGAGTCAGCTGCCATCTCTGGGTGCTCACCATGTGCCAAGAACTGTGATGCACCTTGTTCTTTCTCAGGTGCTCTCGTGAAGTACCCCCGTGAAGTACCCCATGAAGCCAGCCCGGCTACTAGCTCTGTGTCACCGACAGGGAACGGTGGTCAGCTCTGTCAGCCACACAGCTAGTAAGTGGCAGGAGAGGGATCCAAATGCAGATGGTTGGCTTCAGAGTCTCTGTCCATAATGACTCTATTTCACTGTCCTTCTGTCACAGCGATGGCCCAGGAAATGCTGCAAGGGTCAGGAGTGAGACGTCCCCTTTGACCTATGTAGCACATGCGAGGTTCTGGAAGCCTTGGGTGGCCAGTAGTGTTGCAGTGTGGGTGCAGAGTTGTTAGAGGTGGTTCAATGAGTTTGGGATGGACATTGAGTTGGCAAATACTTTCGAGATACACTGCTGGCTTTTTGTATTAGTTTGCTGGAGCTGCCGTAATAAGGGGCTACAAATTGGGTGGTTTAAATAACTGAAATTTATTGTCTCATGGTTCTGGAGGCCAGAAACCTGAGACCAAGGTGTTGGCAGGATTGGGCCCTTTTGAGGGCCATGCAGGAGAATTGGTTCAGTCTTCTAGCTTCTGGTTTGCTGGCAGTCTGTGGTGTCCTTGGCTTGGAAAGCATCCCCCAGATCTTTACCTTCATCTGCACATAGCGTCCTCCCTGTGTGCATGTCGGTCTCTGTGTCCACATTCCCTGTGTTGTAAGGACACAGCCATATTGGGTCAGGGCCCACCTTGATGGCTTGATCTTTTTCTTTTTAAAAAGATTTTATTTATTTATTTGACAGACAAAGAGAAAGCACAAGCAGGGGGAGCAGTAGAAGGAGTGGGAGGAGCAGACTCGCCGCCGAGCTGGGAGCCCCATGCAGGACTTGATCCCAGGACACCCCGCGATCATAACCTGAGCTGAAGACACACATTTAACCATCTGAGCCACCCAGGCGCCCCTCGATAGCCTTGTCTTAACTAGGTGTCTCTTTAGTGGCCCTATTTCCAAATAAGGTCAGCCTCTGCTGTGGTGGCTAGGACTTCAGCATGTGAGTTTTGGGGAGACACAGTTCAACCCATAAAAAGTTTGTTCATGTTTGTTCTCAAGCTGAGAAAAACTATTTAAGGAAAAACTTTGTTCTTTTCATTTCTTGTTGTAAAACTTTTTCTGTGCTGAAACTTCTGGTCAAAATGAAGTAGGCCTGTGCTCTCTCTCCTGCACGGACCCATCTCCTGACTGGATTGAAAGCAGCTCCTGAGGCCATCTGGGAGTGTCTTCCTCACCCCATAAGGACTTCTCCAGGCCCAGTCTCTTGGATGTGGTGAAATCACATGTGGGGTCAGTGCTTTTCCCTTTTCCTTCCCTGAGTGTCTGAGCTGTTTCCCTCACAGACCCCAGAGTTTTCTCCTCTAAGGGGCTTTATTTTGATTCTCCTGTGGATATTCTGTGCCCTGCAGGTGGAACTCGCAGCAGGGGTGAAAGGCTTTGGGTCCCTCAGGCTAAGCTAGTGGCTGCTACTGATGGGGTGTGAGAAGCTTGCCCGAAGTGGGTCCTTCCACTGATGGAATGAGCGCTCTCTCACAGACCTATATGGGAGGTGGCTCCTGAGGGGAGGGACGGTGAGCCCTGATTGAGAGAGCTGAGGACCCGGATGGGCTGCAGGAGAGGGGTGCCCGGGGAGTGGGGAGAAGCCGCTTAGGCCTGGGTTGCTGCTTCTGGGGTGTTCACTGGAGTTCTTTTGGGGGGCACACCCTTGAGACCCTGGAGGGCCCTCTGTGTCTCCCTGACCCACTGGCTGACGCTGCTCTTTCAGTCATGGACTAAAAATCTTAGGGGTCACATGGAGACACCCTAAACTCAATCTTTGACCCAAATGTTTGTCCCGGACTGGACATTTCCACTTGATCATTTATTCACCCCTTTCTGCACTCAACCAAGGACAAGACTGGCTGGAAGGGGGCCAGTGGGGGAGGGGAGAGTGTTCTGGGTTTAGAAACAAAGGGCCAAAGGGTCAAAGGGAGTGTGGCCTTTGCCTGAAGTGAGAGAAGGTGGATCTGGCTGGAGGGAGAGGGAAGGGGCGTGAGCGTGAGAGAAGGCGGGACACTGGGCATCACATCAGTGAAGTCCTCACAGAACCTGACTATTACCCAAGGGCACTGGGCTGTCCTCTGCCTGAGAGCCAGGAGAGGCATGAGCGACCACTCTGGCGGCAGAGGGGGCATGATTCTGAAGCTGGTAACATCCGGGTCAGAAGATGAATAAGGGGCTCTTGTAATGTGCATATTCGCCCACTCATGGGTTCCTGTGTCCTCTCTGTGTTGCTGGGGAGTGGGTGGAGTTGGAGGGGGCACTGTGCCTTGCCCCCGCCCAGCCTGCAGAGGGGCTCTCCCTTCTTTTCCCTGGGCTGACATGGCTACGGCGGCACTGCCCTGTGCGTTTTTCTCATTCCAAAAAAATACTGGGAGAGCGGAAGCCTGTCAGCTGTGTTTCCCGCTTTAGAAGAAGAGCTTTGTTTGAAGAAGTTTCTGAGTGCAAAAGCCAGATTGAATACAGTGGAGACACAAAATCAAATTGCTCTTTACAGGAAACACCGGCGCAGTAGAGTGGAGATACGCTTGTGTCCACACTGTGAATGTCCTGAGCACGTCTCAAGGCTACCGAGTAGGGGCAGCACAGGTGGGAGCCAGCCAAGGGAAGGATGAAGGCTGGTCAGAGAGGTTGCTGGGTGTGTGTGTCCATGCGGGCACACTCACACTGACCCACAGGCGTGACTGGGAAGCATGGACTGGACAGACTTGAGGGAAGTGCTTCGAGCACCAGTTAAAAGCCCGACATGGGACAGAGGCTCTGCTAGACTGAGAAGCTGGTCCTTCCCTGCCCACCTGAAGCTCTCTGCTCTGTACCCCTGTGCCCACTATTGCCTCCACATAGCATGAGTACCTCCCCAGTGCCCAGTAGGTACACAGATACTCCCCAGGAGGCTGTGGGAGAGAAGCGTAAAAAGCTGTGCTCTGGGTACTGCATCTGCAGAGTGGGAGACTCATTCCCTGAAATCAGGCTCTGTACTTACCTTGGTTCCTTCCTGTGACTTGGTACTTGGTACTTTATACCAATAGTCAGTCACCAGCCAACAGGTCTACCACCTTCCCACATTGCTGTAGGGGCTAAGCTTGCAGTCAGGACTGGACCTACAGACCCACGATTTGCTGGCCTCAAGTGTTTCTGTCTGACTTCCTTGGTGCAATTTATTCATTTGTTCCTTTGTTGATGCCTCGATGTGCCTTTAGTGGAACAAGGCCTTGCCCGCTGATCATACTTGTCTCACACCCGGCTGTTGCTTTGCTTGCAACTCACGTCAAGAGGAAAGACTCACACACGTGAAAGAGTTGTGTCTCTTCAGTTCAAGTGTGAATCAAGGTTTTGGGCAGGGAGAGTCCAAGCCAGCAGGTACCTGTGAACCTGCAGTGAGTTTGCTCTCCAAAGTCAAAATGGGTAAAGTGCCATTGAACTTTCTTTGTGTTCAACACAGCTTCTGTTTGCGAGAGCTTTGCCCTTTGGTCTCTAGGCAAGTTGCGTTTGGAGGAAACAAGTGGTTGAAATGCCTAAGAAGGTGCTTTTGAATGGATGTGTGGTGTTGAGTTGGGATGGGGATGAGGCAGGGGACCAGTTACTCAGCCCAGAGACTCTTCTAAGCTGATCTCTTCCTTGCTGACTTATTCTCAGCACCACGTGACATTGAGGACTGACTAGAGCCAGCGCTTTGAGCAGTTAGCTGGGTCTTACCCTTTCCTGTTCACGAGTCCTCATGCCTTTGATTCATTTAGGCATCCATTCCGAACTTATTTATGGAGTGCTTGTGTGCCAGGCACTGTCCTGCGTGCTGGGGGATGTGGCAGTGAATACAGACACAAATTCTTGCCTTCATAGAACTTACATTCTAGTGTGTGTTTGGGGGAAAGGGCATAGATAATGATATAAATCAGTAAGTTACGTGGAATGTTAGAAGGTGATAGATCAAATGCTGTGGGGACTAGGTTAGGACAGCCACTGTGACAGGTGGGGAAATGACAGGGTATTAAATAGAGTGGTCAGAGGAGACCGCTGAGAAGGATATTCAATGCAGGTTCTGAAAGCAGTGAAGGATAGTAAAGTGAATATCAGGGGCAAGAACATTCCAGGAAGAAGGACTGTTCAGTGCAAAGGTCCTGAGTGCGATGGTGCTGGGGAAGGGGAGAGCAGTAGGCAGGAGAGCAGCTGCAGACAGAGTGCATAGGGCCTTGCAGGTGATTTGGGGGACTTTGTCATTCACTCTGATGAGGACAGGAACCACCACAGGGTTCTGAGCAGTATCATGATCTGCTTTCCTTTTATTATGATCATTCTGGTAGGCAGTGGGGATCAGGGGTGGAAACAGGAGTTCAGTTTGGAGGCTTTTAAAGATTTTTTTATTTATTTATTTGACAGAGAGACAGATCACAAGTAGGCAGAGAGGCAGGCAGAGAGAGGAGGGGGAAGCAGGCTCCCTGCCGAGCAGAGAGCCCGACGTGGGACTCGATCCCAGGACCCTGGGATCATGACCTGAGCCGAAGGCAGAGGCTTTAACCCACTGAGCCACCCAGGCGCCCAGTTTGGAGGCTTTTGCCATGGGCCAGGTGAGAGATGACAGGGGCTTAGACTGGAGTGGTCTGGTGGCCATGTTGAGCAGTGGCTGGATTATGGTTGGACTGGAAAGCAGAGGAAGCATTATCTCCTGGTCACTGTGGTCTCTCTGGGGGGCAGGGTAGTTTAGGGATTTACTTTGCTCACCATGTGCCGAGCACTGTCCCATGAGCTTCACAGACTGTGTCATCTCATTCAATCCTCTGGTGTCCTGCTGAGGGAGATACGGTTTCTCCCAATTCACAGATGAAGTTGAAGTCTAAAGAGATGAGTTACTGGCTCACATAGCTTATGGAGGACAGAAGTGGGGGGCCCACTGCTACTAAACTCCCCATTCTCATCCAGATTGAAAAAGATACGGCAGTTTCTGGTTCTAGTGAAAGATCTCTCTGCCTGGATGAGGTCAGCTGTGATCCAGCCGTAAGTGTCTGAAGGATGGAGCCATTATGGAGCTCTGGAAGTCTTGGGGTGTTCCCATGTCAGGTGGTTCCATGGATGGGGGAATGGGGCTCCCCAGGTACTTCCTACACTCCCCACCCAGCCCATGTTTTGCCCCAAGCAGGCTCCTTTTGTTCTGCTTTGGTTTTTAACAGGCCGTGAGCTTCATTCTTTAGCTAAAGCCTGGCTCTAGTAAGATCAGATTCTCCTCTTTTCTAAAATGTGAACTAAGTCCCAAAGAAGTAGAAGGCCAATTTGGACCCAAATCTACACTTGCGCTTGTAACAAGAAGCTGAGTGGATTTTCCTGTTGACTCAGCATTGGCGAGCGTGGCTCAAACTGAAGATAGAGATGCTAAGTGCTGTGCATGCTAGAGGTAGCTGCCAACATCTGGGGCCAACACTAGTCCCACTGCTGTTGACGCTGCCACAAGCCCTTCTTGGTTTCTGTGTGAGAGGGGAGAAACATCTCCTCTTTGTAAGAGCAGAGTGGAAGTCATCATTACACACGGTCATTGTGAGAGGCATAGCCTTCACCTTTGATCCCAAACTCCCAGTCAAGTGAAGGGGATCAAGAGAATTGGGGGTGCTAACAACAAGAAGATGAAGTTCATATTCTAACTCCAGATTCAGTGTCTGCTTAGACTGACGGCTCTGTGATCTGGTCTTATGCCTGGAAGAACAGGGAGAGACGGCAGTGTGGACAGGTTAACAAGAATCTGTATGTCTGTGTTCTGGTGTCACAAGGAGACATAAGTTTTCCATGGGTCTAGCAGACAGTGTGGAAATGGCTGGGCTTGTGCATCCTGCCTGTGATGCCTGTTGCCCAGTGGGTGGTGGACCCTAGTAGTGGTAGCTGGGAACTGACTGAGGAAGGGCATCTTCTAAGTGTGTAAACCTTCTCATAAAAACACTGAGGACTTTTATTTTTTTTCCTTAGGATGTAGCAGTTTATACCTTTTGTTTCAGTGGCACCCTCTTTTGTTTTATTTTGTTGAATCATCAGGTTTACACATTTCACAGCACTCACCATAGCACATACCTTCCTCAATGTCTGTAACCCAGCCACCCTATCCCTACCCCCCAACTCCCCAGCAACCCTCAGTTTCTTTTGTGAGATTAAGAGTCTCTTATGGCTTGTCTCCATCCCTATCCCATCTTGTTTCATTTTTTCCCTCCTTACCCTTTCAACACCTTGCTCTGCCTCTCAAATTCCTCATGTCAGAGAGATCATATAATTGTTTTTCTCTGATTAACTTATTTCACTCAGCATAATACCCTCTAGTTCCATCCACATTGTTGTAAATGGCAAGACTTTGTTACTTTTGATGGCTGCATAGTATTCCATAGTATTCCATTCTATATATATATATACACACACACACATACATACTGCATCTTCTTTCCATTCATCTGTTGCTGGACATCTAGGTTCTTTCCATAATTTGGCTCTTGTGGACATTGCTGCTATAAACATTAGGGTCTACATGCCCCTTCGGATCACTACGTTTGTATCTTTAGGGTAAATACCCAGTAGTACGATTGCTGGGTTGTAGGGTAGCTCTATTTTGAACTTTTTGAGGAACCTCCATACTGTTTTCCAGAGTGGTTGTACCAGCTTGCATTCCCATCAACAGTGTAGGAGGGTTCCCCTTTCTCCGCATCCTCACCAGCATCTGTCATTTCCTAACTTGTTAATTTTAGCCATTCTGACTGGTATGAGGTGGTATCTCATTGTGGTTTTGATTTATATTTCCCTGATGCCAAGTGATGTGGAGCACTTTTTCATGTGTCTGTTGGCTATCTGGATGTCTTCTTTGCAGAAATGTCTGTTCATGTCTTCTGCTCATTTCGTGATTGGATTATTTGTTCTTTGGGTGTTGAGTTTGATAAGTTCTTTATAGATTTTGGATACTAGCCTTTTATCTGATATGTCATTTGCAAATATCATCTCCCATTCTCTCAGTTGTCCTATGGTTTTGTTGACTGTTTCCTTTGCTGTGCAAAAGCTTTTATCTTGATGAAGTCTCAATAGTTCATTTTTTGCCCTTGCTTCCCTTGTCTTTGGTGATGTTTCTAGGAAGAAGTTGCTGCAACTGAGGTTGAAGAGGATGCTGCCTGTGTTCTCCTAAAGGATTTTGATGGATTCCTGTCTCACATTGAGGTCTTTTGTCCGTTTTGAGTCTGTTTTTGTGTGTAGTGTAAGGAAAGGGTCCAGTTTCTTTCTTCTGCATGTGGCTGTCCAATTTTCCCAACACCATTTATTGAAGAGACTGTCTTTTTTCCATTGGACATTCTTTCCTTCTTTGTAAAATATTAGTTGACCATAGAGTTGAGGGCCTATTTCTGGGCTCTCTATTCTGTTCCACTGATCTATGTGTCTGTTTTTGTTCCAGTACCATACTGTCTTGATGATGACAGCATTGTAATAGAGCTTGAAGTCTGGAATTGTGATGCCACCAACTTTGGCTTTCTTTTTCAACATTCCTCTGGCTATTTGGGGTCTTTTCTGGTTCCATATAAACTTTAGAATTATTTGTTCCATTTCTTTGAAAAAAATTGATAGTATTTTGATAGGGATCTCATTAAATGTGTAGATTGTTTTAGGTAGCAGAGACATTTTCACCATATTTGTTCTTCCAATCCATGAGCATGGAACATTTTTCCATTTCTTTGTGTCTTCCTTAATTTCTTTCATGAGTACTTTATAGTTTTCTGAGTACAGATTCTTTGCCTCTTTGGTTAGGTTTATTCCTAGGTGTCTTATGGTTTTGGGTGCAATTGTAAATGGGATCAACTCCCTAATTTCCCTTTCTTCTGTCTTGCTGTTGGTGTATAGAAATGCAACTGAATTCTGTGCATTGATTTTACATCCTGACACATTACCGAATTCCTGTACAAGTTCTAGCAGATTTGGAGTGGAGTCTTTTGGGTTTTCCACATAAAATAGCCTATCATCTGCAAAGAGTGAGAGTTTGACTTCTTCTTTGCCAATTCAGATGCCTTTAATTTCTTTTCGTTGTCTGATTGCTGAGGCTAGGACTTCTAGTACTATGTTAAATAGCAGTGGTTATAGTGGACATCCCTGCTGTGTTCCTGACCTTAGGGGAAAAGCTCTCAGTTTTTCTCCATTGAAATGATATTTGTGGTGGGTTTTTCATAGATGGCTTTGATGATACTGAGGAATGTACCCTCTACCCTACACTTTGAAGAGTTTTGACCAAGAAAGGATGCTGTACTTTGTCAATTGCTTTTTCAGCATCTATTGAGAGTATCCTATGGTCCTTGTTCTTTCTTTTATTAATGTATGTATCACATTGATTGACTTGTGGATGTTGAATCAACCTGGCATCCCAGGAATAAATTCCACTTAGTCATGGTGAATAACCCTTTTAATGTACTGTTAGATCCTATTGGCTAGTGTTTTGGTGAGATTTTTCGCATCTGTATTCATCAAGGATATTGGTCTGTAATTCTCCTTTTTGATGGGGTCTTTGTCTAGTTTTGGGATCAAGGTAATGCTGGCCTCATAAAATGAGTTTGGAAGTTTTCCTTCCATTTCTATTTTTTGAAAGAGTTTCAGGAGAATAGGTATTAATTCTTCTTTAAATGTTTGGTAGAATTCCCCTGGGAAGCCATCTGGCCCTGGGCTCTTGTTTGTTGGGAGATTTTTGATGACTGCTTTGATCTCCTTACTGGTTATGGGTCTGTTTAGGTTTTCTATTTCTTCCTGGTTCAATTTTGGTAGTTTATATGTCCCTAGGAATGTATCCATTTCTTCCAGGTTGTCAAATTTGTTGGTGTTTAGTTGCTCATAATATGTTCTTATAATTGTTTGTATTTTTTTGGTGTTGGTTGTGCTCTCTCCTCTTTCATTCATGTGTCCTTCCTTTCATTCATGGGTGGTTTCTCTTTTGTTTTTGATAAGTCTGGCCAGGGGTTTATCAATCTTGTTACTTCTTTCAAAGAATCAGCTCCTAGTTTCATTGATGTGTTCTACTCTTCTCTTGGTTTCTATTTCATTGATTTCTGCTCTGATCTTTATTGTTTCTCTTCTCCTGCTAGGTTTAGGCTTTCTTTGCTGTTCTTTCTCCAGCTCCTTTAGGTGTAGGGTTAGGTTGTGTACTTGAGACTTTTCTTGTTTCTTGAGAAAGGTTTATACTGGTATATGCTTTCCTCTCAGGACTGCCTTTGCTGCGTCCCAAAGATTTTCAACAGTTGTGTTTTCATTTTCACTTGTTTCCATGAATTTTTTCAATTCTTTTTTAATTTCCTGGTTGACTCATTTATTCTTTAGTAGGATGCTCTTTAGCCTCCATGTATTTGAGTTCTTTCCAACTTTCCTCCTGTGATTGAGTTCTAGCTTCAGAGCATTGTGGTCTGAAAAAAATGCAGGGAACTATCCCAATCTTTTGATACTGGTTGAGACCTGATCTGTGACCCAGGATATGATCTATTCTGGAGAACGTTCCATGTGCGCTAGAGAAGAATGTGTATTCTGTTGCTTTGGGATGGAATGTTCTAAATATATCTGTGAGTCCATCTGGTCCAGTGTGTCTTTTAAAGACTTTATTTCCTTGTTGATCTTTTGCTTGGATGATCTGTCCATTTCAGTGATGGGGTGTTAAAGTCCCCTACTATTATTGTATATTGTCATGTGTTTCTTATTTTGTTATTAATTGGTTTATATAGTTGACTGTTCCCATGTTAGGGGCATAGATATTTAAAATTGTTAGATCTTCTTGTTGGACAGTCCCTTTGAGTATGATATAGTGTCCTTCCTCGTCTCTTATTGTAGTCTTTGGATTAAAATCTAATTTATCTGATATAAGGATTGCCAGTCCAGCTTTCTTTTGATGTCCGTTAGCATAGTAAATTGTTTTCCACCCTGTCACTCTAAATCTGGAGGTGTCTTTGGGTCTAAAATGAGTTTCTTGGAGACAGAATATTGGTGGGTTTTGTTTTTTTAACCATTCTGATACCTTATGTTTTTTGATTGGGGCATTTAACCCATTTACATTCAGGGTAACTATTGAAAGATGAATTTAGTGCCATTGTATTGCCTGTAAGGTAGCTGTTAGTGTATATTGTTTCTGTTCCTTTCTGGTCTACTACTTTTAGGCTCTCTCGTTGCTCGGAGGGCCCCTTTCAATATTTCCTGTAGGGCTGGTTTGGTGTTTGCAAATTCTTTTACTTTTTATTTGTCCTGGAAGCTTTTTATCTCTCCTTCTATTTTCAGTGATAGCCTATCTGGATATAGTATTCTTGGCTGCATGTTTTTCTCATTTAGTGCTCTGAATATATCATGCCAATTCTTTTTGCCCTGCCAGGTCTCTGTGAATAACTGCTGCCAATCTAATATTTCTACCATTGTATGTTACAGCCCTCTTGTCCCGAGCTTTCAGAATTTTCTCTTTGTCTCTAAAACTTGTAAGTTTTACTATTAGATGATGGGACCTATTTTATTGATTTTTGAGGGGGGCTCTCTGTGCCTCCTGATTTTGATGCTTGTTCCCTTTGCTATTTAGGAAAATTCTCTACTATAATTTGCTGCAGTATACCTTCTGCCCCTCTCTCTCTTTGTTCTTCTTCTTGGATCCCAATTATTCTACTATTGTTTCATCTTATGGTATCACTTATCTCTCGAATTCTCCCCTTGTGGTCCAGTATTCGTTTGTCTATCTTTTGCTCTCTCTTTTGCTCGGCCTGTGACTGAGCTTCTTTATTCTCTGTCATTTGGTCTTCTATATCACTAATTCTCTCTTCTGCGTCATTTATCCTAGAAGTAAGAGCTCCATTTTTTATTGCACCTCATTAATAGCTTTTTTGATTTCAGCTTGGTTTGATTTTAGTTCTTTTATTTCTCCAGAAAGGGATTCTCTAATATCTTCCATGCTTTTTTTTTAAGCCCAGCTAGCACCTTGATAATCATCTTTCTGAACTCTAGTTCTGGCATATTACTAATATCTGTATTGATTAGGTCCCTAGTCATCTGTACTGCCTGTTTTTTTTTTTTGTTTGTTTGTTTGTTTGTTTTTGGTGAGTTCTTCCACCTTGTCATTTTATCCAGGTAAGAATAGGTAAGAATAGATGAATGAGAGAACAGAATACTAAAAGGGTGGCAAAGACCCCAGAAAAATATACACTAACCAAGTCTGAAGAGACCCAAAACTGGGGGGAGAAGAAAGGGGGGAAAATAGAAAATACATATAAACTACTATATATATTGATAATATATATACATTTTATATATTTTTATATATAGATTATTAGTATTTTTAGTATAAATACATACATATATACACACACACACACACACACACACACACATATTAGACTGGTGAATAGAATAGAGCCACGCATTTGATTTTGGGTGTATTCTGGTCTCTTAGAAGGAACTACCTCCCAAAATTTTAAAGAGAGAAGCAGTCAATCCCTCCAGTCTCCCTGGTCTTTGCACACATTCTGTGCTCACCCAGCCTGTGACCAAGCGTTTCTATCTCTGGCGTATAGCCCCATTTGGAGTCTCTAAACCCAGCAGATTCCTGTGACATGCTCTTGCACCACTCTTCTCATAGGAGGAAGGAGTGGGGGGGTCTCTCCAGATCTGCCACTTGTGGGGTCCCTTCTCAAAGAGCAATGACCTGACTGTGCCTCATATCATGGTTCAAGGTAATCCCAAACTGAGAGCTCACTTCTTGGCTCCTTCTCTGCAGCCACCTTCCCTGCTCTGATACCTGGGAGCTCTGCCACCCTCAGACACCCCTGGTTTTTCTGTGACCTTGCGGGTCCTGACATCACACTGTTTCCGCGAGGGCTCCACCCCCGCTTAGCCTCTGGAATGATGTCCCTCAGTGGAGCAGACTTCTAAAAGTTTTGATTTTGTGCTCTGCTGCTTCACCACTTGCCAGGAGCTGGCCCTTACCCCCGTGGTCTATGTTCCTGTTGCTTCAGATTCACTTCTCTGCATGTCCTACCTTCTGGAAAGTGGTCGATTTTCTGTTCCTAGAATTGCTGCTCTTCTTCTCTTCTATCTCCTGTTGAGTTTGTAGGTGTTCAGAACGGTTTGATAACTATATAGCTGCACTACTGGGACATAATGATATTTCAGTCTCCTACTCCTCTGCCATCTTGCTTCCTCCTGTTCCTTTTCTTTTTTTTTCAAGGAGCAAAAACCCATTCCTAATTCCCCAGCTCTCTTTCTTTCTAACAGGATGACTAGCTTTTTCTTGGCATGTTCTGTGTTTTGGCCACAGCATATATATTTTTACACAACTAAAATCGTAGTGTAGGTACAGCTTTGGTCTCCCCTTTAAAAGTAAGCATAGACTTCAGGACTCCAGAATATTTTATTATAAATCCCAGGGCACATCCCACTGCCCTATATGATTATTTGTATTTTTAATATCCTATATGCTACTTTAGTGAACATCTTCCTCCATGTGGTAGTTTTCTTTTAAGGAATGTTCTGCAGGTAGATTCCCAAGGATGGGATTTCAGAGTCTGACTTATGGGCTGTTGTTGCCCATAGCCGTGTTGTCCTGTTGCTGGTCCTGACTTACAGAGTGCTCCCTGCCAGTGTGGGTGGGCTGCCCCACGAGGACAGCTCATGGGCCCAGACACACTAGTCAAGAGAGGGAATGCTTGACTATTTGCAGGCAAGTTGCTCACCAGGATGAAGAATTTTGAAGGAATAGAATTGGCTTTCTAAGGCTTATGCACAGAGAATATTTATTCATCTTTTATAGTTGCCTATGATCAATTATGGGTAAACTCTTGAGAGAGCCTACTTACTTTCTGCCACTCTCAGCCCTTCAGGTAGGATGGAGTGCAAGTCATTTTATTTCCATTAAATCTTCTTTCAGAAACGGTTCCTGTACCTAGACCTGTGTGGCTGGGTCTCATGGGGAGGACATTGGTGAAGAACATGTGAACCTTGCTTAGATGCAACTTCCTTTCACCCTTGTGCCATTCTCTGAGTGCTGTTCTAGCATAATGATAATCATCACTGCTTACATTGGGACACTGACCCTGAGCCAGGCACTGCCTGCTCCTGACTATGTCATTTCGTCTGCACAGCCATCCTCTGATCTAGGTTATGTGATTGTTCCCCTTTACAGAGAAGGAAATCGAGGCATGGAGGGCACATAGCTAACAAGTGGTCATGTTGGACCATGAGGTGGAAAGTTGACTGAGACTCAGCTTCCAGAATATATGTGTGTGTGTGTGTGTATGTGTATATGTGTGTATGTGTGTGTGTTTGCATGAGATGCACCAGTAAGTAGATAGAACAAAACTTCCAGTGACACTGAGAGCCCTCAGAAGAGGACACCTACCTCCTACTAGTATGGGGGGGTTGGTTATAGTCGAAGTTTACAGAGGGGCAGATGAGAAGCTAAATTTTTAATTGGGAATAGGAGTTAGATAGGAGAAGGCTATCCTATGGTTAAGGAAAGACAAGATTTACTCAGAAAAGACTAAATTATAATACACGAGTCAAGGTTAGGGGTAACATGTAGGCCCTGGCCCTCTGGGGCAGTTGTCAAATCGAGGAGGTCAGATCATTGTTGAGGCAGAGAGAACACGGTAAGAGCCACTTCTGAAGTGGGATGATGTATATGGGAAGAATACACTGGGCCTCTAAATTCCCACTGGTGGCTGGGCCTGGGCCTGGGGGGTGGTCCACAATGGGTCACACAGGCAGAGAAAGTGTGACACTGTATTTTTGTTTTCTTCAAAGACACTCATTTCTTTTATTTGATTATGATGGTTCCACTGTATTTCCTTGATTCTAAGTCACCATTGATGTTACTGACTGAACTGTTGCCTCTCAAATTCATATGTTGAACCTCTAATCTTCCAGTGTGACTGTATTTGGTGGTAGGACTTTCAAAGAGATAATGAAGGATCGATAAGGGCATAAGAGTGGTCCTGAATCCAATAGGACTGTGTCCTTGTAGGAAGAGGAAAAGTTACCAAGACCACAGGAGTATACAGAAGGAAGGCCATAAGAGGACACATGAGGGGCGCCTGGGTGGCTCAGATGGTTAAGCCTCTGCTTTCAGCTCAGGTCATGATCCCCGGGTCCTGGGATCGAGTCCCGCATTGGGCTCCCTGCTCAGTGGGGAACTTGCTTCTCCCTTTCCCTCTGCTTCTCCCGCTGCTTGTGCTCTCTCTCTCTCTCTCAAATAAATAAATAAAATCTTAAAAAAAAAAAAAAAAGAGGACACACGCGAGGAAGGCGATCATCTACCAGCCAAGGCAAGAAGTCGCAGAAGAAACTAAACTTGCCCACATTTTGATCTTGGATTTCCAGTTTCCAGATCTGTGAGGCAATTAATTTCAGTTGTTTAAACCACTCCATCTGTGGTATTTTGGCAGCCAATCACAGCAATACAATCGATTTAAGAAACACCACCAATTTAATTGTACTTTTCTGAGGGGAAGAAAAAAATCCCACTTCGTTCCATGTGTATATCAATTGCAAGGGTGTACCAAATTTCAAAAACGTTAAAATGTGAGAAACGGTACGTAATTTCCAGATTTGGAATCAGTGGAGCAGAGGATGTAAACATTTTCATGATTCTTGATATATATTGCCAAAAATTATAGGTAATGCTATTATTCCCTCTCCTAACCTGGACACTGGATTTCAGACCTAATGTGAGCACATATATAAAACAAAACCATGGTTTCTCTTTCCTGGATATAATAGACAAGTTAATTCAGTACAAACATAAGGGTATTTTTATCATTTTGTGTTTGATTTGACTTTTAAGTGAGAATGTAATGGCTCTCTTTCAGAAACAGAACTGATAGAATATGTAAGACAGAATCCCATTGTCTCAGAATTTGTGATGGCAGCGCAGTGGGGCTGTGGGTGAAGTATGGGACTGGGTTGTATCATCCACACCCTTATATGGGAACCTCAAAGTCACTGCCAAGCCAGGAACCCCTGGGGACAGCGGGCATCTCATCTCTGACCTTCAGTGGGGCTGGCTTGAGTAATGGAAGGCTCTGACATGGATGACCCAAGACCCAGACTGTTATCTGTGTACCTTGGCCAACCCTCATTGCTTACACTGCCCCCAGCTCTATGAAATCAACTAGAAAGGTGTGCAGAAGCCCTGGTTAGGAGAGACCTTCACTGTGGGTGGAGTCTATGCCTTTGCTTCTCCTCCAGGGTCCTGTCCTTAAGGGGCCCTTCACTCCCCCACCCAGGACAATATCACGTTTTTAAAAGAATTGGTATGTCATAGTGGTTTTAAGATAATGAGCCAAAAGATAGGACTTTGTATTTTATTTGGACCATGCTTTGCTTTAACCTTGTTCTTTGTACAATATCTTTAATATAGATCCATATGTCACATACATTGCTGTAACATTGTTTTCATATAACCATATTTGACACCCCATTTGACAATGTCAACATTCACAGTAGTTCCTCAATACATCTGACAGTATCAGTCCTTAAAATGTTTTCACAATACTTACATGTAAGCACATTTGACAGGATCAGCTGTTGAAATGTCCCACAAACCATGTATTCACAGTTTCGAATACCAGCAGCTACTGCGTTCACCATATCTCTGCATAGTGACTGCTCATTTATTGAGCATACTTTTCTTTTCTTTCTTTCTTTTTTTTTTTTGAGAACTTATGAAACACCAGGCTTTGTGATAGGCTCTCTCCGACATCAGGTACAGAGATCATTAAAATTTAACTGCCACATTCATAAAATTCTTAGTATAATTAAGTAACTATTAACCAACATTTCTTGAGCACTTACTATGTGTCATTGATTCAAGTGATTTTCATGCAGCAACTCCCTTATTGACCCAAGGTAGCTTATATCAGTCCTATTTTACAGATGAAGAAACATGGTATGGAATGGATAGCAGTTTGCCTGAGAGCACATAGCTGGAGAAAGGCCAAACTGGGATTTGAATCCAAGCAGTTAGCCCCTAGAACTCTATGTGCTTTCTCTCCTCACTGTGCACTCTGTGTTACACCATAATTATTGCAATAGTGCGTGAGCACATAGTGTGAGTAATGTGCTTTGGGAGCAAGGCAATGGAGCCAACCACTGTCTGGTGGTGTTGCAAGAAGCCTTCAGGAGAGGGTAATATCTGAAGGGACCTCAAAGATTTAATACGAGTTGGGTCAAATGGAGAAGCTGGGAAAATGTAAGAGTTTGTGTAAATTCTAGGAGATACTTACTGTTAACACTGGTAGAGGGACTGGGTCAAGTGTGGGATGGGGCTGTGGATGATAGAGGCGACATTGGGAAGGACTTTGAATTCATTAGGAGGAAAACTTTCCCTCTATCCTCTTAGGTTCAGTACCTGGGGCTTGCATGTTAAATTAAGAACAGGTAGGTAGGGAAAGGCACACAATTTTTATCAATATTTATATGCCTAGGATTTCATAGAAAATAGATGAAACTCAAAGAAGTGGTTAGATTTAGATGCCAATGTGCCATTTTAACAAGGGAATGAGGGATCAGGCTCCAAGAACAATAAATTGTGGAGAAGTAACTAGAACATATAAAAGGGAACTAATGAAAGGTTGAGGTTATTTTAATAAGGTTTGTTTCTGCAAACTCATCTCAGTGTTGACTCTCTCTGGTGACAGGAGTCCCCCTTCCCTTCCTGGTACTGGTGGGGGAGAGGGTGGGCTAGTAAGCATCTTCATGAAGGGAGATGTATGTCCTATTTATAGGTGAATAGAGGGCAGAGAAGTCTTCCTACATCTGTTCATTCTCGGTGGCCTTGACATAAAAAATAACCCTTATGACAATGTGGCATATACTGGGGTGGTGTCTTCTGATCCCCTTCCAATGCCAGGCTAGGAAATTTGGGCTTTATTTGATAGGAGGAGAGGTTTTAAGCCTTAAGTGACACGGTCAGATTTGCGTGCTTAAAAACGCATTCTGGCCGCAGTGTGGGGAACGGTTTAGAAGGGGAGAAGCTGGCAGCAGGGAGGCTTGCCCCACAGGGCTCCGCGCATGTGCAGAAGAAAGAGAGGGAGAACGCTGTGCTGGGATTCCCTGTCTTCTTTCTGTCCTCCTGAAGGAAAACTGGGCTTTCGGTTTTCATCTCCCTGTGCGGCTGCTGTTTGGTGGTCGCCTCTGAGCAGGGCTTATCGCTGCTGCTTCCAAGACGCAGAACGCTAGAGCCTCTAGAATTCCAGAGCCCGCCTGGGGAGCGAGAGCACGCGGGTCGCCCAGACCTCTTGAAGCGTCTGCTCAGAGGCTGTGCCCGAGAAGTCACCTCTGTCTTGTGCACGGTTGCCTGGCCCTCAGCAGGTCTGTCTTGCTCAGTGCTGCTTCCAATCCCCTTTGTCCCTCCTTTTCAGACATTTAACTTTGGAGATCAGCTATTCCTAGGGGACAGGCCATGGGGGCTTCGCTTTTCCTTTTTGTTTTGTTTCAGAGTTGGGGGAAGCACCCACAGATATATGCGTTGGGGCAGGAGTTAAGGAGGGGATCCCCTTGCTCCCCTCTCTGGGCCCCACCAGGCAGAGAGGATGCCCCCGCCCATGCCTGCGATGCCCCAGAAAACCTCCCCTTCCTCAGCCACTCTTCCTGCTCTGTGACTCCCCACTCTGCTGCTCCCCGGGATCCTGGGAGACTAACAGCCCATGGAGCTCTCCCAGCTGCTCCCCTCCCTGAGACACTGTCTTTCCAGAGCTGGTATCCTAGCTTAATGATGTGCCTCCAATAAGGGGAAGGTAATTGATTGTTAAGTGAAAATATAAATTGTAATTGAATCCGTCACATTTCAGTTTTTCATTATCGTGTGACAAGTCTCTTAGTGCCTTCGCAAGGACTGCAGGGATGGGGGAGGGATGGAAGAGGGATGGAGAGAGAGAAGAGGAGAACTGTCCTGTTCCATATCCAGCCTGGTAGGTGGGCCTCACCGGGACTCTCTTGTACACGTGGGAGTGTGTGCGGTATGCACGCTCGGTATGCACAAGGTCCCATGAAATGAGCTGAAATACTTCCAGGCCCTTGGCTGTAGTATGCAGGTCTGGTTTGAGCTTCAGGACTGTATTTCTAGCTTCCTTTTGGACATTTGGATTCTTTAAGAAGCTCATATAGCTAGAGGCTTCATGCTAAATGTGTCCAGTGTTGTGATTTCATTTAGTATTAAGTAGGAGGTATACCATGGTGATTAAGAAGTGGGTTTGTGCTCCAGGCTGCTCAGGTTAGTGTAGTCGTTCTGCCACTTACTATATAGGCTTCTAAGTTACTAACCTACCTGTGCCTCTGTCTTCCCATCTGTAAACTAGGTATAATTCCTGTTTACTGCTGAGGACTATCATGAGGATTGCATAGGGTTAACTTAGGGAAAGCACTTAGAAAAATACATTTGAGAAAGACCCAATATGTATTAAAAATGAATATTTTTCAGAAACAGTGTTGTGTTAATATGAGTCTGGGTACCTAGAAAACAGAGCCCAGGGCCAAGCTCCTGAATTAGTGGTTTATTGGGAAGGGGGAGGGTTAACCCCCACATAGCTGGAGTGAGGGAAAAGGGAAGGTAGGGTAGGGAAGGAAGGATAGCACATGATGGTGGGACTCCAGTTTGCCCCAGCTTCGGGAAAACACAGCCTGTGTCTCTGTCAGAGGAGATTTCTTTCCAGGGGCTATATGGAATGACACATCTCTGGATAGTCTCAGAGTCGGGTGGGGGTGGAAGCATTTTCTTGCTTCTTTGTGTGTATCTTAGTTTTTTAAATTCTGTACCAGAATATATGTATGAAGGGACAGAATAGGCAAAAGTTAAGTGAGCTGTACATCTAGAAAAGGGAAAGCCCCTTCTGTTGGGCTGGTAGAATAGAATGAGGAGAAAATCCACTGTACAGTTGAGCTGGGCCTGGTCTTGTTGCAGCTTTGGTTAGATTTAGTTCACTTCTGGCTTTAAATGCTTTGAGGGTGTGATCAAGACTCTCCCTTCAACAGGGCTGGGGATCTGAACAGAAGTGACATTCAAGAGATGTCTTTCAACTTTACATCTTCCTGGACCATGGAAGATTCTGTCCGTTTTGTAGCCCACCTGCCCACTTGTTTGGTCCCTTGAGAATTCTGTTTTCTCTAGTCCTGATGCTTTTCTGTTCCTTGGGAAGGTTCTTTCTGTCCTGCTTCTCTGCTTTCAGCCTTTGGAGGGCTATTCCAGTGAACCAAGTGAAGCCCCTCAGAGACTTCATGGGAATTTGTCCTGGCTCTCCTGCCTGCCCCAGTCCCAGCCTTCAGTGGTCCATACCTGGGCACCAGATGTAAGTGTGGGATGTCTCAGAGAGGTGTTCTCAGCTCTCTTGCTCTGCCTCTGCCTTGCGGTGGGTCCCTGTCTTGTTCTCAAGGAGGGCTCTATATGTTTTGGAAGGGGACATATCTTTCAGGTCTCTTCCTTGCCCCCATCCTTTAATATACTGCTCCCATACACTTGGTGAAAGCCTATGACAAAGAAATGGGGTGTGGGTACAGAGTTGTCTTGTGGAAGGGATGCCATGGGCTTCCTATCTCACTAGCTCACATGTGCCCATGAGAGACTTATAGAATGTTTGGCTGGTTTCTCCTTACCTTTGTGTATATCGAACTCCTTCTCCTCCTACTATTCTGCCTAGGATGAGAGCAACTGTGGGTCTCTACCCTCCAAGGAAGCACTCATTGCTTTCTGGAATTTAATTCATGTAGGCTAATTGACATCTTCAGCTCTCTGATGGGCTTAAACACTACAATTTTGCAGCTTATCTGGCTCCTTCTGCTGTTTGTATGGGGGTGACCCTCCTCTGTGATTTTCTGCATTCTAAACCCAACATCTGTGTTTCGTAACATGGCTTTCTAGAAGTCTTCACTCTGGGAAATAGCAGGTTTCATCTCTGGGCAGATTATTAAACTCCAACCAATGGTTGTTTTGTTCTTCGGACATCCAAAGATCCATCCATATAGATGCAGACATCAACATTCTTAAATAAAGCTTTTCACTTTTTCAGGTCATCACTCCTAGCATTTGGAAAGCAATATCAGGAGACAATATTAATCTGAATAGGCTGATTTTGGTTAGGGGGGGTTTAATAAAGCAAATATTTTCTCTCTGACTTTAAGCAGTGGTTCAAACCAGGTCTGCATCATGATGGAGACCAGGGCATCCCCTGTATTTTTCTGTTCAAGCTAGAAACCTACAGTCAGGGGAGGGAGACAAGTTTCACAAAGTAGAGGGTCCTTTTCTTTTTCATTCTGTAATCAGGTATGACTAGTTTGAATGATCCCCAATATTTACTACCCATTTCACGTAAGAGCACATTCTACTCTGTCTGGGGTCTTGTTTCTTCTAGGGGCTCAGTTTCCCTTTGTTTGGGATTAGGGCTTTTTCTACTTCTGAACATGGTATCTTAACACCCCATGATGTCCTTTGGGAGAAGTGCCGAGAAATCACTAGATACTGACAGGGTACCTTGGAGGGCAGAAGGGCTCAGTAAATCAGGAGGAGGCGGCGAGTGTGTGCTTTGTCAAACTTCACAGCCACTGCAAGGAGTATTGCAGTTACTGTAAATTCCTGGGCTCTGTTATGTCAAAGCGCCACGGGCATGGTTACAGTGCCAAAGCTAATGAGGCACTTTTCATAATATAGTAATAATAATTTTAGTTAATGAAGATCAGCGTGTAGCTCTTCATGTTCACAGGCAATCATGCACCCCAATGTACATAGGAGGTGTGCATCTAGAGACAGGCAGGCAGGCGGGAAAGGCTACTTCTTTCTACTTTCCTGTTACATGGGTCATGGTGGCAGGGTCACCCCCTGTGACTTGGGTTTAGCCTGTGATGGTGAAGAGAGGAATGCTAACTCCAAGGCTGATTTCCAGTGAAGACTAGAAATACTTTCTTCAGTAAGATGTCTAAACAGACCCATAAAACCTCGAAGAGACAGATTTCCCACAACTGTATCCTAAAATCATAGGAATAATTATCCCAGATCTGTGAGGACAACATGATTGAGATGCTGGTAATCTAGAGCATGAATCCTGACTCCTAGGTCAATTTGCCACTAGATATGGTAAATATCAACATAATTCCAAGTAGCCTTGTAGATTTTTGAACTACTTCCACTGACTTTTTAGGTGGCATTGGCGAAACCATTCAGCGTGGATCTGTTTTCATACACATAGTTTGCAGAGTCATATATGATATTGTCATTGGGTGTCTAACACACACCCCAGACTTGGTAAGTTCAACATAGAACTCTTGATTCTTCCCTAAAACTCCTCATGCCGCAGGCCCCCTCATCCACCACTTTAAAGCCACAAACCTAAGCATCATCTTCGATGTTTTTTTTCTTTTATTCTCCATATCCAAGCCATTTGAAAATCTATTGCCTTTTCTTACAACACATACTTCAATCCACCCACCACATCAGTGCATATGTACGTGTCTGTGATATTCATGGGCATGTATACATGTACACATGTGTGTGCTTCTGTATGCATATGTATGTGTATATAGAAGGATGGAGATATATTTTATGCCTCTCTTCCCAACCTCCCAACTAGCATGTGAGCTGCATGAGAGCAAGTCCCTTGACTGCCAGCATTGTATCCCTAGTGCTTAGGACACTCTGAATAGCTGCCTAAATCCTGGAAGGAAACATCTGAATTGCAGTTGGGAAGTAAATATCTTTTATGCAAGGGGCACCAAGGTTCAGAGAGGTGGAATAATTTATCTAATTTCACTAGAGAAACAAGTTCTTGGCCCAAACATATACTGGGGAGATGCCTGGTGATGAAAAAGATCATGGATTCAATGTTCTTTGGTACAAAGTCTCCCACCAGCAATCTGAGGTTCAGATCTGGCCTGCATGGTGTTTAAAAATTTTGAACTATGTGACAACATAAAGCACAATAGATGTTCTGTGTCTCTGGGAAGTCTGGGCTGTCAGGCAACATGGGACTTGTAATCCTGTCTAGTGACACACCTGGTAATAGTACTGAGCTGTGACTGCCCTTGAGCTAGGACCCTACTGTCTGGTTGGCCACAGAAGGTTCTTCCTCGGCCCATTTCACTCAATTGCATTACCTCTCTGGTCTCTGTAAGCCTCTGAGTTTGAGACTGGGCCAGTACCACAACCCAATACATTCCTTGTTTTCTGGTTATTTCCCAGACGTGTTCCTAAGAGCAGGGTTAAGAGAAGGTGAATGCTAGAGTCAACCATAGCCTTCATGCCTGAGGCAATGATTTAACATCTAAGTCCTGACGATTTGGCTTTAGGGTCATGTGCCCAGGGCTATACTGACTGCATGGAAGAAGTAATGGCCCAAGTGTCAAGCTCTTCCTTGTCAACCACAACCAGGACATTTTCTCCTCCACTTTCCTTGACCAAAGGATGCCAGTGTTAGGCAGGAAGGCCTCCGAAAACCTGTTCTTCAGCCTTGGCACACTTCTGCGCTTGGAAGCTGGGGGCCTTCTAGGAGAGGAAATAGCCAGCCTGGGTCAGAATCAGGGTGTCACTCATCCCATATTCTTGTTCTCCTGTATATGTGGCCAATTTCCCAGAGATTTTTGTATTTCTCAAGGGTGGCAAGAGGTCAGACTTCTGTGAGAAATTACTCCCTAAGATGAAGTTGTGAATCAGAATTTCTCTTAATGTTTCCACAACCATACAGCGTAGCCGTGGAGCCCAGGAGATTTCCCCTGGGTTGGAAATGCCTATTCATTTTGTTATGTTGGTGGGTTATTTTTAAGTCAAAGAAGGAATATAAATAGACAACACTCAACTAGCACACACATGGCATAAAACTCGGGCTCAGACAGCAACCTGTACATCCTCTACCATGGTCACAGCCCGGCCATCTTCTCATTTATCCAGTTGTTGTTTTAGAACATTCCAGTGATCAGTATGTTTAACTCCTGTCTGGGAGGCTCCAATGAACAAAAGGCATTGGCTTCAGAGGATGCCACTTTCTATGATTACAAGCAATTTGCTAGTTTTCTCAGAAGAGCTTAACAGGGTTTCATGAAATGTCTGTTTTCAGAATCATTAACCATCGATTAAACTTTTTTTTTTTTTTACTTTGGGAAAATTCTGTTAAAAACGAATAAAGGGCGCATAACAGCGGGGAACCAATGGGCGCTCACAGGACAGTCCAGCGCGGGTCTGCCTGTGATGTGCTCAGTTTCAGGCTCTTTGGAAGGGAGGGCTGATGGGGAACCTTTTGCCTGTCCAGGGCATTCAGTTTCTGTGACAGCTCTGTGTTTTGCTGCCCAGGTTCATCCTTTATGTTGATTTCTATTAGTGAATTTATAAATACGGCCTGAAGAATGCTACCTGTCCCTTAGCTCGTGAACCATCATTACGATCCAGAATGGTAAATCTTTTGTAGGAGTCACCTTGGTTCAGCTGGAAAAAAAAAAAAAAAAATTACTGATGTGCTTTGAAAAGGTAGAGAGAGTTAGAGTTTTTTTTTTTTATTTTTTTTTTAAATATAGCTGAATAGGATTTTAAGAAAGCAGAATTATAATGTGGAGTGAAAAGAAAAGCAAGAGGTTGGGTCAGAAACTGGGTTATCAGTACAATGCAGAAAGGGAAAATAAATGCTAATAGACTGCACATGTGCCCTTCCCGCTAGATTAGAGACCAGGAGGGCACGTGATCAATGCGGCCCATTGTGCGGCGGAACAGAACACAGGTCTGGGCTATTATCCCCTCCACACCCCCTTGTGCCGCAGATGGTGGTTCTTGCTTCTCTTATCGGGTGGCGCATTCAGTCTCTGTAGCTTGATCTCTTCCTCGCTCTTGTGCTCATGCAAAATGGATTGATCTGCTGAAAGAGAGGGATTGGGAGAGGGGCTGTCAGGGAGAAAAGGGGGCACATGGGGACAGACAGCCTGGGGGGCCAGGTGCAGGGATGGCGGGGTGTGGGGGAAGGGAACAAGCCATCGGGTGCAGCACAGAGACAGCCCTCGGCTGCCTGGAAAATGGCCTTGTGCCTTTGCGCTCTGGAGTGCCAAAGCTCTCAGCTGTTGAACGATCAGCCTGACCCTTTCCATGGGGACATGGAACCTCCAGGGGGCCTTGCTTCCTGCCCTTGCTGCTCCCTTCCCCGAGAGTCCAAGCTGTGCTTCTGAGCTGGCTGGCTGGAGCTGCGAATTGCGTGAAGGTGAGCGGGTGCCTGGGATAGAGGACTTGCGGGAGGGATGCCTCCCAGGAGAGCCTGCTCAGGGGGATGGAGGGGATCACCCTCAGGGCTGAATCCAGAGCCCCAGGGTGGCCTGGCCAGAGCTGCTCTTCCTGAAGCACATGAAGCCCGATGAATGAGTTCACATCCAGGCTCTTCCGGTTACCAGCTGGGGAACTTTGGGAAGTGTCTTCAGTTTCTCTGGGGTGTAGTTTCTCCTCTACAATAATGGGTACCTAATTCAGAGTTTTACTGTGAAGATGAAATGTGTTAAGTCATGCAAGGGGCTTAGAACAATGCATGGCTTAGAACAGGACCTTAGAAGGTGAGCTATGATGATGACAATCATCATCATTTATCATTACATTATACATTATATCATTATACATCGCCATGATATTACCATGACCTGTTGTCATTATTATAACATACATATGTTATATATGTCACATGTGTGTACATATATATTTTTATATGGAATCATGGTCCAGTTGAAAGGACATGGTCTTCAGGGGCAGGCAGTTTGAGACCTCACTCTGACGCTTAGCATGGGTGTGATCTTTGGTAAGTCACTTAGTCTCTTCCAGCCTCCTTATCTGTGAAGTGGGGTGCAGCAGTGGGTTGGGTGGGAGGAGAATGAGGTAATGACTAAATCCCCCAGTACAGAGCCTGGCACACTGAAGAAGCTTGGTAAATGGAGCTTGTGTTACTTTAACTCCCCTGTGCAGACACGTGTCGTACGTATCTGCCTGTGTGCAGCTGGTGTCGGGGCTCATGTTTCTGTTTTGGATGCATTTGTAGGACCACATGTGTATCTGTTGGCAGGTGCCCGTGGGCTGGAGGCCTAAGGCATAATTGTTTGGGTCCTGTTTAGGGCTTCTCTGAACCTTCAAGTCCAAACTATGTCTCTCCCAGAACTCTGCTGCCTATTGTAGCTTAAAGCCCTCAAGTGCAGTTTTTAGGGGTGAGCTTTGGTCAGGAAGTTAAGAGATGAGTTAATCCTGGCTCCTCACTAGCAGCAAATGGGGCCTGGGGCATGGCTTTCCCCCTTCCACGTGCCTTAGTTTAACCAGGGGCCTGCCCCACATGAGCCCCAGGTGTCCCCCCAGCTCTGTCACATGTTGGTTTCTTGATTTCTAAGTTCTTATGCATCTCTGGTCTCCCCTTTCTACACTTTCATCAGCCCCAGGTCCCCAAAGAGCCCTTCTTTTCCATTCCTCTAGAAGAGAAGTATGCTTATAGAAAAGAATGAACAGTGTATGCCCCAGAGAATCACTTCCAGATGAAGTGTCCTGTCCCCTGAGTGTCTCTTGCTCTGTCTTTGCAACGGAGGCGGGAACGGCAGAGTGAACCCAGAGGCAAGTGTCTGATAGAGCAGCCTAGGCTGGAGAGAGGAAGAAGTTGGCAAGAACTGATGTAATCAGAAAGATGACCTCATGATTCCTGGACTCATTGTCCTCATATACCTTTCCTCTTTTTTGTGGGACTAGATGTCCTTGTCTGAGTGAGGACTAGAGGAGACCCTAAGAGGGGGACACTGAGCTTCTCTGGGTTCCAGGTGCTGCCCCTTTGGACAACGCAGCCATGCCTTAAACCCTGACTGGCACAGAGGTAAAGGGCCCATGTGGTTGGGAGCCTGGTTGGGAGCTGTGCCTGAATGACTCAGGAAGCACCATTCACGTTCCCAGTCATCCCAAGTTTATATCACCATTATGACAGTTTTCCAGCAGATGGCCATAAAGTGTCTTCAGAAAGTAAGGGCCATTTCTTTATGATTTATACAAGGTCACCATGTTGACTAGTAAGCAGTCTATGACTCAGGATCTCCTTGGCTGCCCCTGTCTGTTCTCTAGCCCTCCCCGGGTCCCCCTTCCAGGTCCCGTGCCACATCCTTCCTCCTCCCTCACCCTCACTCTTGGTTTAACTCTGAGATTTGCACTAAGTAATTGCAGGAATCTGGTCAAAATGAAAGGAAAGGTAAGACTTTCAGAATGGTCATTCTTGAGTGTGGAGGGCCTGAGGCTCCTGGGTGCCAGAGTGCCCTGGTTTGTAGTCCCTTTAGGCTATGTGAAGAAGGTCATCTTTTGAAAAGGGCTTGGACTGGGAGGTAGGGACTAGAAGTCAGCGTTCTAGCTCTTAACTTTCTACCTCTGCCACATTTGAGTGGTACAAATTTTGGACCTCAACTTTCTTATCTGTAAAATGGAATGCAGTTGTGTCCTCTTATCTGCAGTTTTGCTTTCTATGGTTTCAGTTACCCCCAGTCAACCACAGTCTGGAAACAGGTGGTCCTCCCTCATAGAGTCAATGGTAGCCTGATGCTCCATCAAAATCTTACATCACTTCCCTCACTGCATCTCATCACGTAGGCATCTCATCATCTCACGTCATCAGAAGAGGAAGGGTGGGTACCATGCAAGATGTTTTGAGAGACTGAGGCCACATTCACATAACTTTTATTACAACATATTGTTATAATTTTTGTTTTGTTATCAGTTATTATTGTTAATATCTTACTTGCCTGATTTACAGATTAAGCTTTGTGATAGGTCTGTATATATGGGAACAGTATAGTATATCTAGGGTTTTGTACTGCCTGTGGTTTTGGGCATCCACTGGGGATCTGAAAACATGTCCTCCAGGGATAAGAGGGGATTACTGTAATAGTAGTTAGCTTGTCTATAGAACTGGATTTTCTGACACTTAAGTTGGAAGAAAGCATGAAAGAGAGTTTGAGGACTGAAAACGCTGGGTGGAAAGTGCCCATATTCACGGCAGGAGTTCTTGACCTATCCCCTCCCCCTCCTCTCTCAGGCAATAACACTATATTGAGATCCCAGCAGTTTTGTACCGACTGTCTCCACCAAGGGTAAATAAACATTAGCTATGTTTGATGATTTATCTTAACACCCTTCTTTGTTTTTCTAGCATCTGGCATTAAGTCCCTGCTAAACATCAAACTTGTGTTGAAATGTGATCAGCATGTGGCGGGGATGCCCACTGGGGAGACCCCCTCCCTGCCATTTCCCTGTTGTGACCAACTGGCCCAGTGTTTGACCAGGGGAAGGATAAATCCAGTCTAAGGTGCAAGCTCCTGTGTTTAACGTTGTGCCACTGCCCCCAGGCAGTGATGCTTCTTCAAGTCTTCCTTCCCCCAGCTGGCTAATTCTGCCATGCTAGGGCTCTGAGGAGTGAGATGGTTGATACACTGCAGCCTCTGGCTGTCCTCAGATTCCCACTCCAGTTAGGCTCCCAGGACATGAATCTAGAGATGATCCCTTTTCCCATATCCAGAGCCCAGCCCTGACAAGGAAGCTGGACATCTCCCCTTCCCCGCCGTGGCTCTGCCCGGAAGGAAGGCTGCCACTGAAGGGTGGAACCCCTTTGCTTCCCTGCTGAGAATAGCCAAGAGTCCAGACCCTTCACATGAGTGGGGGCAATTCATGGATCTGCCTGAACCACTTCCTTCTTTTGTTTTCCACAGGGTCACTTGTCAAAACAAAATTGACTCTGAGACAAAAATAAATAAATAAATAAATAAATAAATAAATAATAATAAAAAAAAATCCCTCAGCATTTTGAATACATTGATACATAGGTGAAGCAAATCAGTTTGAGTTTTTTCTACACTTTCCACACTTTGTTTCTGAATAATAAAAAAAAAATCCCTGCAGCAAATACTATTTTGAGACTAATTTCTGGAGACTCCTAGCAGGCAAATCATTCTTTTTCTTGCTGTGATGTTCCTTTTAGTCTTAAAAAGAAAAGACTTAGGGAAGATGAAGGCTTTTATTTTTCAAACATTGAGCAGGTGTGTTGAGGAAGAAACCCTGAAAGCTTTAGTGGCTACAGGGAGTGGAGCTGGGGGAGACCCGCAAGGGGCCAGCTGGAGGTTGAGGGGAGCAGAGCTGGGGGAGACCTGCAGGGGGGCCAGTTGGAGGTTGAGGCTGGCAAATAGGATATTCCAATGCTGGGATTCCCAGCCTGCCTTGTGTGGGTAGTCCCAACTGAGCTCAACTCTTGTATAGAGCCTGCAAATTGTGTTCTTTTAAAGACGCATTCTATACCTAGGGAATCAGAATTACCATAGGAGAAAAACATTTTTTAAATTGTCTGCAGAGATTCTGATGCAGGCAGGTCCCGGTGCCCAGACAGACATTTTCCTAAAACGACTGGCCCTTTCAAGATGCTCTTTGAAGTTTTGGGGCTCCTGCTGGGATAGAGCCCCACGGAGCAAGCATGTGGATGCACAGGTACGGCAAGCAGCTCCTTGCTAGGTGTGGGTGTAAAGCTGACTGGATGGTCTTAGGTACCTGCTCTGACTGCATCAGTAGCTGGAGATATTGCCCTTGTCCCCCAAAGCTAACTGTCTGGTATAAAGCCATGTTTCAGGTTCATGTTCAAGGTGAATAGGAGATGGGGTTGGAAGGAAAGAGGCCACAGAGGAGGTGGTAATGTGACTTCTTTAACCTCTGCGAGTGAACTATGGACTTCACTACCTTGGCAGTTTTGTTTTACAAAATCTTCCTGTATCAGACACTTGGCATGTTCGCCTTTGTGTATCCACTTAACCACCCATGAAGACTCCTCTCACATTCCATCCTCCATGAAGCCTCCTTTTGTGAGCATGTCAGGTGTGGAGCTGAATGGTAGAAAGAATCAAAGGAAAATTAACAGTCATCTCTGCACAGCTAAGCTGGTGGACATTACTGGCTCCATGAAATGAGGGAGTCAGGTCTTGTCCTGGGATCTTGGATTTAGGGCAAGAGCTGCTGGTGCCTGGGCCTCCGGAAGCTTCCACACCTGGCACACCTAGTAGGTCATGGCAGAAATTTCAGGGCTGATGATGGCTGACATATATGTGGGAGAGAAGCACCAAGGTTTTGCCCTCATTAGGAGGCAGTGAGTTTAATTTATCCTCAGATAATGTTCTATGTTGTGAAAACAATCCAAAACAAACCTTAAATCCAAAGACCTAGGTTCGGGTCAAAGTTCTGTTCCTTTTTAGTCACATGCCAGAGATCTTGGATAGGTTATTATTTTTGATCATTAGATTTCTCATCTGTAATATTGGGTTAATAGTACATAATTGGTTTGTCGAAAGGATCCAGTAGAATTATGTTCAGTGCTGTGTAAATTATAAATATTCTAGAAATGTGAACTATTAGTATTACCCAAAACTCTAGTTTTGTGGGAATTAGGGAAAGTTCACATCTGAGTCAAAAGGATTTTACAAAATGTTTTAGACCTTTAATTTTGAGGAAAAGAAAATGTCTCTTTTCTTCCTTCTTTCCCCTCATGCAAGGCACACATGTATTGGACACGTACTTTGGGGCTTGGAACTGGGATTGCCAAGAAGGACTAAGTCAGGTTTATGCCTTTGTACAGCTCATAGTGTAATGAGGGACAGAATTAATGAAGAAATAAATTATTGTAAATTTTGATATGTACCATCACAGAGCAGAATGCCCTAGGTTCAGAGATTGGGCAAAAGAGGGAGTGATTAAGGATGAATGCAAGAATCACTTCTTAATAAAACCAGTATTTCATTGATCTTGAAGGAATTCTCCAGGAAGATATGGAGAGCTTGAATTGTCTAGTGTTTTTGGATTGTATCCAAGACTTTCTAAATTATACATTGTAGACACTCTGGCTTATTCTGTTTAATTCTTCAGGGTTTGTTTTGTTTTTTAGTAGGAAGTTTAACTTCCCTGAACTAAAACTCTAAACTCTGTCCCATTGGAGTCTCAGCTGGCCTTCCTCATGTCTCTCCCACAGCCAGAGATTTGAGCGGAATTTATATGTAACACATAGGGCTCCCTCTCCTCAGTTCATTTCCTTTAGAGTTGCCTTTCCCTCTTCTCCAGCAACTAGGGACATCCTGAATTCTGTCCTCTGAGTCTTCAAGTCAGTAAAATTATGGGATTCCTATCAAATTTTAGCTGCTCTATTTGCTGCTGACTGAAGTCTGCCTTCAGGTAAAAAAAAAATATATAAAAATGGAGAATTAACCCAGTGCCATTCCTTTCTTCCAAGAAATGTAAAGGATTTCTTCTGGTTGTTCATTTCTTGTTGTTCCTTTACATTTCTTCTTCTTGTTCATACCTTCATGTAGCAGTCTTGAAAATATTTTCTAGTTTATAATTGTTATCTGCAGGAGGGTTGGTTTAATACCCGGTCATCATACTTAAGGAGCAGACTGTTTAATTAGAGGGACAGGAATCAAACGCAGGGAGAAACCAGAGAATGAGTCCAGAAACATGATATGGATGAGTACCTCATTCATTCATGTATTTATTTATCCAGAAAACAATTTTGAGCATCTGCTGTTGGGTAGGGCTCTTCTTAAGGCACAATATAGCATAATGTTGGCTATAGATATATATTCTATAGTCATTCAAGATGAAAGATTATTTGGAAAATGTTGATTTAAGAAGAGATTTAGGAAAAAAAAAAAACAGGATTCAGCTTCTCAAAGGAGAGATAAAAGTGGTCTACATATTTGCTTTCCTGTACGAATTCCATCAGCCACAGATGGCTATTGATCACTTGAAATGTGATTAGTCTGAAATGAGATGTGCTGTAAGTATAAAATACACATCGGATTTTATAGACTCAGTGTGAAAAGGGAATGTAAAATATCTCATTAATTTTTTTCATAATGTACTATTTTGGATATATTTAATTAGATAGGTTATTACAATTAATTTCACCTGTTTCTTTTTACTTTTTTGGTGTGTAGAACTCCGACACCAGTTTCAGTGTGGGTGATTTTTCCACACCACCAATCAATTCTCTGATACCAGCTGGGAGTTCCACATATTTAAGTCAATTCTGACACTGTCTACCTAGAAATAGCATCAGACCCCACAGGTCAAGGTCTCAGTCCCACAAGAGCGCCCCCACTCCAGAGGCCCATCGCAAGTCCAGCTGGTTACTTGTGCTTCTGACTGACTGGCTGTAGGTAGGAGGCTCCCACCATTCCCTCCTGAGGTTTGGTTAATTTTCTAGAGTGGCTCAATGAACTCAGAGAAACATTCTCCTTACAAGATTGCCAGGTTTTTGTTTTTGTTTTTAAAGATTTTGTTTATTTGATAGAGAAAGAGACAGAGCACAAGCAGGGGGAGTGGCAGGCAGAGGGAGAGGGAGAAACAAACTCCCCGCTGAGCAAGGAGTGCACACACACACAAGGAGCCAGGACCCTGGAATCATGACCTGAGCTGAAGGCAGAGGCTTAACCAGAGGAGCCACCTGGGAGCTAGATTGCCAGTTTATTGGCTCTAACTCAGGATCAGCCAAATTGAAGAGACATATAAGGCGAGGTATGTGGGAGAGGGCCTGGAGCTTCCATGCTCTTGGAGAATACCACTCTCCCCAAATCTCCATGTGAACTCCATCCTTTGGGTTTTTAGGGAGACTTCATTACATAGGCATGATTGATTAAATCATTGGCTATTGGAAATTGATTGTATCTCTAGCCCCGACCCCCTCCCTGGAGGTTAGGGGGCGGTGAGACTGAAAATTCCAACTCATTGGAGAGTTGAGTAGACACAGGGTTAGTTCCCCTGACAACTAGGCTGCATCTTTAGGTGCAGTCTTAAAGTCACCTCATTAACATAAATTCAGTGGTGGTTGAAAGGGGCTTGTTGTGAATATCAAGACATCTTCATTGGTCTTATCACTTAGAAAATTGCAAGAGTTTAATTTTATTATTATATTTAAAGTTTTTATTTCTCTTCCAGTTAATATACAGCATAATATTAGTTTCAGTTGTATGATACAGTGATTCAACACTTCTGTATAATACCCTGTGAAAATTCCAAAAGTTTTAGAAGCTCTGTGCCAGAAATGGAATGAAGACCAAATATACACAGTTCTTATTTGTAAATCATAGTATCACAGTGTTCATATTAGAAAATGTAAAGTTACATATGCGGCTCACATTATTTTTCTGTTGGACAGAAATGGTCTAGACCAGGGTCAGCAAATACTTTTTTTTTTTTTTAATTAAAGTATAATTAACATACAGTGTTGTATTAGGTTCAGGTATACATTTCACCCACCTTCCCTGTGGCAACCACCAGTTTGTTCTCTGAATTTAAGAGTCTGTTTTCTTGTTTATCTCTTTTTTTCTTTGTTCATTTGTTTTGTTTCTTAAATTTCACATATGAGTGAAATCATACGGGATTTGTCTTTCTCTGACTGGTTTATTTCACTTAGCATTATACTCTCTAGGTCCATTTTTGTTGTGGCAAGATCTTTTTTTCTCTTTAAACAGTCAGCTAGTAAATATTTTAGACCTTGCAGGCCACATGGTGTCTATTGTAAATACTCAGCTCAGCCGTTGTATTGCAAGAGCGGCAAAGCTAATCCATAAACAAATGAGTGGCTATGTCTTAATAAAACTTTATTTATAGACACTGGTATTTGAATGTCCTGTAATTTTAATGTGTCCCGCCAAATCACTACTCTTTTGGCTGTTTTTCCCCCTATCACTTAAAACCATTCTTAACTTGCAGAACATAAAAAACAGGTGATAGGCAAAATGTAGCTTGTGGGCCATTGTTTGCCAAGTTATTTTGAAGGACCTGAAAAGCAATTTGCTTTGAAAAGGATCATGGTAAATCAAACCCATCGTAGAATGAATTACTGTTTGCAGTTCTTCCTGATCTCCTGCGTCGGCATTTCATATATACAGCCTATCCAGTGTGACTTTGTGGTACCAGTTAGTAGAGTGGGTGCGGTGTACCCACCGTAATGGGATGAAGGTAAGCATGGCAGTGTGCCAGGTCCAGGTTAAGGCTTCAGAGGTTTTTTCTGTTTCCACCTACCTTCATGATATTTCTGTCATTAACATGAATGAAGCTTCTTCTTCATTCCTGTTGCTATTTCATCCTGTCTCCCAGCATAAGTACATGTGGAATAGACCAGGGCATGAACGACAGTTGAGATACACCAATCCCAGCCCCATCTGCAGCTTGAAGCAGAGCTACCTAGAAAAGCCCAGGATAGGTGGGCAAATTCACAACTGACCCACAAATATGCGAAATGTAAATGTTTATTGTTGTGTTACTAAGATTCTGTGATTATTCATTACACAGCATTTGCTGACCATTACAAATTTTGTTTTCATTTTCCTTTCATTGTATTTTACTTTATGTCTGCCTGTCTTGTCCTAATCAGCAAAATCTGGGCTCTTCCCTGCCCATCAGGAGAGGTGCCATGACAGCCGCAGTTTTACACTTGCTTCTAGGATATCTCAGTTGAAGGTATTGTTTATTTCATGTTGATGATGGGAGAAAGACAGCCAGTTAATCTAGATGCAATTGAATTTAGAAATAGCTCAAATCTAATTTTACTCACTTCTTCATTCCCAGGTTACTCTTTCTGCTTCCTTTGGTTGTGTGTGTTTCAAATCATTTCCCACTGTTTATTTTTAATTTCTACTTTATTTTAATTATTTAATAGGTGGCATCTGTGTAGCGCCTGTCATTCATCGAGCAGTTTGTTTTCTGCTTACGGAATCACAAAAAATATTTAATCTGCTGCTACAGTGGTGTCACCATCACTCAGGCTCTAGAATATGGAATCTTTCCTTCTCTGTCGGGAAAACAAAATTCTCTAAGGTGACCAGAGTCCTTTGAAAGCCCAGCACCCAAACTGAACCTGAGCTCCAGTGAAAGGCAAATAAAGAGATTTTCACTCTATCTCTGTTGCTTTTGAGCAGATGTGTGTCTTCTTTAATGTCTCGGATAACACGACATGGATAACCTGCTCAGTGATCTCAGTGATTGGTGTTAGGGACGAATGCTTAGACCTATCCACGTTTTCCCAAGTCACATCCCCTCTCCCTTTTGGGGGTGGAGTGTACTGGAAGGGGTGAGTCAAAATGCAGATCTGTAGGATTATATCTACTCATGCTCTAGGGACATGGCTATAGAAGCCAAGTGAGTTTTGAGCCATTGAATGTAGTTTCCACAGAAAGGAAGAGGTTGGGGGAGATGGAGAAAGGCTCCCTGGAACATAAGTAGCAGAATAATCATGATGACAAAGTTATCAGCAGCATTCTCTCCATTCCCAAAGTACTTTGCAACTTTCAGAGGTTAGGACAAACAAATCCCATGGGTTTCCTGCTGATGCCTTCCAATTTGGAGATTTCTGTTCCCTCATTTCTTAAAATGGGCGGGCTCCATTAAATAGCCTCTTACAGCTTTGCTATCCTAGGCATTGGATGAATTCCATGTTCTTTATCTAATTTGAGAAAATTTAAAATTTGAAAGAGATGGTATCACTTTTTCTCTTGTACTGCTCCAAAGAGCTTAGCATCCATAGCTTGAGTCTTTGCATTTGTGCAAAGTCTTTTGTGGTTTCTGAAATCACATTGCTAGAGGTCCGTTTTTTTGGAATAGGAACTGAAGAAATGCCCCTTGGATAGGCAATGGCATTACACTAGATACCTTAGTGAGACTCATTGTGTGAGGTTAGTTAGTCCGTTAGCACCATCTGCAAAGGAAAGGACTGTGGGTAAGGGCAGGTGGAGCCTTTGCGGGAAGACTATGGTGTCCAGGAAACAGTGGTGTGGGCATATTTGCTTACATTACAAAGGAAAGGAAAGCATGGTGAGGGGAATATAGGGAAGCTGTTTTGGGCCCTAGAAGGTTCCCTGGAGCCAAGCAGTGGGGTTTCCAGACAGACCAGAACAGTCTGCTCTGGAACAGATTGCAAGTGAGCTTAGAAGATGATACACAGGAAGCAGCAGGAACAAGCAACAGAGACTCGTGCCTGAGCTCCCAGCCTCCACTCTGGGTCCTGAGCCATCTGTTCTGTTCACTGCAGAGCAGCCAGTGTGATCACTGTGAGACTCATATCACACTGTGACTTTCTTCAAAACCCTTCATTGGCTTCCTGTCACACCAACAGTGGGTTCAATACACTACCATCCTTGATCGA
Source organism: Martes martes (assembly GCF_963455335.1). Classification (NCBI taxonomy): domain Eukaryota; kingdom Metazoa; phylum Chordata; class Mammalia; order Carnivora; family Mustelidae; genus Martes; species Martes martes. The sequence continues at coordinate 121,751,144 of NC_137896.1, forward strand.
ACCCTATCTCATCCATGACCTCATTTCTTCTCTGCCTCCTTCTTGCTCATGGTTTTCTAGATGCATAGGCCTTGGTTTTACTCATCTAACACACTTCCTACCTCAGCCTTGGCTCTAGGTGTTCCCTCCCACTGAAAGCTGCTTCTGTCAGATACTAATGAAGTTCATTTCTTCACTGAATCAGGTCTCTCTCCAGATGTCACCCTCTCCACTTTCTTTTACCACCTGAAATAGATATCCTCAGTCCCTGTCCATCCATTGATACTACTTTATTTTCCTCTCTAGCACTTATCACTACATTGTTATATACGTAGAGCTATAATTTCTTGTTTGTCTCGTGAGAACAGAGACTCTTGGAAAGGACAGGAACTTTGATTCTTTTGTTTTCTGCTGTACCTCTAGTTTGGGGAACAGTGTCTGGCATATTGTAGCTACTCCCAGAGAAAGTATTGAATGGATGAATACACAAATAGCTTTAGTGTCTAGTTCTAAGGCAGGAAGGCTACAGGTGCCTGGGAGGGCTTGGCTTGTTGAAATTTCATCCATCTGGTTGAACATTTGTACTAAGTAGGTGCTAGTGGTTAGATAGCTTGAGCTAGATGATGGATAGAATTAGCAAACTGGCACTCTGTATGGACATTGTACAGACTGTATGGTGTGAAAGGATGAATGGAAGAGGTCAGTTTAGTAATATCTTACCATTATCACATGAGGAAAGAGACTATAAGCCAACCTACGGAATTGATACTGACTTCCAGAGATGTTCCAAAAGTGAGCTGGGGAGAGGAAGTGCTTCCTCTGTTGCCACAATGATTCAAGTAGGACCAGCATGGAAGGCTTGTTAGAAATGTTTCTTTTTTTTTTCTTTAGAAGAATTTATTTATTTCAGAACTAGATGAATCATGATGTTCTTCCACGATTCTCAGTTATTTCTAGTCTCTTGTTTTCATCTGAAAGCAGCATAGTCTGAACTCGTGTTGCTCCTTATTCTTTTTTTTTTTAATTGTAATTTTTCTATTTTATCTTGTTTGTGTCTGGAAAAAATCCTTCAAATAGCTAAATCAGATGTTGGCGTCACCTGTAGGACTGAGTAGGGGATATGTGCTTTTTGGAAGATTGAACTTTATTCTTGAAGAGGTGATTGCTCCTAGTGGGCGGGTTTCTGGAGGAGGCAAGGCTTGAACTGGACACTGACAGATGGATAAACTTAGGAAGAGAAGAAAGGGGGAAATTTAAGTACCATGGTGCCAGCAAAGGGCTCTGAACTCTGCGAGTGGTGGCAGCGCCTTTCTAGCTTTCCTGCTATGGAAGAAAATCTTCCTGCAGGGTCTCATTATATGGAAGAAAGAGGGAAGTAGGACGACATGTCCCCCTACTTAGCCCTGAACTTCATGTGAGCTCTCTCCTCTCACACATGCAGCCACCTCACTACTGGGAATACACTTGTAGTGGGCATTGATTCTTGCCCAAATTCTAATCCTCTAAGTGTTCAAGACCCTGACTCCACCCATGCTACCCATCTCCCCTTGGCCCTCAAGGAGTAGGAAGGGAGAAAGAGACATAAACCCGACAAATTGGTATAAATTTGAACCATAGCCAAGTTTATTTAGATATGCAGCCAAAGTGGGCTAATAAGGTGGGGTCCTGGACATGAACTGGGGTAAGTGGAAAGCAAATTACTGAAACCAAATGTTTAAAATAAAAATGGAAAAAGAAAACAAAACCCATAGTAACCCCAAATTTGAATTTCTGTTTTCTCTACGTAGCCATGACATCATGTCACCGTGTTTGGGGCTGAAGATGTGTACTTATTCCTCTTCTTCCTTAGGACAGAAAGTGATCTAAGAGCTTTGGGTAAAAGAAGATTGTATTGATAGATGAGCACATGAACCAATGTGAAGAGGACACACTTCCCGGTACTGGGAGGTAGCCTCTAAATGATCTAAGACTTTAGGCAAGGTCTCTCAAAGAGTATATGTACAATTGAAACTTAATCATTTAATTTTGAGACCTGTGGAAGATAGAGAACAAATATCGACCCTTGCTCCCTAAAAGGTACAGACTTTAGCCTTATTGAAGGAACTAGAATTACAAAATTATCTCATCTCAGAAAAAAAAAAGACCCTTTATATCTTTACCTTTTAAAAGAAAACTGTAATCAGCTGGCCTTGTTAAGCTGTTTAAGAAGGTAAAGAATATTAAAATATTTGTCTTGGCTTCTGCACTTTCTCAGTGCTATAAAAATCATGGAATAGAGCCTGCCAATCACTGATTTGGCTGCTTGGATGAAGGAGCTTGATGGGCACAACAGTCTGTAACTACACAAGACACCTGCAGAATTGGGTGCTTGGGGCCAATGGAATCTCGTGGAATGGGTCCCAGAGCCGAGGTAGAGGCAGCTCCCTCAGTCAGTTGGCACTAATGAAGCTGCTGGGCTCCTTTGAAGGATTGTCACCAGTGTCTTCTCTGCATGTGGCTATGGAGGGGTCAAAAGCCACCCTGGAGCTGCCAGTGCCATAGGGTTCTTTCTATGAGTCCCTTTGTTTTCTTGATCCATAATATTGTCATCTGTTGGGTTCTCTAAGGAAGCCTCCTATGAATAGGAATCCTCTGGTCTTCATGGCCTTGAAGAAGTTATGAACTGAAGAGTAAGGATGGGTTCCAAATGTATCACTGATAACAGCTAAGTAGGAGGTCATGGGCATAGTTCGATTAGCTTGTGGGCTGCTTAATTCTAAGTCCCAGATGAAAGCAGGCACATCCACCCAGACCATGTCGCACTGAATGGGGCATGGCTTTTCACAGAGGGAAGGCTGCCCAGGCCAGCATTTTGGGAAGACTCCTTGTCCTCCTTGGACTGGCTGAGCATCCTCAGTTATTTTTCTCAAATTCACCAATCACGTGGGTGATGTGGTGGGAGATGGGCAGAGACCAAAGTTTGTCCATGATAGAGTTCCCGCCACTTGCAAGGAAACATCAGGAATGGAGAAAAAGCTTTGTTTACCTTTAGAATCAGCTTGGGCAGGAAGGGTCCCGGGCTGGCAGGCCAAGTTCTCAGGCTTGTCTGCTCAAGTGTACTCCATCTTCTGTGTTCTGTAGCCTCCCCAGTTCTTAACACAGACACGGTTGCTCCAACTTTAACTTACTGTGTTCAAGGTTAGTGCCATGCACCAAGCACAAATAGAGGGACTTTGTAGTAAGGCAGCTCTTAGATCCTCTCTCTGCTGTGTTTCCCAAGGCTTCTGTCATGCCACAGATTGATATTATCTCCCATTTATGGGAAGGCACTAGTCGTCTCAGGGACCTCCTGGATTTCTCTTTCCCACACTGTAATTCACACTGCATGCTATCACTGGACTAATTTTCTGAAAACACTACTCTTACTGAGTCAGTCAAACTCTCTGACCCTCCGTCTCCTCATTGCTAAAATAGATATGTTTATGTTTTCCCTGCTTGCCTACCTCATATTATTGCTGAAAGGATCAAAGAGGATTCTGGAGGTAAAAGTGCCCTTTAAATGGAGAAGTGTTGTGGATATGAGGGTGTGCCTTCCCATCGTGGGATCTGTCATTTTTTCCTGTGGTCTATCAGATTAGGTTTGTGCTGTTGGGCTTGGTGTTCAAGGCTTCATCATCAGGCATCTTCGAGATCTCTTTTGCCTCCCACCCTGCTTCTCTTTCCCTTTCCTCCCTGTCCCTCTAATAAGCCTTCCTGATTGCTCCTACCCTCAGAAGTCTCCCTCTCACCTGAGCTTTACAGGTTCTGCATTTGGAATAATTGGGTCTCGACCATGGCTACACATTAGAAATACCCAGAAAACTTTTAAATGACATCATTGCCTGCATCTCAGCCTGGAACAACTGAATGAAAATATCCTGGAATGGGACCAGGATAACCATGTTTTCTAAAAGCTCTCCAGTGACTCTAAAGTAGGGCCAAGGTAAAGAACTCCTAGTTTGTACCTTACACTCAGCATTGAATTGTTTTTTTTCTCATGAGCACATCTTTGAACCATGTGGTCTGTGGATTCCTTGTAGTATAGAGGCCCTGCCCCATCTCCTCAGCCCTTTTCCTTCTTCTGTTGTTCTTCTTATCTTTCCAGAACACATCTGGTTTCTATGAGTTGTACTTAGCGGATTTGCTTCAGGACACATTCACCTGCTTACTCTCCCTGTCCCCAGTCTGAACTCAGCCAGCATTAGTGAATATTGTGTGGAGGGCCATAGAGGAGTCCAATCTGTGCTCACCAACAGCATTCAGATTCATCATGTTTGCTTGGTGTACTAATGGGGAGCATCACAAGAAGCCTCTTTGTATGAGGGACCCATCCACCTCTTGGGAGAGATCCATTTTTTGAGGTTATGGGAGTCAGGAATCAAAAGAAGTAAACATTTAGAACTAAACATCTAGAACCAACATTAGGAGACAATGGTAAGACATTTTCATGTGAAAAAGAAAATCTGGAAGATACATATGTTCAAGGCCTGGATGCTTAAGATGAATGTCTTTTAGCAAAGACACTGTAGTTCACACTTCATTAAATAGTACACAGTGGCCTTCTTTATGTTCTGGGCTCACTCTCCCAATAGGATCCTATGTGGGGATTTGTCAAATCCATCCGGAGATTAGATGGTTCTAATTATGGAGGAGAGCAACACTTAGAGCTCAAGAATGGAGTTCCTATTTTCAACAGATACTGCACTCATGCATTTATTTCTCAGGCACCATTCAGGCACATGCACATGGAGAGACACTGTGCATGTAAGGGATTGCATGCCCGCTCAAGTACACCCTTCCTGCAGAGGGTTCCAATTACGATGATTCTTTCAACCTCATCAGCTCTGGACAACTTCAGTTTGGTTGCAGTTTTAATGGAATGTGTCCTTTTAATTTATGTTCTTTTTTTCTGTTTATATGATGTTGGAGTTTGTGACAAATTCCAAGTGTCATACAAGGTCTTCTGCTTTTCCAGGGTTTTCTTGACTATCTGCTCTGCTTAGTTTCTCTTCGGGACACATCTGGTCATTATGGGCACTTAACAGTTTTGCTTTGGACACATCTATTCTTTGGTGCCTCTTTCCTGAGAAGCCTTGCTTTGGTTTGTGGAAAACAAACAAACAAGCACGCTTGATTGTATTGTGCTGCTGCTGAACGCTGACCATCTTCTCACAGGTACGAAAACTTCAGACTGTCCACTGTACTTCATTTCCAGCTTAACCTACTACCCATTTAAATCTCACTCCTAATCAGTCATTTGACATAAATTCAATACTAGGCTTGGCTTGACAGGCTCATTGTTAACAGTGACTAAGGCCACTTAAAAATTGTGCCCGTAACAAATGTCTTACCTTGGCTCATACCTGGACGATTCTATATCTATTGAATGCCTGATTCTTAAGGACATGAATCCATGTCCGTAGTAAACATTGCACTATAGTATGCAGTGGGATCGTAGTTGATTCCAATTGGTGTTCACCAATGAATTCCAACTGGTGTGTGCTTGGTAGACTGATGCAGTGGGCCAAACAGAAGTACTTCTTGGTTTACTAGCTGGCTCTCTGCTGGTGAACTAGCTTAAATGCTTCTTGGCTTGTCTTTTTCCATAGATTTGTTCATCTCTTTTTCTTATCTCTTATTCCTGGAAGTCATCATGACCCTCCCTTGGGATCTCTGAGCACTTAGAGCTCCAAGAACTTTCCTCTTTATGGTCAGAAAAAGAGTATGTTCATGAGCTCAGAACTTGGAGAGGGTTGCCTACGAGTGTGTCTTGGGCTTTTGCCTGATTGTTGATCAAGCTGTGAGGTGCCCTCCCTTATCATGGGAAGTTTAACACTAAGTAGGCCATGGGTTCATTTTCTTTGCAACAGATTCTTCTGAAATGGTCACAACAAACTGTTTAGATTACTTTGCAGTAGTTAACATGTTTAGCAAGTCATAGTTCAGCTACAGTGCCTTTGGCCTGATAAAGGACATCCATACTCTTCATTTGCCCTGACATTATGCATGTGTGTGCATGTATATGGTCTGCAGTAGTTACGGTGTAAGCTCGGGATACACCCGAGAAGGTAGATGGTAGCATGAGAGCATTTTTGCATTGGTGGAATTTATTTCAATACTTTCTCCTCCCTCTCTCAGAGTCAGATGGCACATCTGTGGAGATATTACCCCTTGTGTCCTGGCACTGGAGGAGATTGGTGAGGACACCTGGTTCCTTCCTGTTCATCACAGAGGGAAAGGCACAAGGGTTGTGAGCTCAGCGGTGAACATCTGAGTCCCATGGAGACATTTCAGCAAATATGCTGGGAGGGCATATGCTTGGAGTTATTTTTCCAGAGTTGGGAATAGAGCCAGAAGTACTTTATTTCACTCATTCCTTTGTTCAACATGATTTAGGTTGCTAATGTGTGTCATTCCTTGTTTTGAGAGCTGTGGGGGGTAGAAAAGAGATTTTTATAAGATATTTCTACCCTGGAGTCTGGGGAGACCACATACACACACACACGCACACGCACGCACGCGCGCGCGCGTGCTCCCCCCTCAGGAGTGACCTGAGGAGAGGAGTGAGTTTGACATAAGGAGTGAGGAGAAGCAGCCCTCGATGTTCATTAGATGGGGTGAGGGGGTACCATTTTGAGAGCTGCCCCCTGGATCCTGCCATGATCAGTTTTCAGCTCTACATTCATTCACAGGCCTAACTGGTCTCGCTGCTGAGTGATTTCGGCACCAAAAAGGAAAAGGAATATTCTGTTATGTCGAGTACCAGGAGCCTGGAAGGAGGAAGCAGGGGTCCATCCGTTTTGCATCAGTGTTGCAAGACTCAGACAGATATGCCTTTGTTAAATGCCTTTTGAATGTACGCTAGATTTTCTGGGGCTATGGCCCAGAAAAAGATGCGTTTGCTGCAAAAGGTACATTGGATGCAATAAACATTCTTGCCTAAATGAAAGCAGTAGATGTATTTACTCAGTGCTGAGTGACTCCAGCCCTTTGAAGGACCTGAAAGAGGTCCCAACTCCAGCCACAACTGTGCCTAGCAGGGATATAAACAGGAGGGGGTATCATGGGGAAAGAGAGATTTACTCAGAGGACCGAGTAAAATCTACACCAGGTGGTCAGGCACTAGAAGCTTTGGTTAGAGGCCCTTTCCCTGGGCCCTCATCCTCCCCCAGAAGGTGGGAGGATACTTGGAAAATAGGAAGGAAGAGAGCCAATGGCCAGGACTGCATTTTTGATAGATCCAAGTGTTCTGGAAAAGAAAGATGAGCGTCTCCCCCTTCCCCAACTGGGAGGTGGATCTCTAGGGTATGCAGTTTGTGATCTTTTATTCATGCACACAATCTGTTTGGCTCTGTCTTTGGGAAATTACTTCTATTTAGTGCTCTTAATTGCTTAAATTGCTGTGGGTTTGCTGCATTTAAAAAAAAATTCGGTAAAAGACATGAGGAAAGATTGACAGTAAAATGTTTATCAGGTGAAAATCTTCACAGATTCATGGACCCAGTTTTATCTTGCGAATACTGAATTTGGAGGCCCAGGAAACAGATGAGAAGCCATTGATTTTTCACTTGTCCACAAATAGCAAGTAATAGAAATAACAATCATGGTTACGAATTTTTGAGCAGCCACAATATGTTAAGCACTAAGGATTTTACATCAAATTCAACAGACAAAGTGAAAGAATCTATGATTCTGCTCCTGGCAACTCTGTAACTTCTAGGCCTTGATCTTTATGACCACTCCCAGTGCTCGGTGAAGCCCGCCCAGCCAAGCTAGGGAAAGTTCCAGGAAGATCCTGCCCTCTCACCACCTCTTGCTCTGTAATCCCTTTCCATTTTTATTCATGGCCATACCTTAGGAGGGAACTGAAGGGGAGAAGTTCTGGGAACCTCTTTCTAGTAAGCCAGGAGAACTGGCACTGGGCCTTAAACCTAAGAAAGTCAGAGCTGCCTAATAGCAGAGAAATGACCACAGCAGCTGCCACATGGTTGCCTTTGAACCTTGGCTCTGTTTCCCAGCTGTGACTCTTGACTCTTTGTGACTGTGCATCTAAGAGCATGTTCCTTTTTTTATTTACACTTGGTGTTACTTGATCTTGCTGACCCCTTTCCAGAAAACATCCGTATTGTTTGTTACAGCAAATCAGAAAAGTGACCTGTTCATTCTTTTATAGAGTTTTACCGGTTGCCTGTGGTGGGCGCATCATTGCAGAAGGGCTTAAAGCAAATGTTCTGAGCTGAAATGTCCAAACTTCTTTAGCACTGTTTGCTGGAGCAGGATTGAATGCTGTCTGTCTGGGGTTCCCATATCTGTGGACCACGTGATCATGATTCTGTTCCTGATCTAATCAGTAGTTTACAGAGCATGCTTGATCTCTGGAGACATTCCGTCTCTGAGGGGGCATTTGGGAGTTGGGTCAGGGGCCTTCGATTGACCCCATGATGTGGGCAGGACGAGTAGAGATGGGTACTGTATATGAGGAATTATCCTACATCCTACAGGAATCTCCAAAGTTTCAGTGGATGTTGATGTGTGTGAAAAAACGCTTGTTAATTAGCTGAACATAGATCTTAACTGTTCCACAACAGCATAAAGTGTCTTGTGTACCGTTCTGATCTGTACTGACTTTCTCAGGGACTGTTTCTACTGTGCAAATTTTGAGAAAAGATTGCATTTTATTACATTCAGAATTTTACCAGGAATTGTTCACACCGTTCTGATCATGGAAAAATCATTATCACCAATGGCAACGCCTCTCATGGTATCAGAGTTGCCTCACAAGACACCTGCAGCAGTCTGTGCTCACAGCTCTCTCAGTCCTGGTGAGTCTATGTGAAGACACAAGCCTCTGCCCATTCTTTATGTCTCCTAGGGAGGGATCCTTCTGTGCATTTGCAGTTGGAAAACCACATTATTTTGTGTGTTGTTTTCCATCTATTTCTCCCTTACTTTTATTTTATTTCTCCCTTACTTCATTATATTGGTGATTGTCTTCTCGCGTTTTAAGTGAATGCATCTTTTCTCCTAAGAAGGCAGGTCTGTTGTGAAATGAGTTAAGGTTGTACTTTATTGTGCTCAGAACTTTACCAAGAGTTTTTCACCACCTTGAAAAATGAGTGCACTGATAGAAACAGTCTCCGGTAATCGCAGTCATAAATACAAGATGCTTGAATCTGCGGCCTTTTTAGGTGTCACATTCATGATGATTCTTCCAGATATGGGGTGAACATCTAACGGCTTGATGTCTTCTAGTGCAGTTATGATCGCTTACATATGGAGATATGGATTTTACTGTAAATTATTTCCTTTAATGTCTCTACTTAGTTAGGACGATGTATTTCTCTTTTTAAAAATTATGTTGGTAGGATATATTATCCATGGCTTTTGCTTCGGGATAGTAAAGAGCATGACTAGAAGCTTGTTATTAAAAGGGGGCATTGGTTCTGACAGGGTTCTGATGGGAAGCCCTGAGGAAAAGCTTGGGTGCAGGCATTCCCTGGCGTAGAGAAGGGACTCCTCCATTGCTTCAAGCCGTCATGGGTCAGTGTGGGCATCTAGCTTTCTGTAGCCAGGTTTTCTTTCCCCAGACACCCACATGACTTGGCTCAAGGTCAACTAGGTAAATATCAGTTGGAAATTTGTTTACTGATAAGTTGGTCTAAAATTCAGCTTTCCAAGTGTTTTACTTTTCATTCAGGTGTTCTATAACCTTTTTTGTATTTTTTTCTCCTAAACACACTAGCACATTTGCCTTGCCATTCTCTCTCTCTTCCTTTATATATATATATATGTATATATAAAATATATATTTATATGTATATATTTATATAAATATATATTTTATATTTAAATATATAAAAATTTATATAAATACATGTATTTATATATAAACATATTTATATTAAATATATATGCACATATATACTTCTTTTTTTCTAATACGTTTGAGATTATGTGCACAATGATACCCCTCGAAGTACGTTAGTATGAAATTTCTAAGAAACAAGGACACTCTCCCCTAAAGCCATGCCACACTTCACCTTCCATGGTAAGGAAATTAACGTTGACATCTTACTGCCACATGCATATATCACCACAGATCCTATTCATGGACCTTGCACATCCCAATACTGTTATTTATAGGTGTAGTCAGCAACACTCATTTAGTTGTCATAACTCTCTAGTCTCCTTCAAGTTGATACTTTTTAAGAGGACAGGTAAGTTCCTTGGAAGACTGTCCCACAGATGGGTGTCATGTGGTGCCTCTTGTGAAGTATATCAGATGATGCAGTTCGGGGACCAGTGTCGCCATAGTGATGCTCTGTGCTTCTGGGTATACAATTTTGGAAGGCACATGATGTCAGTATCCCCATTCCTGATAAAGACAAAACATTGAGCTTTTATCACTCACTTAAGATTGTGACTGTCGGGGTGCCTGGGTGGTTCAGTGGGTTAAAGCCTCTGCCTTCGGCTCAGGTCATGATCCCAGGGTCCTGGGATCGAGTCCCGCATCGGGCTCTTTGCTCAGCAGGGAGCCTGCTTCCTCCTCTCTCTCTCTGCCTGCCTCTCTGCCTACTTGTGATCTCTGTCTGTCAAATAAATCAATAAAATCTTTAAAAAAAAAAAGATTGTGACTGTCAAGTTTCTCCAGTGGAGAGGGAATTAGTAGGTATTTTTAAGGGGTGGTTCTTTGAGACTGTGTGCATAAGCTCCTCCTTGTCAAAACTTCACCCTAGAGCATGAGCATCCTTTGCTGAATCTTGCCTGAATCAGTTCTTGAATGCCATTTTCTCCACGTAGGAGTTGGCAGTCTACTGTCAGGTAGAACTTGTATGTATGTGTATTCAAGGGTTTCTGTTTCAGTCAGTAGGTTATAATCCCTTACCATCATTATTTTGGTGCTCAGGTGTACTCCATTTGGCCAGTGGGACAGCTATCAAGATGGATCCCTATCTTTTGGATGTGTTCCTGTCATTCTGACACAAGGTGGTCAAGCTTGTATATTCCCTTCCCAAGCCCGGGAACCAGCCATTTTTTTCCCCCCCAGAGATTCTTGATTTCCTTTAGAAACCGTGGTCTGATACTGGATGCGCTCATTGCTACTGGTTTCTCTTGCTTCCAGGCCTGTCAGAGAGGGCTAGAATATTTAGCTAGCTAGCTGCATATCTATATCTGTTTCTATATACATACATATTTATCTGTCTATTAGGAACCGTAAGTTCACATCAGTATCCCTAGATTTAGCCCAACATCATGTGGATTATTCTAACATTCTCATTTCCATATTTGTATCCCCATTTTCAGTAGAAGGAAACCTGGTTTGCATATCTTAATTTATTTACTTATTTTCTCAGTCACCTTGTATGTAACTAATCTCTCAACCACAGGAGCATTCTCTTTGGCTGAGCACTGCAAACTCCCACTGCTCCTTCCATGCTGAGAGATTGTTTCCTCCTCCAGCTCTGGTTGATGCCACCTGAGGGGTTGCCTATACTGATGTTTTTGAGGTTATGTGGAAAAGAAAGGTTATATCACCTGTACATTTTATTTCAGAATAATGGGGTGGTGTTGGAGGAGGTCATCCAGAGGACATGACCTCTGGTTGACCCATGAGCCTGATCTAGGCAGTAGGAGTCTCCTGCCTCCTTTGTCCTTGGAAACTGCCTTCTGCCCACTGTTCCCATAGCCAGAGCCATTTTCAAGGACGCAATCTTGAGGGAGCATGAGATTGTTGAGACTATCTGGACAGTATGTCCGATGAACCCAGTTAATGCCTGGGTTCACTGGGTATGAACTTTTAAGATCCTGGCCTGCAGGCCTATAGATCTCCTCTAGCGGTGTCCAAGACAAGCCTCTTAGGTAAGTTCCCTTGAGTATTAAATCTACCACCTCCAAGGATGGAGTGGCCTGCCTCTCTCTCCCCTCCCTCCTTGCCCTCCCGTGAGGGGGGTCAGCTTGCAAACCAACAGGCAGTTTATCTTTATAATGATATATAATAAGAAGTATTTATTTTTAATGATAACTCTTATCAATTTTCCTTTCTGCACTCAAAATTGTTTCTCATGTATCATATCTTCCATCTGGTTTCAATTTTCTGTCTGAAAAGTGACTTTATTTTGCCTTTTTCCTGAAATAAGAGTTAAACTGGCTATAAACACTGCGAAGTGTTTCTCCTTCCACCTTTTGAGTATGTTATTCCTTTCTCTTCTGGGATTTAGTTTTGACTTTGGGAAGCCTGTTTTCAGTCAACATGTGATAGCTTTCTTTTCAAAGATAGGTTTTAAGATTCTTTGTATTACCGGTACTGTTCTGTAGTTGCACTATCTTTTTTCTAGGTATAGGTTTATTTTTACTTTTCCCCTTCTATAAATTGAGGACATTTATTCTCAAGATTTCTGTCTTTCTCAGGGTGCCTGGGTGGCACAGTCGGTTGGGCATCTGACTCTTGGTTTCAGCTCAGGTCATGATCTCAAGGTTGTGAGACTGAGCCCTGCCTCAGGCTCTGTGCTTGAAGATTCTCTTCCTCTGCCCCATCCCCTTCCCACCCCCTGCCAGCTCTCTCTCCCTCTGTGTCTCTCTAAAACAAATACATAAATCTTTAAAAAAAAGATGTCTGTCTTCTTCTACTTCTGGAAAATTCCCAGGTTTCAAATATTGCTTCTGTACCACTGCCTCCGTCCCCTTCTTCCGGAGTGCTCATTCAGCCTGCGTTTGCACCTCTCCCTTTAGTCCATCTTTCTTGGGTAATCTTTCTTCTCTCTTACCTTTTTCTCTCTGTGCCTGCAGCCTCTGGCTGCACTTCTCCACACCATCTTTGCCTTTGCTACTTTCCTTCACTTCTGTTTCAGAGTTCCGGTTTCTCTCATTTATCCATTTAAAAATGCTGCTTCTATCCGTTACTCTTATTTTCATTTCTAACACTTCTTACTGATTTATTTTCATATCATGTTCTCATTTCACTTTTGCCTTCTCACTATAGAACAAGAGTTCATTGAAAGGATGTTATTCTTTCATTAATCCACCTAAACATGCTTATTTCCACACTTCAATAAAGGGATATAGATTGATTTTGTGTTTCAATTGCTCATTTTGTTTGCTTGCTTTCTTAGTGTAATATTTCTTTACCTGGTTTGGAGTTTTTGATTTATGGCTTCATTTTGAGGAGGGAGATCCTATTGGTTCTTCGTTAGTCTCTATCTTTTTTCTCCTGTGCAGGCTCACTCCTAGCTGAGTGGTTATGTGGTTGCCATTACGTCATTGCAATCCCTGATCCTGAACAGATCCTGCAGGGGTGGTAGTTGTTTCCAGCCCAATTATATATAATCAGAGACCTTATTAGCCCTGTTCCTGTCACTAGTGGGTGCCTTGCTTCGTTCTTGATTCTGGGCTGGATTTGTATTTCTGTGCCTCCCAGAGTACATGGGAGTAATTCTTTCCTGCTTCCTTTCTCCAGTACTGTGTGTGCGTGCCTGTGTGTGTGTGTGTGTGTGTGTGTGTGTGCGTGTGTGTTGGCCGGGATCTACCCCCAGCTTTAAGCAGTGAGCCTGCTTCTCACCTCTTGTTGTCCCAGAGGAGTTGAACTCTGGGTCACCGCAGTCTTGGTCTGGGCTTGTGATTTCGGAGCCCTTGATATTTTGGAATTGCTGTTCTATTTCTGATCCATTAAGATATTTACTTGTTTCTGTGCCTGGCGTATTTCTTTGGTTGTTTTAAATAGACCATTGCTACATGTTTGGAGCCAGAGTGGTAATGTCAAAATGTAAATTTACTAAGCTATTTGGATTGAAAGTTTCTTACTTCCATTAAGCAGGAGTAACCTTCCAGTAGGATACTTTTTAACTTCAGAGAAGCTGCTGGCACACATTCTCTGCTCAGAGCATTGAGAGATTTTATCCCCATCCTTCACTGATTAGCAGATTCCCAATAAACACCACTAAGTTGGACCTTGCCTGTTTTTCAGTGCAGGGAATTTTCCATGGAAAGTTGCTGCCTCTAGGTGCCTTTCATTGTGGTTCATGTGTGTAAAAACCTCCAGTTTATTTCCCTTTCTTGGTGGAGCACCAAGGGCACACTTGACACATGTATTCTTAGTTATAGAAGGAAACTGAGATGTGTAAACCCAGCATCCCTCCCCGAACTGGCATACACGGTAGTGATTTTAGCTAGGGAAGGCAATTGGATTTTTCAAAACCCATGCAATGGTTGCCCAAGGCAATCTTTATAGATCCTAAAGAGCAATATGACCCTTGCTGACATCAGCAGAGTTACAAAGTTTCCTTACTATCAAGTCCAAATTGACCTCCTTGTAACTGCTACCATAATGATATTCCTGGCTTGGGAGCTGTGGAGACATTGGAAGACATTCAGTGTTTTACATTCTGAGTTTTCTTCTTTGGGTTAAATTCCCCTATTTCCTTTAGCACTGGCAGCTATAGTTCAGATGCCTTATTCTGTGGCCACCTCATTGATAGGTGTTGGGTGTTTCTTGGCCATTTGTTTGGGTCACCTGCTTATGCAAAGGAGCAGGCAGTGCTCTAATTTTTAAAGGATGAGAGTGGAAAGTCCCGTTTGGTATTGTGTTTCCCTGCTCCCTTCAGCTGGGAAGACAAAGGATTCATTTGGCTCTGTGGCTGGCTTCAAGGGTTGGTGGGATGGTGTGATTACAGTTGCTTGTAGCCTGGGTTGTTCAGGCCATGCTTCCCCCGGGCACGTGTCCACAATCCAGAGCTTCTCTTTTGGGTGGGTAAGCAATTCAAGCAGTTCTGCAATCCCGTCTTGTTCCTACTGGAGCCTGGGAATTGTTGCTTGCAAACCCCTTCTGTAGACAGGGTGATGGGGTATTGATTGCTGAACAGGTGGTAGGGGTATAGTTTGATTTTTAGATATAATTCTTTTTTTCTGCCTTTTGGCTTGTGGCTGGAAGGTTTTATGCTACATGTAACCTTATTGCGGGGGTAATTTTGATTTCAGTGCTTGCCAGTAGTTTTCACTTCTATTGTTCCTTTTTTTCTTTTCTTTTTCTTTCTTTCTTTCTTTTTAAGCACAGACTGACATGGTACACTGGGACCATGTGATGATCAGGCCAAGAAAAACTGTGATGTGACTTGCTAAACTGGGGATATGCAAAGAATGTATTTTCATTGAGGGACCTAAGTGAACCTTTTATGGAAATGTTTCACAAAGCATGCTTCAGGGAATACTGCAACCCTTTGAGATACTTTGTCAATAAGGGGACTCCGTGGTCATATTATTTGCAAGTGATGTATAATATACCTCCTTCTTGGGGAGAACTTTTAATCTGACCACGTGGAAGGCTGTGAGGTTTTTAGCAGCAAAGGAATATTTTTAACTTTCTTTAATTTGACATTGACCATGCTTATTTGGCCATGAAAATCCTGGAGGAGAAAACTTTGGTGCCCATTAATATCTTTGGAAATCGTCATGCCGTTGGACACACTCTGGGAAATGCTTTGCTAAGCTCTGTGCTGTAGCTACGAATGTGTGTGCTCTGTGCCCACACTCACATGCATGCCAAATACCTCTCTTGTGCCTCTGCTGTCCAAAAGACATTTTCTTGTCTCTTATTGGGCAATTCATTGTACAATTCATCCTAAAGGGGATAGCACCAACCCCATAGAAGTATGGTCCCTGAGTGAGATGATGTTGAGCAGTTTGGGTCAGGAATTGGGGAATGGCAGAGAGGGAATATCTCAAAATGAGGTGGAGCTCATCATAGTGCCCTCTGGTAGAACTGTGAAGTGGAAATTTGGTTCACTGGAGGCAGCCAATTTGGCCAAGTCAAGGAGGAAAAGAATTAATGCATAGAAGATGGGTGGAGAGCAGGCATATTCCATGTGTTGGGTGACACATGAGGGAGATGTGCTGACAAAGAAAGAACATTGCTGTAGACAGGCGGATTAGAGGATAGCTAACGAAAGACGCTCAATCCTCCCTACAGAGCTTGAACGAGATGTGAATGGTGTTCAGGACCCCCCTAAAGACCTCCAGGGAGGGCAAGCTAGGATGTAAATAATTTTCATGGACTTTGATGGACCAGGACCCCTTTGTCTGCTGTCAGACATATTTGGGGTGATTCCAAGGCTGTAGGGATGGAGGATGGGGACAGTTTGGGAGAAGAACTTGGTGATTACAAAGGATAGAGAGAAGAATCCAGATCAAATCAACTTTTAGGATTAGAGTGACTGGGATCCAGGTGTTTCTGAAGGGTATACTTCTCCTCAGGTCTCATAAAAATTGGTTTCCCCTCCCTCCTTGAAGCAACACTGGGGTTGTCAATGAAGTTCTTAGCTGGAGGCTACCCAATCACCATCCAGTCATTAGGAGATAAAAACTATCGATCATTATTTGTCTGCTGCTTGTTGGAACCAGCAGGCCTCCTGCTAATATCTTTATCCACTTCTAAGGCTGTCAGCCTATTGACTTTTTTTTTTTTTAAACCAGCTGATTGGAGTGTGAGATGCTGAAATTACTTTTAACCAAATGATGGGAAATTTGAGCATGGAACATCTGTAGCGGAGCATTCAGAATTTATGGTGACTCTTTTCCAGTCTAGTCAAAGGGGGGAGGGGTGGCAGTGAGAGGTCTGTCTCTTCTGTTTACCTTTTGAGCTCCTTGCTTGAGAAAAGCCCAAAGCACAGAGAAAGTCAGAATGAAGAAGCAAGGTTCAGCGAGTAATCCAGAACTGCCTACATGACCTCCTTGGCCTTGGTTTACTCCTTTGGGCAAGGAGTTATTTGGCACCAGAACTTGTCTTATGTTCTGAGGCTGTGGTAATGACAGGGCAGCACATGGCTTCTCTGCCAAGGCTGCTGGACCCCTGGGGTATGCAAAGCACAGAGACGACCAAAGCAGCCCTTGGTCTCTGGTTTTCTGTAGTGAGAGCCTCACCGTAGCCACCCGCAGGGAGTTCTAACATGAGCAAGTACACAGGACCTTTCCTGGGGCATGCTCTGATAGGAAACACAGAGGTCGCTGGCAGAGGCAAAAAGGCCAAAGGTACAGAAGATGTTTTTCTTTTTGAAAATTAATTACATGTCATCAGAGAGCAAAGAGTAGCCTCATGAGGGAGATCTCTCAGTGGGAGATTCATCAACTAAATCATCAATGTTTTAACAGAGGCTTCTGGGGCTCAGACCTAGGCAGGTAGAGGAATGACCTTGATGACAGGGTCCCTAGTCTCGGGATCACTGCTGGGGACAATGGTTGAAGCTCTTTTATGGGTGCTGGTCACGCTATGTGTTTTAAACAACTTTATTAGGGTATAACGGACATATAATAAACTTCCCATATTTGAAGTATGTAATTTGATAAGGCTTGACTGATATGTACACTCATGAAACTATGCCTAGTCAAGATAATGAAATACCTACCATCCACAAAAGATCCCTGGAGCCTCTCTGCAACCCCTCATTCCCGCCAATTGTCAGCTCCCCATCTCCTAGTAACTGGTGATCAGCTGCCATGATAAATTTGCATTTGTGAGTATTTCGTATGAATGGAATCTGACACCAAGTACTATTTTGCTTTTCCCACAAAGCATAATTATTTTGATATTCAGCCATGTTTTGTGCGTATAACTAGTTCATTTCTTTTATTGCTGAGTAGTGTACCATTATATGGATAAACCATCATTTGTTTATCTCTTTACTAGTTGATGGGCATTTGAGTTTTTCCAGTTTTTGCTCTTACAAATAAAGCTGTTATGAACATTTGTGGACAAATTTTGCATGTATACTTAATAGCACTGTTCAGGTTTTCCATGTTTTTCCCAATTACTTTTTGTACTGTTCTATCGGTTTTTGGGAGATGAATGTTGAAAACTCTGACTGTAATTGTGGACTTGTCTACTTCTTTTTGAAGTTCTATCAGTTATTTTCATGTAGCTTAAAGCTCTGTTATAAATTGCATAAACATTTAGGATTGTTCTAGGAACCTGGTGAATTGACCCCTTTATCATTTTGACATGATTTTCTTTAACTTTGAGAATATTCAGTGCTCTGAAACCTAGTTCATATGCTATTAATATAGCCATTCCAGCTTTCTTTTTATTAATATTTATATAGACATACATGTGTAAATGTATAGGTAATATATATATTCCATTATTCTACATTTAACCATTTATGTTTTTATATTTAAGTATTTTTATGACAGCATAAATTTGGTCTTATTTTTTGGAATCTGAAAATCTCTGCCTTATAAAATATTTTTATTTTGAGATAATTGTAGCCACATACACAGTTATAGGAAATGATATAGATAAATCCTTTGCTCCCTTTGCTCAATTTCCTTTGATAACAATTTGAAAACTGCAGGACAGTACCAAAATCAGGATATTGACATTAATACAATCATCAGACTTGTTCATATTTCCTGTTTAGCTTGTACTTATTTATGTGTGTGTGTGTATGTGTGTGTTCCTCACTCAGTCAAGATGTATAAAGTTCAATCAACACAAAGATCTTTCATGTTTCTCCTTCCTCTGTTCCACCCTGCCCCTGTTTTTAATCCCTAATAACTACCAGTCTGTCCTCAATTTCAGACATTCAACCTTTTACCATAAGTACAATGTGAGCTGTGGCTTTTTTTTAGTAGATGCTCTTTACAAGGTTGAAATAATTCCTAATTTGCTGAGAGTTTTGATTGTGAGTGGATATTGGACTTTGTCAGACATTTTTTCTGAATCATTTCAAATTATCATTTGAAAAATCATATCTGATTTTTTTTATTTAGCATGTTGATATAAGCTATTGATTGATTTTTCAATGTTGAGCCAACCTTGCATACTTAGAATAAATCCCATTTAGTCATGGGACATAATTCTTTTTATACATCATTGGATTTGATTTGTTAATATTTTGTTGAGGGTATTTCTATCTAAATTCACTTGAAATATTGGTGTGTAGTTTTCTAATTTGTCTGGTTTTGGTAATCTCTGCCTTTCAATTGTAGTGTTTAGATCCTTTATATTTAATATGACTATTGATATGGGTAGGTTTAAAATCTATCATCTTGCTACTTGTTTTCTATTTGTTCCATCTATTTTGAGTTCTCCTTTCCCTCTTTATCTACCTTATTTTTGATTAACTGAACAATTAATTTTTTTCTACGTTGTCTCTCTTGTTGTTCAAAGTATAGCTATAGTTTGTCTAATTATTCTAATGGTTTCTTTATAAATTATAGAACACATATTTGTGTTAACATGGTCTACTTTCAGGTGGTATTATATTATCTCACATGTAGTAAAAATCCTTATAACAGTAAAGTCCAAGTCCCTTGGACTTTCAACTCTACCTGCTTGGCTCAGGCTATGTGTTGGTCTTTGCCTAGGTCCCTCTCTTTGAGTCATGACATAAGGACTCTCTCAAGGCAGTAACAGGGACATTTATAAGGCTCTACTCATTTGTTCTTCCTTTTTTTAGGGACCACTGTCCTTCATTCTCTGATGTATTGAATCTTGAAAACCATTGCTTCATATATGTTGCTTTCTTGTTTGCTCTTTTTGTTTGTTCAGTTTTTTCAGGCAGGAGGATAAATTTCATTCCTCTTACTCTATCTTGGGCAGAAGAAGAAATTCCATACTGTGGTTTTAATGTGGATTCTATAAACTTCATATTAGGGTCAAAGCACTAATCCTTTTGTTACATTCTCTGTTGTGGATCATAGAGAATGACCACAGAGAATCAAAGCATCCAGGCTATGTGACATGTATTAGGTCTTTCCTTTCAGAAAGATCCAGCCCACATGCTGGAACTTCATGGCATGACAGATGTTTGTGTGTGATGGTAGAACGCATTCTCCAGAAAGAAGAGGTGATTTGTGCAGAGGACTTTTGTTATATGTATATTTTTCTTCATCTCACTTATATCTCTATGAATGAGACCAAAATCTAGGATCATGAAAACTCCATTTCACATTTATCAAATAAACAACTTTACACCAAAGGCAAAGGTAATTGGAGAGAAGAAAGGGCATCACATGCTGAAAGATTCACATAGTCTCAGATTCAGAGGGTCCTCAAGAATAGCCCCCTGCTTCTTTTTATATATTCTGGCAACTCTGAATATTACAGACTTATCCAGGGTCTTGTAAAGAGTAACCTCAGTTCTCTTTCCATGTGTAATAGACACTTACTTTTGCAATGATTCTGTCTGCAGTATTCCTCTCTTGCTCATTTTACTGTCTCTGGGGTGATATCCTTCCCCCTAGCTTTGCCTGTCTTCTGATTTAACTGGTGACATGTCCCCTAACGGCTTTCAGGACATTCGGCATTTCTGGGTGAGGGCAAAACATACTTTCCTCGGAAGTTTCTCTGGGAAAGCTTTAGAACTATACAATTAACAGTTTCCTCGTTCATTTCCATCCCCTTGTGGTCCTGGCCTCTGACAGTGGATAGATGGCTGTATCATAACACTCCCTTCACATCATTTGTCACGTCTTGGCACCGTGACAACAGCTTCTCTGTTTCTAGAAGGCCAGGAGCTAGAATGTCAGGCAGGGAAACTAAATAACTTTTCACCCTTAGGACATAGTTCCTTCTTCAGAGAGCTGCAGGCCACTGAGGGCTGGTTTAAGGCCGTTGAGCTATTGAAGCATAGAGCATTTCTACCACCCTGGAACGTGACTGTGAAGGCTTTATTCTGACCATGCCTGGTCCTAGAAAATTGATTTGGAAAAATGACCTGGAAGCTTTACAGACAGTGGGATCTTTCCTCTTCCCTAAAGCAATGAGCTACAGTGCTCTGGCCTCTTTCAGCAAGGTGCTGTCTGCTAATGGAGAATTATGGAGAGCCAAGAGCAACTGTCATTAACAGGGCAGAGACTTTGATTTGGAGTATAATAATAACCATGTTAACACCAGACATCTTTACAGGGATTGCTTTGAGGCAGGCACTGTCCTAGGTCCCATAGGTGTATTAGCTTATGGAATCTTTGCAACAGCTGTTCCAGGTAGGTAGTGTTATTATCTCTGTGTTACAGATGAGAGAGCTTAGTGACTTATTCCAAGTCACTTGGCTAACAGGTAGCAGAACCTGGATTCAGACCCTGGCATTCTGACTTGAGAGCCTGTGCTCTTAATCTCAGTACCATACTGCCTCTGATTAAGAATATAAAACTCCTCTTCCTTATCAAATCACAGCATGGAGAGAAATGAGCTTTTAGATAAGAAAAGGTGGACTTTGGTAGCAGAATAAAGAGGAGAAATGCTTTCGTCCATAGAATGAAATGGCTGTTTAGTAGGTGGTGCAGACTTGGTCCTGCAGGGATTTCTGTAGACTATTTTTCTATGCTTACTTGATTTAGATTCAACATGTGACTTGTTCTGGCCAATGAAATGTGGGCAGAAGTAATATGGCATAAGGTGGTTAAGTAATTCTGTGATTTCCTCTGGTCCCTTCCTCCCCATCTGCTGGCTTGTGACCAACTTGAAGGACAACCTCAACTCTGTGATAAGGTAGAACCACAGGAGAGGAACCGCTCAGGTCCCAGAACCACTCCTTGGAGGAAAGCTGCTGAGGAGAACTACCAACCTACGTGGAACTTGGAGTGAGTGAGAAATAAACTGATAATTGTGTTGTTCAGTCATTGAGATTTCAGGGATTTTTTTCTTCTCGCAGCAAAGACAAACCTGTCCTGATTAATACATAGGCTTCCATGTCCCAGCTGCCTTGTGCCTTTTCTGCTCGAAGGCCCTTTGTCTTCAGATCTTAGGAGACATTGCCTGAGCAGCTAGGGAGGAGACATTTTATGCCAGGAACAGTTCAGCTTTTTCCAACCTTTTGGTGTCCCTTCTACAGGAGATACAAGATACAGGGAAGAGATCTTAGTTTTCTCATAAACAAAATGGGTGGAGGGCACTATGTTATCTCTAAGGGCTCACTGATTTATAGTCATGTATCAGGCTGATAATACGAATTTTTTTTTTGGCTGCTTGGAATTCAAGCTGATGCCCCCAAATCCAATAAAAAGGTATGCCAACTACCCACACAATTTAAAGTGATAGGCTGGCTATCCTAACGGGCTTTAAAAAGAGGTGATGCAAACTCTTCTGTCAGCATTAGCTCATCACCCATCTCCGGGGTATAAAGAAAAAGAGGTGGAAGATAGGAGGACAGGACACGATGCCTTTGGAGAAAGTTGTCGATACATAGTGACTTGTTCTCTGTACATCCCAAGTCGTAAGGAGGGGTGGAGACTTTTCTAATCAAGGGGACAGCTTAGGAAGCTTACCTGTGTTATCTGGTCTTTGGTGGACCCAGAAAATGGACTATTGGTTAGCTTGGGTGGAGATAGCAGAGAGGAGAGAATCAGAATTGCTTTGGGAATAGCCTGCCCTTCCAGTGTGTGACCAGGCCTGTGAAGTGAATTTCCTGCAGGACAGAGGAAATTCTGAGGAGGAAGTGTGCCTAGGGTTCAGCTGCCCACAAGGACCCATGGAGAGGTGAGGGGACCTAGGAGTGGGGTAGACTACAAGGTGCTGATGCCTGAGGGAGTGCTGAGGGTCACAGGAAGCATTGTTTTTGCAAGAGATTGAAAGATTGGGGTCTCCAGAAAAGCACCCCATGAATAAAATAATTAGCTTTGGATGATATGCCCAGTATTCCAAGAGTACTGATGCTGAATTTTATCTGCACCATTCCAGGAAGACCTTTCCTGCCCCTTTCTTTCCCTTTCTCCCCCTTGTACTCACTCCTGTGGGGCCACAAGTAAGCAGGGCAAAAAGAAAGAGCCAAGGAGCTCACTTTGCCCTCAGGCCTCCAGGGCCACCATGGGCCTGACCAACGCAATTATAAACCAGAGGAGATCTTAGAATTTTAATATTACATAGGACTGGATTCCTTAATGTGCTCTGTAGAGGAGGTTATTTGCTTTTTTATCCAAGCATTAACAGAAAACGTTATGAGACTTATTGGCTCTTCATTCAGGAGCAGGGAGGCGTGACCCCACAGAATAGGTTGAAAGGTGGCAGCTGTGACAGAGAAGTCAGGTCTTGTTGCTTGTGCCCTGTGGAGTCTGGTTCATTCATTAATCAGTCAAACGTATGTAGTGTCTTACTTTCTGAAATATATCCATTTGCATTATCTTTTTGGTACTTACCTATCACCTGGTTGGGTGTACATAATCTGGACATAACCCATTTGTGCTCAGCTATCACTTCTGTGATATTTCCCTTGCTGGGCCTCTGATATGGACACTGCTATGTGGGGACTGGTTCCTTGTAGCCTCTGGTGCTGACTGCTGCTGCTCTCATATTTGGACACTGCAGGCCATGAGCAGTTCTGGGAGATACCTGGGAAGTCTTCGGAGCACCTTGGAAGCTTGCCCCACCTGACTTCCCTGGGTATCTAGAGAAGAGAAAGTGTTGTGCATCCAGTTGGTCAGAATGGTTCAGGGCAGAGGATACTTTGTGTTGCTAGGACTCTCCCTAACCCTTATCATCTGCCTCCCACTGCTTGCCACTCATGACCCTCCTTTCTCTGTGCACCAGAGCCAGCCTTTTCATGATTCCCATTAATATCCTGCATTCACCCACCTCTGAGGCTTTTCTCAAGCTTGTCTCTGTCTTAAATGCCCTCCTTCTATCTTCATTGTCTATATCTTGACTTTCTCCCAAGTCACGTCAAATTACTCTATCACCCCCACAGCCCCAACAAGCCTTTTCTGATGCCTCAGAGGAGAGCTGCTTCTGTCCTTAGTCCTACAGTGTGTTTTTATGTCTCTGTGTGGTCCCCATGGTCATGGTGGCCAGATCATGACATTGGTGATGGTTTTGTCTCTCTTACTAGTTTATGAGATCTCAGAATACAGAAAAATGGCTCTGCTCATTTCTATATCATCCCTGGAGCCCTGTGGGTACTCATTGAATATCTGTTTAGTGGAATTAAATGGCAAATGACCAGTTATGTGTGAATTGTAAAGGATGTGTGATCTGGCATGTCAAAAATATCTTTAAAAAATGTGGGGCTCGAGTCTTAGCTCATGTTAAAGTGCACTGAAGTGTTTCATTTCATGACCCAAGTAGTCCATAGAAAATCCAGGTGTTCCATTCTATTAATTTATAGTCTTACCCTGTGAATCCTCTGTGAACCCAGAGGGGCAAATATGTGCATCCTGATTGGAAAAAGAATGGACAAGTTGTTGATCTGGTTAATATCCTCCATAACCACTCTTTTGCCAGGTAAAGAAAATGTGAGTTAATTGGAGAAATACAGGTCAGGTTGGGGAGGGTAGGGGCAGGTATTATAATTCTGGATCAAGAAGGGCCCCCAGTATGACAGAGGGGAGATTTATGTAGTCTGCACAGGCCTGGGGCCATTAAGAAGTGGTTCTCAGAAGGCTAGGTGAGTTTTAATTCATATACAAGTATGGCAGCTTAAGAATGAATCAGGGAATGGTTTTGAGCCAAGTAGTATTTAGGGTGACCTAAATGTCAAGGATAATGGTTTTCCATTTTGCTGGGGGTGTGGGATGCTGGGTGGATCTCCTATTCAGTACAGAGGGATAATAGGTGTGAAGACCTCAGCATCCATATGACAATTGCACCCAGTTGGGGTCGGCCCTTTCTTTGGGGGTGGGCGAGGCACTACAGGCAGAGGGCTGGCAATCTGCCAGGTACATGGCTTCCGTTTTAACAGGGTCAAGCTCTGCTGTTTTGCTCGCCTACTGTTCCTGATCATTTTTCTCTTCTGCCTTTTATTTTTCCCCCAGACCTTTTGGTACCCAATGATTTTTGATTAATTTATTTACCATCGTTGGGTGATTGATGTTGTTTGGTGCTGGTACTTTGTAACTTTCCAATTCTTCTGGTTGTCAATGTGACAGCCTCTTGATGATTAATTAGACCACGTCCCTTGCTCTTTTCATTCTCCCTGTGCGCCAAGGCTCCTGGTTTTCAGCAAATATAAATATTTCTAAATGCAGATTTAATGATTGAGAACACTCAACAAAATCCAGAAAGATCTATGATACTTTCATTCTTCTTTACCTTCCTACTGAAGTATAATACATTGTGTTTTTTCTCTCCCTGTTCTTTAAATTTTGGGAATCCTCTTGCCTTTATTGGGAATTCTCAAAGCTATTTTCCTACTCTTCTGGTGTTTCCATCTACACATGATTCTCCTGTCTCATTTTCTCATCTTTCGTCCATCTCAGTTTAGGTGAACTCACTTCCTTCTACATAATACATAAGCTGGGGATGGTAGGAAGAACGGAAACTGGTATTTGTTAAATCCCTATTGTTTTCCTCGAACTATGAGAGACACTTTTCTATCAGGGTCATAAAATATTTATTGAGCACTTATTATGGGCCAGAAACCCCCCCTAGAACCTCCATACAAGAGAGTCATCTTTATTTCTATTTTATAGACAGGAAGCTGAGGCTTTGGGACAATAATCAAGGTGCTTTAAGTCATATAGATAGGAAATGGCAGAGCAGAGATTTGAATGCAATCTTTCTGATTTATCAACTTGTAATATTTTCTGACACTATCTGGATAGGTGAAGGATTCCTAGAGCCCCAGAATTTAGAAGAGACCATAAACTTTATCTATACATTGGTTCTCAAACTTAGGTAATTAGAACCCTGCTTGATCAGCTACATAAAAATCCCTTGGAATGCTTTCAAAACACAAATTTCTGGGCCTTTCCACAGTTGTTGAAGAAGTCTGGATTGGTCCAGAACTGTGTATTTTTAAAACACTGTCTACATTATTCTGAATCTTAGGTTAATGAACTGGTGCTATCAACCAATTATTACCTAGTGCAGGACTTTTCTTGGCAATCTTCACTGAGAGATGTGCATCCAGCTTTGGGGTAGGGCTCACTGCCCATGTAGTAGCTTCCATGAGTGAGCAGCCCTCAGTACTTCTGGAACATTCTTCCTCATGGTGCTCTGTCACCAGTTCTGTCACCAGAGTCTGTGATGCAATATAAATGCTCAGCACCGGTTATTAAGAGCTCCCTATGTGCCAGAGACGTGGTAAATGCTTTAGCTCTCTTGGGCCACTCAACCCTGTAAGGCTGGCATTCTTCTTCCTAAATTGCAGAGGAGATCATTTCATTCTGGAGGCACAAATGATATGTTTATTCTACCTATTGTCATCATCTTTTCCAGATATTTGCAGAGAACGTCCTTCCCAATCTCCCCACACTTTCATAATTTAATACGATAAGAAATTGAACTGGGTACTGACTTCTTCCAAGGCAAGGTGCTAATATTGCAAATATGAGGAAGGTCTTTTACCTTGAGGTTCTGCAGTCTAGTGGGAAAGACCAGCATGGACTCTAATGTAGTTTAATGTGTGAACCTTGCTTCTCTAAGTGGACAAAGGGTCCTTGAGGGCAGAACCTGTATTCTTCCCTTTTCTTCCCTGCAGTCAGAGGGTTGAATTTATGATGAGGAATCAATAGAGATACATTGTCATGGATTGATTGAGACTCCTTTTTTTTTTTCTTTTTTCTTTTTTTCTTTCCGTGTTTCCTGAGTGATTCAAGCGATTGGGCAGAGAAGAGGGTCTGAGGCTGCCTTGAATTTCTGAAACATATGCCTTTGAGATGGTTCATGAATTTCTTTGGAGTCCACACATCTGTGGATGTGGGGAATGTCTCCCTTGGAGAAAATAGCTGTGATGGTTAATTTTTAAACTTGACTGGGCTGAGGGATGCTCAGATAGCTGGTAAAACATTATTCCGGGTGTGTCTGTGAGGATGTTTCCAGAAGAGATTAGCATTTGAAACAGTAGACTGAGTAAAGGAGACCCACCCTCACCAGTGTGGGTGGGCATCATCCAATCCACTGGGAGCCCAAATAGAACAACAAGATGAAAGGAGGACAGATCTGCTTTCTTCTCTCAAGCTGGGCCATCCATCTTCTCCTGTTTTCAAAAATTGGAGCTCCTGGTTCTCTGACCTTCAGACTCTGAAGTTAACACTTGTGGTCCCTCTTCAGCCTCCCTTGCAGAGCACCCTCCCCCAACTTTTTCATGCCATCAGACTTGGATTGAATTCTTTCTTGGCTCTCCAACTTGCAGATGGCATATCATGGATATCTCAGCCTTCATAATCACGTGAGCCAATTCCTGTAATAAATCTCCTTTTACATACCTATATGTTTCCTAGTGGTTCTGTTTCTCTAGAGAATTCTAATAATAATACCTGCCCACAATGTCCTAGCTCAGTAGATGAAAATATAGGGTTTATAACCAAGACCATGTGGACATCCTATCTACATTGTTGACTTTCTCCATGATCTTGGATCCGTCCTGACTCCATGCCCTGACTTTTTCCATCTGCCAAATGGGAATACCAATTCCTTATTAGTTCTTGAGGATATCTAGAAGGAAAGTATTAGTTATTATTAATATATTTCAAACTTTGTGGTGACACTAGCTGCATAAATATAGATCTTTCTTGTTTTAAACAAGTGATGCTAAACAAAAACCAAAGAATATTAAATTATGAATTACAGAAGAGATAAATTATGGAGGTAGTTATTATTTAAATTGCAGAAATATTTCTCATTTTCAGCCCAGGGTTCTTTCACAAAGCAATCTGTCTTGTGCTTTTAAAAAAGTAATTCAATTTACCAAAATTTGATTTGCATGCAACTTTTTAGAAACATTTATCATGTAAAGTGAGACATCATCTGACTAAATTAGAGAATTTACCAATATGTTTTGGCTTAAGATGAATATCACTTCCTCCAAGGATGTGAATATTGGCAAATTGAATTTCACTTCTCTGCTTCTCAAAGTGAGACTATCCAAGTCCAGTTTTGAAGCATCTGGTCTGAGAATTAGTAGTCATGGTGGAAATACTTGGATTCGTGCTCTAGATCTGTCTGTACATCACACATGTCTCAGGGAGGTCAACCTCGCGAGGCCTCAGTTTGCTCATCTGGAAAATGAGATTGTTGGAGTTGATGGTCCCTCCCAGCTTTTGGGCTCATTGGTAGTGCTCAGTGCTCACCGACAGTGCACGGAGGACAGCACCTGGCGTACTCTCAATGTGTCATAAATGTTTCACCAATGGATGAGTCAAGTCTTGGGTTTCATTTCCTTCCAGGCCAATTCCGAAAATTCAGAAGTTGATTATAAAAACAAAATCAGTTCAGGAAACCCCTTTCCTTACTCGTCACTGACTTGACCTCCCTTTAGCATTTTCCTATCTTTAAGCATGGTGAGAAAAAGACATCAGCTCCCAGCAAGGATCGGGATTTGCATTTCAAGTTGGTAAATTGCAGATGACAGTTGCAACCCTGGAGAGACGCTGAGACAAGGTGGCCCCTCACCAGTCCTTTCACTCTGCCTCGTCACACAGCCCTAGACCTGCCTTGGCGTTCGCCGCCTGTGTCCTGCCGTGGGCCGGGACTCCACCCTCCGGGCGGCCTGGCATGTCTATGCCTTCCTCCACACTGTGCATCATCAGAGGTGCTGAGGCTCCCCCAGCGTTGTGGTCCTGGCAGAGCTGTGGTTTCTTCTAACAGTGGAGGGGAGAGAGAGTTGCTAAGGAACACCATTAATATGCTGACGGCACCGCAGTCTCCGAGAGTTTTGGCCTCGGACGTTTGACTCTAATCAGGAAATCATTTTTAGAAGGATTTGTCAGTGTAAGAAAACAAGCTCCTGAACTAAATTAGGATCTGGATGATTTTTTTCCTCCTCTTCCAGTCTGCGGCACGAGGCAGATTGCTGAGCCCTCGCGGTTTGTGTGTGGCGGATTTGTTTCTGTTGCACATTTGAATCTGGAGCTCCCAAAGGCGTCTGTGTTTCTAAGGACTGCGTTTTGGAGCGGTCCCCTCAGAGGTTTGGGGCTCGTCTCTCCTTGCCTTGCACTGGTTGGCTTTCTTGGCAAGGCGGCCCAGCTTCAGGACTCTTTAATCTGATTGTCTTTTTCTTTTCCGTTTTTTCCTCCCTGTAATGAATTCTCCGCGTGTCTCTGGGAAATTAAGGTAATCCATTATACTCTTGTCTCCCCATGGTTGCTGCAGGGATAATAGTGTTTAACCCAGCTTCGCAGTATCCTGAGTGGCCTGTCAGGGTCTCTTCTTTAGAAGGACAACTTGAAAACATTTTAATAAATGCTCCTTAACTGTATGCTTTAAAAAATACATGGGGCCAAACGGCAAACGGCTCAGTAATAACTAGTCCAGCAAACAAGACTAGCCACTCATCACTCTCTCTGTTACTTCTGTTTTTCTCCTCTTCCTCGCTCCACATACCTCCATTTCGCCGGGGGCACACTGAATCTGTTCGGGGTTAGGATCTTTGGGGGAACCTAGGGTTTTGGTTGTTCGAGACCAGTGCCTGCTGCCCGTGCAAATCCAGCCATCTCCTACCTGGGAGAGCAGTCGAGGTTCTCCCCCATGCCAGCAGTGCATCTCAGTGCTCCTCAGTGCTCCCAGCAGATGCGCCTGAGGTCAGAGAGGTGAGTGCCCAGCTCGTGCTGACAGAGAGACTGTGGAGAGGACTGGGTAGCCTGGCCTCAGGTCCCATTTCTGATGCAGTCAGGGACCGAATCACACTTAGGATGTCATGGCCTGGCCTGGGACTGTCAAGCTAATTTCCTCCTTCACTGGAGTGGAAAGGCGTGTTCCCACAACCACAGGCCCGAGGCCTGGGGGTCATTCTTGGGGAGCAGGGTAGAAAGTGCCTTTCAGGGGTGCCTGGGTGGCTCAGTGGGTTAAAGCCTCTGCCTTCGGCTCAGGTCATGATCTCAGGGTCCTGGGATCGAGCCCCACATTGGGCTCTCTGCTCAGCGGGGAGCCTGCTTCCCTTCCTCTCTCTCTCTGCCTGCCTCTCTGCCTACTTGTGATCTCTGTCAAATAAATAAAATCTTTAAGGAAAAAAAAAAAAAGAAAGTGCCTTTCATCTTCTTATATGTTATCTTCTTACCATCTCTGAAGATAAAGGTGGCCCCAGACCTGACAAAGTGGGGAAGTGTTCATCAGGGGCAGTGTGAGCCCATCCTGGGGATCAGAAAACAGAGTCAAGGCTGAGCCCTTTTATGTTTGTAGGACTGGCTTCATGAGGGAACATGGCAGCTAGTCATACCCAGAGGCTTTAGATGTCCCTCTCATGTGCACTCAGAGTACCCGATATTTAACCGTTAAAGAGTTCCGTTTTTTGGGTTTGGGGGCTGTTTGGGAATTCTCAGGAATGACGTGATGTAAGCTCTAAGAGGAATATTCCTGTGGTGTTTTCTGAGGATGCCGTGTGCTCTTCCTCACTGGAGGGTCCTGTGCTGGTAAGTGCCCCTCAGCCTCTCAGACAGACACGTCCTAGATAAGAGACCTTTATCTCGAAGAGGACCTGATGGCCCAGATGAGCCTCCAGTTCAATCTGGACATTCGCATTTCTTCAGCTCATAAGAGACGTGTTAAATGCATAGGGGAAAGAGGAGTGTAGAGGAGTTCTCCATGAAATATGAGGCGGGAGCTGCCCTTGTTCAATCTCCAAACAGTTCTTTCTGCAGGATCCGACCAGCAGGTCAAGTCTGACCCTCTCAGGAAACATAGTCCTTGGCTTCTTAACACTCAGAGCTCCTGGGACATGTGCTCCGGAGATCCCACCAGCAGTCGAGCTCTATAACCAGGCTTCCACGCTATTAAATGAGGGCTTCTCTCATCTCAGTGAGATTAAGAGACTTCGAGCTCGAATTTCTCAGCCCTGGAGTAGACCACAGAGGCGATCATGCTCAGTGGATTCCGGGTATGTGTGTATGTGTGTATATAAGCAACCTGGCCTCTTGCCCCCACCAAATAATATCGTATGAGGCATTCCAAAATACGAAACAGGTACGGGGCAGGGGTATTCTCGCTGAAGTGGGCAGGGGGTGGGGCCCGTCCCTGGCCCATCTCCCACGTGGACCCCGCCCCTCCTTGGCTCCCAGGGTACTTCTCTGGAGTCCGGAGCCACGACCATCAATCATGCTTGCCCCTTGCCTTTTACGGATGAAGTCACTGAAGCGCAGAGAGATAGCTTGGCTTCCAGTCGCACCGTGCACATAGGAAATGTCCGACATATAAACCAAACACACTAAAATTCTTACTGTGATGAGGAAGAATTAAACTAAAACAGCCGGAAAAGTACTATGGCTGTGGGCTTTTGTCTTCCATGGGAAGGAAGATGACTTTTGCTCTCCCCTCCATTTTTCCTGCTTTTATGAGCCAACCTGTTTCCTTCTGGGCCCTCACTGCTGTGTACACGGCTATGGGGGCTGGGACGAGCCCACAGGAAGGGACTCTCCTTGTGTGCTAATGCAGGAAGGAATGTGGCATCGATCTATCTGCAATTATAAGCTCAATGTGTTTCTCTTGAATTTTTAGAAAAACCAAAGGTACTTTGCAAGTGCAATAGAGCTTCCAATTAGGCAGTTAAGTTCCCCATTTCTATTTCCCTAATGACTTGACTTGCTCTCTTGCTTTATGAAATGAAAATAGCTTTATTTGGGCACGAGGATGCAACTGATTGCATGCTTAATATGCTTTTGCCGCAAGTTCCTGCTTGTTCCAAGCATACGCAATGGGCAGAATAATACATTTCTGTGCTTCTCTCTGCTACGTATAGAGCAGCGCGGTAACTGAGGGTAGTGCAGTTTGATGTCCGGGAGGCTGGTGTTCAAGCCTCCAGAAGGAAAAGTGTCCTTGAAGGGATGGCACTGCTCCAGGGACCGGTTTGTTGGGGGTATGGAGTTGTGGACTTCAAGCGCTGAGTGGTGGAAAGCAGCGGTGGGGCTGGTAGAAATCTTGCAGCAGAGTTGAAGCAGAGACACCGAGGGCAAAGAAAAGGCACTGGAAGGACATTAGCTGAGTTTTAAGAAAGAAATGGTAGGGATGAAGAATTCAGCTCTTTGAAGGTGAAGGGTAGGGGTTTGGTATTGCTTCTTCACTTGAAAATAAGACTTGAAAGTAAAATACGTGCCCTCTCCCAACTTTATCTGGTTGAATACTGCACAGAGCCAGACCCCAGGCTCCAGAAAGCCAAAGGACATGCCTTCTCTATCTTTCCAGTTTTCAGAAAACATTGCCTCAACCATGGATGGTCTTTAGAGTTGTTCAGATATCTGAGCAGCACCTTTGAAAACCACTTCAGAACATTCTTGCTGTTCTCTGTCCGCACTGTGTCCCCACTTTTTCTGAGCTCAGCACCAGCCTAGGAGCCTTCTGAGGGTCTCCATCTGGTACTCTGCAGACTCATTAATGCTCTCAGCCTGTGCCTTGGCTCCCAGCACTGTCTCCCGGCTCATGTATAAGGCTGTTCCTTTTCTTCCCCGATCCCCTTGGTATTCCCCAGAAGTCGTGTCACTAGACTCACAGGAAGTGGGACCGGAGCACAGCCAACTTTGGCATCCTGGTTGGCAGCAGCAGGTGGGGATTGCCCTCCGGCTTCCCATCACTCCTACCTGGCTGGCTCAGCACATTTTTCACATGGCTTGTTAGAGTAGAGCTCTCCATGGAGAAGACCACAACCATGGCTCGGTTGTCTGGGGTGCTTTGCAGGGCGGAGTGTAATCTGTCTCTATGTGGTCTGGGGCAGCTCTTGGCTTTCTTGTCTAAATTGCCCTTGATCAGAGCTGAGATTATAAAGGAACTCGGTCATTGTTGCAAGGCAGCTGTGGCTGAAAAATAGAAGGAAAGAAGATCTCACATGGGTCGGCTCCTCTTTGTTTCTGGGAACGCTCTGGGCCTTCCTTAAAGCGCACCACCCGCCTAGAAGTGTTGGCTGGTCTGCTGATGGGAAGACCTGCTTTCCGAGTCTGAAGGAGACCCTGAGGTCATTGTGTCCATTCCTCTGCCTTCAGGTAGGATTAGAGATAAGCTGCCCTGCCAGAGGATAATCTCTTCTACTTGTAAAAGCTTCCAGAGCAGACCTGAATCTCTCTCTAGACCATTCATTGCAACTTTTAACAACCTTCACCATCAGGAAATTCTACCCTAAATCCCTTATGCTGTGGATTAAGTTCCTTTCCTTGTTCCATCCTCAGTAGCCACTGCCAAGACTTAGCCGGCACTGCCTGAGAGCTCTTCTGATACCTGAAGATTGTGTTAAATCCCGCCTGCCTGTCTTCCCCTGATGAATAATCCCAGCCTCTTTTTCTCCCAGGCCCTGCTGCCGGGCCTGCTCCTCACCTTTGAGGCTGCCCTCTGACCTCTCTCTAAGTGCCAGTGCCCCCAGTGGGAGTCCAGATTTGGACTCAGGAGTACAGGGTGTTTCTCACCCATCTCAGGTCTGCAAGAGTCTGTCTTGAACCCATGGCATGACCATTACCTTTTTATTCAGGCACCTGAATGGGATGTATGGGTTGGTGACACTGTCACTCACAGGCTCCCAGCCAACTTTCAACCTACTGGCATAGCAGATCATTTTTGTTGCATGTGTTAGGTAGGTGTTCTGTGCAGAGAACCTTGGACCAGCAGTCAGAGAGGCTTCCTAGAGGAGGTAGGGTTGGATGGGAGCTGGTTCTGAGGACTAGGTGTTGGCTGGGCTTAGGGTGTCCCATAGAGATTCTGTAAGAGAAGTCTGTGAGAGCTGGGAGGTGCTTGGTTGGCTGCTGTTCTGCTCCCCCCACCCTCTTCAATCCTTCCAGCTCTTTCTATCTCTAATTTCCAGAAGAGATCACTTTCTTCCTTTCATCCCATTCATAAGTGAAAACATATTTAATGAACATCCTCTACCTGCTGGAACTATTCTAGGCAGGAGGCAGCCTATAACATGCTGCAAGACCATGACTGGTTCTGGTGTGTGGGTTCTGATTCCCTTGGCCCCAGGGCTGGACAGGTGTGGTGTGGGCAAGTCAGGCTCCTGGGTCTGGGTCACCTCTGTTTGCTGAGTGATATGTTGGTTTCTCACTTTGTGCTATGCAATATTATCATTTCCCCCATCTACTCTCTGTGGTTGGGGGCACTGTCCTGGGCCTTGGAATGCAGAGATAGCAAGGTGGGTAAAGTTCTACTCTAGTGGGTGTGGCAGGCAGAGTTCTAAGATGGCCATCAAGATACCTACCTGTGGTGGACACACCCCCTGTAACCTTGTCCCCTTGAGTGTGGCTGCGGACTGTGACTATGATGGGACCGTCAGTTTCATGAGGAAGTCGTTGTGTGGCACAGCAGACTTTAAAAGTGATTGTTCTGGGTGCACCTGACATAATCAGGTAATCTCTCCAAAGGGACTTGGCTCTTCCTCGTGGGAGAGATTCAGTGTGTGTTGGGGCCTGGGTGTGAGGAAGATTCTCAGTTTCTGGCTTTGAAGTTGGAAGGGCCCCACGTCAGGAAGGTGGTCGGCCCCCAGGAGCTAAGGGCAGGCCCTGGCTGACAGCCAGCCGGGAAATGGCAACCCTCCCTGCAGGGAGCTGAATCCTGCCACCACCACAGGAGCCACAGGGGCCTGGAAGAGGACCTTAAGCTCCAGGTGAGGGTGCAGGCCAGCTGACTCTGTGAGCCTGTCCAGAGAACCCAGCCACTTCTGATGCACAGAACAGGCAGCTAACGGATGGGTGCTGTTGTAAGCTGAGTTTGTGGTGATTTGAGATACAGCAATAGAAAACTAATAATTGGTGGTGGGGGGGGGAAGTAAAGAAAAATGGAAAGATTCAGATGATGGCAAGGATTATGTAGAAGTACACTTAAAC
This sequence comes from Martes martes, assembly GCF_963455335.1. Classification (NCBI taxonomy): domain Eukaryota; kingdom Metazoa; phylum Chordata; class Mammalia; order Carnivora; family Mustelidae; genus Martes; species Martes martes. The sequence continues at coordinate 121,785,788 of NC_137896.1, forward strand.
TCAGGAGTGTAATGGAGACAGGATGCTGTGAGGAGCCAAGGAGACATCACCTTTGCTGAGGTGATGCTTAAGCGGAATGACAAGAAGTACCCAACCTAGTGAATGAAGAGCAGGGGACGGAGCCATCCAGGTGGAGGGAACAGCCAGGGCAAAGGTCCTGGGGCTACAACAAGCCTGGGGTTTTCAGGTATGAAAAATGGGATATGTGGTTGGATCCAGTCTACAGAGGCAGATACCAGATCACCCATGGCTTTTGGAGATTGAACATGGCATTTGGATATTATTTTCAGAGTGAGGGAAGTCAAGGAGGATTTTAAGCAGAGAAGTGACATCTACACTGAAAAAAATTCTTTTTTTTCCTTTTTAAAGATTATTTATTTTAGAGAGAGCGTGAGCGAGCAAGCAAGGGTGTGGGGAGGGGCAGAGGAAGAGAGAGAGAGAATCCCAAGCAGACTCCCTGCTGATCACGGAGCATGATGAGAGGCTTGAACTGAGACCCTGAGATCATGAGCTGAGCTGAAACCAGGAGTCGGACACTCAACTGACTGAGCCACCCAGGTGCCCCCTTTTATTTCTTTTTTATTTTTTAATTAATTAATTAAAATATTTTATTTATTTATTTGGGAGAGAGAAGGAGAGAGATAGTGAGAGAGAGCATGAGCAGGGGGGAGAGGGAGATGCAGCCTCTCTGCTGAGTCAGAAGCCTGACGTGGGGCTTGATCCCAGGACCCTGGGATCAGGACCTGAGCTGAAAGTAGATGCTTAATCGACTGAGCCACCCAGGCACCCCCTATTTCTTTTTAAACTCACTTCTGTTCTTCTATCCTTAAGAAGGAGGCTAGGGGCTCTTGGGGGACTGAGCATTTGAATGAGCATCTGGGGTCTGGACAAATGTAAGGCAGAAGAGTGGGAACACCCACAGGGCCCAGCCCCCTGAGGCTAGCTGCTCTGTTGGACACATGCTGGGGGAGGCCAGCCCCTGGGCGTGGGGAGTCCTGGTCACTCATGGCTGGTGCCCTGCCCTTTGCACCGCATTTTTCTCCCTCCCTAGGGAGACTGGGGTGGGGAAGTCATGTTTTCTGTGTCCATGTTGCTGGTGCCACCCCCTGCCACCTGTGCTCCAAGCATGGAGGTACTTGGTATGTGCTTAGCAATGGTTGATGGCAACATGAGGTCGAACTGACTGTGCACAGAAACTGCCATGTGCAATGCTGTGGATTCATTCATGCCTTTATTTATTCTGTAAACATTTATTGAGGGACTGCCCTGTGCCTTGCCTTGTTCTAGGGGCTGTGGATACCATATCACATAGACAAACTTTACCTTTTCTTTAAGGAGCTTATATTCTTAAAGGAGAGATGGATTTTTTTTTTTAAAGTATAAAAACAGTGAATCAAAGAAAACAATAACAAATGGAGGTAAGTGCTATGAAGGAAATCAACAAGGAAACTATGTGCTTGGGCCTGGAGCCTCCCAGAAGGACTAACTCCAAGTTCTGAAGGTATAATTTAATGAACGAACAAATGCACGAATCAATAATTTTCTTTCCCCTGGATTTGCTGCATTCTGCTCAATTTCTCTTCTCTGAGTCTTTCTCCTGGGAGGAGGACTGTGTGTGCTGGGGTGGGGGTGGATAGGAAAGGTTTAAGGAGAGGGGAGAAAGCTGTGGTTCCTCTCGTAGAGCTGTCTAGCTGCAGTGGGAACGGGGTGTGCTGCCTGCCAGGACAGAGGCCCTTCTCATGTTAGGGGGTGTGATGGTGGGGACTCAGTTAATGGAGAGAAAGAGGGAGGTGGATTGAAGGGCACTTAGGAGTCCTAGAGATAAGACTTGGAGGTTTATTGGTTAAGGGAGGAGGAAGTTAAAGGTCAAGGGTGGGGGGGGGCGGCCAAGACACTGTGTCCAGGTGTCTCTAGTTTGGACAACCAGGCTGGCTGGCTGGTTGGAAATGCTAATTTATTGAAATGCAACATTACAGATAAAGAGGAAGGAGGGGTGCAGTGAGAATTTTAGCTCTGGGTAAGCTTTGTGCAAGGCCCTTGTCTGTGGGGAAGTTGATGCACCTGTGGTATGCTCAGGCCTGAGGGCTGGGCTGGAGACACAGGGGTGGGGCTTATGGGGGCGCATGCTGGAAGCCGGGGAGCAAGGGAGCCAGCGGAGGGCCTGACGCTGAGGAACCAAACTTAAAGATGGGGAGAGACAGAGAAGCTGGCAAAGGAAAAAGTTAAATATTCGGAGAGGATTAATAGAAAAGAGACCTGGCTTAGGAGGCGGGGGGTGCAGACCTGAAGCACAGAAGGCCCCCTTTGTGGGGAGGAACATGGTGGCTGCTGGAGGGGCTCTGCCAGATGTGTGCACGCGGGGGAAGCTGAGGGCGCCCATCTGGTGCTTTGTTTTCACCGCAGGCAGCAGGTGAGTCTGTGTCTTATGAGTCAGGGGTAAAGCTCTGGTGCGGTAAGATTCTCCCAAGAAGGAGCCTGGGAAGCCGAAGGGGGTTGTTGGTATGGGAGGGAAGGGCCCACACCTGAAGCGGGTATGTGAGGGGGAGGACCATCTCATCCACCTTTCAGCAGGAGAGGATGGGTAGAGATGATGCCCGGAGAGTGAGTGAGTGAGTGTGTGTGTGTGTGTGTGTGTGTGTGTGAGAGAGAGAGAGAGAGAGAGAGAGAGAGAGATCAGGAGACTCAGGAGGTCATGTGCTGTCTTCTATGTTTTCTTTGAAGCTGGAGGCAAGCTTCTCTGCTGATGAAGAAGGTGGTGGGAAACAGGTGGGTGAGTGGTGGGTGCTTGAGCTGGTAGCACTGAGGGGTCTCTGCATTCGGGCCCCACGAATAATTCCAAGCCATACTGGGTGGTCTGGTTGGGCCTGTTATTTGAAGTTGTTTTGAATCTAAAGCTGAACAGTTTGAGAAGGTCAGAGCTTTTGACCCCAGATCATGTGCTTCCTTCTCAGCCTCCCGGAGGGGACACAGGGGAGGTGGCAGTGGCAGAGGGCAGCCTGAGTTACTACTTTCCTGGGTGAAATGAGGGGAGGAGACCAACCTGTGAATTTTTAAGATAAGCTTGTGTGATCATCCTTTTTGTCTCCATTTTTATATTTCTTGTCTTACCACCTGTCCCTTCCTCCTCCCCAAATCTGTTCCTTAAGTAATTAATGACTGGGACAGCGTGTTCTGTTCCTATAACTGAAGACACCTTTTGGCAGCTTTGGAAGTCTTATGTCTTTCTTGGCTTCAGAAGCTAAGCTGTTCACCTTGGGTCTGCAAGTGTGGCTCTAGACACTGCTTCTGAGTGTCTTTGCATTATGGTGGGTGAGGAGTCATGACTGCAATCACCTTGTGGCTGTGAGACCTGGGCAGTCTGCAGAAGTGGAAGGGTCTGGTGACATTGAGCTTGGGGACCAGCAATGGGTGCGGAGGGGAGGAATTTTAATGGGTGGTAAGAGGCCAGATTCAGTACAAAACCCTTGATTCCGTCTTGGAGGAGTATGCTGTCTCAGGTCGGGGCCTCTGGAAGCAGAGCCTGAGATGGGGATTCTTCAGAAGGTGATTTATTGAAGGGGTGCTTTCAGGAGCAGGGACGCAAAGAAAGCAGAATCAGACAGGGGAAGAAGGCTAAGGGAGGATGTGGCCTTAGCTGCACACCAGCTCTCTTTGGTCCCACAGCAACCTCTGGAATGTGAACTGTACCCCAGTGCTGGACTTTCCTTGCCTAGCCTTTGTTTAGGAAGTGGGGGGGCAATGGTCATTATTTCTCCTGATGTCCCCACTTAGACCAAGATAAGTCTAAGAGAGCACCCACGGTTTCCGTTACTATGTCCGTTTACTTTGTTTCATATAGTGAAGCCATTCATTCATCCATCCATCCATTCATTCATTCATTCATTCTACAAATACATATTGTGACTAGCTCTTCCCTTTACCCTGACTTTTATGGCTGTTTCAGACACATTTTCCTTAAATGCTGTACTAGTCACTGATCGCCAAAGAATTATGTGCTCTCAGGAGCATCAAGAAACCTCCCTTTTCTTTGAGTTATCCATTGGCCTAGCTCATTGCTGTGTTTCTTGGCATTTCCACTCTATCTAAATAAGCTTACACATCTCACTGGGGTGGAAAAGGAAGAGAACAGGAGAGCACCGCAGTGTCAGGAGGAGAAAGAAGGAAGCACAGGCTGAGGAAGGGAAAAGCCGAGGGCCCCAGTCAGGCTTTCCAGTCCTTCCAGCTATTGGCCATGGACCACACTGAAAGATAGGAGAAGATAACGAAGAGCTCGGCTTTGTGGATGGATCCTACCTTTCTGGCATGGATGATGGAGGATTCAGGTGCTGACCCAAGGCCACCTTGGGAGTTTGTGGCTGTGGAAGCTCCTACTTACTGCTGAGAAGCTGAGGCTTTATGAACTCATCGCTATACTTTGTTTGATGTCAAAGAGAGGCCACCGTCACTCACTTCCACATTGTGACCCCATCTGTAAAACCGAAGCTCCTGGTAACTTGATCTTGAATCCCATGCCAGGGTTAAGAGCCTCTATCTCAATGATTCCTGACTTACCTGGTTGAGAACGATGAATCTAGTCCTGAGAGGACATATCTACTGGCAGGACTCTCTATGTTCATTATTTCATCCATGGCTCAGATGAGGGATAATGGAATGCTGCTAGGGTTTTGGAGGGATTGAAACAAGTGTGAGAGGGATCCACAATTGTCTTGGAATCAAGACTTACTAATCCTGAGAGGCTGGCTAAATGGATCAAAACCCCAAGGATAAAATGCCACATTTTTGGTTAAAAACTCACAATTGCACAGATGCAGAGGAGATAAAACTGGTGTATGAGCAGTTCAAGTGGAAACACTTAGGAGTTTTGGTTCAGGATGTATTTATTTATAAGTTCAGTAAATATTAATTGGGTGCCAGGCACCGATCCAGGAGCTGGGGATGCAGCGGTGAATAAAGTGATGTCATCGTTACGCAGCTTACATTCTAGTCCTGTAGTGCAGTGTGAGCCACAATATGCGCTATGTGAGATAAAGAATAGGTTCTATGGTATGAGCTGGCCATGGGTGGTAAGAGGAAAGGCAATGGAAAACGTAATGAAGGGGCACTCTTTTAAGTGGGGGAGTCAGGGAAGATTTGTGTGAGAAGGTCACATTCGGCCCATTAGCTGGTTGACATGGTTGCTGAAAAGCACTGAAATCTGGGTTCTATGATGAATTAGTTCCACTAATTAGAGCGACCTGCCTGGATGCGTCTACCCACCTAAGTTCACCTGACTTCCTCCAGCTGCAGGCTCAGCCCTGCAGGCCCAGCTGGGCCTTTCAGGAAATTACCAAGCCAGCCTTCCTGACCTTGGCCTCATTTCAGGAAATGTGCCTCTCCTCCTCTCTTGAGAGCTGTCGCCCTCTGCAATACACTCTGTCGCGGCTCGCTTCCAACACCGCATCCCACTATCTGAGACAGTGCTGCAGACAGCGGGGGCTGGATGGATTGCCCGCGGCCCCTCGGTGGGGCCACCCACCAGGCCCGGATGACCCTGACTCACCCAACCTGAGTGATCGACTCCCTCACTGTTGCAAAGTGCTCTGCTGGCACCGGCTCCAGAATAAGATTCAAAGGGAACATTTTCTATTTTATTGATGTTCATCTTCCTAAGTTTGCACAGTGTGTGGCGTAAATGCTAATTTTTCTAGGTGGGAAAAAAAAAAGTTTTCTCCCAAACTTCTTGCAATTTTATTAATAATGTAGCAAATGAGACAACATATTCTGAGGGCTTAGTCAATCCCGGGGAGGCAGCCTGGGCCTCGGAGCGGCCGTGTTCTTCCTCCCGCTGACTCCATCTCTCCCTCAGTCTCTCTCGGGTGGGTTGCCAAGGCACTGAAGAGCAGAGGGCAGGGGGAATTATGCATGAGCAGAGAGAGGAGACGCTGACCTTCCATGTTGAAAGGTTAAGGTGATTTCTTGGGAAATGGAACCAACTCACTAATCAGAAGCTGTTCTGAATTTTTCTGCAAAAATTAGACCTTGTGACTCACTTCACAAGCTCTGTTTGTGAGGATATCCATATCTATATATAAAACAACTAAGCCAAGTTCAACCTAAATTTATTAAACACCTACTGTGTTCCCTGTCTTAGGAAGAGTTAGGCTAAAAGGGACACAAAAAAGTAAATCAAAACCCTTAGTCACTTGTAACTCATGTAAATAGATACGCAGTCATCTTTCATCTTCATGCGACTTAAAAGAAACAAGATAGTTATTATTCTGAGGATTTAATTAAAAGCAAACACAATCAGGGTGTAGTCTACCCCCACTTCCACAGTCATGGTGCTGATGTTAAGGCAGTGCTCAGGATGAAGGTCATGGGTGCCATGTGATCTTAACCCGTAGGTTGAATCAAAGAGAGACACAGGAATGGCTTGGAATTCGAAAGTCAAACATGTATGAAGTACATTCTCTGTGTCTAACACTATGGTAGACACTTCGGTACAAGTAAGATACAGCTCTGCCTTCTAAAAACACAAGCCCAATTAAGATAAAGACCTTTTCTATTTTGTTCTCTGCTATATATTCCCAGAACCTAGAGCAGTTATCTGGCATTTAGTAGAAACATAACGATGTTTGATGAATGAATGAATGAGTTTGTAGTAGAGAGGGAGGCAGACATGAATATAAGTGTCGTGCATGTCTTGCAGTTCTCATTGTGTGTGTTTGTTAATGTGAGAGAGAGATTAGGGCACAGTGGGGCCCGTAAAGAGAAAGAAGTTGGTTTTCTCTGTTAAGTGGGAACAAGATGTGAAAAAAGAATTCACAGGTATATCAGGAAGAATTCTTACTTTTAGACAATAGAAATTAACTCTTAAAGCACAAAAATGCATTTATTGACCTGGCGATTCACAAACCTGTACCCCTGGGGCTAATAATACATTATATGTTTATAAAAAAATAAAAAAAATAATTAAAAAATGAATTTATTAACAGGGACCTTACAGAATTCCTAGGAGTACAGAAATATGAAGCTTGACACTATGGGATCTTAGGACTCACACTCAAAGTTGCACAACAGAGCTGTGTAGTCTAGAGGAGATACGTTGCCCCTTTGCTGGACATGGTCATGGTGGCTTTCATTCTTGACACCACAGTGCTAGACGTGGTACTGCCACTGGAGCCTGGACATTCCTATCCTCAGCCTTACCAGAATGAATTCTGTGCTGTGCACCCTTCATGCTGCTAGCCATAGATTCAGACTCTCACTGGGGTTCATCTGGCTGGGGACACTGAAGTCACCTCAGGCATCCTGTACCCTAGCTGCAAGGGAAGCTGGGAAAGTGAGCATCTGCTTGGTGTTCTCCCAAAGAATTCATGAGATGAAGAGTTTGTGGAACATGGAGAGTTTTCAAAAGGGTTAGGTGGTAAAGAAGAAGGATACATGATTTGTTACATATCACAGATAGTCCTAGTTTGCCAAGGATCAAGTTGGAGAAATGGTGGGGAGAGATATGTAGATTATGTGTTAACTTGTTTAAAAGTTTGGACTCTTCCCCATAAACAGTTGGGGGACAGTAATAGGTTTTAGGCAGTGGTGTGACAAGGTCAGAGTTGCATTTTAGAAGGCTGGCCCTAAAGGCAGAGCGGGGAGAGTGGAAAGGTGAGTAGGTGTGGAGGAGGAGGGATGGCAGCAGGTTCTGGCCAGAGCTGAGGAGGTGGAGCAGGCAGTAGAGATGAAAATGGGGAGGTGGCAGTAGGAGGGACATTATAGAAAAGGGATCAATGGGGCTCCTGAAGGTAAAGAAGATGCTTTCAAGGAAGACTTGTGGATTTCTGGCCTGGGTGGACTGGTGGGTGAGGTGAATGATGATTGGCTCCACTAGAGAGAGTGGGTGAGGACAAAGGCCCAGTAAAGATCATGAGACTGAAAATGCCAGAAAGAGATTGAGAGAGAGAGAACAAGTGCTCATGGGAGAGTGAGTTCTTAGACAAGAGGAAAGCTAGAGTGAAAAGAAGTTGCCATCTTGGGTCCAGAGGGGTTCACTTTTTACTCAGAGGCCAGGGGAAGAAAGTGAAGCTGGCTGTCTATGTAGATACACTTTTCCATGTGGGTTCATGGGTTCAGGAAGTGGGGGAGGGGAGTTTGTGACCAAGGGATGTGCATTTCCCCAGTTCCTTGAAGCCTCACCCAGCCTTCCTACATCATTTGTATGGATTGTCTCCCTTTACCTCTTCATCTAGCTCAGGGACCAGCAAACATTTTTCTCAGGGGTCAGCAAACATTTTATTAAAGGGCCAAATAGTAAATATATTTTGCTTTGGGGGCCATAGGTCTCTGCTGAGACTCTAGGGTTGTGAAACAAAAGCATCCACAGACAATCCACAGAGAAAGGTGAGACTGTGTGCCAATAAATTTTATTTACAAACACTAGCACAGCTACAGTTTACCGATCCATAATTTAACTGATTCCTCGTCATCCTGACCTTCCTGGTAGATGTTCTTACTGCACTTTGTGCTTTTCCTTCATAGTACTCGCCTCAACTCTAGTTATTTCTGGTTGTGGGCTAAGCATCCTCTTTACTCAGTGTTGGAGCTCAATGCAGGGCTGTGCCTTTGTTGTCCTCATGGACCCCAGAGAAGCACACATAAGAACCAGCACGTCTTCTGCACTCACCAGGCCTGGCACCGCTCTAAATCTTTATGTGCGTCGACTCACTTATGTTGTCCAGGAATTCCAGTAGGATGACCCTGCTCTTTTTTCATTTTACAGATAAGGAGTCTGAGGCTAACTAAGTTGCTTAAAATCACACCATTAGAAAGAGGGTCAAGATTTAGAACGTCTGGCTCCTCTTGTTAAGTTGCTGGTGAAGAACAAACAGTGTGAATTTGAGCTTCAGTTCTTCCTTTGGTAGAAAAGGGGCTGGATGAGGCAGGGTTCACCTGAAGTGGAAGATGGAAACCCGGCAATATCATTGTGGGGAAGGCAAGTGGGAGCTGACTGTGGATAGGTCATGTCTTTGCCCTGTAGTTCAGGTGAAGTTAGAGGACTTATTTGGGTGTCATCTTACAAGTGCAGTGGCCAGTCGGGGGAGGAGCCAGCTGAGGTCTGGGTTCCAGCACGTTAGGGTTTGCCAGGAGGTCATCTGGGGTCAGAGCAGCAGTTGGGGCCTGGATCAGATTACTTCAAGATAAGTTTCTGGTTTTGGTGCTTACTAACCTTGCGATGTAGACATATTGCCCAACATATCTGGGCCTTGATTTTCTTATGTAAATCAAGGTATGTGGTAAGGCTTATACTACTGTGTTTTGGTGAAAATAAGAGAAAATGCATCTGAAGGTGCCATAAGGTGATAGAAGCTCAACAAATTGGCCCTGCTTTCCCTTCTGATAACTTTTTGTCCATGAGGCTCCATGAGAGCAATATCTGGTCCCGGCCAGTCAAGCCATGAACAGCCTTGAGAAGCTATTCCTCTTCCTGTCCTCCCGTGTGCCTATGCCTCTCTTTCCAGCTCTAGCCAGTGTTCTCAGTTCCTACCAGGTAGCACCTAAGATAGACTACGTCCTGCCTACCATGTGCTCTGGACTCATTCTGGTGCTGTACCGAGGTGTGTGTGCGGGTGTGTGTCAGGAGAAGTGCACGCCCTGTGTCTTTGTTTTATGTGGGAGGAGTGAGCACATACTCGTGTGTATGCATTTGTATGTGTCACTCAAATTACAACCTCCAGTTCCTTGTGGTTGAAACAAGTTTCTTTCATGATGTCATTGGTAACTAAAAATACAAAGGCAGCTAAAGATGAAAAGATAGAACAATGCTGATCATCTTTGGAGAACAGGGATCCATATGGTGTAGAGCAAACCCAGGGACCAAACCATTTGCAAAGAACTTATTAAAAGACAGGTCATATCCGATAAGATCAATTTTAGTAGGGTAAAAACAAAACAAAGCAAAAAAAATTTTTTTTAAGATTCGTGTAACAAATTGTGCAAGTCCATGGTAGAAGGAAAAGTGTCTAAATACCTGATAACTGTTTGGGTTAAGAGGCCTGAGAAGTCTGCTTGACTAAAAACTCATTATGGGTCCAAGAGTGCCTTTGGCCTTTCCATTCCAAACGAACTCCTCCATCCAAGCCAATACAGTGATGCTGAGGCCATGGGATTCCCGACATGGTGCTTTTCTTCCTAAATCATCTTCCCTTGAGAAACCATGAGTCCACAGACTCAGAGTAATGAAGAGATTTTCTCTAATGAAAGATTTCCAGACCTTGGGGAAGTCATGAAGTCTCAAAAGTAACAATGTGGTCTTTGGCTGCATTACTAAAGGTTTGTGCTCAGACCTTAGAAGGATGACTGTCCTATTTGTGGTCTGTACTGGTCAAGCCACATTTGGAAATTTGCATTCAGTTCTGGGTGCCTCTGGTATAGAGTGCATTGTACAATTTGAGCGTTTGGGAAGGAGTCAAGGGAATCAAGAGGTTTATGTTGGGACAAAATTCTCCATGGATCTCTTGAGTTTCTGCCCAACTTCTGAACAAGAGGCATTAATGGCTCATCAGTGCATGTTTGTGATAGTTTAGAAGGGAATTTTCTAACTGTGTCTTAGGGTGGAATGAAAAACTCCTGAGACCCTTGTCGTAATGTATTTTTGAAAGTCAATGGTATTCCTTATGTTTAGAAATTCTTCAGCTGAAGTTCATCTTTGCCTTTGTTTCCTTCGCCTTTGGAGACATATCTTGAAAGAAGTTGCTGTGGCTGATATCAAAGAGGTTACTGCCTATGTTCTCCTCGAGGATTCTGATGGATTCCTGTCTCACGTTGAGGTCTTTTATCCATTTCGAGTTTATCTTTGTGTACGGTGTAAGAGAATGGTCAAGTTTCATTCTTCTACATATAGCTGTCCAGTTTTCCCAGCACCATTTATTGAAGAGACTGTCTTTTTTCCACTGGATATTTTTTCCTGTTTTGTCAAAGATTATTTGACCATAGAGTTGAGGGTCCATATCTGGGCTCTCTACTCTGTTCCACTGGTCCATGTGTCTGTTTTTATGCCAGTACCATGCTGTCTTGGTGATCACAGCTTTGTAGTAAAGCTTGAAATCAGGTAACGTGATGCCACCAGTTTTATTTTTGTTTTTCAACATTTCCTTAGCAATTCGGGGTCTCTTCTGATTCCATACAAATTTTAGTATTATTTGCTCCAGCTCTTTGAAAAATACTGGTGGAATTTTGATCGGAATGGCATTAAAAGTATAGATTTCTCTGGGCAGTATAGACATTTTAACGATGTTTATTCTTCCCATCCAAGAGCATGGAATGGTCTTCCATCTTTTTGTGTCTTCTTCAATTTCTTTTAGGAGTGTTCTGTAGTTCCTCGAGTACAGATCTTTAACCTCTTTGGTTAGGTTTATTCCGAGGTATCTTATGGTTTTTGGTGCTATAGTAAATGGAATCGATTCTCTAATTTGCCTTTCTGTATTTTCATTGTTAGTGTATAAGAAAGCCACTGATTTCTGGACATTGACTTTGTATCCTGCTACATTACTGAATTGCTGTATGAGTTCTAGTAGTTTGGAGGTGGAGTCTTTCGGGTTTTCCATATAAAGAATCATGTCATCTGCGAAGAGAGAGAGTTTGACTTCTTCCTTGCCAATCTGGATACCTTTTATTTCTCTTTGTTGTCTGATTGCTGTTGCTAGGACTTCTAATACTATGTTGAACAAGAGTGGTGAGAGTGGGCATCCTTGTCGTGTTCCTGATCTCAATGGGAAGGCTGCAAGCTTTTTCCCATTGAGGATGATATTTGCTGTGGGTTTTTCATAGATAGATTTGATGAAGTTCAGGAATGTTCCCTCTATCCCTATACTTTGAAGCGTTTTAATCAGGAACGGATGCTGGATTTTGTCAAAAGCTTTTTCTGCATCAATGGAGAGGATCATGTGGTTCTTCTCTCTTCTCTTATTGATTTGTTCTATCACATTGATTGATTTGCGAATGTTGAACCATCCTTGATAAAAAGCTTCTGCACAGCAAAAGAAACAGTCATCAAAACAAAGAGGCAACCCACGGAATGGGAGAAGATATTTGCAAATGACAGTACAGATAAAAGGTTGATATCCAGGATCTATAAAGAACTCCTCAAACTCAACACACACAAAACAGATAATCATATTAAAAAATGGGCAGAAGATATGAACAGACACTTCTCCAAGGAAGACATACAAATGGCTACCAGACACATGAAAAAATGTTCATCATCACTAGCCATCAGGGAGATTCAAATCAAAACCACATTGAGATACCACCTTACACCAGTTAGAATGGCCAAAATTAGCAAGACAGGAAACAACGTGTGTTGGAGAGGATGTGGAGAAAGGGGAACCCTCTTACACTGTTGGTGGGAATGCAAACTGGTGCAGCCACTTTGGAGAACAGTGTGGAGATTCCTCAGGAAATTAAAAATAGATCTTCCCTATGACCCTGCAATTGCACTGCTGGGTATTTACCCCAAAGATACAGATGTAGTGAAAAGAAGGGCCATCTGTACCCCAATGTTTATAGCAGCAATGGCCACGGTCGCCAAACTGTGGAAAGAACCAAGATGCCCTTCAACGGATGAATGGATAAGGAAGATGTGGTCCATATACACTATGGAGTATTATGCCTCCATCAGAAAGGACGAATACCCAACTTTTGTAGCAACATGGACAGGACTGGAAGAGATTATGCTGAGTGAAATAAGTCAAACAGAGAAAGTCAAGTATCATATGGTTTCACTTATTGGTGGAGCATAACAAATAATATAGAGGACAAGGGTAGATGGAGAGGAGAAGGGAGTTGAGGGAAATTGGAAGGGGAGGTGAACCATGAGAGACTATGGACTCTGAAAAACAACCTGAGGGTTTTGAAGGGGCGGGGTGGGAGGGTGGGGGAACCAGGTGGTGGGTATTAGGGAGGGCACAGATTGCATGGAGCACTGGGTGTGGTGAAAAAACAATGAATACTGTTACACTGAAAATAAATAAAAAATTAAAAAAAAAAAAAAAGAATAAACCAAAGGCATTTGATTGTATTTACTGAGGGAACTTGCCCAATTAAATGTTACAGTACATTACAAAAATGTCAAGTGTTGTTTTTACTAGCACAGAATGATGGAAAATATAATGAAGCAGCATGAAAATTTCAGAAAGACTCAGTATTTTATAATAAATTAATATATGAGAAAACAAAAAAAAAAAAAAGAAATTCTTCAGCTGAGAGACATTATTTTGGATCTTTGGTTGCAAAATGCTACCTCCTCAACTGGAAATGTTCCTGAAAGCTGGGCATGTTGTTGTAAGTTCCATGACTTGTATCAGGACTGCTGGCTTAGACCAAAAGGAAGCACAGCACAGAGAAGGAGTGAGGGCAGTGAAGGCAGATAGTACCAGTAAGTATTCTGTGAACAGGGCCTTAGATCTTTTCCTCTTCCAGTCTTTACAAAATTAACTTCTCGCTTCCCTCCAGTCCTTTGCTCAGATTGGTTTGCCTTCCTATTTTATTATCATCAGCAAATAGTAAAAGAGTGTGTAATGTGTGATATTTGCAGAAGGAATTAATGAAATATAAAATGTAATCTTTGACTTTTATATAATTTAATTCTTTCATTCATTCCACAAACTATTATTGAGAACCTACACTGTACTGAAATGCAAAAGTGAATAAAGCATTATTTCTTGCCTTAAGAATCCACACTTTATTTGGGAAGACAGGATCAATACACAGGAAAAAAGGCCAGAAAACAAGGATTTAGGATGAGTTAGATGACGGTATACAAATTCATGAGTTCTGCATGTTCACAGACATTCCTTTCCCAGAACTCCAAAGAGAATCGTTTGCTTGTGACCTCCATCCCCAGACCATACCCCCCTGTCCCCGCACCCGCTGCTGCCTTCCTATGCAGTAAAGGAAGAAAGAAAGCCCCATGGACTGGAGGAAGAAGGGCAGCTTTCTGGGGAGGGGCCAAGGAGCATGTTGCTGGAGTAGCTTTGGAATGGGAAGGCAATTGATGAACGAGGGTTTTAATAAATATTACTATAAACTATGCGTTGGGAGACCTTTTCATGCCCTTTGAGAGATGTGAGTAGAGAATAAAATTCCTTTTTAATTACTTTGGGCAGTTGAAATTTTCCTTCATGAAATCAGCCCCACTCTGAGACAGAACCTTCTGGTTACAAATAATGTGGATAATGCTGAACCAGTATTGTTGTGGAAGAATTCACTGTAGAGATGAACTGGAGCTTGATTTCTGAGGCTGGGTAGGAAAAGGCAGGCAGACAGAGGGTAACGGGAAGGAGGTATCACATGGTGGAGGGTGGGGGGATGGTGTGTGGAAACAATAGTGAACGTGCTGGGGTAGAAAAGCTGAGCGCATCTCCAGAGGCCAGTGGAAAGGCCCAGGTGAAGGAGAATTTAGGCTTATCAACCCAGCTCATCGGCTTCTCTAGGAGCCCTTCTTCCATCCACCTCCTCCTGGATTTCCTGTAATTTGTTGTCTATGTGCAGTGAGGGTGTGCCCCTTCCTGTCTCCCTGAGAGTGTTATCCCTTCTGAGAAAAATCCTACTGCTCTCTCTCTCTAAGTTTCTCCCATCTCGGGTCCTGGCTGTAAGAGTGTTTGTACCCTGTTCCCACTCATACAAACTTTGGGTCTCACATCTAGGGCTGTTTCTGAGATGGCAAAGACAGGATTGCAGTCACACACAAATGAATAAAATATTTATGATGGACCTGAGAGGCTAGTTTAATCACACACATCTCTTTCCTCTTGTGTATTAATTAATCGTGATAAATCCCCCTACCTCTTTCTTTCCCCTGCTGCATCCAAATTGCTCAAAAAGGCGTGTTTGTAGAAGGCAGGCTGAGGGGGTGTTTCAGGAGCATCTTCAAAGAATAAGCCCTAAATATTTCAGAGGGAGCAATGAGTGTAGCAGATCCATCATCAGAGAATACAATTTTGTTGACTTCATGAGAAACATCCATTTTTATGGACTTGAGAACTGCTCTGAACTCACTCTGGTTTCTGTGACCTCCTCTGTTATGACATGAATCCGGCAGGATGGGTCATGTTGGAATCCATCAAAATGAAACCCTGAGCTCTACCATCAGTACCTACTAAGTCATAACCAAATTGTCTGGATATTTTATGCTAGAGGCTGACGAAAAAATGGGAAGATGTGTCAGGAATTATGACCCCCTTTCAATGCTCTGGCAACTCCAATAAATCCTTTTCTGTAGTTAGACAATGAGTTTTACTCTGAAGATGAAGAAAACCAACACCAGCACTGGCTACCCACCACTGGGATGGGTTGCTGCTGCTGAATCCTAGAGAACTTTACCTCTGTCTGTTCTCATTCACCTTCACCAAATTTCCCATCATTTCTAGAGTAGCTTCGGATTTGGTTTTCTTACTCTGATTCAGCTTTTCTATAATGAATAAGATTTAACAATATTCAACATGCAACATAATTTCTGACATCCATTTCCAGGAAAAAAAGAATCTGATTTAGGAAGCAATGTCTTAGTCTGTTTGGGCTACTATAACACAATAGTACAGACTGGATAGCTTATAAGCAATGGAAATTTGTTTGTCACAATTCTGGGGGCTGGGAAGTCCAAGATCAAGGCACCAGGGTGGTCTCATTTGGTAAAGGCCCTCCTCACTGTAGTGCCCCCTCACCATGTCCTCACATGGTGGAAGGGACTAGGGATTTCTCTGGATTCTCTAATAAGACACTAATCCCATTGATGAATATTCCACGTTTGTGACTTAAGAACCTCCCAAAGGCCCCATCTCTTAATATCATCATCTTTAGAGGTTAGGATTTCAACAGGAATTTTGGCAGGACACAATCACTCACCATAAAAGGTGGGAAGACCTTGAGGGAGACAGCAACATCATCCCTAATTTCAGGATTCTCCAAGTATGGTGAAAGAGACCTGGGGGTCTGAGAGAGTACAGTGTGCCTGACATAGGACAGCTATTTCAGTATATATGCAGGCATGTGATGGGAGAAGCAGCAGCAGAGGGAAGCAGGGGCCAGAGCACAAGAGGACATTTTATGCCAGCACATCTCAAGATCGGCTGCTCATGAAAATCTCCTGAGGAGATTTTAAGAAATACCATCATCAAGTCCTATTTCAGACTGATGTATTTTTAATAATTTATGTCTTAGAGTGAATTAATTCAATTAGATTGCTTTCCCTCTAAACTTTAGTTGAGACCACTGAATAAATAGAAGTTCTGTTTGGGGGAGTTAATTAACCTTAAAGCATGGATTAATTAATTAATTAAGCAACCATGTGTGCATTGTTTTTCTAGGCACTGTGTGAGAATAACGAGATAGGGAAGTCTTTGCCCCACACTTTGAAGAACTTACCCACCAGTAGAGAAGATATGCAAATAAACAGATATTTTGTAATACTACTCTTATCTCAAAAGAAGTTTTCTAGTTGGAGGGTTCCCTGGTTCCTTCCAGCACATTGTGCTTTACATTCATGTCTTTGGCTCTTACAAAGGCTAGAGGGGCCCTGGAGATATTCTGGAAGGGTGTTTTTTATTTTTGTTTTTGTTTTTAATGGTTTCTCCTAACAGCTGACGTGGGCTTGTCAGGTGCTTTTAAGGGGCTGAAGTAGAAGGGGTACTAATTGCCACATGTATTAGATTGTTTCTTTGGGAAAATGCATTCTGTATTAGGAAAGGAAATAAGGTAGAAACCAAAGACATTTAGATTCATATAAAAATGGGGGCATTATTGATGCTTTTCTTTTCCTTCATCAAGTAAATGGAATGACAAGGTACCGACGTGATATGATTACTTGAATTTTCTGCTTATAGGCAAGGAAAGGAAAACTCTTATTATTTCAATTACCATTGGAAATATTTCAAGAATATGTTCATCTGCTTTTCTGCCTTGGTGATGGAGTATAGTGGATATAATGGAATATTTGTTTCCCTGAACTTCAATAACCTTGCATTTTGATATTTTAATCACATATCTCCTAGTGTTATTTAATAATTATATCACTGTGACTCTTACCTCCCCATTATGGTCTGAATATTTGTGTTCTCCCAAATTCATATGTTGAAATCCTAACCCCCAAGGTAATGGAATTAAGAAGTGATTCGGGTGGTGATTAGGTCTTAAGGCCAGAGCCTGCATGATTGAAATCAGTACCCTTATAAGAAGAGACCTCAGATAGCTAAATCGTCTCTTCTACCATTTGAGGGCACAACAAGAAAGCACTGTCTATATACCAGAATGCAGGCTCTCACCAGACACTGAATTCTGTTGGTGCCTTGATCTTGAATTTCCCAGCCTCCAGAACCATGAGACATAAATGTTTCTTATTTATCAGCTATCCAGTTTATGGTCTTTTTGTTACAGAAGACTGAATAAACCAGACACCCTTCAAAGAATCTATGAATTCCTTGGGAAGCAGAACATATTTCCTGTATCTTGAGTTTCCCTACAAAATCAGGCTCATGGTCTTGGGCATTAAGCAGTGATCCATGAAGAGCTGTGAATGGGGCAGCAGTCTTTCAGTTGTGGTCTGAGTGTTTGTGTCCCTCCCCGAATTCATGTAGAAATCTTAATGCCCAAAGGTAATGGTGTTAGCAGGTGTGGTCTTTGAGGTGATTAGGTCTCAGGTGGAGATTAGTTGTTCTTAAGAAAGAGGTCCCACAGAGCTCCCAGCCCCTTTGACCATGTGGGATGGAGTGAGAAGTCTGGGACTCCTAAGAGGTCCCTTGCCTGACCATGCTGGCATCATGATTCTGGATTTCCAGCCCTCAGAACTGTGAGAAATAAATTTCTGCTGTTTAAAAGCCACCCAGTCTGTGGTATTTCGTTACAGTCGCCTAAACAGATCAAGACAGTTGCTTTGGTGTCCTGACAAGTAAGGTGCCATGGATGCTTGCTTGGTAAGGGATGCCGATCAATGAAAGAGGGTGAATGCATCAGCATTAAGAACTGACATGACAACACATGAAAAATAGAAGTTCCTTGTCAAGGCATAGGGCAAGCCTGTTTAAAGTAAATTTATTAACTGATTAAATGTGTGTGTTTCTCCCATTTGAATCCTAGTCTCTGAAGTCTGAAGAGAAAGGAGCACCGGAGGGCTCCTTAATTCAATGGATGCATATTGGTGACCTTTGGAGACCAGTCATCCTTCAGTTATGACCCACTCGGGAGCCCCCACTTCCTGTCTGGGCTGAGGTTCACCTGCTTCAGCTCCCTCTCTGCCTGATGAGCACCAGTGCTGGAAAAGGTTGGATTTAGCAGCTAAGTCTAGACTTGGGAATGTGTAGAGAGGAAGATTTCTTGTGAAAGAAATGTTTTTTAATGTAAACTCAGTATTTTAGTTAAGCATTCTTTTTTTGCACAAGGGAGACAGCACTCCTGTAACGGACATCAGCAAGTGCAATGATTATATAAAGCCACACTGTGCAGGGCATCGAAAGTGTAGGCTGTGTGTGGACTCACATGCACACACACTCCGTACATGCACATTTTCTCTTGGATGAGTGTGGGTGAGTTATCTTTGGGGCATAGGCAACAGTCACACTGTGGTCTGGCTTTCACTGATGTGTTTGTCTTTCCTTGAAAGAAGGCTTTAGCTGTTCAATTTAGTTTTGTTTATTTAAGATGTTGTGTTCGAACTTTGCCTGCATGCCTAGAGGCTGGAAGGCCATGGAAAATATGTGTATCTAACTAAATCAAAAAGCACAATCACATCAGCTCAGACATGGACCCCTAGGGACCATCTTTTACTCCAAGAAATGCTTAGGTTGGAAAAGAAAGCTCTTTCCAACCTTGAAAGGATGAAAAAGAAAAAAAAATGTTCAGAAGTGAAAACTCATAAAACAATTTTTTTTCTTTTTCTTTTTCTTTTATCCAAAAGCATAACAAAATTTGTAGCAGGATATTACGAGCAAATTGACTTTTGCAGTAGTTTCATTTCAAATGATTGTGTATCCCTTACAAAGTTGCCTCCTCATTTTAGTTTTTGTTAAATCAAGAATATGGTTTATCCCCGTATGATTTAAGTGATATTGAGAGGAACTTTCAGTTGTATTGAATGACAGTGTATTGTGGCAAAAGGAGAGAGGGCATCAAGAAAATCTGTTGGTAACACTCAGAAGGGTTAGCGCTTCTGTCTCAACAACAGTGCTTAAAGAACAACGTTCCAAATTAATAATAATAAAAAAGATGAGTTCTCCCCTACACTATTTCAAATAGTTTATAGTTTATGAGAATACAGATTGCTTTGCAAAGGGATTGTCTAGTGATTGTAGTTCACAGAAAGAAAAGATAAAATAGAAAGAAAAATAGGTTTGGGGTTTCATAATGTAGGAAATATGGGAAAGATTAAATCCAGTTTTTGAGAGGTCAAGCAAATCACCATAATTAGCATACAAAAGCAACCAGTGATAAAATATCTTATTTTTTATGGGTTTGGTACTATGCCCAGCAAACCCAATGTGCTTAATAAATTTTAAATGGTATCAACAGTATTCCCTTGTTGCTGATAGAGAGTTCATGTCATCACTTTGGGAGGCTTTCTTAACCCTTTAGGTATGGTTACTTGATTGAGTGAAGAGGGGAGAGGGTTTACCAGAAAACAGCGGGGGTGGAAATGATGCTTCTCCCCACCATGAACAGATGTCTTGCGTCTCATTGGGATAATCGATTCTAATATTATTAAGCACAAGCCTAATAAATCTGCCCTTGTATTTTTCTGATACAAATACAATATACCTACCACTGCTCAATATCCTTCATATGTGAGGTAATAAAACTGATCCAATATGAAATCTTGTACTTTACATGTAAATTGGATTGCTATGGGCCATTAGACTCTTTACATAAACAATATATTTTGTTTAAAAGAAAACTGTGCTCAGTTTCACATTCTGAAAGTTCATAATGTGCAAAAACCACATTAGCAGAGTAAATGGTGTCGGGAAGGAATCTGGCATGGTCAACAGAGGCGTAAAGGAGAAAGGGGACTTCACTTCCAGTAAAGCAACTTTTCTCTCGTGGGTGGTTTTAACAAGATGGATGCCAACAGGTGAAAGCACTAGTGTCAGATGTAATTAAAAACCTTAATTCCAGAATCATTCTCTAAAACATTCACGGTGTACCGTGCCCAGGAGCTAAGGCGGAGAAGCCTAACCACGGCAGCGAATTATTTGCCTCTCCAAGAAGACAGCCATTGCTGCACAGAAAGGTGATGACATTTTGAGGCCAAGGCTGGCAATATAATATGATGTCACAGTATCCATTTTTGATATTAGATAATGGCCTTCATTCTGATAGGTCAGTATCTCATTCCTTGGCTTATTTATCTCCATTATGTACAAAATCTGCAAACCAGAACTCACAGACAAACCTTACCCAAGTGTACTGCAATATTTGCATCTTGGCCTCCTTTGCAACACTGATCCTTGTGCTCTGCCACAGCTGTCAGAGTAATGGCTTTTTTCCCTTTTTATCTGGTTTGGCTTTATTCCCAGATTCCAAATGAAAGAGACAGCATTTTACTTGACCACCCCATTCCAACCGTTAAATACTGTGCCTTCAGGCTCTGATGCTCTAATGGTCGATTAAAGTTGATAACAGTCTGTCCAATTTCCATTTTTTAACATTCAGCCTGCTGAAATTGTAATATTGTGAAAATCTGAAGTCTACAGGACCTGCCTGAGAATCTATCTGGATGTCACCACATCATAATAAACAAAGGAGGAAAAGTAATGCCAACAGGCCTCAGCATTTGCAGAATTTGGGTTGGCTATGTAGCCTGGCCAGTTTGTGTAGGGTAGGAGTGGATAGTAGATCAACTAGTCTATCCAAACAGGATATAGAGTAGAGCCACTCATGGGGTAGTTTATGACTGCAGAAGGTGAACATTCTAAAAAAATTCTTTAAGCCACCAAACAGCGTATACATTCCGTTCCTACCTGCCTCCCCCAGTGCTCTGCCCTTCTTGGTCTTATTAAAAGCCTTCCTTAACTTGTTTGGCAGACATATAAGTCATAGCTCCTGGACTTTGTTGTTAGGGCTGAAGGGTCACAAAGGTACAAATCTAATTGAAGTGTTTTCAGAAATCTGATTTCTCAGGGGATCAGAATAAAATAGTTTGAAATAATCTCTTTTTCAAACCAACGTTTGTCTTTCTTGAGCCTTAGAAAAACAGAACTAAAACCAGGAATTCTGAGATGGATTTGTAGACCAGTAGAATTTTGAGATAAGTGTTTTGATACCCATCTTCTAAGTGGTGGAAAAAAAATAATGGCACCATGAAACATACTCTCTGTATGTGTAATATGCAGACTCTATTCAGTACCTTTCGTTGGACTAGTCAGCTTGCCTTTCTTAGCTATGCTTGGATTCTTTTCTGAATGTGAACAGTCTCTCAGAGTTCTCCTCTTTGGTAGGCTGGTCTCATTTTTTCCCAGCTCTAGGATGCTTTTTTCATGTTGGGGAAGCAATTGCCCATTTTCTGAGTCTTTGCTGCAAAAGTAAGTGGAGATGAGTCCTTCAGACTCTGAGAAATTTATCACTGTCAATAAATATGACATTTCTGGGAATGTGGTTTCAATCTCCTTTTTCCTAGGCAAGTTGAAATGAAGACTAGAGAACTTGAAGGGTCAATATTTAGTTCTTCATGTTATTACCACATCATAGAGTCTACACTTATACTTACGTTTTTAGACAAATAATCTTTTTTTTCTAAAAATATGGATATTATTGCTGAACAAAAGGATTCACTCTGACCCCATCCAATAATTTGAACACTAACTCTTGTCCATTTCATCTCTGTAATGGGAGAGGGGGTTCTTCCCTTTAAGGAAAGGGAATATTCATAGTTTTCTCATATACAACAACATAAAAAAAGAACATGGAGGAATTTAACATAAAAAATTGATGTGACTCCAGAATTTCTTTTCTCCTGTTTTTAAACGTGGTGGCATAGAGTCTGCCCCATAGCACATATGCAACGATGACATTTATCTTTATTCTTTTCTTCATATTACTGAGGATGTGGGTGCTTAATGTTTATTGCTGAAATGCTTTTGGATTCTGGGAAGCCCATACTTCAGACAATGTGTGAATTAAAGGGGAGAGAAATACTCCATCTTCCAGGACTGTCTTCATTTCCCAGAATTAGCTATTGATGTTTGCCTGGTAGAGGCTTTCGGTCACAAACTTTCTGCCTCAAAAATCCATTTCTATTTACATGTTTGCCCCAGTCTCATCAATTTTCTTTTGCATTTCCTGAAATCCATGAAAAGTCCTTGCATGTTAGATGATGATGATGAGGAGGAGGAGGATGGCAGCAACTGACACATAGCAGCTTATCCTGTGCTAGATAGTTTTCCGAGTGCTTTCCAAGGGTTAACTTATTTAATCCTTATGACAACATTGCAGGGTCAGTACTATTATCCTCCTCATTAAACAGGAAAGAGCTGAGGAATGGATTAGTTACATTACTTACCCAAGGTCACATAGCTAATAAGTGGTCAGGTGAGAGTTAAACCCAGAAAGTATGATTTGAGAGTCTTCCGCTTAATTTATCCCATGGGTGAATCTATTCGTTTGCTTAGGTTGCCATTAACAAAATACACAGACTTAAACAACAGAAGTTAATTTTTTTAGGCAAGAGTTCCAAGATTAAGGTGTGAGCAGGTTTGGTTTCTTCAGAGACCTCTGTGCTTGGCTTGCGGACTGCCACCTTCTTGCTATGTCCTCACGTGGTTTATCCTCTTTGCGTGCACATCCCTGGTATCTCATTGTCCAAATTTCCTTCTCTTATAATAGTGTCAGTCAGATTGGATTAGGGTCCACCCAAGCAGGTCTCTTCATTTTAGCTTAATCACCTCTTTAAAGGCCTTATATCCAGTTCAGGCCGTGACAGTGAACTTCTAAAGATCTGTTTCCTTGGCCCTTGAGTCTTCTGCGTTGCTTCATCATTGGGTATCTCTTTTTCTCTCTCTCTACCTGACATTCTGCTCTGCTTGCGTGCCCAGACCCATAGAGGCTCATACCTTGCAGACTTTGTCCCACCTGAAAACCACACTAAGCTCAATGAAGAATCCATTTCCATTGTCTGTGATGTCTGGAATGAGGTGTTGCCTAGAGCCTGCTGTTGACATTACTGAGAGATGCTTGGGTATTCGGTGTGCCTCTGAGTTATAGCATTTCCTCAGTTTCTGTTGGGCATGCTCAGTTGTGAGTTTTCTGATTATCCCTCCACATTCCTTGTAGGCGGTGAGCCCTGGCTTCAGTGTTAACTTTGTATTCTGCTACTTTAAAAAGTTCAAAATCCGTCAGTCTACATTCATCTCTGAAGTGTCTTCCAAAGCTCTTCAAGGTGATGCTTGATAATGCAAAGTGAGTGGGAAAGAATATTACAATAGGAGGTTGGAAGAAAATAGAAAATAATTAGAATAATTATTGAAAGAAAGCAAAAAAAAGTCTGTTATACATATAATGTGTTTTATGGATTGTATAATTTATAGGAAAGTGCTAGAAAAGACTTTAGTGCTCTCCAGTGGGAGGTGGCATTGTTATTATAATTGTATTTGTTTTATTATTCTTACCTCACGATTCTGGTTTTTGTCAAAGTTGAACATAGAAATGAATCAGTGGGTGGACTGGAAATCTGGAAGGCTGGGGTTGCTGTTGAACAACTGTGAATGGGGAAGCTGTCTTCTTGGGGCTCCTGTCTGTCCAGCGAGCATCCTGAAGATCAAGGGAACATTCAGTCCAGCTTTCTAGAGGAGTAATCGGTTGTTGAAGTAAAAGGCCTGTCTGTGCTGTAAACAGGAAAGGGGAAGGGCCAATTCCCAAATCAAGGCCATGAAAGATTAGTTTAAACTGCAGGGAAAAAATACAGGCCACCAAAACACACAACAATTCCAACCTGGCAAAGGAGTTAGAGTCAGAAACACTCTTGCAAATATAGCAGAGAAAGAGGAGAGGCTAGAGAAAAAAATAGGCCAAGTAATAAGTGCGAAAGGGGATTGAAGCTAGTAATGACTCAAAAACGGCTGAGCTGCCAAACCTATTTAAAAATCCTCTTAAAAACAGAAGCAGAGAAGAAAAGGAACATGGACAGAAGTGGCGCAGGGATGACCTTGAAGAATAATTAAACCAAAACCAAGCGAGGGGCTATTTTGCAGCTCAGAACATAGAAAAACCAGTGTGAGATGGCAGGATTCCGAAGGCATTAAGGGAACCTGTGCTCCTAAGCTAATTAGTTCACACACTTACGGTTATTTTGGGGACAAGTAATAGGGGTCTAAAGATGCTAAGAAGAGAAGGGAATATAAAAGGTGGTTTCAATCTTTAACCAAGACAGAAGCCTTATGGAAATGCAGTTCAATATGGCTGATGTCAACATGCAATGGGGGCTGTGAAGGAGGGACCCCAGCATCCAGAGGGTAATGGGATCATTGGCAAGAACCATGATTGATTTTTTTCAAGAACAAAGCAGGCCCAACAATTGATTTTTTTCTTGTGCACAGGAATTGGCCTGATTTTAAAAGATAGCATAAATCTTTGAACTTAACTCATACGTTTGGCATCAGGGTTCCCATCATTTATTTCAAACCTGGGGTAGGTTGGCTGTATGGGTCCTTGCCGTATGGATTGAGAGTGGCCAGAAGACCAAGGCAAAGGAAGGGGCAGATGGCAGTTTGTCCAGCTCAGAGTTGGGTGGGAGTAAATCATTCAAGTTAATTAAGCCTTCAGGTGATTCTCAATTGGAGGATTCTCATAATTCCCTCAGAATGTGAAGTCTTGCACAATGAGATTTGAAAATTGCGAGATGAGCTTTGGCTGAGGGCAAAACTGGATATAGTCTCGGTAATATAACTCAGTTTGAAAAAATTCTTGCCTTGAATGGTTGACCAGACTATATGAATTCTGATGTTCCTTACATTTTTTGATATTTTATAATTCTAAGAATAGCGGTAATTTTTGAACTGTGGGAGGAAGCAGGCAGGGAGACAACCAGAGGTTTAAGTTGGAAATCAAGAAAAGAGAATTATTCCAGGGTAGTGAGGGTCACAGACCCTTTGATGTTTTTCTTTCTTCACCCATACTTCGCTTCATTTCAACGTTGAATATGCTGCTTCTGTTGCCCCAGCCATCTCTGAACCTTGCACTTTTCACCCCATAACCTACAATTCATCTGATTTCCTGAGAATTCCTTTTGTTATTCCTAATTTGAGCCGGAGTATATTTTAGGTAGAGTCTGTACTGTGAAATTGCAGAGTAGGCAAAATATTAAGGATATAGAGATCAAGAGGAATACATAATCTACTACTTTTATGGTTTAATTCAGAAATTCTTGTGGGCAGTTATATGTAAGTCATATGATTCTGTATGGGTAGAATGAAAAAGAATCAAGCTTGATGAAATGAAGGACAGGCTAATAGATCATAAAGAAGGTCCTGGCTCATGATCCTCCTGAAAGCCCTCTTTTTATATGATTTAATTGCTCTTGAAGCCTCTACTATAGGATCTTTTCCATTTTATAGATGAGGCTATTGAAACACAAGTCAAGGGGCTTCCAATTTTAGCTTCTACATGTAAAGATCTTGAAGTAATCACCCCCCATCCTTAAAACAAGAAGAAAGCTGAAAAAAACTGGATATCAATGACTTTTCTTAGACATTCTCTTAACATTAGAGAATGTTATTGCAGAGCAACCATCACTTCAAAATCTGGAGAGACAGGAGAATATAGAAAAATCACACTGAAATATGCTTACCTGGAACAAAGGTAAAATAAAATTCTTTATATTTCTTACCCTTAATGGATCTTAAAAAATAGCTGATGAAGTAAAAATAGTAATAACTTATTTGCATAACTATGTGATTATATGATTTGGCTTATGGATAAGTGAAATGAATAACAGCATTCTCATAAGGGACAGAGAGGAGTATTTGTGATGTTATAAGGCATTTTTACTAAATGTGAATCAGCATAACTGTTATTTATAGGTGGACCTAGTTTAATTAACTGTATTTCAATTCTAGGACAAAAACTTTTTTAAAAAGAAAACAGTTTATATGCGTAAGGAGGAGAGAAAATGGATTCATGTAAAATTCTCTGTTAAAACCAGAGAAAGCACAAAAAGGTGTGAAAATTAAGCAAAGACAATGAATAGAAACACATACAAATATAATAGATATTAATCAAACTATATCAATAATCACTTTAGTGTAAATGGTCTAATTATACTAATTAAAAGTCAGAAATTGTCAGAGTAAAAAAATAAGACCCAATTATATTTTGTCTACGAGAGAGCTACTTTAAATGCAGTGACTCAGGTTTGTTAAAAGTAAAGTGATGGAGGAAGATATGCCATGCTAACATTAATCAAAAGGTAGCTGGAGTAACTGTATTTATTTCAGACAAAGCAGACTTCAGAACAAGGAAAATTATTAGTAACAAAGAGACACATTATATAATGCTAAAGAGGTAAATTTTCAAGAAGATATAACAATCCTTAATGTATATGTAACTAACCGAAGAGTGCCAAAATACATGAGGCAGAACTGACAGAACTTCAAGGAGAAATGGAAAAATCCATTACTATAGTTGGAGACTTTAATACCCCTCTTTCAGTAATTGATAGATAAAGCAAGCTGAAAATCAGTTAGGCTATAATCAACTTGAACAGCACTATCAATCAACTTGATCTAATTGACATTTATAGAATATCCCATTACATGATAGAATACATATTTTTCTTAAGTTTTCATGGATCATTCACCAAAATAGGCTAATTTCCGGGACATAAAATGCATCCCAACAAATTTAAAATAATAGAAACCATACTAAATATGTTCTCAGATTGTAATAAATTAAATTAGAAATCAATAGTAAAGATAACTGGAAAATACTCAAGTATTTGGAAATTAGAAACACTTTTAACACATGGATGAAAGAAAAAAGCCTCAACAGAAATTAAAAATTGTTTTGAACTAAGTGAAAATGAAAATAAAATTAACCAAAATTTGTAGGATGCAGTGAAGGCAGTCCTTAGAGGGAAATGTATAGCTTTAAATGCAAATATTAGAAAACAAGAAAGATCTTCAATCAATAATCTAAGCTACCACCTTAGAAAAATAAAGAAAAAAAGACAAATTTAAGCCAAAACCAAGAATAAAAAAGAAATAGTAAAAATTAGAGCAGATGTCAGTGAAATTGAAAACAAGAAAGCAATAGAGAAAATCAATGAATCAAAAGTTGGTTCTTTGAAAATTTTAAGAAATTGATAAATATCTAGACAGAGTAACCAGGAAAAAAAGAGAGAAGACACGAAATTTCCAAAATCAGAAATAAAAGAGAGGTTATCACTACTGAGTTCATGGACATTAAAAGGATAATAAAAGCATACCATGTGTAACTCTATGCTCACAGCACTGATAATTTAGATTTAACAGTTCAATTCCTTGAAAGAAACAAACTGCCAAACTCTTATGAGGATAAATAGATTGCATGAATAGCCTTATATCTGTTAAAGATATTAAATCAACAATTAATAACCTTCCCAAAAAAAGTATCATTTTCTGTTCCAGATGGTTTCACTGGTAGATTATGCTATGCATTTAAGGAAGAAATGAAATTACTTTTCAGTTATCTCTTCCAGAAAAATAGAAACAGAAAGAACACTTCTTTTTTTTTTCTTTTTTAAAAATATTTTATTTATTTGATAGAGAGAGACACTGCAGGAGAGGGAACACAAGCAGTGGGAAAGGGAGAGGGAGAAGCACGCTTCCCGATGAGCAGGGAGCCAGATGTGGGTCTCTATCCCAGGACTCTGGGATCATGACCTGAGTGGAAGGCAGATGCTTAACTGACTGAGCCACCCAGGTTCCCCGAAAGAACACTTCTTGATTCATTTTATGATGGCAGCATTAATCTAATAACAAAACCAGTTAAAGATATTGTAAGAAAGGAAAGCTACATTAACATAGGAACAAAAGTCCTCAAAATATTACTTAATTAAATCAACATTGTATAAAAAGAGTTATATACCACAAACAAATAGTATTTATTTCAGGTATGCAAGGCTAACTCAACATTAGAAAATCAGTCAGTGTAATCCATCACATTAACAGGTAAAGAAGAAAATCATATTATACTGGGATGCCTGGGTGGCTCAGTTGGTCAAGTGTCTACCTTCAACTCAGGTCATAATCCCAGAGTCCTGGGATCAAGTTCCACATTGGTCTCCTTGCTCAGGGGGGAGCCTGCTTCTCCCTCTCCCTGCCACTTCCCCTGCTTATGTGTACTCTCTCTCTGACATATAAATAAAATATTAAAAAAAAATCATACGATACTATCAACTGGTACAGAAAAAGAATTTGTTAAAGTTTAACACCAATTCTTTTTTTTTTTTTTAAAGATTTTATTTATTTGACAGACAGAGATCACAAGTAGGCAGAGAGGCAGGCATAGAGAGAGGGAAGCAGGCTCCCTGCTGAGCAGAGAGCCCGATGTGGGGCTCGATCCCAGGACCCTGGGACCATGACCTGAGCCGAAAGCAGAGGCTTTAACCCACTGAGCCACCCAGGTGCCCCAGTTTAACACCAATTCTTGATAAAAACTCTCAACAAACTGGAATTAGAGGGGAATTTCCTCAATTTAATGAAGAATATTCACAAAAAGCCTACAATTAACATTATATTTAATGGTGAGAAAATTTCCCCCTAAGATCAGAACAAGTCAAGGATAGTATCTCTCACCACTCCTATTCAACATTATATGGAATCTCTACTAATGCCATAAGACAAGAAAAGGAAATAACGTTATAAAGATTGGGCATGAAGAAATAAAACTATCTTTTTTTTACAGGTGACATGGTTGTCGGTGTAGAAGTCTCAAAGAATTAAAAAACAAAACCTCTGTTTTCAGATCCTCAAACTGAAAAAGAACTTCAGCTTCAAGGACTGGATTTTGATATCTTCTTAGAACAATTAAAAAAATAGCCAAGTTGATTAATTGTCTAATTTGTTTATCTTTGATTTTAGAAGGCAATGCGTGCTCAGAGTGATAAATGCAAGTGGTACAAAAGATTAGGAAAATAACTTTTTCTCTATTTCAAGAAACAATTACAGTTATCAATTTATGGTATGATGTTCCACAAATGCTCTAATCATACTCTGTTTTGCAGAAGGTAGATCAGAGCTTGTAGCTTAAGATGTAAAGGAGAATGTTGACTGTTGCATTTGTGAAATCTTTATAAACCATACATTTGTGGAAACTTTTTCTTTCTAGTTTGCATTATTTTAATTTTTTACAATGAATAGTTACTGATACCATAGTTAACTAGTAGATGCAATTTTTTTGGTTAACATAAAATTTCTAGCTACTACTACCTTCTATTCCTTTTGGATAAATAATTCAAGAATGGGGTCAGGGTTAGTGATATATTTTCTGTTCTTTTTGAGTGTGCAATGAGTGTGAGTATGTATGTAGAATTTGGAGACGAGAAGAGGTCGAAAAAAGATGAAGCAGGAGAGAAGAAAAGACTTCTTCTTGTGTGTCTCTAAGTCCTCCCGGACTACTTAAGAGTTACAAAGGGGTGTTTCCAGGTCATAAGACCTTTCTTGTGGACATCACTATTTGGAAAATGCTTTAGAAGCAGCAAAGCCTTATGTTGAAGCAAGCCTTTAAATCCTCGGACTGTGGTTTAGAGGCATGAACCTATGCAGTTTTCCAGGGTCTGACTGTGGATAGGGAAGCTTTGCATCTTCAAAAAAATCTCTCTGCCTCCCCATTTTGAGTCTCTTAATCTTTGTTAGCAAAGTCATTGTGAAGTGAGAAGGGAAATGAGCTCCAACACATTTGTGCACTCATCATCATCATCATCAGAAGGTAGATCAGAGCTTGTAGCTGATACCTGGCCCTGATTAAAACCAGTTGTCTTCTTCTTTTCCACATTTTGAATTTCTCACAAATCATCACAGACATATCACATTTTGGAAAGAAAATTGCATGCCATTTCAATGAACTTAAAAAAATTCGTCCAATAAGCAGGAATTTAATATGCAAGAATGAACACTTTGATGACACTGGTGCATGACAGTTGTCTTGACCAATATCATATATGAAGACTTTCTTCTGGGGGTTTCATCTGCTTTGAGATTAAAGTTAACAGAAATCTTCTCTCTGAGCCTTAGTGTAGGCATTAGAGGGGGGCTTTTGTGTACAGTGCCCTGTGATGAGGTTAAGGTTGAAACTAGGGTTTGGAGAAGGAAAGGAGAATATGAGGAATTGAAGAAGAAGATTTTAAAATTTAGGAAGGGAGGGCAGAACATTTGAATAACCTTAAAAGCATTATTTTAGAAAAAATCAAATAATGCATCAGTATCAGGGAGTGCCTCATATGGTGCAGGAACCTGTCTGGGTGTAGACAGAAGCAATGGGATGTTGTTGGAAGATACCACACTTCCACAGGGTGTCCAGGAGAAACTTTCAGCTGTGTTTGGCAGACTGTCTCCCATTTACCATCTGGAGGTCTCATGTAGCAAGATCACATTCCCAAATGCTTTGCTTTTGGAGTCCAGCCAGATGCGGCCACTAGCTTTGCTCAGAATTTACTGGATACCCTGTCTGAGATCCTTTGGCTTAGTGACATTTCCCTGTAATGTGGCATGTGATGTCTGTATAGTCATGTGCAGCCCACTGACACAAACTCCAGGGGGAATCTTATGGTTCTGGTGTTTACCCCTTAATGACTTAAAAAAAACAGCACATCTCTCTTTCTGGACAATACTGGTTCTCATCTTTCCAGTGCTCTTGTCTTGGTGAGGATGATACAGTTGTTATTTTTGGGTCTCATCATTTCTCAGTGGAGTCATCGTTGTGTTTTTGATGCCCTGTGAAGAACACCTTGGAGTGCTCTGAAAAAGCATTAGCTGAGGCCAGTTGTCCATCAAATCTGTAGATGTGTGCAAGGGCAGGCTGGTGAGTCAGATGCTTCCCGTCACCAAATGAATCACCTGGAAACCTTATTAGGAACTTGCCAGTGACAGGCTCAAATATATTTACTTGACACTACTTGGTTCTTTTAACTTTAGCTTGCTCATCTCAGGGTGATGTTGGTTGCTGCCAGCTGCTGTCTTTGTCTGCTCTGAGGAACACGTGGTCATGAAAGTGTTAATCTGTTATTGATGCATTTGAATACCATGAAGTTAAGAGTGGTAAGGAAGTTTGATGGTATCTAAACCGTGCTGCAGCTTCCAAGTCGGAAGCAGCTCCTTTCCCCCTAAAATGTGAGGCAAAAACCACTGTTCACACAGTTCCTTCCCTGTGCCAGGCACAACACATTACCAGGCATTAGTCCTCTCCTCTAATTCATTTCTTTAACTCTCACATTAAATGAGGCCCTATCTCATAGATGAGAAAAGTCTGATGCGGTGCTTAAAGAATGCTTGATAGTTAGCTGGTGTCCCCCTTTCCCCCCCAGATTGTGTCAGAACAGTTGCAACACCATTCTGACTTCACTTTGTCACTTGTCGGAAGCCCTCATGTGGTGGAGATTCATTTCAAAGAACTCAACTCAGGCTTGACCTCAAGGAGGATGTCCTGGGTGTGGGATGCAGACTGCTTAAATTGCTGGTGGAGACATTTAAGGACCAGGGGAGAAGTTCTGATTCACTGTTCACCTCTCTGTCCTTCCTTGAAAAGAATACAGATTTCGCTAAATTCTCTTACCACCCGCGGTCCCTCCAAAACATTTGTCATATTCAGTTTCCATTTTTATCTGCTGGCCTTACTCATCTGTAAACCCATGTACAACCATTTTCTTTTTCAAATTGTACACTTGCATCTTCCTCCAAACTGGTTTTCTTGTATGGTTTGGCTATTTCTGCATGTTAGAAGATTACCTTGAGAATTTATTTTTTTCCCTTTCCAATGAAATCAATAAAGCTAAAATCTATTCAGTAGCAAATACAAAGGGTAGCTTTATTTCTTCACTAAGATCTTCACTCTAGCTTGGGTAAGACAAGTTCAGCTCCATACCACTCTTTTTCATGTATCTGTCTAGACCTTAGTTTTGATCTCTGTAAAATAGGGATAGTTACAAATCAGATGCATCAAACTGCCTCAAGTCTATTGTGAGGACAAAAGAAGTCAATAGTATGCTTCCAGAGAACTTGGAATATATACAAATGTAAGGTTTTATGATAAGTAGTGGCCTTGACTTTCTATTTTGGCCTCTTGCCTTCTTCCCTCATACTTCAGTCTTCATACTTCAGTTTCAGGTGTGTGGTCACATGTTTCTGCAGACTTCCATTGTCATACCCCATGTATTATATTAGTCTGTGAGGGCTGCCGTAATAGGGATTCAACCACAAACTGGGTATCTCAAACAGCAAGTATTTATGTCTTCACAATTCTGGAGGTTGGAAGTCCAAGATCAAAGTAGCAGCAGGGTTGATTTCTTCTGAGGGTCTCACTCCTTGGCTTGTAGATGGCTGCCTTCTCCTTATGTCTTCATTTGGTCTCCCTTTGTGAATGTCTGTGTCTTAATTTCCTCTACCTGTAAAGGATATCAGTTGTATTTTATAAAGGCCTACCTAATGACTTCTTTTAACCCGAGTTACCTCATTAAAAAACTTATTTCCAAATACAGTCACATTATGAGATTTGGGGTTTAAAACTTAATCATATGAATTTTGGGTTAACATAATTCAATCTATAATACCTTATTACTTTCCCCCATTTCCCATCCATCCAAGATGCCCTTTCTATGTGTTTTCACAGCATCCTTCATTTTTTCCTTATCATGGAACTTACCATTCCTATAACTTCTTATTTGCTTAGTTTTATTCCACACTAGACTCTAATAAACCTGAGCAGATCTCTGCTTTGTTCTCACTATATCCCCAGTTCCTGGAGCAAATAGATTTCCAATTAATTTTTCAATATTTGTTGAATGATTGAGTCCATGTTACTACTTCTAACTATGTGAAATTATACCAAATATTCCATATTTATAATGTCTCAGATAATTCATATATCTTATTTCATGTAAAAATCACAACAATCCCATGAGGTAGATACTTCTGTTAACATCCCTATTTTATAGTTGAAGAATTTGTAGCACAAAAAGGTCAAGCAATTCACCTAAAGTCAAAAGGCAAGTAATACTAGGGAAGATGGTATTTGAGCTCAGGAAGTATGACTTCAGAGCTCTCATGGTTAAATACAAGATTGAGATATTTCTTGGTAGAACAACAGTATGGTTTCTAATACCCCAGCTTCTGGCTTTATCTGAGCTCAGCAGAGCATCTCTTTAATCCATGCCTTAAACCAGGGAGTTTCTTATCGTTGTCTTAGAGTGGTAGAATGGAGGTAGAGGAGGGTAGGGGAGAGATGGACAGGTTTGAATCACAGGGGTTGTATTTGGAGTCAGATTAGGCAGAAGAGAGATAGTGAAGGAACTGGAAGGGGAGGTAGTCTAGATGAAAGAGTTTTTGCTAAAATTTTTATCATCCCATCTTACCTTAGAGATGAACAACTTACAAGTCTCTACAGTATTCAAAGCACTCTCCCTTACATCATCTCATATGATTTTCAAAATTGTCATCTGACATAAGCTGAGAAGGTATTATTATCTGTATTTGATTGATAAGGAAACAGATTGAAAGTGGTTAAGTACATTGCCTAACATTGCCAAGCTTGTCACTGGAGGTCCCTGTGATTGAATTCTAAGCCTTCTGCCATTCTGTCTCTGGGACTGAGTTTAATATGGGAAGGGAGTAAAGAGAGAGCTGAATTTCAGGGGACCACCTTCACTCAGGAAGGAGAAAGAGCATCCTGCAGAAGAGACTGTGGTAGGCTGCTAGAAAACACTGACGAGCTCTAAAAAAGTGCTGGTGGAGGAAGTCAGGGGATTAGGGAAACTCAGGGTTGAAGTCATCAAGTGAGATGACTTATGAATGCTTTCTACATGTGAATACTCAGCAATTTATGGTTGGGAGTCATGGAGCATGTTCCAGAATGTATTCTCAGTGGTGTGGCAAAGTCTATGTCCAGACAAACTCTACTCTCTGAATGAAGTTTGTATTTTTTTTCACTAGAATTTACATGAGCCAAATATTGCCAACTTGCTAGCTATCTTTTTATTTGCTTTCATTTGTTTCAGTTTTATTTGCTGGAAGGTGTACTACTCTTGAGTCTTTCCTCAGGATGCGTCTTCTTCTGCAGATTATTTGCAATACCTAAGTCCGTGTTTGCTACTGCTTCCCTTCCACAGACCCAAGGTCCTTCTGTTGTGATGCAAGCAGGATTATTATTTTAAAACCACTGACTCTGAGATGTGGCATCTTAATTTTTATTCTTTCTTCCCTTTAGTTCTTCCTTCCATGAGTTAGAATTGAAAATTAGATCTGTTTTAGAAATATGTCTAGAATTAGAAAAAAGATGTTTTCTCCTTCATGCTGTGAGGGTTCCTCAGCTTTCCTTTCTTCTTCTAATCCATTTCTGGTTCTGTAAATTGTGCTGTGGTGGCTGCTTTATGAGATAGCCTAACTTGTAATGAGAATGCGATGTGCCTAGCTGGAGTAACAACTTGGCAGTGAGGTCATTGATTCCAAGACAGGTAAACAAAACATTATTTGTCTGACTTCTGAGGATCTTTATGGACCCTTCTTCCTGCCAGGATTAACCACCACCACATTTTCTTATTTACTAGGATTAGAACACAATAGTTTAAAGAAGTATTGTTCTAGTTAACTTCATAGATAACTCTTTGGGAGAATCATAGGGTGAGAGAACATGTGGTCTGGATGTATCTGTGTACTTCAGCAGCGTGTCCCACTGTGGCCAGAAATCTAAAAATTTAATTTTGGTACTGGAAGTCATTCAGTTTTTGACAAAGTTGTTTAGTTCAGTACTGACGTAAAGAGCCTTAAGTAATCATTTCTACCTCTACTTCCTCCCTTGATGTGGAGAGCTTGGGGACTGTATACATTTTATCTAGGTTTGGATCACGAATTTGGCCTTGGATGGGCAGTGTGGACTTTCCCAAAATATGATCGATCCATTCCTGCCTCTGAAGCTTTGCTAATTGCTTTGTCTTCAAATGCTTACCCTAGTTTTTTTTTTCTTTTTCTGCCTGTGCAAATCCTACCTGCTCTTTAAGTTTGATCCAAGTGCTTCCTCCTCTCAGAAGCCTTCCATGATATGAAAGTCAACAGTTCTCCTCTGTGTTCTGTTTGCTCTTATCTCTAGCTATGATCCAGCATATATTATCAATTTGCCTTCTGAATGTTTAATCTTTGCCACTAGATTGTAAGCTTTCCAAGGCCAGTGCCCTTTTCAAGCTTTGCATTACCAGAATCTTTCTACAGAGATTTGTTTATAGTAGGTGTGAAATAAACTTGTGATATTGGTTGATGTATGAGTGTGTTCCCTAACACAAGACATATGGAGTTCATTGGCTTGGTACTTGAGTGTCACCACCCTCACCCCCACCCCTTTCTCCAAGTTATCCTCTTGGCCTGGCCCAGCTGAAGCTGTGGAAAGTAGATAAATCACCCAGCTCCTAGATCAGACAGCTCAGAGACAAATGAACACAGCAGGTCGTTGCCACTATAATGATGCAGTGGCTGTGCTGTTTGCCAGTTTCTGGACAACAATAGATTGCCTTCCTTCTCTTAACTTTAATTCCATTTCTCATAAGCCTGAAATTGCACTTACTATTTTCCAACTTCTCTCGCCCCCCATCCTGCCCTAGTTCATGTCAGTGTTTCCTTAACTAACATTTTTATGGCTTGAAAATCAATTCTCTACCAGATATAAAGACATACTCTGTCTCTAGCCTTTGTTCTCAGCACCAGCCCCAGCACCCTCCATTAGCCCAGTGGCATGGCTTCAGACCCACTTGAGAGTTTCTAATCTCTGATTCCTTTTTATTTGAACTCTGTGTATATCTGGGTTGATGTTTATGAAATAGACTTTCTCATGCTGACTTTTCATTGATTCCCAGATAATGAAATCTTTGGAATTATGGAATTGAAAAGATATTAGCTTGAGTAATTCTTTTTAATTGGAAGCCTCACTTATTTTACCCTGTTCAACCTGAAGATTTTGGAAGAAAGGAGAGATTTGTGGATTGAGGCAAAGGGTTTGGAAGAGACTTTACTGACTCTCAATGGCCAGATTCAGAGAAGTATTCAGAATCCCTTATAATATAGATTCCGATTGCCTTTTATTTTCTTCTTTATGGTTGTCATGCTGACCTTTAAATTCAGCACCATGGACAGAAGAGGTTAGCTCAGGGAGTGGTTGGAGCAAAACTAGGACTCAGTACAATCACTTTCATTCTCAGGGACAGACTTGTTTAAAGGCACATGAATGTCAAGTTGAGAAACTCCATAAAGAATACTTTTTTTGCCCTAATAGATCACCTAAACTGAAAGGTTCAGTTAACGGCATTCACTTTGGAATCAAAGATCTAAACTTGCATTCTAACTTTTACATTTATTAAGTATATGACTTTGGGTCTAGTGCTATCTCTGAGAAGCAGTTTCTTTATGTGTAGATTTGGGAAACTACTACCCTTAGAAGATGTGGAGTGTATATCTAAGGACTATATTTGAATCCTGGCTCCACTCTTTGCTAGATTGGGCAAGTTACTTCAATTTGTATAGTTGTTTTTGTACCTCTTAAATGGGGATAAAAATGGTACTTTTTTCATAACGTTGATGGGAACACTGAGATAATATGCATAAAATTTTTAGAAGTGTACCTGGGATATAGTACACTATTATTATTCTAATAATTATTTAGTAAGATTATTGTGCAAATTTGATGAGAAAATATGTGTAGATATCAGACAGAGACTAGACATGCAATAAATTCTGGTTATGTTTTCTCCTCTTTCCACTAACATTGGAAATAACCTTGCAGTTCCTTTGAGTTAAGCATTGAGCTCTAAGCCTTGTAAGTGCCCTTGGAAGGGGATGCATATTCAGATAAACTGGTATACATTCGAATCATTTATCACTTACTGTAATACAGAGAAGCGTTAAAGTTTTGGGTGCCATAGCTGGGGAGAGTGGGCCAGGAATGGAAAGGTAGAAGATTGCTATCTTGTTTTCTAGTTTATTGGAGTTGAGTGTGATTTAGAAAACTGGATGATCAGAATCCTCTGCTTGATCCTGTGAAAAAGGCTCCCCATTCATACATTGTAGCTACAGGCATTTTGTGATTTGCTATATGAGGCTATGAAATTTGGTCCAGAGTGGAAAGGGACTCAAAGAATGTGAATGCAAATCCAAGAGCCCAGCCCATTGGTCTATGAAAATTCTGCCTATAAACAGGACAGAATTTTGTTTTATTCATTCATTCATTCATTCATTCATTCATACATTCATGCATTGACGCATTAATTCATTTATATTCAGTAAGCATTTACTGATCATTGACAGTGTCTAGGCATAATGCTAGGGATTATAGCAGAATAGGATCATTTAGCCTGCCATCAGGATTAGGGGAAGTCAAACATATACGAAAATCATTAAATAAGTGAATCAATGAATATTAAGTACATAATGTTGTACCTGGCAAATAGTAGGGATTTAATATTTATTAGCTGGTTTTATTGTAAGCTACTGTTTCTACTACTACTATTGTTACTTATATGATATTTTGGCTAGTGACTCTCTGGATATGGTGTTTAGAGAAGGAGGAAGTGATTGGCAATATTGGGAGTTGCTGGTAGTATTTTTGGAAAGGAAGTAACATTTGAAATGGGCCTTGAGGCATGAGTATAACTTGGTCATGGACAAATGGAGAGGAAGTGGGTTTCCAGTTGAAAGATGTGTGTGAACCAAAAAGTGGTAGGTGATCATAGAGGGTTGATTATTAGGGATTAGCGAGTACTTCAAAGTGGCAGAAGCATTGTTTACAAGAACTGGGAGACAGGACTGGGAAGGCAGGTTAGAGGTTGATCTGGGTGGCCTTGGATGCCAGACTGTAGACTTTGGGACTTAAACTGTGAGTGATATGGCACTATCCAGAATTTCATTTTATTTTATTTTCCTCAAGGAGGGTAACCAAGTATTTATCTGTTACTTTGTTACTATGGTAGTCATTGTCGTCGTCGTTGTCGTCGTCGTCGTCGTCGTCTTCTTCTTCTTCTTCTTCTTCTTCTTCTTCTTAACAATTAACAATAGTCAACAATAGCACCATGGTTCATATTCTATTTAATTAAAATTCCCTGTGAGAATATTAGGTATATAAACTGATGCTACCTACTCAGCCCAATTTTATATAATAATCTCTTGATTTATGATTTTTTATTAACAGATTCAGCCATTTCTTCCTAGGACCCAGCAACCAAACCTGGACCAAAGGCCTCAGGTCCTTAGCTATCAAGGTGCATGCAGCAGTGGTATCTGTGCTGAACTGGTGCCAAAAGACCATTGTGGGAGAAGTGGTATTTCACTTCTCTTTTGTTCTCTTGTCTGGAAGCTGCTATTACACAGTCTTCACTATCTGATGCTAATGAAACAGAATTCTATACAGGTGAAGGGCTGAAAGGTGATGGTGTCGAAGGAAGTGATGCAGGAGATGAGAAAGTTCTTTATTGCATTTCCTGTTCTTGCTTCTTTCCCCTTTTCTCGCTCTTCTGTCCCTCTTTCCCCCTCACTCCCTCTCTGTCTTTCTCTCATCATATGCATACATGCACATACAATGTGGAATCTCAGACTGCTGAGCAGAGGCAAGTTTATATGAAAGTCAACTTCAGTTTGCAGTGGGTGTTTCATTTAGTCTCCTGTAATTGACACAACAGCCTCTCATATCCTTTCCTATATATCAAAAGTAGTCTTTATGTTGGCTGTAGTTATGTGGTGCTGGTGATTGTGAGGCAGACATTAAAAGTGATTGTGACAGTGAAGCCCTCATTGACCTGAGCATATTTCGAGAGTGTATAGAAATGATTAGGCTGAGTAGCTATAAAGTACCAGCAGAGAATGGTTAGATTTGGGGAGGTGATTTGAGCCAATTCCAAGTACTCCAAAGCAGCCGACTTTATTGAAGATGAGAATGTATTGTACTTTGTGAAATGTGGCAACCCAGAAATCATCTGTCTTTGCAAAATAACAGCCTTGTTTATTCAGTCAGTATTTGAACACTGACTATATGCTAGGACTATGCTGGGGTTTACAGAGATAGCAGTGAATAAGACAGAAAGAAATTCCTATACTTTTGGAGCTCTCTCTGTGGGCAGATGGAAGGAGTCATCTCAGAAGCTTGGTCTCCTGAGACTACTCCCTGCTTTTCATCCTCTATAGGTTTTAGTGAAACATTTCAGCCCATATAGGGGAGATTGGCCCTTGTTCTTACGAGGGGGTTCAGAGTTCCAAATTCCAACCTGCTGGTTATATTTAAGCAGATGGACAGGAATGGAAGCCTCTATTCCAGGATGGATATCTTGGGGAATGTTGGTTGTTACTCAACCATTTTGAGTGAAGTGGAGTGCAATTGGAGACAAGAAGACAGAGAAGCCCAACTCCCTCCTCCCAGAAAAAAAACAAACAAACACAACTCTCAAAGAAGACTTCGAAGGTGTAGTACTTGATGGGCTGTTAGAGAATATAACTTTCTCCCAAGTATGGGATCATAGGCCAACATTGAATTGACTAAAACTGGGTTGACCCTTGAGATCACACAGAGAAACCTAAGAAAATCATCTAGAAAGACAAGGATTGAGCTTAATTTGCCTGAGCTTTGAGAGCTTTGTGTGTTTCTCCTGTACTTATTTCTTCCTTCTTGCTTCTGTTCTGGCACTGCTATTGGTATGGCCCTTGGTATCTTTCTATGATCTTCTACTGGCTTGTCTGCTACTAAACGCTGCCAGATTAAAGTATAACCTGATCTCTATACTTGGTGCTCACTGACACAGTCCAGTCTTGTTGCATCAGATGCAACACAAACACTTCTGTCTCTACCAGAGACCATGTGGCAGCCTGAGGCACAGAGGCCTCTGTGGGAAAGCTATATCGAGATGGGGCTGCTGGCTCTTTTGTTTGCATACACCAAATTTGAAATGGGCTATCATTAACCAAATGGAGAGCAGCTGTGCTTACTAAGAAAGTATGCTTCCTCAGATCTATGGACATGTTAGAAATAGCTGGCTCTAGAGGCCTCAGGATCCAGTAAAAAAGAGGCTTAGTTAATATTATAGAAGGTCCCCTTCTCTTTGGATTATTATTTTTTTTTTCTGATTCAGTGATGAATCCTTAGGTTCCTTAGTTTGAGGATTATACCTTCGGGATTAATAGGGTTTTCCCAGTTAGAAGGCAAATTCCACTAGCAAGATCTTATATAAAACAGTTTCCAGTCAGTAACACCTTCTTTAATGTGAATTAAGTTTAATGTGAATTCCAAAGGAAGTGGGAAAATTCCTTTGGAAATTGAACGCAGAGCTGTAAGAGAACCATAGGAGGGAGAGAAAAGACCAGAGTGGGAGTTCCCTCACAGGGAGTCTACCAGGGATGGGAAGTCCACGGATGGAAGGCACAGCTGCCAGAGACCAAGTCTGCATACCTCAAAATTGTGTCCAGTGTTGCCTCTGGCTGAAATCAGATTTATTTTTGTTGTTCTTGCCATGTGGTCAAAGTTGTGGTTAGACAGACCTGTCCCACCTTTTTCTTTCTCTTTTCTCTTCCTCCCTTACCTTCTTCCCCCATGCCTTTGATTTTTACCTCTCCCTCTTCTTATCCTTTTTCTCAATGGTTCAGGATCCAAGTTGCCACCTAGACCCCAAAGCGTAGGTTGTCCTCACACTGTAGGAACCCAAGAAATACTTGTAGAGAGGTGATTTCTGGATCTGTGGTGTGAGGAGCATGGACCCTCTCCTTAGCCTAAAAATGTAACTGGTGCAAATTACAGATATTTACAAAAACATTTAAAGTCTCTAGAAATTGTCTTTAGGGAATACAGCAGATGAAGAAATACTTACTGAAGAAATTTTACTGAGTTTTGGCAAGAACAGGGGAAGTCTGGGGCATTTGCTGCACGATTTTCTCCTCCTTTCTCACCCTCCTAGATTACAGAGCTGCACATCCACTCATAGCAAATGCAGTCAAGAGCACAAGGCTCCATCTTTACCCAGTTGGGGGCTATGGTGTCTCCCAGGGAGGGGCAGACCATTAGCACTTCTCATTTTACTCGACCACGCCCATGTCTGTGTTTCAGAGGCTCTATTCTAGGCAAGAGTGACTGAGAGATACGGGGATCTCTTCCTTTCCCCTATTCTCCTTGGAAAAAAAATATATACCCTGGGCATAGAAGTACATAGAAGTCCAGGAAGTCCAGGAAGAGGGGTCCCAATCACCTCAACCTAGCTTGATTGTAGGGCAATCCATGCCAGGAGTGGCAAGCCACAAAGACTTGAGGTTTTTGCTAACCAGGGTAGCACTAATGAAGCTCAAGGAGTAGAGGTGTGCCTCAGTGAAGCAGGCCACTGTCCCTACTGCCAGTTGTGGAGTTGTGGTGCAGATTTGTTGCTCAAGAGGAGAGGTAGGCCATAAGAACAAAGAGCACTGGAGCCCTTCCCAAGTACACTGAATTTATTTGTACCATAGTGTGAGGAAATTCCAGCTTAGGAGTTCTCTTAGAGACAATGGAGATTTTAGTAAGATGCAGTTAAGAGGAGACTGGTAGCTCCATTAGAACAGTAAGGTAAACCTTAGACCATTTGGAAGTTTGTCAGAGAGAACTATAGAAAGAGTTAGCTAAGAAGATCCCTCCTGGGGTTGACACACAGAGATCTCCAAGACCAGTCTCAAAGATAACTCTGCAAAAGTATCCAAATTTAGGGACACCTGGGTGACTCAGTGGGTTAAAGCCGCTGCCTTCAGCTCAGGTCATGATCCCAGCGTCCTGGGATCGAGCCCCGCATGGGGCTCTCTGCTCAGCAGGGAGCCTGCTTCCTCCTCTCTCTCTCTGCCTGCCTCTCTGCCTACTTGTGATCTGTCTGTCAAATAAATAAATAAAATCTTTTTAAAAAAAAGTATCCAAATTTAATTGCAACAGACTGTAGAGCAATTTGTACCTCAGGGGATTGTCAAAAATAATAATTAGCCAGCAATTAGTGGAGGCTAATAGCTAGGCATGATATTGGTGGAGCCAGACATCATAGAGAAACAAAGGAAGGAAACAAAGAGAGCACTAGTAAAATCACTGCCATCCCAGAGTGACAACGTGCAGGATCTTGCCTGTGCCTTTTGAGCAGTTACAGCAGAGGGGTTATTCTTAGGGGGAAATAGACCACTAAAATAATCCATCCAATGGCAAAACAAATAAATAGGCAAAAAGCAACAATGAGACCCAGAGGAGGAGATCAGTCTATAGAGTTTCTACAATATACTGTCTAAAGTGTCCAGTTTTCAATAAAGTATGATAAGAGATGTAACACAAAGAAGTAGAAGATGACCCATATGGGAAAAAAGAAAGCTTGTAGAAAGTGTCCGTGATTGGCCTGACTTTGCAGACAAAGACTTCAAAGCAACATATAAGTATGTTCAGAGAACTCTAGGAAGAATTATGCTTAAAGGAATAAAGGAAGGAGGGAGCATATAACAACAATGTCTCTTGAAATAGACAGTAACAAAAAGAGAGAAATGATAAAAAATAACCAAATGGAAATTATGAAGGTAAAAAGCACAATAACTGGAGTTAAGATTTTACTAGAGGAGCTTAACAGTAGATTTGAGCTGGCTGAAGAAAGAATCAGTAAACTTACAGATTGATAGAGATTATGCAATCTAAACCGAGAGAAACAAATTAAGAAAAATGTACAGCTTCAGGAAAATATGGGACATATATGTGTAATGAGATACCAGAAGGAGAGGAGAAAAAGGAGCAGAAAAAAATGTTTGAAGAAATCATGGCTGAAAACTTCTGAAATTTGATGAAAATCATTAATCTATACAACTAAGAGGCCCAGTAGATCCCAAATACAGCAAATGCAGAGAGATCAACAATCAGATGTAGTATTGTAAAAATTCTGAAAGATAAAGAAAATCTTGGAAGAAGCAAGAGAAAATGACTTATCACATACAAAGGGACCTTATTACCAACTAACTTTTCATCAGCAACAATACAGGCCAGAAGGCAGTGCGATGACATCTTTAAGGTTCTGGAAAAGCAGTAGCGGCAACAACAAAAACCCAACCGGCCAACCAAAAATCTTATATTTAGTCCAACAATCTTTTGAAGATGAAGGTAAATGAAAACTTTCTATAAACTATATAAACACAATCTGAGAGAATTTGTTGCTAGCAGACCTGTAAGAAGTTCTCCAGGATAAAAACAAATGACTTCAGACAGTAATTTGAACCCACATGAGAAACACAAAAAGTAAAGATCATTGTGCCATTTTGAAGGAAAGTATAAATGTGCATTCTTTCTTTTCTTAACTGACTTAGAAAGCAGATATAGTAAACAATATGATTATAATTGTATTGTTGGAGCCTTAGCAGAGGGAAATGTAATATGCTTTCCAATACAAGTGCCACGAGATGGGTGGGAGAAAAGCTGGACTAGTGTAAGGAAATTAAG
This sequence comes from Martes martes, assembly GCF_963455335.1. Classification (NCBI taxonomy): domain Eukaryota; kingdom Metazoa; phylum Chordata; class Mammalia; order Carnivora; family Mustelidae; genus Martes; species Martes martes. The sequence continues at coordinate 121,829,411 of NC_137896.1, forward strand.
GAAATCACACAAGTTGGTAACTTGAATTTACAAGAACAAAGAACCAGAAATGACAAATGAGAAGGTAATATAAAAAACTCTATAAAAAATATTTGTTTTCTTTTGTTCTCTCAGTTTTAGAAGGCATAAAATTGTATAAAGTAAAAAATGATAACAATGTACTTGGGGTTTGTGACATATCTAGATGTAGTGTACATACCAATAATAGCACAACAAGGAGGAAGAAAGTATAGGGTTACATAGGAGTAACATTACCTTGCCTCACTGGTATAAATCTGAAATAGATTTTAATAAATTAGCATGTAGATGGTAAGCCCTACAGCAACCACTAAGAAATAACTTCAAAATGGTAAAATATCATTTATAAGAATTAAAATGCTGCTTTGGAAAATATTTGCTTGATGCAAAAGGAAACAGTAAAGGAAAAATAGAGGAATGAAAAAGACATGCATATGGAAAATAAAAAGCAAAACAGCCACAAATTCATCTAGAGTTGAACTATGAAAATTGCAGAGATTAGGGGGCACCAACCCCCCTTGCAGGAAAAATCCATGTATAACTTTTGACTCCCCCAAAACTTAATTACTAATAACCAACTTTGGATTAGAAACCTAATGGATAATATAAACAGTTGATTAGCACATGCTTTTTATGTTATATGCATTATTTATTATATTCTTACAATAAGCTAGAGAAAAGAAAATATTAATATGAAAATCATAAGGAGGAGAAAATACATTTATAGGGCTGTCCTATATTTATCAAAAACTCCACATATAAGTGGATCTGCACAGTTCAAACCTGTGTTGTTCTAGGGTCAACTATATAACAATAGTAGCATTAAATATGGATGGATTAAAATCCAATCAAAAGGCAGAGATTGTCAGACCAGTTTACAAAAAAAATCATGATCCAACCATATGCTGTCTCTAAGAGGTACATTTTAAATTCAAAGACACAAATAGGATGAACTTAAAAGGATGGAAAAAGACCTATCGTGCAAACATCAACTATAAGAAATTGAAAGTGGTTATTACTAGTATCAGACAACATAAACAAAAGGCAAAAACAAAATGTTAAAAGAGACATTTTATAGTTATACAAATATCTGTCTATCATGATGCTAGAACAAGTACTTATACACACCTAACAACAGAGCCCACAACTACTATGAGACCTGCAGGGAGAAACACACACTGCAAAAGGAATAGTTGGAGACTTTGACTCTCTTCTTTCAATAATGGATAGAACAACTAGGCAGAGGACTAACAAGGAAATAGGAGACTTGAACATGACTGTAAAACATGCAGGCCTGACGGGCATCTAAAGAAACAACAAGAGCCAAGGGTACATTCTAATCAGGTGCACCTGGCGTGCTCTCTAGGCTAGCCCGTGTGGTAGTCCATGAAAAAAGCTTTGATAAAGGTCAAAGAATTAGAATCCTACAAAAGATACTCTCTGATCATAACAGGGTAAAATTACAAATCAATAACAACAGAAAAGAAAATTAAAAGACATATGGAAATTCAACATCCCACCCCTACATGACCAGTGGGTTAAAGAAAAAATTGAAGGGAAATTAGAAAATACTTTGAGATGAATGAAAATGAAGATAAACATACTAAAACCATAAGTGGTGTTTAGATGGAAAATTTATAGTTCTAAGTGCCTATATTAATAAAAAAAGAAAGATCTGAAATCAATAACTTGATCTTTCATCTTTAAACACTGGTGCAAAAAGCACACTAAATCTAAAGCAAACAGAAAGAGGAAAATAATAAAAATTCAAGCTGAAATTAATGAAATATAGAATAGGAAAACAATAAGCAAAAGACCAAGACCAAAGCACACAAAAGTCTTACGTTACTAAAATCACAAAGTTATGGAGATCCTGATCAATGAAGTAACAAAAATTGTCAAAACACAAAAACAGAACAAAACAAAACAAAAAAACCCCAACCTATGAGAACCAGTAAGAGTGCAGTTAGGAAGTAAGATGACATAAAAATGTAGTGTCCTTCCTATCAGAAGTAAAAACCTGAAGACATAAAAGAATGTAAAGTACCATTTGCAATACCAACAGGATCTCACAAGATACTTAAGTATAAAACATAAATGCAAGAAAAAAATCTTTTGAAGTACATATAAGAAGGCTTTTAACAAAGGAAAGAATATACTTAATGAATTATCACCAAATTAATCTATAAATGCATTATGTGGCATTTTCCCCAGACAAGTCAAAGTGCCAGGCTGCAGGGAAGGGCTGATGCTTGCAGACCTGGCCTCGTTCCTGGGAGGGCCACTTCACGTTAGGAAGAAGGGTAGTGAAAAGACAGGTGGGGCACAAGACAGAGGCAGATCAGTGCCTTCCTGATCTCTCAGTGTAGAGAGGGCCCAGAGGAGTGTACTGGGCTGCAGGAACCAGGAACAGTGAGTGACAGCAATCACCAGCAAGAGGAGATGGAGGCACCCCTAGGATTTGGGTCAGCCTCTTGTCAGTGACTCTTGTCTAACTGTGGGTAACTTGCTGAATGTTGCAGGATTGCCCAGGTACACAGTGAGGGTACTGATCCCGAGCATACACTTTTCACAGGGTGGGCATGAGCATCCAGTATCATAATGGAAGTGTTCCTTAAAAACTGGTAGAACACTCTGTGCATCTGAGGTGACATTCCAGCTGTTTTGCTAAGACATACAAAGCGGCACTCAGGTTCTGAACATCAGAACCTGGTTTCCCATTTTTTATGTCACTCCTTTGTACCCCAGTGGAGGGCCTTCGTGGGGCTGGGGTTAATTGGAATCAGTGCCCGATGGAATAATAATTTCAGTAATTTAGGGAGCCATACTTAAGTTCCAGTTTAGCATGGCACCTATGAAACACTGCCTCTGATTCTCCTCTCTGCGTGTGATCGGTGAAGCTGCCCAGTTCTGGTAGGTGCGGGAAACTTGCAGCAAACCTCCTTCTGCTCTGGCTGGGTGCTTAAACTGGAGGAAAGTAAACTTGATAGGGCTCAGCTCTACCGGGAACTTGGGATCCTAATTTTAAGGAGGGTCTGTGAAAGGCTTTTGATAGGGAGGGTCTCTGGCCAGCAGGGTTGAGAATGGGGAAGCCCTCTCTGGGATATAATCTAAACATTAGGTGTTACACACAACTAATGAATCTTTGAGCACTACATCAAAAGCTAATGATGTACCATGTGTTGGCTAACTGAACATAATAATAAAAAAAATAAACACACTTCAGACAGTTTTCAGAAACAAGTAGGACGTCTCTTGGGATCAAAGTCACCAGGTTTCCTAGTAACCATATCTTTCACTTCAAGGTTGGGACCCTTAAGAGGAGGAAGAAAGAAGAGGTTGAAGTCTGTTATATCTGTCTGATTGTCTTTCTTCATTCGTTCGTCAACTAAATATTTGTTGAATGCTTACTATTTTTTAAAACTTTAAAATGACTTAATTTTTTGAGTCTCAGTTGCCACATCTTTAAAAATTTGGGGAAAAATCCAACCTGCCTTGTCAGGTCAAACTTCCTTAGGAGAAGGGTGGGGGGGGGGTGATCTCTTCTAAAGATACTCTAGTTGTCTCTTTCTTGTACTAACGTTGGTCTTGCCTTTTCTAGGAAACATAGGGGAAGCTTTCACAAGGCATTGTTTACATCCGCCCATCCCCACAGGCCAACAGATTGGAATGGCTCCAGATTGTCTGGAAGGGGATGAGTGGTTGCCCGCTGGGGTTGGCTGAATGTACAAGCAGGAGAGCCTGGGAATATGGTGGTTGCTGCAGCTTGACTTGGGAAGGGTGGCCTGACACCTTTGTGAAAACCAAGGGTTTCCTTTGGCTTCTTGGAGGTTGCAAAAGCGTGTTGCAGGATTCTCAATAGTAACTATACATTTCCTGGGTGGAAATCTGGAGTTACTGAAGGCTGGTTGTCCTTTGCTCACCGACATCCAGGCCCGTATGTTAAAGATTTGGCAGTTCATGAGAATACAAGATAAAACAAAGACTGTCACTGGGTTAGAGAGGGCTGGATCTTAGGGATAGACTCAAAGCGACAGCAGTTGTCCAGCTGTATTTGTTCTTGTTTATCTGCACCTGTCTTTGTGCCAAGTGGATGGAAAATGTAGCATAAAAAATATGTTTGGAAGAAATATCAGGAAGCTATTTCTTGCCCAGAGAATCAGGGGGGTGTGAACATCCCATCAAATAGCATTGGGTTGTTTGATCAGTTAACCAGGTAGTAAGCACAACTCACGGGGGAAAGAGAAGACATGAGCCAGAGAAACCACGTATTTTATCCCTGGAAGGGGCAGCTTTCTGTCTTTTACTCTTACTGTATTCCAGAAGTACCCCTTCTCCACCCCTGGTTGGCCCTGGATTTAGAGCGCAGAGGGCACAGGGCTGCCGATGTTCTTTCCAGCCCCTGCCGTTGCACACTTCTGAAAGCCATTTCTTATGCACAGGCAGACATGGAGAAAGAGAACTAAGAAGTGATGTCTGTTTTCGCCATCGCTGCTCTGAGCTGTGCTCAGGGTGGCATTGGGGAATGGGGTGTCAGGTGGCTGGGTTGAAGGTTGTCAGTGTTGATCCTCAGTATAATTGGGTAGTAATTGCCATCAGACTCTCCCAAGGGAAATCAGTTTGTGTGCATACACATGTATTCGTTTCTCTGACTAAAATCCCAATTAATTTACATATAAACCAATTTTAGAAATGTTATCTTTGTTGGAATGGGGTGATCTGGATAGAAGGTGACATTCCCAAGGTGCTAGAGCGAGAGCAATAAGATATCAAGCCAGCACCGAGGTGGGGGAGGGGTCTGACAGGACTGAGCAGTTAGCTAAGCGTAGAGCAAATGCTGATTGAGGTGGCGAGGGCTTTTCTGGGATTTGATAGGACTGGCTTTTCTGTACACTCCCTTCTGCGAGGCTCTTTCTGTAAGCAGCAGGCCTATAACGTGGGTATATTGTGGGCTGATAAACAGAAGTACCTGAGATGTGGCCCCAGAGTCCACGTAGCTGTTTATGTATGGGTATGGGTCAATGGAGAAGAAGATTCTTATGTTTTCCAGTCAATTAGAATATTTTTCCAGAGGGGATTAAAGTCACCAACATGAGTGTGGTCTCCTCGTCTCTCCTTTGCTGCTTTTGCCGGAGCATGGAAGTACAGGACAGCCAGGTGAAGAGGAAAGAGAGAAAGTGTTAGGGTCATTACATTCTCTAAATTGGCCAGTGAGGAAAACAGTCTGCTCATGGCTAAGATGGGAGAAGGCTCGGGACAAGCTGCCAGAAAAGCCTCTGGATGTCAATCTGGTTTGCAATTTGGAAGCTCTCCTTGGGGGCTGTTTTTGAAATAAAGATTTAGGATAAACTAAAAGGAAGTTCTCTGATGAACTCAGGATGCAAAACCCAGGTTAAACAATGAATAAAAAACAGTCTGAATTAGTGAGAGAGGGTACCAAGCACATCTTGTCGTTTTATTTATTTAACATGGTGCTCTTTAGGAATATTTACTGAAACTTTTCAGGTTTTAAAGCATGCTATTTAAAAAGTGGCATTTTTATAAAGAATTTTTGAGCAGATGCAAAGGTAGACAGTTTCTTTTAGGGAACCCTCCTGTACCCATCACCCAGTTCCCATGGCAATTTACCCCAAACCCCACCCGCTCCATCCATACCCTGAGCACATTCTGGACATCCCCCCCCCCCCCAACCATATTGTTTTGAAGCAAATCTTATAAATCACATCATTTCCTCAATAAATATTTCAGTGTGTTTCTCTAAAAGACAAAGCATTGCTCCTTTAATAAACAAGATAAACCTTTCGCTCATCCATCTAAGCCTGGGGGCGGGAGGAGGCGAACTGTGTGACAGGTGAGGTCATACTTAGGTGATCTTGGTTCCCCTTGAGGGATCCAGAGCCTGCTGGCCTCTTGAATTCTCGGCCTAGATACTTAAACTGGGAACAGAGTGGGAAACGACGCAGTGTGTAATAGCCCCACCACTGCTGGGGCCACTCCTCGGTGTGCCCAGGACGTGCTCCTGTCGTCAGCCATGTTCTCGGCCAGGCTGCATTACCTGGCTCATGGAGCTCCAAGCAGACTTAGGTTACTAAGTGCAGGGGAGGGAAGGAGAAACGAGGAGGTTTCGTGTGGTCAAGGGAAGAGAGAGGGGTGTCACTGAAGACAGACTGTTACTGTCTGAATCAGGGCAGGATGGGCCCATGAGGAGTGGGATGAGACGCAGTCAGCACCATCAGGCTGGGGCGCTTCCCTGTTCCAGGAAGCAGACACAGGTGACAGAGCCCGGCTGCAGCTTTGTTCTGAAGCTGGAGGGCACCCAGCGTGTCAGCTTCGCTGGCCTCAGGGATGCCCGGATAGGCGGCCGCGCATTGTTTCTGGGGATGTGTGTGAGAGAGTGTTTCTGGAAGAGCTTCTCATTTGACTCATTAGACTGAGTAAGGCTGATCCAGTGGGGGTGGGGCATCATCTAATCTGTTGGGGGCCTGGATGGAATGAAAAAACTGAAGAAAGGGCTGCTTCTCTCTCTCAAGCTGAGATGTCCATTTCCTCCTGCCGTCGGACATCAGAGCTCCTGATTCTTTCAGCCTTTGGACTGAGACCGACTATAACACAACCTTTCTTGTTTGTCCAGTTTGCAGATGGCAGACTGTGGCCCTCCTCGGCCTCCATAATCATGTGATCCAGTTCCTATAACAAATCTCCTCTCCCATAGCTATCTCTACATCCTGTTGGTTCTGTTTCTCTGGAAAACTGTCACCAGTGCACTGAGTCCTGGATCCTTGCTTTCCCTCTCACTCTGTCCCTGGGGTCCAAGGTCAGCCTTACAGGGAAGAGTCAGGGGTATGCCAGACTTCCGGCTTTTCTTCCTGAGCTGGTGTGGACTGCATTAACAAGTGTTTGTTCATCTTCCTTTCTTTCTCTCTCTCTCTTTCTCTTTCTTTCTTTCTTATTTCTTTTTGCAGCCTTTACTCACAACAAGACTGTGCATTAACTGTTTTCATTCTCGGTTTCACAGTGAGTGTGCTGGTGTAGCAGCAGGCTAGGAGGAGAGCGGTGAATATGCAATCTAGGAATAAGCCATTAAAGCTGCCTCTTGCAAGTGTAATAATTTCAGAAATGTGATTCCTGAGTTCCAACTATGAATTTCTTTCAGATCGGGTCATCAGGTAGCCCTGTTCTAGACTAAACCGCTCCATGGCTTCTAGGTGGGGCTAGCTTCACCATGAATCCAGGCCTGGAAAAAGTGGGTGTGTCATACTGCTAGTTATGAGATTTAGGTATCAGCTGGATAGAAAAGACACAAGGTCCTCTGTAGAGCTGGTTTCTGGGTGACTTGGGACCTTACCCAGGAATGAGAACCACCACCATTTATTTCTGAGACCTATAGGAAGTTAGCCATCAGAAAGTTCTCCAAGCCACATAGAGAAGAAAAAGCACAGAAGTCGAAGATGTGCATTTGAACCCCAGATCTACCGCTGGCTAACTTGAGGACTCTGAATTTCTCACCTGTGGAGAGGGACAACAGTAGTAATATTTTTGAGGCTGTCAACATAAGTCAAATTACATGTAATCTTTAATTTGATTGCATGTTTTATTGCCAATGCTTTTGTCATTGTTATTTAAAAAGTAATCAGATTTGTATGTTGGTGACCGTGGTTTGCCTCTCTCGGTGGCATGATGATGCTATATTCAGTAGTTTAAAAAAAAAAAAGAATATTCCACTCCTGCTCTTCCTTGGCTGGCATAATTTTAATGAAGACTACCACCCTTTTCTCCCTCCCTCTCTTAAAAAAATATTATATGTGTGTGTATATATATATATACATATATATATATATATTTATATTTATATAGCATCTCCTGATAGTTGTAGCAATGCCAAATGCTAAATTCATTCTCATTTTGATTTCCTGGCCTCAACCCAATTCTTCCTGAGTGGGCTGATTGCAGTTTTTCTTTTCCTGATTTTCTTTTCCTTGAGGACACAGAATATTTACAAGGCACAACATTTTCCTTTAAAAAGACTTCCCCTAAAATCCAACTGTTAATGGATCTTCAGTCTCTCCTGGAAGACGTGGACCCAAATAGCAGACACAACTGAAAAACCACACAGTCATGCAGTGGCCCTTGAGTTTATACCTGCTTCTCCCCTCTACTCTTTCTGTTGGCCTTGGGTTAGTAGCATGTATTTAGAAAGTCACATAGCACTGTTCAGTAGTATTTGACATTATTGTTCTATATTTTCCTTCCAGCTTGGTGATGGATTAGAAGCTCACTTGTGAAACTCTCAACTATTTCATAGTAAATAAGGATCCTTACAAATAGGGTTTATTTATTTGTTTATTCAACAGCAATTTGTCAAGTGTCTACAATGTACTGAGTCCTTTGCTAGGCATTGTAGAGAGTAGGAAGGTGAGAAATTCAGGTTTTTGGCTTCTAGGAGCTTATATCAAGGACACAGATAGGAAAACAAGTAGAGAGGTAAATGGTGGATTTTGTCTGGAAGGATGGAGACAGCTTCCTGACATGGCTCACCTTTTACTGTTCCATGTCCTGCATGGACAATGCTTTCATGCCTGTGCCTCTGCCAGCTCCCACACACCTCACTTCTGAGTCTGCTGACCTAGCATACAGCTCATGTGAAGGTGGGCATGGCCGCTTCCCATCTTTTGATGTTATACTGCTCAGTTGCACTTTCTCCAGCCCAGGAGTTGTGTTTTATGTCCTTTGAATGCCTATCCTGAGGGATTCCAAAGTATTTCCAGAGATCGAAGGTGGAATGTTACCCAACTGAACCCATCTTGCCTCGCCCCTCCTCTTCCTCTGTCTTCTCTCAGCTGACTAGGTCGTATGATCCAGGGCCGTATGATCCCACTGGTGCTGGAACTTGACAGAGGATGTGTGAGACCTAGACCCAATGGGCCATTACACTCAGACCCTCACAGCTCATCTCTGTGCTTGGCCAAGTTGAGCCACCCTGGAAGTAGGGCAGGGGTGAAAGAGGGGGGCCCCCAGAGATGGTAGTGTTCCTGGGGGGAACCAGAAATTACCAGAACAAACTGTTATGTGTTCATCCCTGTTCTAGGCCTTGCTGGAATCTTCAGATGGGTTGTGGCCTTGCAGGAGCCCTAGCTGTACAGATCTCTTATATGAGTGTATGGTTGAGTAGGACAAATTAGCCATCCCCTGGCCATATGTGCTCAGAGCCTAAAGAGGATCCGAGGTTAGCAGGGCTACAGGTGCTCAGAGGGCAGAGACTTTCTAGTCTTCAGTAGTCAGAGAAATTCCTGGTAAGAGGTGGGGCAGGAAGGTGGAACTGGAGGGTCAAAACTTCTGAGGGATTTTGAGGAGGCAGAAGGGAGTTTTATGATGCCACTTTTGCATTCCTGGAGTTCCAAAGGTTTAGAGGTGGTGTTTTGTAATATTAATTGATCAATTAATTTTAAAATCAATTTAAAAATCAAGTTTTGGTTTGAATCTAAGACTGGTGTGGATTCTAAAAAAATCCCTTTTCATTTTAGTGCTTAATTTTCTCATTGTATCCCTTTCTTTGCCCTAGACAGAGATGCTAGACTCTCCCTATGTCTAGATTTCCTTTTTAAAAAAAAATTCTATAGATGATCTTTTTTTTTTTTTTCCCATTTTTTATTTATTTTCAGCGTAACAGTATTCATAGTTTTTTCACCACACCCAGTGCTCCATGCAATCTGTGCCCTCCCTAATACCCACCACCTGGTTCCCCCACCCTGCCACCCCGCCCCTTCAAAACCCTCAGGTTGTTTTTCAGAGTCCATAGTCTCTCATGGTTCACCTCCCCTTCCAATTTCCCTCAACTCCCTTCTCCTCTCCATCTACCCTTGTCCTCTATATTATTTGTTATGCTCCACCAATAAGTGAAACCATATGATACTTGACTTTCTCTGTTTGACTTATTTCACTCAGCATAATCTCTTCCAGTCCTGTCCATGTTGCTACAAAAGTTGGGTATTCGTCCTTTCTGATGGAGGCATAATACTCCATAGTGTATATGGACCACATCTTCCTTATCCATTCATCCGTTGAAGGGCATCTTGGTTCTTTCCACAGTTTGGCGACCATGGCCATTGCTGCTATAAACATTGGGGTACAGATGGCCCTTCTTTTCACTACATCTGTATCTTTGGGGTAAATACCCAGCAGTTCAATTGCAGGGTCATAGGGAAGATCTATTTTTAATTTCCTGAGGAATCTCCACACTGTTCTCCAAAGTGGCTGCACCAGTTTGCATTCCCACCAACAGTGTAAGAGGGTTCCCCTTTCTCCACATCCTCTCCAACACACGTTGTTTCCTGTCTTGCTAATTTTGGCCATTCTAACTGGTGTAAGGTGGTATCTCAATGTGGTTTTGATTTGAATCTCCCTGATGGCTAGTGATGATGAACATTTTTTCATGTGTCTGGTAGCCATTTGTATGTCTTCCTTGGAGAAGTGTCTGTTCATATCTTCTGCCCATTTTTTAATATGATTATCTGTTTTGTGTGTGTTGAGTTTGAGGAGTTCTTTATAGATCCTGGATATCAACCTTTTATCTGTACTGTCATTTGCAAATATCTTCTCCCATTCCGTGGGTTGCCTCTTTGTTTTGATGACTGTTTCTTTTGCTGTGCAGAAGCTTTTTATCTTGATGAAGTCCCAGAAGTTCATCTTTGCCTTTGTTTCCTTCGCCTTTGGAGACATATCTTGAAAGAAGTTGCTATGGCTGATATCAAAGAGGTTACTCCCTATGTTCTCCTCGAGGATTCTGATGGATTCCTGTCTCACGTTGAGGTCTTTTATCCATTTCGAGTTTATCTTTGTGTACGGTGTAAGAGAATGGTCAAGTTTCATTCTTCTACATATAGCTGTCCAGTTTTCCCAGCACCATTTATTGAAGAGACTGTCTTTTTTCCACTGGATATTTTTTCCTGTTTTGTCAAAGATTATTTGACCATAGAGTTGAGGGTCCATATCTGGGCTCTCTACTCTGTTCCACTGGTCCATGTGTCTGTTTTTATGCCAGTACCATGCTGTCTTGGTGATCACAGCTTTGTAGTAAAGCTTGAAATCAGGTAACGTGATGCCACCAGTTTTATTTTTGTTTTTCAACATTTCCTTAGCAATTCGGGGTCTCTTCTGATTCCATACAAATTTTAGTATTATTTGCTCCAGCTCTTTGAAAAATACTGGTGGAATTTTGATTGGAATGGCATTAAAAGTATAGATTGCTCTGGGCAGTATAGACATTTTAACGATGTTTATTCTTCCCATCCAAGAGCATGGAATGGTCTTCCATCTTTTTGTGTCTTCTTCAGTTTCTTTTAGGAGTGTTCTGTAGTTCCTCGAGTACAGATCTTTAACCTCTTTGGTTAGGTTTATCCCGAGGTATCTTATGGTTTTTGGTGCTATAGTAAATGGAATCGATTCTCTAATTTGCCTTTCTGTATTTTCATTGTTAGTGTATAAGAAAGCCACTGATTTCTGGACATTGACTTTGTATCCTGCTACATTACTGAATTGCTGTATGAGTTCTAGTAGTTTGGAGGTGGAGTCTTTCGGGTTTTCCATATAAAGAATCATGTCATCTGCGAAGAGAGAGAGTTTGACTTCTTCCTTGCCAATTTGGATACCTTTTATTTCTCTTTGTTGTCTGATTGCTGTTGCTAGGACTTCTAATACTATGTTGAACAAGAGTGGTGAGAGTGGGCATCCTTGTCGTGTTCCTGATCTCAATGGGAAGGCTGCAAGCTTTTTCCCATTGAGGATGATATTTGCTGTGGGTTTTTCATAGATAGATTTGATGAAGTTCAGGAATGTTCCCTCTATCCCTATACTTTGAAGCGTTTTAATCAGGAACGGATGCTGGATTTTGTCAAAAGCTTTTTCTGCATCAATGGAGAGGATCATGTGGTTCTTCTCTCTTCTCTTATTGATTTGTTCTATCACATTGATTGATTTGCGAATGTTGAACCATCCTTGTAACCCAGGGATGAATCCTACCTGGTCATGGTGGATAATCTTTTTAATGTGCTGTTGGATCCTGTTTGCTAGGATCTTGTTGAGAATCTTAGCATCCATATTCATCAGTGATATCGGTCTGAAATTCTCCTTTTTGGTAGGGTCTTTGCCTGGTTTGGGGATCAGGGTGATGCTGGCTTCATAAAAAGAGTCTGGAAGTTTTCCTTCTGCTTCAATTTTTTGAAACAGCTTCAGGAGAATAGGTATTATTTCTTCTTTGAAAGTTTGATAGAATTCCCCAGGGAATCTGTCAGGTCCTGGGCTCTTGTTTTTTGGGAGGTTTTTGATCACTGCTTCAATCTCGTTACTAGATATCGGTCTATTCAGGTTGTCAATTTCTTCCTGGTTCAATTTTGGGAGTTTATAGTTTTCCAGGAATGCATCCATTTCATCTAGGTTGCTTAGCTTATTGGCATATAACTGTTGATAATAGCTTCTGATGATTGTTTCTACTTCCTTGGTGTTAGTTGTGATCTCTCCCTTTTCATTCATAATTTTATTAATTTGGGCTTTCTCTCTTTTCTTTTGGATTAGTGTGGCCAATGGTTTATCGATCTTATTGATTCTTTCAAAAAACCAGCTTCTAGTTTCGTTGATACGTTCTACTGTATCTCTGGTTTCTACCTCGTTGATCTCTGCTCTAATCTTGATTATTTCCCTTCTTACGTGTGGAGTTGGTTTGATTTGTTGTTGATTCTCCAGTTCTTTAAGGTGTAGAGACAGCTGGTGTATTCTGGATTTTTCAATTTTTTTGAGGGAGGCTTGGATGGCTATGAATTTCCCCCTTAGGACCGCCTTTGCTGTATCCCATAGGTTTTGGAGTGAAGTGTCTTCGTTCTCATTGGTTTCCATAAATTGTTTAAGTTCTTCTTTGATCTCCTGGTTGATCCAAGCATTCTTAAGCAAGGTGGTCTTTAGCTTCCAGGTATTTGAGTTCCTTCTGAACTTTTCCTTGTGATTGAGCTCCAGTTTCAAAGCATTGTGATCTGAGAATATGCAGGGAATCATCTCAGTCTTTTGGTATCGGTTGAGCCCTGATTTGTGACCCAGTATGTGGTCTATTCTGGAGAAGGTTCCATGTGCACTTGAGAAGAATGAGTATTCTGTTGTTTTAGGGTGGAATGTTCTGTATATATCTATGAGGTCCATCTGGTCCAATGTGTCATTCAATGCTCTTATTTCTTTATTGATTTTCTGCTTCGATGATCTGTCTATTTCTGAGAGAGGCGTGTTAAGATCTCCTACTATTAATGTATTCATATCAATATGACTCTTTATCTTGATTAATAGTTTTCTTATGTAATTGGCTGCTCCCATATTGGGGGCATAGATATTTACAATTGTTAGATCATCTTGGTGGATAGTCCCTTTAAGAATGATGTAGTGTCCTTCTGTATCCCTGACTACCGTCTTTAGTTTAAAATCTAATTTATCTGAGATGAGAATCGCTACCCCGGCCTTCTTTTGAGGCCCATTGGCGTGAAAGATGCTTCTCCATCCCTTCACTTTCAGTCTGGGTGTATCTTTAGGTTCAAAATGGGTCTCTTGTAGACAACATATGGATGGGTCCTGTCGTTTTATCCAATCTGCAACCCTGTGTCGTTTTATGGGTGCATTTAGGCCATTCACATTGAGAGTGATTATTGAGAGATACGTTTTTATTGACATTGTGTTATCTTTGAAGTCTTTCTTTCTGTCGATTGTCTCTATATTTCTGTTCAATGCTATTCTTAGGATTTTTCCTCTTTTATAGAACCCCCCTTAATATTTCCTGCAGTGTCGGCTTGGTGGTTGCATAGTCTTTCAAGCCTTGCCGGTCTTGGAAACTCTTTATCTCTCCATCCATTTTGAATGTCAGTCTTGCTGGATAAAGTATTCTTGGCTGCATGTTCTTCTCATTTAGTGCCCTGAATATATCTTGCCAGCCCTTTCTGGCTTGCCAGGTCTCTGTGGACAGGTCTGACGTTATTCTGATGGGCTTTCCTCTGTATGTAAGGAGGTTCTTTGTCCTAGCGGCTTTCAAGAGATTGTATCTACAATTATGATTCCTCAATTTTACTATGAGGTGCCTGGATGTTTTTTTTGAATTTATAATCTTGGGGGGGGACCTTTCTACTTCTAGTACATGAACACTTGTTCCATTCGCAAGATTGGGAAAATTTTCATGAAAAACTTGTTCCACTATATCTTCTAGACTTCTTTCTTTCTCCTCCCCTTCAGGGATTCCAATAATTCTGACGTTGGAACGTTTCATGGCATCATTTATTTCCCTGATTCTGTTTTCGTGGCTTCTAAGCTGTTTGTTCCAGGCTTCCTCCTGATCCTTTCTCTCTATTTGTTTGTCCTCCAGATCACTAATTCTATCTTCTGTCTCAGTTACCCTAGCTTTTAGAGAATTTAGATTAGATTGGAACTCATTGAGAGCGTTGTGAACCTCATCCCTGGTGGCCTTCAGCTCTGCCCTAACATTATGAACCTCCTCTCTGGTCGCTTTCAATTCTGCCCTAATCAATTCTGTTTGGTCATCCATGGCTTTCTCCAACCTAGCTATTGCCTGGATAATTGTTAGCCTGAATTCTCTTTCTGACATATTGTCTATGTTGATAGCCGTTAGCTCTGTTGCAGAAGGCCCATCCTCTGTATTTTTCTTCTGTTGGGGATTCCTCCTCCTAGTCATTTTGGTGAGAGATGACTGGACAGATGTAGCTGGATGTATTGACCGTGGTGCAGTCAAGGTGCACCCTGGAACGCTTCTGAGCACTCAGGATTCCCCACCCAAATGAGAGAAAAAAGAAAAGAAAAAGAAAAAAGAGGGAGAGAGAGAGACAGGAAAAAAAGGGAAGATAAAAGTGAAGGTTCAGCCCAAATGGGCCCCAGGGTAAGGTTTATGACGTATACGAACAAAAACAGACAAACAAAAAGACTGATAAAAGTATATGACGAGAGAAAAAATATATATATATAAGCAAAAAAAAAAGGAGGAGCCTCGTCAAGAAGAACCCCAAGTATAAGATTTATATACTATCCAGACAAACATAAATACACAGAGACACTGGCAGAAGAAAAAGATGGGAGCATGGTTATAGATTCTCGGTGTGGGCGAGGAAGGTTATTTTGATTCTTCCTGGATGTATCTTGATATCTTTGTTAAAGGACTCAACTTTCCTAAGAAAAAGGGGGATTAAAAATTGGTTCACCTATAGGGGTAGCATTGCTTGGAGAAAGGGGGTTACCTTGAAGTTTAACTCTATATGAATATTAGAAAATAAAAATAAAAAAGGAATAAACTGGACTAAACTAAATTAAAAATTTTTTTAAAAATTAAGAAAATAGAAAAGCAAAAGAAAAACACATGTGTATGTATCAAAAAAAATTCAGGTTAGAAGTTTATCATGGAATTTGATGTACTGGACATCTCACTGTGATGGTAAATAGGTTAAAAAGTTATCTATATAAAAAAAGAAAAAAAATGAACCAGAATAGTGGGAAAGAATTAAAAATAAAAGTTGTATCTATGAAGTAGTGGTGGTTGTTCTCTTGTAGTCTTTTTTTTTTTTTTTTTCCTGATTTGTTTTCTGGGGGAGGGGGCTGCCACATGGGTTTTCAGTCAATGATGTTCCCTGAGTTAAGTCCTCCCGACCCCCTCAAGGGGGTCGTTTTTTTTTTCAGGTTTTTGTTCTCTGGAGGTTTTTATGTTTGTTTATGTTTGTTCACTTCTTTTCTCTCGCCTTGACAGCTTTTGATGGTTTTTGGAGGTTTAGAGGAAAGAAAACTGCACCCCAACCTCCCTCTCAGAGAGAAGCCTCAGTCTGCTCCCCTGCAGGTGCTGCAGCCGCTGGGCCGCTGGCAGAGCAGGTTCTGAGTCACGGTCCGTGGGGACGCAGGATCTCCTGCTTGTACTCAAAACCAAGGCAGCTGTGGCTGTCTGGGCAGCTCCAGACCGCCAGAGAGGTTCCAAGCAGCAATCGCACACTGAGATTTTCCCGCTGGCTGGGGCTGAGAGCTCAGGGCTTGCGCGCACCTCTCCCAGGGGATGGTTTGGGGCGCAGCGCCTCCAGCTCTATCGGCTCTATCGCCGCGTGGGTCTATCACCGCGTGGGTCCCAGAACACCAGGCTGGGCGTTCGTGCACCTCTCTCAGGGGAGGTTGAGGCACGCGAGCATCTCCAGTAAGGTGCGCGTTCTGCCGTCTGGTGTGGCTCCCAGCCCCTCACGGGAGCGGCGCACTGTCGCTCCGGGACAAAGACCAGGTTTCTCCGCCGCACTCTCCGGCTCAGCGCCAGGGGATGCTGCCCTGGGTCTGGGGACTTAAGCCCCTATCCCTATCCGCCCCGATTCCCACAATTTCCCCGCGCGAGTCTTTGCTCTTTTGAGTGCTTTCAACAAGACTCCAAGTTAATGCTGGTCCCCAGATGCCGGGCACTCTCGTATTGGGGTATTATTTTCCAGTCGGTCGCCTCTGGTGGCTCCCTCCCCCTTTTGTTTATCTTCCGATATCAGTCCGACGTTCCCACTCCACTTTACCTGCCCACTGGCGTCTTCTGGCCCCCGTAGAGATCCAGACGTGTATAATTCTGATCTCAGGCTGATTTCATGGGTGATCGGAGTTCATTGGTAGGTAATCAGCTCACTTTAGGGTGCAGGTTGAAAAGGCGCCTCCTCCTACTTCCCCGCCATCTTGTCTCCCCCTATAGATGATCTTTTTAAATGACTTCCCATAGCAGACAGTTTATCTAGCCGAGTGTTGGACAGATTATATTCTGAACAGATGCTTGAAACAGTCACCCTTGTGCGAATGATTCTGCACCTAGAGCTCAGTCTGAATCTCTTTCTAGTCTCCAGACCCGTATGTCCAATTGTTTGGTGGGTTTCCTCCTGGATATCCCGTAGGCACCTCAAAGTTAACATTTCTAAAGCTTTTCGTTACATGGGTCATCCTCCCTCCCCCAACACCCATTCAGCCTAGTCCTCCTTCCTCAAAACCACCATGGCCAAAGCACTAGTCATCTCTGACTCTTCTCTTTGCCTTCCTCACCTGCTCCCTGGAGCTGGGGGCCGACATTCCATACTTGTAGCTACTATATCACTCTCACTCCCCACCTCGCTCCTCACCATTGCTGCAACTTTGCCGACACCCCTCAGCCTGTTGCTTAGACTACACAGTAGAATGGAGTTGGTATGCTTGCCCTGAAATAAAAATCTTTCCCATCAGTCCCTTGCTTAACCCCCCACCCCCACCTGTGCGTTTGTCTCCAGGACGGAAACAAAACCTGTGAGTGTGGCTCACAAAGCTCTTGTCTTCTTGTCCCCGTCCTCTTCTCCAGGGTCGCTTCCTCATTCTCCCAGCAGACTCCTTATGATCTTAAGCATGCCCACGTTTGTGTCTGTCTTTGCCCATGCCCATAAATATGCTTGACTTACTCCCTTCCCTCGTATCTGCATCAGGAAAACTCGGCGCGTGGGACCTGACATCACGTGTTTGCTGAAGCCTTCTCTGACTGCTCCGGCAAGGTTCACCTCCTCATATGGGTTTCTGTGCCACCTTGGCTTACCACATCTTTATAATTATATTTAAATTTGTGTAATGATGATCTGTCAGACTAAGAGGGAAGGGATTACTGTCTTATCCGTCACGGACACTTCATTGCCTGGCTGAATGCTCTGTGTTTGTTAATGGTTAAAATAGAAAGGATCTGAGATCTTAAAGAGTCTCTCCTAGTTTAATTCCTCTTAAATTCATTTATTTACTCATTCATTCATTCGCTCTCTGTGCAAACATTTGCTGAGTACCTACTATGTGGGAACGCCCTCTGTTTCTCCAGGCAACAAAGCCTTGATTAAACAGACATGAAAGAGAAGCAGCTGCCAGTCCTTCCTCCAGGAAGCTCTGCTCCGCAGGCCTTCACTTAAGAATCCTGGAGCTTCAGTTTCCTTTCGTCAGCTTTTTCCTTAATGGCCAAACTCATGGTGGCAGTGACAATGGATTCTGCATTAGTATTAAAAATTTATTCAATAAATAATGGATTAGAACCTCTGTTTAATAATTATTAATGCACTGCAATTTCAGTTGCCCAAATCGCAAGATGTTTTAAACATAACTAATTGAAAACACAATTAACAGCAACTTGCCGAAATAAATCTGGAAGGCAAAACACCCTTGAAAGGCTCAGACTATAAGAGCGAAAATTCAGAAGCAGCCCCCTGCCCACAGTGCCCCAAGACGCAGGATTCATGCTGGGCTCTGCGGAGGCTCTGGGAAGGGTGGCGGCGCAGAGTTTGGGATATGAAGGTTGGTTTGACGGCAGTGTCTCTGCAGCTCCCGAAACTTTAGGTGACCACTTCATTATACCCTTGGGCATTTGGGGTTTGCCTGAGCAGTATGCTATGCCCAGACACTTGTGTCACATGGGCCATTAGAGGCTTATTCAGTGACCTCATTATGTGCAAACTCAGCAAAGTACAGGCCAGCTGCTGGGGTCTGGAGTGCCTGTGGCCTCGAGTCCAGTAGACCTGTCGCTGAGAAAGCCGGGCCCCCAGCATCTGACTCAGTGCTCCCCGACCAGTCCCCCATCCCTGGTGCCTCCCATGTTCTTTCTGGGGCTGGTTCTTCTTACCTGACTCAGCAGAAACAGTGGAGCTGGGTCTTTGGATCAGGGGCCTAACATGAGGGCCCCTTTGACTTTGTGGCTTCAGCAACAGTCAGCCAAGAAAAAAAATGTATTAAGGGACTTATAGGATGAACCTGGGACTGGCTGTTGGATTCTAGAACAACGTGGGAGGAAGGCACTGGGTTTAGCATGGATTTTTTTTTGTTTTGTTTTTTTCCCAACTTTTCATGTTTGTACAACTATTGCTACTCTACTCTCTATCCCAAGGAGGCTCTCTCCTTTGTATTCACCTTAGGACTTGGGTATACTGGCCTCCTATTTTCCATCAGTCCTTCAGAGGATTCTTTTGATGAGTATTCAGTGAGACATAATAGGGGAGTTAGTCAACAACAGGGTTGGCCAGTGGCAGGCACTCAGCACATGGTAATTTCCTTCCACTCCCAGCAATGCCCACTGCTCCTGTATGGTTAATTTATCCCCAGGATTCTGAGCACTGGTGTGGGCATGCTTTCAACAGAATAATATGGTTATTGGACACATGGATGTTATTCCTGGAAAACAGGAGGTAACTAAGGAGAATGCTGTCCATTCTCAGGGGGTTAGTCTGGATGGCAACTTGGCTGGACTTTGAGTTATGGCTAACAGGACAGTGAGTGATGTGCAATAGGATGGTGACATATTGCAAAGTACCTGAAGAGCCAGGACAATGAATTTGACTTTCATCTTCAGGGGGAGCACTGAAGGATTTTTAAGTCAGAAAGTAGCATAGATTTTAGCTTAATCTGTGTACTCGAGAGGCATGATTCTTAAACATCAGTGTGCATCATGAAGGCAGATTCAAACTCTAATTACTGGATCCCACCTCCAGAGTTTCTGATTCAGTAGTTCTGGGATGAAGTCTGAAAATTTGCATTTTTATCAGGTTTCCAGGTGATATTGATGCCACTGGTCCAGGGACTATGCTTTGAAAAGCACATGTGTGGAGGATGGGCCAGAGGTGGGTAGGCCTGCGGGCACCGAGCTGGTTAGGAGTCTGGCACAATGAGTTGTAAGATGATGTGAGTCTGATTTAAAGCAGGAGCTGAGGCTCTAGAAAGAAAGAGAGAGCACGGAAGAGAAGAGTCAGCAAGATTTTCTGGCCCAGTGAGATGAATGGGAAAGGTTGGCGAAACTTCCAAGGTTTTCTAACTGGGAACCTGAAAGAATGATGGTGCTTCTCAGGGAGAGACCACAGAGTAGAGGGTCAGGATGGAGGACAGGCATCTGGTGCATGGCTCCCGAGTGCAGGTCCAACCAGAAGCCACCTGCAGTGGCTTCCTACCTGGGGCCTTGAGTGTGTCAGTGGCTGCAACAGCTACATTTCTGTTTTTTCGAAACAAAGTGAAAATTAATCAATATCAAGGAGCAGGTGCTGTTGGACTAAAAGAAAAAAATGAAGCAGCACTTAGAAAATGACCCTGGAAACAATGAGGACACAGGTATGCCAAAAGGCTATATGGATTTAATGCCTTGTCTTAACAAAGCTGTCTGTGAATGTCTTAACGGAAGTGATGAGCATGGATCTGACAACTCTTTACGAAAAGATATGACCTTCTTGGAATCTGATTGTGATGAACAGCTGCTTATTACTGTGTCATTTAATCAACTGGTTATGCTTGATTCAAGGAAATTTCAAGGGCCAGATAATGGTCAGGGTCCTAAGTATGTAAACACTTTTATCAGTCTATCCTGATCTGTGGATTTTGGAGAAACAGAAAGAAGTGAACCAGCTCAAGCTCTGGAACTAACAGAAGAGGACATTGAAGAAGATGGCATTGTCCCACTTTGTTATGTTAAGTTTCAGAATGTTAAACAGTGTAACTGTTATTTATTCAGTCCAATCAAGGTGAAGAAGAAACAAGGAGAATTTCATACTTCACTTTTATTGGTACTCCAGTCCAGGCAATAAATATGAATGACTTCAAATGAGTAGTTGGCAAAAAAGGGGAAAGCCAATAAGGTACAGAAGACACTGGAAGACTATATTGCAGTCAGATCCACAGCTCCTGGATAATTGCTTGATTCTTGCCAGAGACTGTCAATGTTCCATTCATTGCCATTACCAATAAATTGTTGCTTTTGTTCAGACGGTAAAAAAAAAACAAAAAAATTCAAGAGGGCACCACAGGGCTAGAGCAAGTCCAGGAGGGGACCTGGAGCACAAAATCTAAGGAGGCGTCACTGAGGGTTGTGCAAGCTTTTCCTGACCCCAAATCTGAGCCCCAATTAAAATTTATGCCTCAGCTATCTCAGTGGACTTGCCTTAGCCCCCAGGTTTGGTGAAGCTGGTGTTGCTTCAAGCTCTTGCTTCAAGCCTGAAAGGGGCCTGGTGGGGTCAGCAGGTGGAAGGGAGGGCTGTGGACCCCATTGTATATTGAATCCCATAGGTCCATATTGGAAGCAGGTCATGTGCCTCAGTCGTCTTATCATCGGAGGTACCTGTACTTGTACACCTCTTCATGACTTGTACGGATCCAGATTTTGTGTCCACAGGACCGTTGAATAGAACTGGTCACTGGGGCCCCAGATAACTGGAAAGCCTTACAAATCTACAGCGCCTTTTGCGGACGATGTGGAGGAATTCTAAGGCGGTAGCAATGCCTGGTATTCCCTCACTGGCTGAGCCCGTGCACAGAGCCAGCTGTTCTGTGGAAGGGCAAAGATAGAGCCTTGGAACATCTTTCTTGAGCATACTTTTAAATATACTTTGTTGTTGTTGTCTGTTTGTTTTTGTTTCTGTTTTGTTTTAAGGACTTAATCTATGGAGCTCCATCAGGCAACCAAAGCAATCCAAGTTTAATCTCTAAGCATTCATGTCCCAAGTTCAGATTTTTCTTGCATCTTCTCAGCTGGTGCATTCCCCAACTTCTGAATTTCTAAAAATACCCAGCGTGGTTCCCTCTACAAAACACCAGCACCCTGCCAGCTGTTAAATAAATAAACTCAAAACAAAAATGCTGTAGTTGTGAAATAAGATATATTTAATTAAATAAAAAAGGAAAAGCAAGTGCTATTACAAGAACATAAAACTGTAAGGCATAAGATAAAAACTAAATTACTACAAGGCGGCTCGATCCAATCTAATCCTTAAAGATAAAGATGAAACCAGAAAATTGCATGTATTGAGAAATCAACATAAGCCCTGAGCAAATATTAACTAGAGATCTATAAACTGGTTGATAATAAACAGTTCTATGAACATTAGGATTAGGAAGGGAATGGAAATGGAGCCACACTGGGGTGTGGGGGACTCGAGCACATCTCTCCATCCTGCTCACAGCAAGTGTTTGTGCAAGGATCCTGTTTGGGTGGCTTTTCCATTAGCCAATTTCAGTAAATCTGAGAGGAAAAAAAATCAAGTGGCGTAGAGGACCTGGGCAAATTTCTCTCCATCATCTTTTGAAAGACACAGAGATGGATGTGATCTCATCTTACCAGGCTATAAAATGGAGCTTGCAGATAAAATGTTTGCCTTTTACTGTGGGTTTCTAACTTAGCCGTTAACATGATTTTAACAGTGTGTTTAAGCATGAAGAATGGTCCAATTACATGTTAAGTAGCCTTTTTTTATAGTTCTAATAAAGGTTCATTTAGACGTTTATACTGACAACTCAGTTCTTTGGAAGGGCATTTTTCAAGTTGCCTGCTAAAAGAAAACATTTCCTGGCAAAAACAAAACAAAACAAAACAAAACAAAACACCCCAAACCGGCAGTAGCAGCAGTGGCCTCGGCCTGCTATTAGCTACAGAATGTTGCTACCGCTTCTGGAGACGCCATTTGTAGAGAGGCCGGTTCTTCTGTTGGAGAAGCCAGCAGTGGCAGCTGAAAAAAATCAAGCTCATTCACAGGTGAAGATGCCCTCTTTGTCACAGTTTCAGGCTCTGGGATAAAGACGCTCTTTTGAGAGCATTCATGCATTTCACACCCCACATGGGGAGCTTCAGAATACAATCTGAATGGGAAAGACTCCAGCCAGTAAGGGGGCTGGCTCTGCCGGGCAGGGAACGAGGTCTCCACCAGATCAAGGTGCAGGGACAGCCGGCTCTCTGAGGGAACCGGAAGGCCCTATGGGGACAGAGTTAGTGTTCTCAGGCCCCCGGGGATGTAAGTGACCTGGGGGCTCTTAAAACATAGTTGTGTGTGTGTGTGTGTGTTTCTCCTCTAGTGAGACTCCAACGAAAGTGTTCCTGACAGAAAAAGAGCTATCTATGTGCTTTTCGCTCTGGAAAAAGTCTCCAAGCCTCCTAGAGTCAGAACCATTGTGAATCATCTTGGGGTCTCAGATTCTCGCTGCTAGATTTTTGAAGAAAGGGGCTGTATTCATCTGCTCAGGCTGCCATAGCCAAGTACCACACACTGAGTGGCTTCAACTACATAAATGACTTTTTTTTCTTCACTATTCTGGAGGCTGGAAGCCCAAGATCAAGGTGTCTGAGACCTCTCTCCTTAAGCTTGTAGACAGCCATCTCCTCCGTGTGCCTCCCCATGGTCTTCCCTTTGTGTGTGTCTATGACCAGATTTCCTCCTGTGAGGACACCAGTCATAGCAGATTAGGGCCCACTTTAATGATCTCGTTTTAATGTAATTGCCTCTTTAAAAATCCTGTCTCCAAATAGAGTCACATTCTGAGGTACTTGGGATAAGGGCTTCAACACATAAATTTTGGGGGGACACAGTTTAGCCCATTACATGGCTGCATCTTTATCCTCTTTGTGAATCTGGGAGTACAAGTACGTTGATTTCTGACCCTTTCTTCAGAGGATTGCTCAATACTTGATAGGGGAGGGAACCCACAATAAACCTCATCTGTTCCCCCCTTCTGTTAATGGAGACCAGGGGACAAGCTCCGTGCCTAAGACTTTCTGTTGTAAGGTAAGGAAAACTTTTTACTTTCAAAGTATTTGCAACCGTGGTTCTCAGCCAAGCCCGGGCCTCCTCTCCAGAGCTGCTCATTGAATTGACCTGGGTTAGGTTCAGACATAGATGGCTTTTCAAAGCACCCTTCCCCACCCCTCCGCCAAAGTGATTCTACCATGTAGCCGGGATTGATAAGCCAATGTTCTTAGGGCCTCTGGGTACATGAATGTGACCCTCAGGGCCACCTGATTTTGTTTTATCAGTCGCTTCTGATGCATTGGTGGACCCCTGGATGTGGTCTGGAAGTGGAGAGAAGACCAGTAGCTATTCTGTGTAATAATGTGCAGGGATTTTCATGGTGCTCAGGAAAAAAACTCTTTATAGAAGACGTAGTCTTTAGAAAAATGTTTCTCTTCCGACTGTAGTTTCAGGCTGTGCTAAATCCTGTATCTGAGAATTACTGTATATATTTGGAAAGAGAGTGTATGTTTGTGTGTGTGTGTGTGCACACGCACGCACGCCTGTGTATGATTGAGAACATCGCAAGAACCACAAGGTGCCACAGCTTCCTCTGGGTCTCCATGAAGTGAACATGGAGAGTCTTTTCCCTGGAATTACTTGCTAAAAGTGCCCGTAGGGTTTTTTCTGGATTGAATATGCCAGATCCTGGAAAGAATAGTGTCTCCAGGCTTGCCCTGGAGAGCAGAAGGGAGATGAAAGCTAAAGCCAACCTTTGGAGTAAGTGTCGGGAGGCTCAAAAGCTGGAGGGCTGAGGCTGTCTTTCAGAAGACAGGGTGGGCTGACCTGACACTGGGATGCTACGCTAGGAACTGGGGTGCGCTCGTGAGAGTATCTCCTGCAAAGACCTTATTATTTCTCTTGAATTTTAGGAACACCATATTGTATCTCACTTAAACTGTACCACCACTACCTTGTCATTCCTGTCAGTAGCCGAAACACCTTTGCCAGAGTCCTTTCATCCTCTCAGCTCACTGTGGGGGTGCGTGGTGCGGCGGGTTTTAATTGGCGGGAACAGGCAGGGCTTTTCAAAACTGCTAATGTCTGGGCTTCAGCGAGATCAGTTTCATCCATCTGGAGGTGGGGCCCATGCAGCCAGAGCAGAGAACCCATGAAAGAGAGATGGATGGTGGTCCTAAAGCTCCAGGGATTGAAGGGCTAAGCCACAAGGCAGCTCAGCGGGAAGCATGAGAAAGAGCAGGTGAGACAAGCCTGTGTCTCCGGTATACCAAGTGAAGGGAGCTGTGATGTGTTGGTGGGAGTGACATCTGGACCGCTGTTGTACCTTTAGAACCTGGTGAGGAGCTCAGTGTGTAGGCAGAGGTGATCTGTGCTGTCCTCCTCTGTGTTCTTGTGTTAGGTCCTTCTCAGGAATATTGGAACATCCGTCACAATGCTGAATAAGTACGATGAAGCAGAAGTAGATGAGTTGTAAGGTGTTAAAGCTGTTCTTATGTCACCCGCATGTGTCCTCTTTCAACTCCCCTACTCTACTGTCGAGACCAATAGGGACTGCTTGGCCACAGTCCTTCACATAAGCAAATATTTATTGAATATTAATGATGTGCCCAGTGCATGGACTTCTGGGAAGCTTCCAGTTGAGTTGTGAGGATAAAGTGTGTCTATATAAAAATATAAATTGCTACATGAGCCTAATGCTTTAGGAACAGTCTATGGCAATATTAGGAAAGCACTTAGAGGAAGGGTTGCTCCTTAGGGGTCAGAAAGAGGCTGGATACATAGAAAGTTGTAGAGGATGGGGATGCTTGTATGTCTGGGTGAAGGGGAAGGATATCTAGGTAGAGGGAACCACATCGGGGGGCAGACACGGTGCATATGATGGGGTGTGGGGAGAGAGCAGTGATCTCTAAGTCTGGCTGCAGGGTTTGCCATGGGGAAGATGTGGGAGACACTATAGATAAAGCAGGGCCCTTTGCAGGTACTGGCTGGAAATGTAGAAGCATGGATTGGGTGGCGGATGGGTAGATGTTGATTACCTTGCTCCCTGGCCCTGCTCCCCTGCACTGCCCCTCCTCCTGCTTCTACAGTGCGCTGGCCATTAAGACAGGGAAGCTCTGAGAAGCTGCCAAAGACCGATCGCTCAGAGCTGATGAACACTAAGCAGATAGAGGTGGGTATGGGGCCATTGAGTAGAAATCAAGAGGAAGAGGCAATTGTTTTATTTTAGTAATAAAAGAATGAAAAAGTAGATTAGATGTGGATGATTTCATGCTAGACTCAAAGGCTCCTTAAAGTCTCCCTGTCTTTTAAACTGCCTCTTATTAAGACTCTATGGCCATACTCCTAACCTACTTTAGGAGTCCTATTTTCCAAGTCATTAATTGTTTTCTTGCATTCTTAGAGATCCTCAAGTTTCTTCTAATCCCTCCCAAATCCTGAGCATTTCAGAGGTAAGCAGGAGAGTCTTACAGTGCCCTAGAGATGCTGAAAAATCTCCAAATACTTCATCTGATAGAGGGGCTTTTTTGTCATTTGTTCCTGCATGTAATTCATTTAAATGATGTGTGTGTGAGTGCTGACCCCCTCCCCCCACCCTACCATGTGTAGGGGACAGGGACCGACTGATCAGAAAACAAATTAAACTCTGACACTCACTTTGCAGAAGAGGAGTGGGCTATATAGGAATTTCTATTAAGTACATTGTAAAATCAGATATGTATTAGTAGGAAAAAATGTCACTCTGGTTTATATAGGATGTAATCCTACCAAACTGACAAGCTTTTAAAAAATCACCCCTCATAGGAAAAATAATGGGGACACAAAATCACATCAGTAAGGCTCTGTTATTCGTAGTAAATCACAAAATTTAAGCAAAAATTAAAATTCTAAAACAGAATATCTTGGCCAGAATTAGGATGAGTTAGGGGCTTTCATGGAAATCATCTGGTATGATTGTTTTCTGAGTGATAACTTGGTATACAAAGGCAGTTCTTTTTCCTGTGACTTTAACTTGCCAGCCTTCTGCCCCAAGGACCCTGGAGGGGCTGTTAGAAGAGACTTGGGACAGAGGGAAGCAGCCCCTGGGACCAGAACCCCCTGTGCAGGTGCCAAGCTAGTGGGATGAGGGCTGGTGGGCTCCAAGCCCAATGCCTGTGCAAAACTGCTGCACACCTGACCTGACTGTTACTTTATCTGATGTCCTGAGCCTCACTGGGAGCTGACAGGACATCACAGGGTGTCTGTGTCACCTGGTGAAGATGAGGAACCAGAACAGAGGGGAGCAGAAGGAGACTTATCGTTTAAGTTTGGGTGTACAGAGAAGGCACAGTTGTGGTTATAAAAGTGACTGGATTTCTGTAAAGCAGTGGGGTGGGAAGCAGTGAAGTTTTCTAGCGAAGGAGCAGGGGCCCTCTGAGGGACAGAGGACAGGGAAGTCAGCACCTTCTAGGGTTACCTAGTGCCAAGCACTGAAAGACTTCTTGCTCTGGGGGGTGTGGTCAGCCTTGGCAATGAGCAGCAGTTTCTCACCTAGATGAGGCAGGCAAGGGCACCCTGATGTGACTTCCGAGGTCTGGGGTGGAGGAGTGTGAGCCCGCCTGGGGGGATGGGCTGGGCCTCGGGCTGTGACCGTCCTGATACAGGAAAAGGGCTGGTGGCAGGCAGAGCGGCAGGTGTAGGCTTCGGGTAACAGGAGAGTCTCCGTTGGACCTTCTGTCTTCTGCCCAATGTGCCACACTTGGCCCAGGCCCTTCGACTCTCCTGGGGTGTCTGGGGGGAGGGTGTGCGTGTGTGTGTGTGTGTGTGTGTGTGTGCGCACGCGCGTGCGTGCACGTATAGGGTGGGCAGGGCCTGGACTTAGCGGGCATATGTGAGAGTCTCCAGAAACCAGCCCACTCTTTACCCATTTTCAGTATAAGGGAGGCAAATTAGGGAGACTGAACCCTTTGGTGCTTTCAGTTTCCTTCTGACTCTGCCCTGGGCTGGAGGCCTAGGGGAAGTCATCAACATGAGCAGTAAGAGCGAAAGGGTTGAAGTGCGTGTCATGGAGGTGCACTCGTTCTCCGGGCCAGCCCTAACGAAGTACCGCAGACTGGGCAGCTGAAATGACAGGAATTTGCCCTCTCCCTGCTCTGATCAAGGTGTTAGCAGGCTTGGTTCCTTCTGAGGGCAGTGGGGGTGGGAGTCTGTTCTTTGACTCTCTCCTAGCTTCCGATGGGTTGCTGGCAACCTCTGGCCTTCCTTGGCTTGTGGACACTTTACCCCATCTCTGACTTCCCCTGCACATGGCATTCTCCTGGTGTGTCTGTCTGTCTCTGTGTCCACATTTCCCCGTTTCATAAGGGGGAATTCCCATTCCCATACTCATACTGGATTGGAGCCACCCAACGACCTTGTCTTCCTTGATCATCTGCAAAGACCCTAATTCCGAAGAAGATCACATTTACAAGTGCCGGGGGTTAGAACTTCATCGTCTTTTGTGGGGACAGAATTCAACTCATAATGGTGGGCAAGTGTGCTCCTGGGCTGTAAGATAAATGGGGACTAATATGAGTTTCAGGAACAGGCAGCAGCCCTGCGGGGTGTGAGCTTGGTGGGTCATTCAGTACTTGTGTTCTTAGCCAGCAGATGAGGGTTTCCAGAGAGCTGCTTCCCAGAGTTGGTGTGAGGGTGATAATGATCTAAGGGCCTCTTGGTTTTTGAAGAGGAGGAAGCCATCATTTTTTCTGGCTGTAATGTGCCATCTGTCCATTCTCTTACCAAGATGCCGGTCACATTCTTAGGCCACTTGTTTTCTCAGCTGTGAAATGGGTTGAATAAATAATGTGTTAATTTGGCATGTAATCCTACAGTGTGACAGTTACAAAAAGGGATAGCCTTGTTTGGTTATGGGGGGCGGGCAGGGGTTAAGGTCAACAAGGAACAATAGCTCCTGGGCATGTGGTTAGGTTGGAGGAAGAGGGAGTGGCACTGGGAAGGGGTTCAGGTGGGGCAGAGAGCAGCAGACATCCTGTGGCACAGCCCGGAGACAGAAGATGTTCTAAAGTTTTGTTTGCAGTGTGTTCCAAATGATATTAACATTCCAATTCCGAAAAATTATGATGCTGTGGGTGTTTTCCCCATAACAAGCAAATCTCTGACACCAGCTGGGTGTCCTGTAATTCAGCTTAATTCTAACACTGTCCACTTGGAGGTAGCATCAGGTCCCATAGGTTAAGCGCTCAATCCTATAAGCCTGGTCCCCCAGCTCTCGATCAGATGCCAATTTTAAGTCCAGGTTGTTATCTGTGCTTCTGACTGAAACTCCCTTCTTGGGTTTAATTAATTTGCTAGAGTGGCTCATAGAACTCAGAGAAACATTTCACTTACTCAACCACGTTTCATTATGAAAGGATATAGCTCAGGAACAGCCAGAAAGAAGAGATGCACAGGGCAATGTGCACCCACTCTCCCCAAATCTCTGCGTCTTCACCAACCCGGGAGCTCTTTGAACCAGCCTGTACTTGTGTGATTTTATGGAGGCTTCATTACACAGGCAAAATTGATCATAGTTCTGTTACTATTATTTCTCCTTTTTCGGGAGAATGGACAATGGGGCTGAAAATCTCAGGTTTCCAATCATGGGTTGGTCTGCCTGGTGACCAACCCTGATCCAGAAGCCCACCCAGAGTTCCCTTATTAGAACCAAAAACACTCCTATCACCCAGGGAATCACAAGGGTTTTAGAAGCTCTGTGCCAGGGACAAGTTGCCCACAGACCTGTGTATTTTCTATTATCTCACAGATGCTATTTTGTAGACACTAACCACAGTACACCTCATGGGCCCAATCTTATCCTTGGGTCACATTAACTGTGACCTCTGAGATCCGTCCCAGAATGGGAGGCCAATGACTGGCTTCTGGAAAGCTCCATATTAGCTCTGCTACTGGTTTTGGATTCCTCCCTTTTGGTAGCTGTTACTTATAAATATACGCTCGCCTCTAGCGTTCTAGCCTAAGTCAAGGGAGCCATTCCTTGAAAGCAACAGAGGATGACCAGCCTTTCCACCGTGATCTGGATGGTTGAACCATCCCGGATGTTCTGATCAGTGGCCCCCAGCGCGGCACTCAGCCTCCCCTGCACTGGTGGCCTCCCCAGTGGGCCAGGGTTTCGTTTGTGCACCTACACATTAACCACAGTGTTTCATCTTTTACTCTCGGGATCCCTCCCCAGAGCCCCTCTCTGATTCTGATTCTTGGTCTTCCCATCCACCTCATCATTCCTAGACTGACTGACTTATTACTTAAAGGCTGTAAGCCCACACCTTTCACTGCAGCCTGAAAGGGGAGGCAGTTGGTTAACAAAGAAAGCTATGGCTGGTGATTTTTCTTTTTCTCCCTGCTCAGTTCCGAAGCTGAAAAAAATCATGGCATACTTCAAACTTGAGCAGTGGCTGTGAATGTATTCACTCTTGAATTCATCTGTGAGGTTATTATATGCAGCTTTGATGTTACAGCAAGACTACCTGGGTCGTTTTGTTCCAATTACTCAGTGCAGAGGAGGACTTCATGCCGCACGAAGGCGCCCCACTTTGATGTTTTGTCGAGGCTGCCCTTCTTGGGGCTGAGGCCTCGGGAGAGATGCTGGGTCACTGGGGCCACGCCCATGTGGCGGGGTCCCAACCTGGAGCCCAGCAGCTGGGTGCTCTCCTCACCGCACGCCACTATCTGGCCTCAAGGAGCTGCGGGGGGAGAAACTGTAGTTTGGGCCGATCAAGCACATTTGCCATTGCATCACAGAGGATCTGGAAATAACCTCATTTTCCTCAATTAGGAAGATGGAGATTGTAATGGCTGTACTTTGCTCTCCTCAGACGTCTTTCATCTCTGCATTGCAAAGTGCTCTGAAAGCATGATTAACGAAGCTTCCCAACTCGTCAGCCGGCCAGGCGCCCTACTGCCTGCTTCTGTCCAGGCTAACTGGTTGAGGCCAGCTTGCTGGGGGAGCTTAGGGTGAAGGGAGATCCTGCTGACCCCAGCACAGGTCAAGGATGGTTGCTGGAAACTCCATGGGGCGGGGGTGGGAGGAGGAAGAGGCGGCATGGGGGCTGGGAGGCAGGAGCCTCAGAGCTAGTCCTGGCTAGCTGTCCCACTGGCCTACCGTCAGGGCGTGGACCCAGTAGCACCATGCTACCCAGGTCTCAGTGTCAGCTGCAGCTCCCAGAGCTGTCCTCATCATCCATGTCCTCCATCGCTACCCTGTCTCGCGTGCACAGGCTCCCACACTCATCCTCGACACAGACCACTTGGGCATGTTGTCTCCGGGTTCTAGAATTCGGCCTCTCTTCCATGCCTTGCCTTCAGCATGCCTTCTCCCACCCTTACCTCTTTCCTCTGCCTTTCCTCCAAACACAAAGACGGGCTCCTTTTGTACTTTTGCAGCGCCGGATTGCTCTCGCCTACCCATTCAGGTCGGACCTCTCCTCTAAGACCCTCCAGCTCCTGCAGAGCCTCGGGCTCTCTGCTCAGGCACACCTGCCCGCCCAGCTGACTGCGATTTTCAAACTTCTGTCACCTGCTTCTGGATTTTCTGTCTGTTCACCGCTCATTGCTACTGATATTCCTACCTGTCTGTTGTGGTAATTCCTGTGCCCTTCCTAATCAGCTGCCGTCGTATACCATGGGCTGAGAACCAAACTCATGGGGCTGTTGAAACAGAGGTGTGACAGGAAGGCTGAGGCTTCCACATTTCTGCACGGAAAGTGGTGCCTCTGACCTGTGTGCTCAGTTCAGCTGGGCTCCAGAGGGCCGAGGTGGTAGGATGCTGGAGTTCCAGATGCGGGGGGCATAAGGGAAGTACAGAGACAGGCTGCACGCAGAGGAGGCTCCAGAGAACTGAGGGCAGTGAAAGGGCCATTCCCTTCTACTTGAAGAGTAATTGAAAGAAAAAACAAAGAAAGAAATTAGACCTGTTCTTTTTTATTGGTTGCTAATATATGCTTACAGATAGAGCATTTTGAACCAGAAATTGTGAGGCTAGACAAACCAGGTTTTCCACTGGTGTTTTGGAAATCCCAGGAGTTTCACAGGTGAAATATGTCTTAGAGGATGGCATCTCAGTTGGAAGTTGCTTATTCTTGATCTAGACGTTGCTCCCTGCCTTCCGGCTCTCCCTGGGAGGGCTCTGCCTGGGGGACGTGCTCGCGCTCAGCTTTTGGGAGCTGAGGTGGGGTGCTGCTGCACAGGAAGGCTGCCCCTGGATGCCCCACTTGTGGGGTGCTCTGATTGGCCACAAAATCTGTTCTAGGGAGAAGCTCAATGTCATATAGAGGCTTTCAAGTGTAAAAAGCCCAGTAAAACTTAATTCTGTCTCTTTTCTGGAACAAACAAAAAGAAAACTGCTGAAGTGGAAAATGCAGAATGGGAAATACAGGATAGCCATGAGGTTGGAGTTTTAAAAATAGGAAAGAATTCCTTTGAGAATGCCACATGTTCTCACCAGGCACGGACTTGGGTCTTATGGGCCTTTCTGATGTGAGTGAGCTGCTTCGAGTGGGCCCCTTGTGTGAGCTTCCTTCGTCTGGCCTCATTGCCGGTGCTCCCTTCATTCTGGTGGCCCCCCCCCCCAAGTTGCTCACAGCCACAGTCACTGAGGCCACCAACCACAGGTTGGGTCCTGGGGAATCCACTCCAAATGCAAGCAGCGGCAGGGCCCCTCCTGTGGCTCTCCAGGTCCCAAGGGCCAGTCTCAGCTATGCGCTCAAGTGTCTCTGCTACTGGGCCTCCTTTGCTGCCACCAGCCTTGAACAAGGTCCCCAGGCGCAGCCGTCCAGGTGCCATCTGTGGAACTTGACTGCATCCTGACTCCTGAGTTCTGCCATTGCAGCCTGCCTGCTTCTCCAGTTCTGTCCGGCTCAGTGGCCGTCCTGCTGCCCTTTGACCAGTGACCAAAGCCTTGTCACCTGGCTCACCATTGCGGACGTCCTTGGGCTGCAGAGAGGCCCAGCCGTGGCGCCATGTATGGGGAGCAGACAGCTCTCCGAAGAGGACCGATGCTGGGAGACATCGGAGGGGCTGCACTGTTGAACCAGCAGTGTGCGGGAAAGGGGTGGGGAGTGGGAGACAGGAGGGACCAACAGCCCTGCTCAGGGCTGGCTTCCGGCTCCCACGTGGAGATGATTGTGAGAGGATCTTTTTTGGATGCTGAAGTAGCGGAAGGTGAGTGTGACTTTTCTTTATCAGCTCTTTAGCATACTTACCACTGTCATTTGTGCCTCGTGGAGTCTATCTGCGGTGGCCCGTCATTTCATAGGTACCCTGGATGCTCACTCATGCCCTGTCAGAGCAATCCTGTTGACAGAAATGGTCAGCTCACCTCCAAGGGGGTGAGTTCCCCCCCAGAACATGGCACTGTCGCTGGGATTGGCTGACCCAGGGCGGCTGTTTCCACCAGCACCCCTGCCTTTAGGTGGCGCTCCACAATGACCCCGCGATGAGCTGCCGTAAGTGGGAACGTGAGTGGAACCCATGAGTGTCATGTCTGAGCCAAAGCATTGAAATGTCTTCGCAAGAGTCGGCCGACCGAAGAAGCCTGTGAGGACGTGGAGCGGGCAGAGCCCTGAGCTCAAAGGAGTCAGGAGCCCCATGTGAGCAAGTGACAGGTGCCTGGTGGGAACCTCCAGACCTGGGCTGGGATGCGCGTGGAGAATACCTGTTCACTTTGTGAAGCCCCAGGGGACACATGGGCATTTAGGGCTTCACTAGTACAACAGCTAGTACTACTACAACTAACACACATTGGTTTCGACAACCCAAAGCCTTTTCGGTCCTAGCTGAGCATTAAGTGTCAGTCCTTGTTTCTTCTCCCTCCTCTCTGCCTTTAGGAGCAGTGGCCGCTAAGTGGCAAGGTTTGCAGAGGGAGTGATATGAGAGGACAAACAGAGTAATAGGTGGGTTAGGGTTGTTATTGAAGGAATTTCTTCTCTGGGTCCTGGGAGAATTTTTTTTTTTTTTTTTTTTTTTTTTTTTTTTTTTTTTTAGCGATTTCTGGGTCTCTGGAATTATGAAAGTAATGGAGTCATGAATATAATTACCTCTATTCTGTAATTACCCGGCAAATATCATATGAATACATCGGGGGTTTGAGTCAGCAGATCTGGCAGCTGCAGAGTTTGATTATGATGATTTAGCTGTTGGGAAATGCCAGGGATTAATTTCGGTCATCAGTGTAGGAACAACAAGGAGAAATGGCCCCAAATTAGGAAAGGACAAGTGCAGGCTATGTGGTAAGAACACTTGGGGATTGGAGGTCAGTTGGACAGAGCCCCCCCCCCCCCCGCCCTGTAAAGGCCCCCCCACTCCGGTGCTGGTCCTGCAGGATAGGAGTGCATGCCGCTGTCCCCAGGTCACTGCCCTGTGAGACTCACATGTGTGACTGCAGAAGGTAACAGATGTGTTTGTCTGAGCTCTCCGGCTCTCTCAGCAGGTTTCCCATCCACTGTGGCCACCGTGCTCCTGTAAGGGGGAGTAGGCACAGCCACCCCTATTCACAGGTAGCAGGATGAGCCCCGAAGGAGGGGATCCCTCAGCGCATCACAGTGAGTGAGAGTCCAGGTCCCCTGTGTCCTTTTTCTTCTCCGGTACTGGCTTTGGTGAGGAATGTACCACTAGTTATGTTTTTTTCCAGTGGAAAAAGGTGGTTTCCTTTATGATTGCTTTTTCAAATGGTTCTCAGGAGAATTTTATGAAGAACATGTGGGTACCTTTCATGTAGACCAGACCCTGCTGTCTGAGGAAAGAGGTGGAGAAGACCCTCTGGTAGCTCCAGGACCCCTAACAGAGGCCAAGGACCCCTGTGGTCTTAACTTCGTTGTGCAGCTGAGCTCTGTTGTGTGCCCCTTCCTAATTTAGGGCTGTTTTTCTTTGTTGTTCCTGCACAGGTGACCAAAGCGAATCCCTGGTATTTCCCAATGGATAAATCATTACATTCTGCAGTTTGATTTTACTTAGGAGTTTCCTGGCCTCTGCTCTGGACAGCACCCAGTCACCAGCACAGGAGTAGAGAGAGTGGTGGTATCTGGGCAACACCAGTACTGCCCTGAGCGTTCTCCATTAGCTTGAATTGCACTTTACTCCTTTTATTTTGGGACGCAGTGCTCACCACTCAGTGTCCTAGGAAGTCCCCAGAGGCTGAGCGATTCAGCTCCAAATCTAACTACCTGGGAAAAGGACTTTGGAGGAGGGACAGTCAGGGCTGTTTGGCATTAGGGCTGCAGTGCAAGGTTGTTCTGGGCACAGTGGTGTGCAAAATGGAATCTGTCTGGGCCTAGACCTTTTCCCTACTCCAGATTTGAAGACATTGGAGTGATTTCTTATCTTTTCCAATGGAATAACCAAGACTTGCTTTACTTACTAAAGCCTGACAGGCTAGCTGCTGGTGTGAGGGTAGGGAGGTTAAGCAAGGTGGAGGCAGGGGAACGGTGACTCAAGATGGAGAGAAGAATGACACCCTGGGGGCTCCTTATTCATGGCCACAAGTAATGCCAGGACCCAGAGTGAAGCTGGTGCTGCCCACCTTCTGAGTCTCTGGAACTGTCTCTACCGGATGTCATTCCAATCTCATGTGTACCTTGCCAGCACACATAAAGCTGTCTCATATCTCTGCCCCAAGCACAGGCTCACCACAAACTCTAACCTCTGATTTGGTCATTACTTTAAACAGGGACATTCCTGAAGATCTGAATTCAGATCTAAATACTGCTTTTGATTGAGCGTCCAGACTATCTTCACGATGCTGACTTGGACTCTAACAATAACTCTAAACTCTTAATGTTGACCCTAAACCAGATCTCAGCAGCTTCCAATATATGAACTAATCCTAAGGTCTAAATAGAAGTCCAGCCCCAACTGAAACCTAGACACCAAGCGTCATTTGAAACATGATTTTTATCCTAACCTATAGCCTAACCCAGACCCTCCCCGTGATGCAGACATTAACTGTAGGTAAATTTCACCATGCAGATTCAAACTCTAATTTTAACCCAGGCTTAAACCTCACCCAACCAAGAAATGTTTCAAAGGCCTGACTCTTCTGAGCTGGCATATGATACTCTTGTCCACCGTCTGTAGGGGAGGAAATTTTTCTTTCACCCTCTTACATTCTCTAGCTGGGGCTGAAAAACAAAACAAAAGAAAAACAACACAAACAAACAAATGAAAAACCTGACAACCGGCCTGCTAACAGGATTATTCCTGTTAAATTTAAAGAGAAGTGACAAGACAAAGGAAAGGGACTTCGAGCTCCTGGTGGAAATTGTAGGACGGCAAATACACGTTGGGAAAGTAGCAGTGGATAAGGCTGAGTTGATAAGATTCGTTTGTGAGGACTCTTTCTCGGTGCCATCTCCTCTCTGGTGATAAGGTCATTAGTGCCTTCCTGGCACAGGAAGTAGATTGGGGTGGGGGGTGGGGACACCTTCACAAGGGGAAGCTATGATCTATGTTTACTTACGGGAAGACTGTAGAGAGTTCATCACGTGTCTGTGTTTTCTCAGTTGCTTTCAGCTCAAAATAATCCTCATGCCAGAGTAGTATATTTTGGGTGCATATATTCTAATCTCCCACACATCCTTTCCCTACTTGCCCCTCCGTTCCCATGTAGGCTGCTGCGGGCTCCCAATGGTGATGACCCCTCTCCCCCAGGCAGGGTTTTGAGCTTTGAAGTTCTGTCACTGCTTTTTGATTCCCAAGGTGGAAGATGAGGTGATTTGATGGTAGA
Source organism: Martes martes (assembly GCF_963455335.1). Lineage (NCBI taxonomy): Eukaryota > Metazoa > Chordata > Mammalia > Carnivora > Mustelidae > Martes > Martes martes. The sequence goes on from NC_137896.1 coordinate 121,865,699, forward strand.
TCCTGGGCAGTGTATTAGTTGAGGTGAATGGGTCTAGCTGTCACCTTTTTGGAGAACTGATTTGCATTAAGAATCTGTTATCAAATCCGAGGCTCTTGGGGTCAATAGAGAAAAATTCAAAGTGGTATATGTGATGGTGAAGTGGGGGGAATAGGTTTATCATCTTTTTTGGATTTATCATCTTTCTGTGCCTCACTCTTCCAAAATAAGTAGTGAGACAGTGAAGATTAAGTGAACTAATATATTAAAATGTGTGTAGAGCACTCGATGAATATTTATTATTATTATTTATCATCATCATCATCATCATAGTTCGGTTTCTAAGGCCTTGAATAGATATGAAACCATTTCAACTTTCACAAAAACAATTTGAAAACGTGAACCTCACGTTTCACTGTCTTTTCAGCAAGAGCTACGATTTGGAGATACACACAGTTTTGGTAAGCGTAACTTCCCCGAAGGCCAGCTTCGTAAAGTTACGTAAATAACTTCAGTGGAGCAGAGAGGTCCGTGGGAGATGCTGAAAGAAGGTACATGTGTGTGAAGCGTGTGTTCTGCTCAGTGTGACACAGGGAGAGCACACCACCTCTGAGGGAGATGTGTTCGTTACAGCCACGCTCCACTGCCTACCCTACCAGTTACGGGCGTTTCACTCGTTCACTCGCTGAACCATGCCGTTCTCTCTGTCGATCCCTGAGCAGAGTACACAGCATTCCAGCCTTCATGGAACTTTCAATGTGGTGACAGATGCTAAACATGCAAACAAACACGTGTAATTATAATCTGAGATAAAATTCGAGGTGTAAGATGGAGTGTAGTGAAAGAGGGTCGTGGGAGAAGAAGGTTTTCAGTTTGGGGGGCCCTCAGGGAAGGGAGTTCTAGAGCTAACTCAGTAGCAGGTTGGGGGAGAGAGTTTGATTTGGACAAGGCTGTCCGCGGACCTTACTTCACAGTAGTGTGTGTGGTGCTCGTGTGTGACTTTGCAGCTGTTTCCATGTCATGTTGAAATTACGGTAGTTACTAGGCCCGTTGCTGGCTCCTATTATTTAATACCTTGGTGAAGAAGCACATATGTTATTGCCACATCACAAGTGTACCTCTTAATAGACTATTTTTTTAGAGAAGCTTTAGGTCCACAGCAAAATGGAGCAGAGGCTACAGAGAGTTCCCTGATACCTCCCGTCCCCCTAGACACATAGCTTCGCCCGTCGTCAAAATCCTTCACTGCTGTGGTATGTCACAAATGTATGCTTACAGTCATATTTTCATATCATTGGTTCCCTTTGCATCCTCTGCATTTTAGTTTATACACTAAAAACCATTCTGAGCAGGGCCCCCTTGCCAGAGCAGTTCAAGCACACGAAGGGTTAAGATGGCGGCCTGTGGGAACAGCAACCTGTTGGGAAGCCTGAGAGTGTGGCAGGGGCAGGGTCGCCCGGGAGGGCGGTGGCACCATGGGGCTGGACGGGTCTGGGGGGCCAGATCCTGGAAAAAGCTTTGCGGGCCCGGTTGAAGAATTTGATTTTTTTTTTTTTTTGATTTTTCAAATTTGAGTTTTATGCAGAGAGTGACTTCATCATCTGACTGATGTGACAACAACATTAAAACATCAAAATACCCCCAACCACCACCTCCAGGAGCCTCTTCATGGGTACGTGTGAGAATAGGAATGGGGGGATGGTGGAAATAAAATTGGGGTCCCTGCTGCTGGGGGGTAGAGTGATGGCAACTGGAAAGCGGCAGAGGGAATGGAGTTAAGAGCTGTTCTGGAGCTGAACTGGGACGCTTGTGGTCATGAATTGGACATGGGAGGCGAGAGAAAGCAAAGTGTCAAGGATGATGCCACAAGTTTCTTACCGAAGTCACCGGCCGATGATGGTGCCATTGTCTGTGACAAGAAAGACTGAGAAGGAGCAAGTGACAGGGAGGGCTCGGTTTCAGACATGTCAATTGAGATGCCTGGGAGACGTCCAAATGGATGTGTCAAGTAGGCGATTGGATAAATGAGTCTGGAGCTTAAATGAGATCTGGGTTGGAGATATGAATTTGGGGATGCCAACGTATAGATGACACTGAAAATCATGGAGATGAATGAGACCGCCTTAGGCAAGAGTGAGATGAGAAAAAGGCCCGGAATGGCTCTGTGGAACTTCGGAACTTGGACGTGGTGTGATAATGGATTGTTATAGCAATAATACAAGAACTAGCATTTATTGAAGGTTTTTCGCACGCAAGGCATTGTTCTAAATGGGCTGCATGTATTCATTCCTTTATTTTCACAGCAGCGCTTTCACAGTTTATGAAATGAGTGTAGGCACGAGAGATGAACAAGTTTGCTCCAGATCATAGTTAGGAGGTGGAGGAGCTCAGAGTGTAAATCCAGCAATCTGGCTCCGGAACCTCCTCCCTTAATCTCCGGGGAGCCTGGACCGGAGTTGCCAGAGGTGTCAGGAGACAGGCGGAAAGCCAGGAGTGTGCTGTCCTGGAAGCTAAGAGTCAAGGTGGAGGGGTGGTCTGCCTAGTCAGACGCTGCTTGGGTCCAGTAAGATGGGCTCCAAAGCTTCACCAGCAAGGCAACACAGAGCATGTAGGCAACATCAGAAAAGGAATTGCAGGGGAGCGGTAGGGAGGTAAGAGTAGAAACTAGTTGGCTTGGCTTGGAGAGAGGAAGGGCTAGGGATGTAAAGATGGCCTTGTTCCTAACCGTCCCCTGAGGATAGATACTTGCTTTGCAGGGTAGTTATAAGGTTTGGAGAAAGTGTATCTAAAGAGCTTAGCGCCATGCTTAGCACAGTGTTAACAATTGTAATACAAGTCGTGCTGAGGCCGTAAAGACCTGCGGTGCTGGTGACCCAGGGCCAAGAATAGAAATGCCCAACATTTGGTCAGCCAGAAGGCCTGCGCATGAGCACACGTGCGTGCGCGCACACACACACACACACACACACGCATACACATGCACCGTGACGTGTTCAGTGAGAGTTCAGGATGAAGAAGGCAGATTCTACCCCCTGGATGAACTGACCGGCTGGTCCTAGATGAAAGGCATGCCTCTAAATAGGTACTAAGGCTATCTGTGACAGGCCAGACCCATGAGTGTGCAGCGAGGGAGGTTGAAGGAGTTCAGAGGCAAGGTCTCTGGGCTCCAGTGGGATGGCTCCCTTCCCCGGGGAACACTCGGACTGTGTTGCCAATATCCCTGGTTTCTGCATAAGGAGCCAGGGCCTGGGGCAGGGGCTTTGCCCCGAGGCTCTAGGCAAAGCTATCAGTCACACACATCCCTCCTTGCGTAGCAACAACACTTCACATTTAGAAGTACCTCTCTCCACAGGGCTGAAAGCAATTTGTAAACAGAACAGAATGTATCTCATTACTCCTCACCACCCAGCCTCCCGTCCCGCTGTGACTGATGGCTCGGGCTTGTGGGAAGGAGCCAGAAGACCCTGGTGTGACTGAAGACAGCATCGGGAAGCTCCCCCAGAAATAACTTGGAGCTCGGAGTCAGAAAACTGGGTGTAGGCGTGGGTTGTTCCTAGAGTTCCTAGAGCTGCTCTTCAAATCCTTCCCTAGGGGAGCTGGCAGGGAAAGCAAGCCTCACTCGCCCTTGGATCCTTTAACTGCTTCTGCTCACCAGAGAAAGGTGGATCCAGCTCAGTACCAGGTCCCAACCATCTGCCTTCAGAGAGTCTCTGGCATTTCCCTTGCCCCTGAGGCTGAGTGATGACAGAAAAGCTAGGATTCTTTACATTCTCATAGCGGGTAGACCTCCCTAGATCCTGCCACTTTGCTGGGACCTCTGACCTGTTCCCTGGACAGGAATTGGTAATAGGGAAAGTCCCGGTGGGTCATGGTGGGTGGGCTGCATGACAGAGCCAAGGGTTTCTTCAGGAACTGGGGGCAGGCCACATGATGCATGGGCACCCAGATCTCCTGACCGCCAGTCCTAGACTAATTTGGGGTGCTGTGTGGCTGTCTGAATCATTTGGAACTTGCTGCCATTTTTCTGATATTAGCATATTGCTCTTCAGTAAGTATTCTTTTTCACACAATTTATATAAAACCATCTACAAATGTGTCGAGTGCCCTTGGTAATTCCTGCGGAATCTCTGGGTTCTGGGGGAGTCTTTGGAGGGGGTTAATTCAAGTGAGTCTGGGGCAGAATGGGCAGGAACTTGCAGATAAGCAAGAATGGCTATTGTGTAGGATTAAAGGGAAATTATTTCCCTTTTTTGTACTATCTCATTGCCTCCTAGCCCGCCTAATCTCAGCCATCCCTCTAGGTCCAGGTTAAATTCTGTATCTTCTAGAAACCCCCCCCCTTTTTTTTAAGATCCTATTTATTTATTTGACAGACAGAGATCACAAGTAGACAGAGAGGCAGGCAGAGAGAGAGAGGAAAGCAGGCTCCCCGGTGAGCAGAGAGTCTGATGCGGGGCTCCATCCAGGACTCTGGGATCATGACCTAAGCCAAAGGCAGAGGCTTAACCCACTGAGCCACCCAGACACCCCTAGAAAACCCTTTTTGATAAATTTTTTTTGCAGTATTCTTTTATTTTCCTTTTTTATTGAGGCAAAATTCATATAATGTAAAAATAATCATATTTAAGTGAAAAATTCAGTATCATTTAGTATACTCACAGTGTTGTGCAAACATCACCTCTGTTAGGTTCCAGAACATCCTGATCACCCCAGAGGGAGGCCCTTTCTACATTAAGTTACTTTACTTTCCTTCCTCATCCCCCCACCCCCCCAGGCTGACAACCTCCAGTCTACTTTCTCTCCTATGGATTTACCTATCCTGGCTATTTTATATAAACAGAATCATGTGATGCAGGACATTTTGTGCCTGGCTACTTTCAGTCAGTGTAATGGTTTCTCGGCTCATCTGTGGTGCAGCATGAATTTGGTACTTTATTCCTCTTTATGGTGGGATAACATTCTACCAGGGGTATATACTACCACTTGTTTATTTATCTGTTGATGGACAACTGGATTATTTACATTTTTTGACTATTGTTAATGGTGCTGCAGTGAACACTTCTGTACCAATTCTTGTTTTAGCACTTTTTTCCCCCAGTTCTTTTAGGTAGATACCTAGGAGTGGAATTTCTGTGTCATATGGGATTCTATGTTTGGCTTTTTGAGGAACCACCAAATTGTTTCCCATGGCAGCTGTCCTGATTTGCATTCCCACCAGCAAATCTCAATCTTTCTATTTCATAGTAACTCTTCTGCAAAGGAAATTATGGTATTTTTTACCCATGTTAGATGCCTTCTGGGTTCTCTGTCATCATTTCTATATTATCTTTTAACTTAATTTTTAAGCTCTACACCTCAAGGACAAATCTTTATTATTTATTCATTTGTTAATTCGCAGATTCAATTAGTAGTTAGCATCATAGTTTAGTAGGGAAGAATCCTGGCTCTGGAATCAGACCACCTGTGTTCAAGTCCCAAAGTGCCAGCTGCTAGGTGCACGATTTAGGGCAAGTCATTTCACCTTTCTGCATCTTAGCTTCTTCATTTGTAAAATAGGAAGAATGAGAGTTGCATCAGTTTCATGTTGCTTTTGTAATGCTTACCACTTTTGTGGTGGCTTAAAATAGCACAAATTTACCATCTGACAATTCTGGACGTCAAAAGTCTGAAATGGGTCTCCCAGAGTGAAAATCTAGAGTGGCAGGGCTATGTTCCCTCTGGAGGCTGTAGGGGAGAGTCTGTTTCCTTACTTTCTCCAGTTTCTAGAGGGAGCCTGCATTCCTCAGCTCATGGTCCCTGTTCATCTTCAAGCCAGCAGCTGCATTGCTCTGGCCTCTGCTTCCATCCCATCTCCTTCTCTGACTCTGCTGCTCCTGCCTCCCTCTTACAAGGATCTTTGTGATTACTTTAGCCTCACCCAGATAATCCAGGATAATCTCTCCATCTTTAACTGAATCACATCAGCAAAGCCCCTTTTGCCACCAAGGGTAACAAATTTAGGTTGTAGACATTTTTGGAGGCCATTACTCTGCCTATTGCAATCATGTATGTTGCCTCATACAATTATTTTGAGGATAAAATGAGATATTTCACTCAAAGCACAAGTTCTCAACGATGTTAGACATTATTGCTGCTCTTGCCAATGATGGCTATGCCTATGGCTACTTCTGGCCAAATGCTGTTAGATTAGGACCATGAACACACAAGTGCTCTGTGAGTATCTGGGGACTACATGTGTCTGACTCCTAGAATGGGTTGCCTTTTCTCAGTAAGAACAAAGTCATTCATCACACTCCTTTTCAGAGTCCTCCTTGGCATTCCACTTAGTTGGACCCATGTTATCTCTTTGGAGATAACAAATCTGAGCCCTATAGCTCTGGTCTGCCCCAAAGGTCTTACGTGTTTCTGTTGTCTCTGAATTACAGAATCAAAAGTTCTAGATCACAAAAGACACATTTGATAAATGACTGTTATCCAGAATATACAAAGAACTCTTAAAATTCAAGAATAAGAAATTAAATAACCCAGGGGCACCTGGATAGCTCAGTTGGTTAAGTGTCTGCCTTTGGCTCAGGTCATGGTCTTGGGGTCCTGGGATCGAGCCCCGCATCGGGCTCCCTTCTCATCAGGAAGTCTGCTTCTCCCTCTGTCCCTCCCCTGCAACTTCTGTGTGTTTGCATGTACTCTCTGTCTTTCAAATAAATAGAATCTTAAAAAAAAGAAATCAACCCAATTAAAAAATGGGCCAAAGACTTTTTTTTAAATTAAGATTTATTTATTTATTTGGTAGAGAGAAAAGGAAGGAGAGAGGAGAATCTCAAGCAGACTCCTTGCTGAGTGTGGATCCTAAGATGGGGCTCGATCCCATGACCCTGAGAACATGACCAAAGCTGAAACCGTGAGTTGGATACTCAACCAAATGAGCCATGCAGGTGCCCCAAGGGTCAAAGACTTTAACAGATGCCTCACCAGAGAAGATATACAGATAACAAGTAAGCATAATAAAAGATGCTTCACATCCTTTATCATCAGGGACATGCACATTAAAACAACAAAGAGATACCACTATGTACCTATCAGAATGGCCCGAATCTAGAACATTGACGACACCAGATGCTGATGAGGATGTGGAGCAATAGGGACTCTCATTCACTGCTGGTAGGAAAGCAAAACAAAACAGTCACATTGGAAGATGTTTTATGGGTTTCTTACAAAAGTAAACACACTCTTCCCATGGGATCCAGCAATTATGCACCTTGATATTTACCCAAAGGAACTGAAAACTGTGTCTCACAAAAAGCTGCACAGAGGTGTTCATAATTTTTTGCTCATATTTGCCAAAACTTGGAAGCAGCCACAGTGTCCTTCAGTAGATAAGTGGGTACATTGTGGTCCATCCAGACAGTAGAATATTATTCAACACTAAAAATAAACAAGCTATCAAGCCATGGAGGATCATGGAGAAATCTCAAATGATATTACTAAGAGAAAGAAGCCAGCATAAAACAGCTGTATGACTCCCAATCATGTGACTTTCTGGAAAAGGCAAAAGTATGGAGACAGTTAAAAGAGTCATGGTTGCAAGGGTTTGATGGCGGGAGGGAGGAATGAATAGGCAGAGCACAGAGGATTGTTTAGGGCCGTGAAAATACTTTGTGTGATACCGTAAGGGTAGATCCATGTCATCACACATTTGACCAAACCCATGGAATATACAAGATGAAGAGTGAACCCTAATGTAGACTACAGATTTCGGGTGATGATGTGTCAATGTAGGTTCATCGATTGTAACAAAGGTACCACTGTCGGGGCGGGGGGATGTTGATGATGGGTGGGGCTGTGCACTTGTGGAGGTTTATGGGACATCTCCATACCCTCCTCTGAATTTTACTCTGAACCCAAAACTACTGTAAATAAATTAAAGTCTTGAAAGAAAACCCCCCAAATTCTAGGTTCCTGGGAAATCATAATGAGGCCCAAGAACAAAAGGTTGGGAGATAATACATATGAAGGGAAGCAGAGCTGGAATTTGTATCGAACTATGAAGGCTTCTGAATTGCCGTACCTGATGTACATTTGATCCCAAAGCAGAATCTGTTTATAAGAGAAGTTCCCCTAGGCAATGGCAGAGGGACTGTTCCTAGAACCGTCTTATTTTGTCTTGCCTCAGAAGATGGGCCAGAAGGTGAAGAGCGAATGGGGATGAGGAATTTCAGACAATATAACACCTGTGTGTATTCCTTTAGTCATTTGGGGAGAGAGGGAGAAGATTTTCCTCTTGCTGTTGTCAGGTGGCCTGCTAATTGCATTTGTTCTAGCAGTCCCAGTTGGGAGATGTGCAGCTGCTCTCAGAGCACATGGCAGGAGCAGAGATTCTTTCCCTGTGTGTAATTTAGGGGCCTGGGAATGGAGGCCAGGTCCCTGGATGAGGGGGCTGTGGGTGAGGCTGGGGAACAGAGGGTTTGGCTCTTGTAAAGAAACTTGAGTTCCTTAATTTTCCCCTCTTGGCCTTGGTCACCCCATCTGAAAAAGGTGGGTGGATTAAAGATCTTGCACAAGTCCCTACAGCCTGTGATTCTATAACTGTATGAAGAATTATGCCAAAGAATTTTAAAATAAATACTTCTCTGATGATGTGTGTGAGCATGATATCAACAAAGTGTGACTCTTGGGGTTTGACTCAGTCCATGGAAATGTCTGGGTCATGTCCTGCCTACTTATATTTACTCATCTGCAACACTTAGAGAAACTCTTGGGTCTCCAGAGTCCCGCCTTTTATGCATACCCTCATTTTGCCAGGATCAGTTGACCTCTCAGGGCTTTCAGAGGTGCTATAGTTCCTAGGAGAAAAGAGAGAGAAACATACACTGCTGGCCATAGATGTTTCCCAAGAAACATAGAAATAAAGGTGCTTTTTTGGCCATTGCAGTTGTGGAAAAAGAAAGCCGTGAAGCTGAAGCAGGATTTAAATATCATCCCCCATGGGGAGCACCCTTTGGACCACAGAGAACATGGTACGGAAAACCAGAGGGCCATGAGTTGACCCCAGAATTGATGACTTACATGGATGAGTCAACCCTTTGGATACTTTCTGGGAGCCTTGAACTTCGAACAGAAGTTGAAGAGTTCTAGAATGAAATGGATCTTTTTTTTTTTTTTCAAAGATTTTATTTATTTATTTGACAGACAGAGATCACAAGTAGGCAGAGAGGCAGGCAGAGAGGCAGGCAGAGAGAAAGGGGGAAGCAGGCTCCCCACTGAGCAGAGAGCCTGATGTGGGGCTCGATCCCAGGACTCTGGGATCATGACCTGAGCTGAAGGCAGAGGCTTTAACCCACTGAGCCACCCAGGCGCCCTGAAATGGATCTTTTTGATAGTTAGAATGATATGACACTACAAGAAGGTAAAATTGAAGACACATAGGTAAGAGAGACCCCCACCACGGCCCAGTGTGGGGAGAAGGGAGAAGTCAAAAGGATGGAGGAACAGCAGGAGAGGCTGCATGAGCAGAGGTCCAGGGACAAGAACAGGCTCTCTGTGTTTCAGAAGCTACAAGAAGCCGAGTGTTTCTGGAATGTGGGGTGAAAAGGTGCTTCAACTTGATCTTGTGAGGCCATGGGGATGTGGAACCTTGAGGGGTATCAGGCAGGGATGCATCACGGTCCATTGAGAGTTCACAAGCCACAGAATACAGCCACAGAAGATGATAAGCATTCCTTGTCACCAGGTGCCTGTGCTCTCTGTCCCTTATTTCCACAGGAACCACAGGCTTTTCATTTAAGAAATTGTCACTTCAGGTGGAGAACAAGCAGAACAACAAATTCTGTGCTTTTCCCAAAGTGGTATTTGCAGAGTGAGAGGAAGGGAACTTGACACGGGGTAGTTGGATGTGGGGGAAAGCTGGTGGGTTGTGCACGTTGCTGCAGGACATCGAGGTATCCTCTTGATGCTTTTTTACATCCTGCATATTTCCGTGGAAAATCCTGAGGACACAGCATGTTTGTGGCCAGCATGTGTCCTGCCATGTCTGATGATGCCATTTCCCTTTCCTAAATACTAACCCTCAAAAGCAAAGCAGACTCCATTGCACTCTAAGCAAGGGCTTCTGGAAAAGCAAATAGAATGAAAGGGAGGAGAAGAAGTGCCTCTTTCTCAGTCTTGCTGGACACAGGAGGTATGGCTGTGATGGTCTGTAGAGTGGCCAGAGGCCCACATGTCAGCACTCATCCTGATCAGTGGCTGTGAGGGGAAGGGCACTGAGAGCCCTTTCAGTCCATTTGTTCCAGAATAGCTGTGAGACCTTGGGCATCTCATTCCCTCTCTTGACATTGAGCTACATGTTCTCTTTTTGCTCCCAAATGCTGTATGTAGCCACTGGAAGGGTTCTTCCTCCACATCTGAATCCTTCTGCCCATTTTATCTTAAACACTTTTGGATGGTGTCTATTATTTATAACCAGCTATTTCCAAAGAGGATTTGAGTCAGCTTATAATAAGAGATGTGGCCACAACAGAATCATTAAAAGACAATTAATAATCAAATGTCATTTGATAGGTGGTCATGATGGGGTGAAAAGTATACCAGAAGCCTATGATGAAAATAGCTTTCTCAACTAAGTACCAGCAGAGTGCTCTGAGCTCCCTGGCTGCCAAAGAGAAGGAAAGCCCTGTGTCACGCTCGGAACAAGCCTCCTGTAATCAGACCACTGGACGCGTGCTGGCACCGATGTAAGAGGTGTAGTGAGCACTTGAATCTACAAATCACCAACAGCACTTGTATAAAGATGCAAGATACTCAGGATACTCTCCATGCAGCTTTGCTTGTTTTCCCTCTCTTCGAGATTCCCATTTCCTCTGGCAGCAGTGAACAGATGTGTCTCAGAAACTGATGAAGGCTGACAAATGTAAAGTTTGCATCGAGCATTTTCTAGAAAATGGGAGAAATAAGTAGGGTCTGCTCTTGGTGAGGGTGGATGAGAAGCTTGAGCTTCCCTTCCTGGGGAGCCAACCCTCTGGGTCTTGGAAAATCTACATTGCATGTGGGTTTGGAGCCTTTCCTGTCCCACCTCTCCCAGCGTCCCATGCCGAGCTGCTCCCAGGGCAGGCCATCCTCTCCCCCTGCCAAAGCTGCTACCTCACGAGCCTTTCTAAGGAGCCCAGCAACAGGGCTTTGAACAACTTTTTTCTCCTATTGATTTACAGAAACCTTTTGGGGGTTTGGGGAGTCTACATTTCCTGCTCTGAAGCAAGTAGAGGAAATGTCACGTACTGAGTAGCTACTCTGCAGGGCAACCTGTTGGAAGCAGAGAAAATAAAAACTTAGCTTGAAAATGAGCAAGTGTTATGTTCTGTAGCCACCGCATCAGAAATACACGTCTGCTGCCGACACCGTGGCAGAGACAGAAAACCGTCCTTCAAACGGCTGTGATCCTGACTCTGCATAAATTCGGGAGCTGCTCTGGGAACGACAGGCTCGGAGGCCTCCCCTCTCTCCACTGCCTGTGCGAGTAACTCATGCTAAGGATAATATAAGGTACGTGGGCGCTCAGACATGAGCAGAATTTAACCCATAGCATGGTGGAAGCAGTATGTGTGTGTCCGTGTTTAACTCAGGGCTGGGAAAAAATACTCAATTAAGAGCTCAGAGCATTGGCTCTACAGCCATCCTTAATACCATGTGACTTTTAAAGCTGAAAGGGTTCACTTCTAGTTAATCAGGCTGCACACAGGATGGAGGCTCAGCTGAGAGGCTCAGATGACCCCACGCTCAGCATAAAGATTGGTGGGGCTGGAGCTTTGGACGTCTCTAACTAGGAAAGTCTAAGAACTCCAATCTTATTAACACCTTCCTTGCCATTCCTCCTGATTTCCCCCAGTCTACTGAAGTCTCCCACCCCTATCACTAATTTCCTTTCTCTCTCTATGAACTCTGACTCATTCTTATTCTCATCCTGTTTCCTCTTTGAAATTTCCCTTGACCGCTCAAACCGGCAGTAATTATAAGATTGTAAACTCAGGGAAGATCAAAGCTGGCGGGGCTCTAGATAACACGTCACCTCCTCTCGCCTTCGAGGGAAGAGATTCCTTAGAAAGTATCTCTCACTGGTGCTCCTCCAGCTCCCGCGTGAACACTGCTAGTGATGGCAAGCTCGCTACCTCTTGTGTGGTGTGCTACTTAGGCTGGTACTCTGCAAACAAATGGAGTTAGGTTTGAAATAAGCTCTGCTACTTATTTATTGGTTGTCCCAGGAGAGTTTTTGTGACCCCCGCTGTGTCTAAGTGTTTTCACTGGAGTTAATAACAGTGTCTACTCAATAGGGTTGTTAAACTATCCTTGGGTTTTGACCAAGGTTGTGTCTTTTAGAGACTAGCATTTGTAACAGATAGGTAGTTTTAGGGAAATTGTGCCTTTTCATTTTTAAGGAAGTGAGGGTTGATAGATAACTGAACGAGATATGAAATAAAGCCAGCACATCTTCATAGACATTTACACAGACGCATGTTCTACTCTGGACAGTTGATATTGGGTTTATTAGTTTGCGAAGGCTGCCATAACAAAATACCACAAGCTGGGAGGCTTAAACAATAAAAATTTATTGTCTTGGCAGGGTTGCTTCCTTCTGAGGCCTGTGTGGGCAGGATCTGTTGAAGGTCTTTCTCCTTGTATTCTCTATGTCTCTTAACATTGTCTTCCCTCTATGCGTGTCTCTTTTAGTGTCTAAATTTCTCCTCTCTACAGGGACAGCAGTCGTGTTGGATTAGGATCTACCCTAATAACCTCAATTTAACCTGATTACCTCTGAAAGACCCCACCTCCAAATAAGGTCACATTCTGAGGTGCTACTGGAGATTAGAACTCCAACATAACTTTTTGGGGGGGGGCACTTCATGCCCCAACATCGAGTAATGGACAAGGTTCCAGACTGGGCATCTAAGAGCCTTGGATTGGGTTCAAATTCTGTCAGCAACTGGTTGCATGTTTCTGGCTGATTCTCTAGACCTGCATTTTCCCTACAGTGATATGGGTAGGCTGACCTGAATGACCCGAGTTCCTTCTAGCCTTAGAGTTCTCTAGTTTGAGTGGCCCATTTGTTTTGACAGAGATGCAAAGGGGAGATGCTAAGTGTGGGGCTCAGATAGTAACGGGACAGGTGTTTCTGAGTGGGGAGTCTTGTGCTGTTGAGTTGCCCTCAGATCACAGCAGATGGTTGTAAGATAATGGACAGCAGCTTTCTGTGGTTCTGAAAGAATCCTTTCCTTCTCTAACACCCTGTTTACAATCCTGTTGCTTGGGGGAATGGCCCTATTTTAGCTCCAGTTCTATATTTTGAAGGTCTTAAAAGCTCCATAAAGCAATGATTTGGCATGAGGTAGCTGAGGAATTCAGTAACTTTAAGAACATATTTGTAGTATTTCATAAAAATAAATCAACTTTTACCTTTTATGGGAGTAAACATTTTCAATTGGGTGAGTGGTGGTTTTCCCCCCTCTACTCTATTTCTTAGAATAGTCTTGCAAAAATGGTACCCAGGAGAGTCCTTTGCACATTTCTGCCTCTTGACATACTGTTGAAGTCATTGTTAGGATGGTCTTATTTTTGTTAAGTGCTGGTGTTTAAGTGTTGGTCCATTTTAGCAGAACACCAAAGCCATCAACATATATAATTGTATTAATACTCTCATTTCAACGAGAAAGGCGCTTTGTAATCACTTGTTATTCAACCCTGACAGCAGCCTTTCCAGGAAAGAAGAAGACGTATTGACAGATCCCTGCATGCTGTAAGATGAGCCATTTGTGATCTCTCTCCATTCAGGGACAGAGTGGAAGAGAATGCCAAGCCCCTCCCTCACACAGCATGGCACTGAGCACACACCAGGATTTTCATAAAGGGAAAGGGAGAGTAGTCTTTTTTGCTGGGTGTAGGAATCTAGACTTAAGCCTAGGTAGGGAAAAAGTTTAGGGTTATTGATATTTGTCGAATGTAACGAGGAGATCCTGACTCAAAACAGATGTATCTTGGGTTAGCTCTCATTTTGATGCACTTGACAATGCAGTGATGTTTGTCAAAGTTTTGTCTCGGAGAAAGTAACTACCTCTTGGAATCTGGAACAGGGCATCTTCCAGTGAAGGAGAGCTTTTCTCAAAGATCCCTGCAGTGATTGAGGGGAGAATGAGGGCCAAGGTCCCAGGCCCCTTGGTTAGTGCTACTATGGCCAGAAAACAGCTGTTTGATCATATTTTGTAAAAGGGATGCCATGGCTAGCTGTCTCCTCCCTCCGGATGTGAGGCAGTGAGTACTGTGGAAATCTGGGTGCAGCAGGAGCTTATAGGAAAGAGTAGTTTTTCACCATCCAGAATCTCACAGCCTGGACTGGCTTTTGAGATGGTGAGAAATTTAGGCTCTATCTGGATATTTTGCTTTAGTCCTTTGTGAAGAAGTTGCCAGTAGTGTTGTCTTAAGTCAGATTAAGGAAATCCTGGCATGCTTTTCTGCATGGAGGGGCCCCAGGAGCTCCAGCTGACTCCAAAGTTGGAGCACCTGGTGAGCCTGAGTCAACGGCCTAAATTCCAGGCCAAGGTACAGCTGACTGATTCTGTCTCTCACTGCAGCTTCAAGAGCAATTGATGCATCACGGAAACGTCGGGAAAATATTTTGATCAGGGAAAATTGGTTTTATAGGTTCTAATATGAAATCTTTTAGCAAGTGAAGCATTACAACCATGGTTGTGAGAACCTTTACAAATGACAGGATTTCTTTTTGTGTCTATAAACAGGCAAGTCCCAGGGATGGGGCTTAGTTAAAAAATATGTCCCTCCCCCCTCAAAAAAAAGTGCTCCTGCATGTGGAGGGGAGCTGGGCTGGTACATGACTGTATGTGACCAGTCTCCTCTAGAAGCAAGTGTGAATCAGGCTTCAGAACTCTTCCCTGGTTGACATAAACGTCATTTCCACAGAGATCAGGAATTATCCTTCCAGTATTCTACCTTCCATGTCTTTTCTTTCCAAGGGAAGGGCAGAGCCCGAGTTGCTGCATGTGCTTCCCTCCCATCTTCCCACAAAGCTTGCCATTCATCAACGTCTTTTGTGGCCCTTTCTCGTTCACTGAATAAATGTCTGTTCCTCTCGGAAAGCGGGCAGCCATCTTTAGCCATCAATAGCTCCTCCCCTCACCCCATCACCATTACTGTCTCTGTTCTTGGGATGCCACGTCCCCAGACAGGACATCTAAGGAGGTAGGATGGTGTTTGGGGCTTCAGCTCTGCTCTGGTTCTGTCCTTACATAAGCAAAACCTGGATTAGCACCTAAGAACCTTCTTGAGGGAACCAGTCCTCTCTCCCCACCTGCCCTTTGGTACAGTGGGCAACATCTTGTCAGGGTCAGTGGAAGGAGCAAGCAAGGACACGCTCCAGCATGCTGAGTCCAATTTGGCCATCCAGCAAGCATTCCCTGAGGGGCCAGCAAGTGCCAGGCCGTGGGCAGCCTGGCCATGAACCCGCTGTGCTGCTTACTCTCAGGAACTCAGCCTCTTGAAAAAGACAAGATACCCATGGGGAGAGCTGCCTTATCCGAGACCTGGGCTTAACGTCTGCCACAATTACTTCACAGCAAGGAATCTATACCTGTTTTGATGAATAATTAAATGAATAAAATGCCAAAGGGCTGCTGGAAAGGAATGTCCAGGAGGGGAAAGTGCTCTGAGATCTGGGGATGTCAGCAGAGAATTTCTGGAGAAGGCTCTCGTAGCCCCACAGGCCTTGCAGGAGTCGAGGAGACAGAGAAGAGCAGGAGGGCCTTCCTGGCAAGAGAGTAGCCCCAAGGCTGGGAGGGACGGAGCAGACAGAAGGGAGCTGAATATGTACATATTTCTTTAAAAAACACTCTTTGAAAGTTTTCTTTTCCTCCTTTTACTCTTACTAACCCATTTTTGTGACTGCCCCCCCCCACCCCTCAATTCTGATTTGCTCTTTGATATTATGTATTTTTTTTTTTAACCAGGCTAGGGAAGTGCTGCATTTTAAAGCTTCTCTCGCCTGCCAAGTTGTGTTCCCCAGCCCTCTAAGCTCCACATGCCGCCAGAATAACTTTAGGATGAAGCTCATTAATAATGTGCATGTGAAATCACATCCTCTGTAGGAGGCCTGGAGAGGGGGGCTCTGCCCCTGTCATCTAGCTTCAGAAATGGCAGCTCGCAAATAGGACACCCCGTCCCCGCAGCCTGGAAGGCCGGAGCCATCTACACAGGTGTCCTGGGGGGACATTTCTTTGGTGCAATGTCTCCATCCAAGGTGGGTTCTCAGGTGCAGGAGCTTAGTCACCTTAAAATAGTTGCTTTCTTGCCCAGCATCTTTGTTGCATCTCGGTGGAAGTTCTCAGTTGGGGGAAGGGGATTTCCAACGGCCTGTCACTTAGCATGACTACGCCCATTAGTTATAATTAAACAGGCTGCTGCAATGATTGCAAATAAATTTAGCACCAAAAGGATCGTGCGGATACTCAGAGCCGTCGTAGCGGTCTTCAGACGACCAATCAGCCAGGCTTTCCGGCAGGCTTTGGAGGGGCTCCAGGGACGGCGGTCTCCCTGGTGGATGACCACGTATCTCAAGGGCGATGCTTCCTGGGGCCCAATGCAGCTCAGGTCTATTTCAGGCAACATCCTCAAGCCCCGGGACCCCGGGAACATCTTCTTACTTTCCTAACATTTGTGAACCATTTTTGCCCCTGCTTCATCCTGAATATGTCTGCATTATCCATCTCTTGCTTCCTTCTGGGAGGCGAAGATGCCTGCCGTTCACAGCAGGTTTTCCCTGTGATCTGGCCACTCTCAGCGCCTGTGCCTCTGCAGGATCTGGAGGAAGCCCGAGAGCCCACATGGTTGTCGACACCTCATCCCTTGAGCTGGAAGCTGTTTTGTGGTCTCCTTGAGACAGCCATCAGCAGGTGAAGCCAAATCTCACCCTGTGCTCTTGTGGTTAACATATAGATATCAGTCTGGCTGATTTGTGTTCCAGAAAGCTGTACAATTGTGCCTTTGGTCTCGTCCAGCCCCCAAGTAGGCAGTGTTTTGCTAGGCTTCTTGAAATAGGGACACAAAATTTGAGGGAAGGAAAGGAGTATCAAAATCAAAACACCAAATAAATTGGGAAAGGAATAATGAATGACTAGGAGGTTCCCTGAGCAGAAGGCAGGGAATCAAGAGGTGAGACTATTATTTATAATAAAAGTGCCAGTTATTTATTATGCCTGCCTTTTGCATGAGGGCAGCAGGGGGCATGGTCAAGAGCACAGAGCACAAGTTCAATGCTTGACTGCCTGGCTTTGAATCTTGGCTTTGGTGCTAACTAGCTCAGTGAGCTTAGGCAAGTAGTTTTACTTCTCTGTGCTTTATTTCCCATGTGTAAGATGGGGGCTGATAGTATTATCTGCCTCATAAGATTGTTGTGATAGTTATAGGAGATGATTTATGTGACATGTACAGTGAAGGATCTGTGTCTTGTGAAGGTTGGTTAGTTCTATCAACTCAGTATTTTCCAATACTTAGTCATTATTACCTTCACAGTTTTGCTATCATCATACACCCATGTATTTGCCTAATATTTAAAGCCTTTGTAAAGCTTTTTAAAAAAATTATGAATATAGCAGACATACTGGAAAGTACACAGAGCATAAATGTATAAATAAAAAAATTATCATCAAATATCAAGAAACTGAACAGGGCGAGGACCTTGGAAACCTCGTGCCCCACTCCTGCTTCTCTAGAGGAAACCTTGCTCTGATTCTCATACCGTATGTTTTACTTTGCCCGTGTCTATTCATTGTCCATATGGGATCACATGGTATATATATTTGTGTGTGTGTCTATAATTTGGATTATGTTTGCAAGAACACCTCTCTTATTACATATGGCGGGGGTTCCTTCATTTTCATTGCTGGATGGTATTCTGTTGCATGAAAGGAACACCATCATGCATTGATTCTGCTGTTCATGGATGCTTGTGTTGTTTCCAGTTTGGGGCTATGATGAATAATGGTAGTCTGAGCATTTTTATACATACTTATTAAAACATGGAGTGTAATTGCTGGGTTATAAGATATATGTATGTTCAACATTAGTAGGTAGAGTCAGACATGCTTTGCAATGGTTGCACCAATTTATGGTCCCAACTGTGCAAGTTCTTGTTGTTCTATATCCTTACCAACACCTAGTATTATCATTGCTTTCACTTAGCCATCGTGGGGATTGGGTAGTGACACGTCATTGTGATCTTAATTTACATTTCCCTGATTACTAATGGGATTAGATATCTTTTCATGTTGGCCATTTGGATATCTTCTTCTGTGAATGCCTGTTCCAGTCTGTTATCCGATTTTTAATATTTTTATTGATTTGTAGAAATCCTTTATCTCTTTTGAAGGCGAGCCCATTGTTAGTGACATGTGTTGCAAATACATTTCTCCTTCTGTATCAACTTGGTTTAAGCTTTAGATTTATCTTTAGCACTAATATTTGTGAAATTATGAGTATGATGTTCAGCTATTTTTTTCTAAGATATATATCTGCTTTGGATAAAAGTTTGCCCTTCCAACTGAAACGAAAAGTTTTCTTTGCAACTGAAATTGTTTCCTATACCACTCCTGGTATGCCTTATCACCTTTTAGGAATCACCCCATTATTTAGTCTCCATAAAGAAAGAAGGTGGATTCCGCTGTTACTGCTGTTCTTCAGGTTTGGCCTTGGAGGCACTGAGAGGTTTCATGACCTACTCAAAGACACCCATCTGAGATGAAGACCCAGGTGTCACTGGTTCCAGAGATCATCCTGTTTCTTTTGGATCACCGGTCAGCAGGCTATTTTAATACCTGCTGTGTACTCAATTTTTGAGGGCTCCCCCGCATCCCTACAGAGCCTTATATGTGGTAGAGTCCTCAGTAACAATTTGGGGGATGGATGGATGGACAGATTGGTAGGTGGGTGGATGGGTGATAATGGATGGATGGAATGATGGTTGACTTTGAAGGTCAGTGTTTTCACCAAGCCTCTCTCGCTGGGTTGTGAGGGAGCCTATTCTCAGTCCAGGCCCTGGATGTCTGAAGCCTGGACCATGACCACATAGCAGCCCTGCCAGGGCCCTTCTCTCCTCAGAGGACTTAGGGTGGAACTGAGGTGAGGAATGGCAGCCCTATTCTGGCCTTTGTCGAGAAGAGGTTTGATCTTACCTTCATCAGTGCAATGGCTCTTTTAGAAACTCTTGCTTGCAGGTTAAGCGAACACGAGTGCCTGCCTTCTCCCGTGAATTGTTAAGCTGGCTCTGTTTAAATGTCAGGACCAGGCCCTCCTTTGAGATGGCTTTCAGACCTCTGCATGGAGAACCACTCTCTGCTCTTTCTTCAGGCAGAGAACAGACAGATTTGAGGGTTAATCGCCACGTTCTCGAAGCCTACTATGTTTGATTTCACCTCACCTGTGCTTTTCTTTGCCCATGAAACATGGCCTTGCTCACTTGAACATTGGCTAGTTCTGTCCCAGGAGCTGATCTAGGTGTTTCTGTAGAAAGGATGGTAAATTGAATTCTGTCTAAAGAGCACTGATGAGGATCCCCGCAGGGAAAGCTCCACTGGGGGTTGGGACGAGGCGGTCTGAGTGTCACTGTTTCTGGCTGTAAATCTCTCTCGAGGTATCTTTTGAAACTTTGTTCGTTAGTAGCCACCAGCACTTTACCCATTCTGAGTGCTGGTGATGTGCTTTCCTGGACTCCTTCTGAGCACTTGCCTGGGAAAGTGCTTGTTGTATTTAATAAATTGCATTGATTTATTGCCTTTATTGATCTGCTGGAGCACTCTGTATTATCAGGGGTGATAGCCTTCTTAGGAAAACATGGAAGGTCTCTTCATTAGCATCCATTTTTCTACGAAGCTTTGGAGGGTGAAACACCAAGATGCACAGTGTTCGTTCTGGTGATATATTGAGCACCATCAGGGTGAACAATGGCTTTGGCATAAATCAGGTGGAAGGAAGGAATTGAGACCATTTGCCATAGGCTTGCTAGAGTTTTTGTGATGAAATGAGCAGGCTACTTTTCTTTCTTGCGGTGATGACAACTCCTCTCTTAATTTTCCACAGGGAAGTAGCAGAGGGCTGAAGGGGCTCCTTAGAGAGAAGCATGCCCCCATCGCCCGGTCAGTCTATGATGTTTGAGCACATCCCGCTTAAGGCTCGTGGGGTGATGGCAGGTAAATCCCTTACCACTTTGGTGCCTCTGCTGGCCTGTACTAGTTCGTGCCCCGACCCTTCCTGTGATAAGCTCTCTTTCTAGCCCTCTGCTCCCTGTCCTGGATCCACTGGGGTCTGGAACTAACTCTGGGGTTTCCTGCATGCAACAGGCACTGAGTTCCAGGGAGAAGCCTGGTTTAAACTGAGACAGTTGCTGAGAACCAAAGGGGGCATTGCTCAATGACACTTCTGCCTCCTTCCGCTGTATTTGGCTAGCGTCCTTCCTGGGTCCTGCCTGAGGTCCTTCTTTTCCTCCTGAAGAAGACTCGCAAAGTCTGGTACCTGCCGTCACCTCCTCACAGAAAATCCTGCAGGCTTAGGAGCCCCTCTCTGCAAGCTTTAGATCCCTATGGCTGCAAATGCTCTGCCTTCCTTGTGGATGTGTCCACTGAGTACAGAACCTCCTTGGATCTTTCCCACATCTGGCCAGAAGCAGAGCCCTCTCCTTGCATACTTACAAAGAACACGCTTTCTCTCGGGGGACCTCAGGCCAGCATCCGTGGGGACCAGGGACAGTTCTGAGTTGGAAGCTTGTCCCGAGCTGTGTGACCTTGGGTGGATAACTTAGTTTCTCTGAGCTTCGGGTCCCTTATTTGCATGATGGGGATAATGCCAAACTCAAAAGATTATTGCAAGGACTAAATGTTTGCCAAGTGCTTAGAAGTGTCTGACACATAATGCCTGTTCAAACAATGCCAGCTACCGTTATTAGCGAAGTTTCCCTAAATGCACATTGAGCAGGCAGCATTCAAAGCTGTGGCCGGATCTGTGCCCTGTTCTCTGAGGGCCCTAGGGGTAAAACTGTGAGCGAGACTAACATGGCCCTGCCTGCAAGGAGCTTATTAGTCAGTGGATGAGACTGGCAACAAAATAGACCGTTAAAATACAGCATGACAAGTTCTGTGGCTGGGGGTCGTGGTGGGTGGGGGAATATCACTGGTCATACCAGGAGCATGCAGGAGGATTTCTAATCCAGCAGGCATCAGCTCGATGCCAGTCCTCCCCCCGCTGAGAAGAGCCTCTAGAAACTGACTCAGCCAGAGAGGGCTCAGGAGCTAGGGCAGTGCTGGAAGCCTTCTGTTTACAGATGAGCCGTCTTTTGTGAACCCAACACCCCCACTCCCACACCGGCCAATCCCAGCAGGGAAAAGCCTTCCATTCCCGGAACGTCACTTTGCCATTTATAGATTGTGTGTGATCAACCTGATTTCTCTTGGCAGTTCCTCGTGATGCCTGTCCACTGTTGCGTCCTTCCCTGCTGGATTGCGTGCTTCCTGCAGGTGGGGCCCAGGGCTGTGTGTTACACGCACCGCACGAGCACAGGGGATGGCAGTGTGACACACTCAGGAGTATTAGTGAACTACTTGGGATGGAGCAGACACCGAGATTTGCATGCAAGTGCCTTTTACTAATGTGCAAGGTCTTTGTCTATCTCCCTCCCCTCTCTGTCTCCCCACAAGCCGGTGACTGGCTCCCAGTGGGGAAGCTCTAGGCCCAGGCTGGGTCTTGAGCTGGGAGTTGTCTTCTTCCTGGCCAAGCAGTGACCCCCGCCCCAAGCTGGTCTCGGCGCCGTGGGCTCCAGAAGTGGGCTCCTTCTCCTTGTTCCTCAAGGCTGCCAGTACTTTGTATCTGATAATCAATGCTGCCCTTATCGGTTAGAGGAAATGCTGCCCAGTGATATCACACACTGAATCGATTGAAAGCAGGACTTTGAACTCCTCTGTTTGGAGAGGTCTCCTTCGAGAGAATCACTCAGTCCTCCCTCCATGTGGCCCTGAGGCCTGCTGGAAGCCTGGTGTGGGGCGGGGAAGCAGCTCCCTTGGTGGGGTAGGAGGAGCTCGGTCTTCACATATGAGCCTGGAGCCTTTTGATGTATTCATCTACAGCGAAGTTACCGTCTTCTACCAGGCGCTCTTCAACTTTTGTGTTGAGCTCTGTTCCAACAGAACCAGCTCGATTTCCTCTGTTTTCCCTGTTTTTTATTTTTATTTATTTATTTATTTTTAACTCCAGAGCTTCCCAGCATTGTATTTTCCCTGAAGAAAAAATGCCCACCAGATGGGTGTTGTATCCATGGGGATCTTCCCGGCCTTCCCCTGGGGAGGATATGGAGGTGCCAGAGCTGGTCTCTTAACGAGAAATGAGACTAGACAAGGAGGAATTCAGGAAGAGGTGGGATCAAAGTCTGGGTCCACGTGATGGACAGCGGGGGATTCAGGAGTCTTGGAGGGAGACCCATGTGTCCCAGAAAGGCCAAGGGGGACTCCATTGAGGGAGTGGATCTGGAGTTGGGTGTTGGGGGTGAAGGATGGGGTAAGGCAAGGGATGGGGTAAGCATGCTTGTCAGTGGGATGGGGAAGGGTGGCCTGACAAAGCACAAAGCTGCGGGCCGGCTCGTGTCCTCATGGAGAAGGAACAGGTGCAGTTGGGGCAGACGGGCTAAGCAAGCGGACCGATCGTGGAGGTTAATTAAATGTCATGGTGGCCAGGCTATAGTACCCAGTTTTTTGCTCAAATGCCATCTAGAGGTTGCTGTGAAGGTATTTTTTAGATGTGATTAATATCTAAAGCAGTCGAGTTTGAGTAAAGTGGATTACCCTCCATAATGTGTGTGGCCCCATCCAGTCAGCTGAGGCATCAAAAGCAGGGGCTGAGGTTTTCTAAGAAGGAATTCTCCTCAAGACTGCAACATAGACACTTTGCCTATGTTTCCAGCCTGCTGCCCTGTGGAATTCAGATTCAAGACAGCAACATTAACTCTTAATTACCAGCTTCCTGGCCCGCCTTGGAGATCTCAGACTTGCCACCGCCCCCACGATCCCATGAAACAGTTCCTTAAAACAAATCTCTCCTTTCCATCTATCTACTTCTATTCTGTTGGTGCTGTTCCTCTGGAGAACCTACAAAGTGGGAGTTTGCTGAGTGATCACAGTCGGAGGGCAACTTCTGAGAGCCAAACTTCCTATGCAGGGAATTTGAAGACCAGACATTGAGTCAGATTCGGCAGCCAAGTTCCGTGTCCACCAGATTCCCTGTAAGGGAATCCCCGGGGTTCTTTAAATTAGAGCTTCTACACAGGCATGTGTCAAGTGTGTTGGGTGGATCCTGGCTCAGTTCCAGTTTTTCACTTCTTGGGTAGAGTTGGTTTTAATTGACAAAAAACCCCCAGTGGACATTTTCTTGTTAAAACCGATGCTCTTGAATTCTGTTGTGCAGCAGAAAGATTGCTTTCTTGGTAAGCAGGCTTGGATTTTTTTGAGCCAGTTGTGTGAGAAGTATCTCTTTTGAAGGCCACTATGCAAGTAAGTCCCCCCAGAAATGTGCTTGGGCTGACAGGTGTGAGGAGAAATATCTTTAGTAAGAGTAGGTCATGGAATGAGACTTCCCCACTGCAGTGTGGATGGGCAGAGGGGGTTTCCACAAGGACAATTCTTAAGAATCTCTGTAAAAATGCATGAATCCATCTGTCTCCTCTCTCTTCCTTGGCTTCAGATGAGCTGAGCCATTTAAAAATTCCCCAACAAGGGACCCGAGGCACCAGAAGAAGTGATGAACAGATTTTCAATTTGGCCCCGATTTGCATGAAAGTTTTTTTTTTTCTTTCTTCCTTTCCTTTTTCTCTCTTTCTCTTTTCTTTCTTTCTTTCTTTCTTTCTTTCTTTCTTTCTTTCTTTCTTTCTTTCTTTCTTTCTTTCTTTCCCTTCCTTCCTTCCTTTCTTTCTGCAGTTAAAATAATTAACTACAGGCTAGAGATGGGTTGTGGGTCTTCCTCATAAGAGGAAGATTTTTGACTGGTCTGGACAGACTGCTGGTGCTCCTGGGTCGAAGGCTCTAACCTCCGCTTCTGGAGAGAAGAAAGAGAAGGTGGAAGGGGAGGCAGAGAGGAAACAGACATGCACCCTGGTCTCCCAGAGCCACTGCTCAGTAACTTCCCCGGGGTGTCCTCCAGGGGGCGTCTCCTTTCGGTGGGTCTGGCTGAGTCCTGCCTATGAAGGAGGCGGCCTTGTGATTTGTCAGAGGCTGGAGAATGAGGACCTCAGACAGAGCCTGGGAGCTCTGCTGCCCTGGGAACTAGAAGGTGACCCTTCTGAGGGAACTGCAGAACTTCTATCGAGGTGAAGGGTGGGGTTTGGAGAAGGCATTCTGGCTCGAAGAGGAGGCCAGAGGACGTGGGTTGAGGCACCTGGTGCTGGTAATTTGGGATGGCTTTGGTGGTGGTGGTGGTGGAGCATGAGTGCTTGGGAGGACTATAGGATAATAAGAATGAGCGCTTATTTTGTCCCAGGCACTGGCCTAAGCTTTTACTCATATTTGGTCATTTAATTGCCACAGCATGCCTGTAAGATGCTCTTAGCATTCTCATTTTCAGATGGGGAGAGCAGTCAAGAAGTTGCCCAGCTCCCTAGCTGGTAGGTGGTGCAAGTGGGGGAGACCCAGCTGGTCTGCTCTAGAGCCTGTCTTCCTCAGCCCTGCACACACTCACATCTCCTACCTGCTTCTCGGTCAGCCCTCATGTCCTTTTCTGCAGCCTCACGTGAGGGCCAGCCCCTGGGCGGTCCTTCAGATGCCGGCAGAGACCTTCCTGGAGGCTCTCCAGGGATCCTCCAACTCAAAAAGGAGTTTTCCCAGAGCCTTGTTCAAACCTTTCATCCCGCTGACATCTCCTCCAGCCTACCTCCTCTGGCCAAATCACATCCTCCCCCTGGCCCTCGGATGCCCCAGCTCTGGTCCCACCCACTCAGAGACTGTGTGGAAAGGGCCACTTCCTAGGACAGTGCTCTTTGGGAGAAGTCTCAGTTTGATCTGGCAAGTACATTGGATTCTCACAGTAGAAATACCAGTATAAGCTTCAAGTCAAATGAAAAAAAAAAAAATTCAGTTCTATAAGAAGGATGTCTGTGTCCCATGGGAATATGTGGACAGACAGGCAGGTCGGAATAAGTGCCTTTCTGGACTCTTCCCTGCACCCTTGTGAGGACAAATCCACCCATGGGATCCGAGTCTTGTTTGAAGCCCCTCCTACAAGGCACAGAAAGAAAGGGCCAACATCCCGGGTCTGGGCAGCAAGGGAAACTGGTGGGTGTGAAGGCGAGTGTAGCAGGGCGACGGGACAGGGACAGGAAGCTGAAGCAGGGACCTGGGCCATTTCCCTCAGGGTGATGAGAGCAAAGCTCCTCTCTCGGGCTGTGGCCAGGCTGTGTGTGCCCTAGCCACCCCTCAGCCCTTGGACAGCCAGGCTGCTGGGCTGGGGGTGCTTCTGGCCACCAGCCGGCTGCCCCTCTGGTCAGGAAGTAGCCTTTCCTGCGTGTGCTGTGGTGAAAAATGAGAGACCCGTAATTAAAGTGTTGACCAGAGAGAATTAAATTACAAAAATGCTAAGAGTGGCTCCTAATTAGAGCCTGCGGGGCCAGAGGAGCTCAGGCTTGGGCCCACAGGCCATTCCCAGTACAGGTCTGTGGGAGCTCTGCGAGCAGGCAGCCGGCGGCCCCTGACACGAGGGCAGCGCTAGGTGGACCCCCGGCCCTGCACCGCTCAGCCCCCTCATTTTATGAGTGGGGAAACTGAGGATGCAGACAGGAAAAGTTGCTCAGGCCAGGTCTCAGGGGACCTGACCCCCCAGGCCCGGGATCCTTGTGCCTCAGCTCAGGATTCTCCAAGGGTTTCTCATGGAAAGGATCTACCCACAAAAGGATATTCTGCAATATCAGCTGGTGTTGATGATGGCATTCATTCACTCACTCAGCCATTCATTTCTTCAACAAGTACTTGTAGAGAGCTGACCACGGGCCAGGTACCATTCTGGATGTGGGATAGAGCTGGGCACAGAAGCAGACATCCCTTTCCTTGTGAGTTGCTTATTTTTGGGGTGGGGGAGTGAGACATAAATTAAGCACACATTAAATAAATAAGCATCATGTCAGGAGGTGGTAAAGACAAGGAGAAAAATGCAGACAGGAGGGTGCAGGGTCCTCGCTGGAGCTATCTTGGTCAGAGAACAGCAGAGCCTCTTGATGTCCCCGGGCAACAGCCCTCTGGACAGCCTTGCCCCTTGCAAAGGAGGACAAAGGGCCAGCCAGGAGGGTGGGAAGTGGCCAAGAGGCAGAGTTTCCCCGGGGCCAGTGAGAGATTTCAGGTCAGGGCATGGAGGACAGGAAATTGGGGAAGGGCAAACGCAGCGTGGAAGGAAAGCTTCCCACCGGCAGGGGAGCAGAACATGGGAGAGGAAGAAGTGAGGGATGACATGGGGGTGTCATTTAGAAGCAGCCAAGTGAAGACGGGGCCACACAGGCTCTACCTCCCAGGCGTGGAGCTCCTTGGGCTTATAGCGAAGGGATGGCATTGGGAAGAGGCCACTTGATAAAGGTCCCTCTGGTAGGTGCTGGAGGGGTGCATGGGAGCAGAAGGCGTCCAGTCTAGAGCGTGATTGTGGGGTGGACGGAAGCGGTGGGAGAGCCGCAGGGCTTGATGCCTGAGCTCATCTTCTTCCCTGGAGGCTGATGTTCTAGGTTTGAGTGGGCCCAGCAGCCTCCTGTTTCACTGCTCTGCCCATGTATCAACTTTCCAGAATCAGGAGAGGAGACCTAACTGCCCAGGGACGTTCTCCGATGTTGCATCTCATGCTGCTAATGCCAGGTGCCTGCCACCCGGTGTCTCTCCCTATAATCTGTCTTTCCTGAATCTGGCTTGGACCTGGCCAGCCCAAATCAGACAGACCCTCAGGGACAATCCTTAGGAAGATACAGGGTCAGTCCAGGGATGGAGGAGAGACACATGATCTGCTCCTGGAAGACCATCTGGGAAGGGGGTTTGGGGACCATCAGTGTACGGAGTCTAGCTGCACTACAGCAAAGTAGCCTCAGGGCAGGTCTGGGTCCCTGGAAAACAAGAGGTACAATGTGAAGGAGGCCAGGGCCCCGGGGACCATTTTGAGGATCTGACATGTCTGGGCCCCTTGGCTTGTTGCAGCCTGGCAGGGACCTGTAGGATTTTTGGGTGGACAAGGCCTACCCGAGTGTTCAGTGCATCTTTCGTAAGACTCACGGTCTCCTGCCTGGGGCTGGGAGAGGAAGCTTGCTGTGATTCCAAGCTTACTAAGGCCCCAGCTGGGACCAGACGTGTATTCCCAAAGCAACCTCTGGGCAGACCTGGCGAAGCAGAGGGTGCTGGCATCTAAGGCGCCCGTGGCTGCTGGAGCCCCAGCTGCTGTTCCCGGGCGTAGCTTCTGGGGCCTCTGGACTCACTCAGTCAAGAGAGTGTGATGGGGTCCCAGGCTCTTGCATCGTGGACAGTAGCTAGGCGGGGAGACCAGATGAAAACCCGGAGGCTCAGGATGGGAAAGGATCTCCATTTAGTGGCAGAACAGAGGCTAAAGTCCTGGCCTTGCTGCTCCCAGCCCTCTGTCGCCTCCTTGACCCCTGGGCTCCCAAACGGAGCTTAGCTAAGAGCGCTCCGGAGGCCACTGCGGGACAGTGGAGTCCAGGCGGGAGAGTAGCAGTGTGAGGCTGGGGCTCTGCACTCACTCACTCAGCGAGGCTGCTTCGCTCTGCTGTGCTGGCTTCCCACCCTCTCTGTGCAGACTGAGGTGGGTGTGTTCTTCATGCTTAATTATAGTGCTCATAACCAGAGAGGAGCTGCTTGGAAGCACATGTCATTTTGTTTGGGGATAATAGACACGGAGTCTGGAAAATATCTATTAGATCATCCCGTCCTGCCTCTGCCAGGACTGGTGTGCCTGGTGTGGGATCACTGGTGTTTCCTGCAGCCTGTGTCAGGCCCGGGGCAGCCCCACATGTTTCTCCCGAGTTCTGTTCTCATTTTCCTCGTCTGTCTACTTGTTTTTTTCATCCACGGATCTGGCTCTGCGGGCCTTGCTCCCTTGCATTCTGCCAGCAAGCATTGATTCCCCCAGCTCCTGCGTGGGGAGACTCCGCTCTGTGGGCAGGCCTGCCTGTGCTTGGTTCTGGGGGTTCAGGCAATGATATCAATCTGCTGTCCACAGTCGAGAGCAACGTGAGAGAAGTGCCCATGGATAATTCCAGTTTATGACTTAATGTGGGAAGCACCATGCAGGGGACGCTGACATGGGTGGGGAAGGGAGAGGTCCCCAAGGGCTCCGCTTCTAAGGCAGCTTCATGGGGGAGGTGGCACGTGAGCTGGTTGAGAGCTCACGAGGTGGGAAAAGGGGGTTGAGGCCGCATCGTAGGAACCTACAGCTTCCTTCTCCCCCCTGCCTGGGGTCTGCTTCACAGACTTGGGCTCCACCTCATCTTTTTGTCTGTAGACTGAGTCCCTTTAAATCTGACCTTTGCCACCTCATCGCTAGGTCTCCCTCTTCTCTTTCCACCTCTGGCGCATTGTCGACGCAGTGGGCAAGCGGGTCAGGGCTGCCACAGTGGTGGGAGTCAGGGGGCCACGGCTGCTGCCAACCTTCCGCTTCCTCATCTGCAAAATGTGGGGTGAAGTGATCTCTCTGAACCCTTTGAGCCTGATGTTCTAGAAATTTCTAAAACAGTGAGCCACTTGGCTGAGCCAGGGTCTGGAGGTTGGTGCCTGAGGTCTGTTTCTTCCTCATCATGATGACAGCCCCCAGATAGGCATCTCCAGCCTGGAGTCCCCACTGGGCTAGGGAAATGCACACCCTGCCACTCCCTGCCGGTGTCTGTGGAGGGGCCTTAAAATCCGCATGTCCAAAGAGGAAACACCATTTCTCACACCCCTCCGATTCTCTCTGCTGCCAGAGTGCATGTGTATTATGTACACACTCACACACTTCTGATCACGTCACTCTTCTGCTTGAAACCACTCCACCAGGATAAAATCCCAGGAAAACCAAGCTTGGTGGGGCACACATATTTTACTTGATCCCAGGATCATCTGCTGCCACTTCTTACCTCCATAGGTATCACACTAAAGTCAACTCTAACTGCTAACACCTTGACCTCTCATGTCTCCATGGTTTTCTGTGTGTTCTTTCTGTGATAGAGTTCACTCTCATCCCGTTTTTTTTTTCTGATTTTTTTGAAGGAACTTTGAATTTTATTTTATTTCATTTTATTTTTTTTCAGTATTCCAGAATTCATTGTTTGTGCACCACACCCAGTGCTCCATGAAATATGTATCCTCCACAATACCTACCACCAGGCTCACCCCTCTCCCCTCCAAAACCCTCAGTTTGTTTCTCAGAGTCCACAGTCTCTCATGGTTTGTCTCCCCCTCTGATTTCCCCCAACTCACTTCTCCTCTCCTTCTCCCAATGTCCTCTGTGTTATTCCTTATGTTCCATAAGTAAGTGAAACTATACAATAATTGACTCTCTCTGCTTGACTTATTTCACTCAGCATAATCTCCTCCAGTCCCGTCCATGTTGATATACAAAAGTTGGGTATTCATTCTTTCCGATGGAGGCATAATACTCCATTGTATATACGGACCACATCTTTCTTATCTATTCGTCTGTTGAAGGGCATCTTGGCTCCTTCCTCAGTTTGGTGACTGTGGCCATTGCTGCTACAATGGGGTACATTGGGGTACAGGTGGCCCCTTTTTTCACTACATCTGCATCTTTGGGGTAAATACCCCTGCAATTGCAGGGTAAACAACAAGTGTTGGCGAGGATGCGGAGAAAGGGGAACCCTCTTACACTGTTGGTGGGAATGCGAGTTGGTGCAGCCACTCTGGAAAACAGTGTGGAGATTCCCTGTTTTCTTGATGAACTTCGGTGTATTCATCAAAACCCAGCTTACATATCCCCTCTGTGACAGAGCCTTCCCAGGCATCACTTTTTCCAGTCAGTCAATCATTCCCGCTCCTCTTTGCCATCCCTGGCCTTGTGAATACAGTTTTTGTAGCACTTGCAAATTATTATCAGTTTGTGGGTCTGCAGGCATCAAATCTCCCACCCATCTTTGGCCCTAGTTTTTCTCTAGCACAATGCCCACCACCTGTTAAGTGCCGAAGTTTTTATTTATAAAACTGAGATGAATTGGGTCCCAGTTACTGACCTGTGAGCCTCACAGTGTGTTGACTATTAGCCCAGCCCCAAATCAGAAGTACATTTCCAGAGGGCTGTACAGTGGGCAGCCGCAGTAGGAGCCTGTGTTTTCAGCTCAATGCCTGCCCCTGTGTTAGGTGTTTTCTCCTTTGCAGGCTTGAGTGAGCCCTTGAGCTGACCCAGAAGTTCTGAGCATTTATCACCCAGTATTGATGACCACGTATTTTGCCTCCCCTCTTTATGCCTAGAGATGAAGGAAGAAATACAAGCTATGTTACAAAGAGTATTTCCCTGGTTTATCAGCTCTCCCTTCTCAGCTCACGCTCAGAATGATTTCTTAGTTCTTAGCTTTTATTCCTCTGATCAAAGTGCCTGAGGCAGTGAGCACCAGGAGGCATGAGCATTTCTGGCTGAATCTCATGCTTCCCTGTTCTAGGCAGTTTTAAGAAACTGTAGCCCAGAGTTCTCCAGGCAGGGGGTGTGGCCTGGCCGTGGAAGGGTCTCCAAGGACTTATGGGTCAGGGCCACACTGGGCTATGGCGAGGGGCGGGGCAGCCACCCTGCCTCCACCTGCAGGAGATCAAAGCCCCTTGCTCCTTGCCTTGTCCTCCTTTCCCACCCTGTTCCCTCAATCGCCCTTTTCTCTCCAATGAATTAAAAGCAGAAAATCCATGAGCAGGATTTCTCTCTTCAAAGGATCAAATAACCTTCCTACCCCCCCTTTTTCAAAAATTTTCCCCCAAGCTGCAAAAGGAAAACATGCAAACAGGCTTCGAGTTAAAGGTGAGAGAAAGAAAGAAAAGTTGCTGCAAAGTAATTTCAACTTGAGAAGTGGAGCAGTTGAAACCCAGAAAAAATGTACATTCAGCAATATGGTCCTCTCTTACAAATTAATTAACCCAGAGCGCTTGTGTAATTAGTGCGAGGGGCAGGAAATCGCAGAGCTAACAGTATCTCTCACCCAGTTTAGATTTATGGTCACAGAAGGCTTTCCTCTTCCTTTTCTGAGAGGGATGAAGGCAGTTGCCTAGCCGGTCTGGAGTCAGCACGTGCCTTGGCTGGAGCTGTTTGGGGGGAGGGGGTTGGCCTCTGAGGAGGTGAGCTTTTGGCTGCACCTTCTGACCCCCTCCTTTGTGCATGGCAGAGGTGGGCCTTCACGGAGTAGGGGTAGAGTCTGCTCTGCTCTGCTCCCTGAGAAATGGACTCTGAGGGGCTCCAGAGACCAGATCTCCTGGCCTCCCAGTCCTTCCTCCCAGTCCGCTCTGTACTGCATATAAATCTTTTGAGTTCTTTGCTGCTTTTGACAAAGAGTGTGGATATTTATCACCTTTTGAGGCACTAGGAGAACTATGAGGGATGATGTCATGGGAAGCTTTGTGGGGAGGCATGTTTTGTAGGGTTCATGGTAGGGGAGCCTAACCATCTTTCCCCTTTTTCTCCATAGACTCCTTTGACATCTAGTGAGGCCCATGGACTTGCTATGGATAAATGTTTGTCTCCCCCAAATCCATATGTTGAAGCCCTAATCCCCAGTATAGTGGTATATTTGCAAGCAGGCTTTTGGAAGGGAGTGAGGTGATGAGAGTGGAGCCCTCACATGTGGGTGGGATTAGTGCCCTAGTAAGAAGAGGTAGGAAACAGATGGTCTGTCTGCCATGTGAAGGTAGAACAGGGAGGGGGCTATCTTTGAGAATTCCCTCGCAGGACACTGAATTGCCTTGTACCTTGGTCTTGAACTTCCCCGCCTCTAGAACTGATAGACATAAACATTCGTTGTCTAAGCCCCCTGCTCCAGTCTATGATATTTATTTAGTTCTTCCCCACCCAGAACTAAGACAGGACTTGTTCTCAGAATAACGGTTTTTAAATGCACAAAATTAAATATACAGGATTACAAAGGAAACTGATAATGTTGACACATAGTTATCAAAATATAGATAATATAGATATGTGGTATAGTCATTTATATGCTTCTTAACTCACTAAAAAGCAAGATCTACTTATAGTTCTAATAACTGTTGTGTATCTGAAATAAATAATGTTTTGAGAAATCTGCAACAATCATGCTATAGTAAAGTAACTTATTTTTACTGTTGATAAATCATAGGCATTGCTAGAACTAGTGTGGTTTATGGCCCATGTTCATAATTGAAGGAAATTCTGAACTATAGTTCAGTTAGAGGCCAGCGAAAATACAGATAAGACATTTATCCTGTCTAACTTCATTAACCCTCTGAATTCTATCCATGGACCTTTGACTAAGTCCGTATCGATGGACAGGTTTCTTGTGGCTCTAACTGAACCATTGTGGCTTCTACTGAATCCTTCTCAAAGTTTCTCTACTTTGGGGGAGACTTTGCCTCTCTCTGAAGAGTGAAGGATTGATTTCTTGGAGCCACTGTGGGATATAGTATTAAGGAATTGGAGGACCAGGAGGACAGAAGTGTTAAGAGAAATATCCATAGAAATATGTGCAGGCCAGGAAGTGCCAGACTGTGGCCTGCACTCTGAGACGCGTGCACAGCTACGGAAGGGCATGTGGTCATGGGCTACATTGTGCTTCCCACAGGGGACAGGCTGGGTGGGTGCCTATGGGGTGAATTGGCCAAGTCACGTGGCAAAGGGGAGGTTACATGGGGCCAGGGCAGGTGCAAGGCATGGGGGTTGGGACATCTTGGCAGTTAAAGGTGGGCTACCTGAGCATGCACCTCCTTGGGCTGTGGGGAAGTGGAGGCTTCTCCTGACTTATCAGGTGTGGCTGTCCTCAGAGACACCTGTTCATGTGATTCGAGTTTCTGCTCTTCCAGGCAGCACATTATCATGCGTACTTTGAACAGTTTTACCCATTGGTCATTTAATTACCAAACATCCCCTCCCAGTTTCTCTGAAGTAAAAAATTCAGGCTTCATGAACAAACATTTGTAAGCAGTTTGCTCATTTGCCATCTATTTAGTGCCTGTGATAACTGAAATAATCTCTGAATAGGAAAATATTTTTATCTTTCTTAGTTGCTATTCAGAGGGCTGGGGGTGGGCAATTGAACTTCTCTGCTTGAGGAAGATAAGTTGTTCCAGGTAAGATTTAATTTTTGCTAAAGAACAATCTGAAAATGACTTTTTCCCTTAAGTTAATATTTTTTTTGTCCTTGAAAACAAAGCCCACACAATACAGGTGAATGATATCTTGAAGTCTTTGTTCTCCAGGCTGAGGCTCAGAGCCGAGTGCTTCAGATGAGGGGCTAAAACTTGTAGGCAGAATCCCCAATTTCTCCTTCTTACTATTGAGTCCCAGGCTCTCCCAGAGCACTGGGCCAAACCCTAATAACTGGGTTCCCATCTAGGGGATGGGAACAGGGCAACAACCCCTGTTAAATATTAAAGGTTATTAAGGTGATTCTTTATATTCTTTCTTTCATACGACATCTTCAAAATCCAGTATGAATTTCACACTCACAGCACATCTCAACTCAGACTCACCCCTTTGTAAGTGTTTTGGGGCTACATGTGGCAAGTGGCGGCCATGTTGGACAGTGCTTCTGTAAGTCTTGCTCTTCACAGTAAGCTGTGCTGCCCCTTGGCTAATCTGCCCGTGGAATCAGAGGAGCATTGGAGGTTGGTCTGTAAGGCCAATTGCTGTGTACAAAAGCACACTGTCATGCAGGGACATAGGAAGAGGCATGGTGAGGGATGCACTCCTAATGTCAGGGCCTCTTTACAAGAAAGAGCAACCCGAAGATTGCCATTCCCTTGAGAAACTGGAGAGGGCTCCTCCTGGAGTCTGTGGGTGTTCTGACACTGGGAAGGTACCTTCTTGAAGGCTGCCACAACCCTGAGTGTGCAGGGGGTGCCCATAGCACAGGAAAGAGATTTGTTCACTCAGGCACCCGTGGGCGGAACAACCACACCAGTAAGGCCAAGATGAAGACAAGAAGAGAAGGAAAGGAAGGAAGTGTCTCCAACTTCCTCTAGTAGCTCCTGGATCATTGCTGCTTTTGTATTTTCTTGATTATTCTCTTATTTATCTGCTGTATTCCTTTGCATTCCTCAAGTGAACCAGACACAGTTTACAAAGATAGTTAGATGATAATGAGATGACATGAAGAACTTCAAAAAATGAGGCAGAGAATTAAGAATAGGAAGGATGAATGGCGCCACGTGTGAGGTTGGTTCAAAAAACGCATCCTTTGATGTCTCCCATATTTGCTAGGGATGACCTGTATTGATCTGAGTCTAAGTTTGCCAAGAGGCAAGGCAAAGAGGGAAGCACAATGAATGATATGGGTTATGGCATAACTAAATAAAAACAAAGCAGGCACTGGGGGAGACCATCATTCTGAGGATTTCTGGATTCCTCCTTGAAATGAGATATCATCAGGCCTGGAATCTGTCCTCAACAGCACCTTGTGTACATTGGTGTGAAATCCTTCCCCACTTTCCTACTCACCCAGTGTTTCTCTCTTGTCTTGGGGCACCTCTCTTTGCTGTTCTATAGAAGCTATTCTGTGGGAATCCACATCATGCTGTCCAGGTTTTCATCTGGTGGATGAACTGGCTTAATCTGGGTCAATTTGAGGGATTTAGAGCAATGCATTTCCAAAACAGAGACTACTTTGTGTTCACTGAAGCCTGGACCATCTTGAGCCCATGAGTACTCTTCTCAGCTTTCTTTGCGGCCAGATGTGGCTTTGACATTGAACATGAGCGAAAATTGTGTGTCACTTCTTAGCTGAAGTGGTTGGGAAGGGGATGCATTCTTTGCATACCCCTTTCCCCATCTGTTGGCCTAAAGACGGCTCCCAGGACCCAGAGGAGGGTGGGGCCACATGAAGGAAGAGGTCTGGATACTCAAGGCCTGGTGGGTGCATACCCAGCCAGAATGCCTTCATTGGAACCTGATATGCACAAGGAACCAACTTCTCTTGTGTCAAGCCACTGAGGATTTGGGATTTGTCTGATAGAGTAGCTAGCATTATCTTAACTAACACGATTCTCCCTTGGGAAATACTCTCTAAACACAATTCCTCCCAACCAAGAGGAAATGAAACATTTGAGTGACACCAAGTTCAGGGCTATGTTCCCTGACAACTACTGGGAGTGCAAATATCTTCTGTTGCAGGGAAGTGGGTAGGTGGAACCGTCACCCAAGGTGGGAGGAAGATTAACACACTCTTGTCAAAATTGTGTCACCTTACAAGAACTCCTGCCTGAAAAGAAAGCTCTTGTATCTCCTTTTGGAGATAAGCCAGGGTGTACCTGTGGGGAAGGCCAAGATTCTCCTCAGAAAGTCATTTCAGGTCTTCCTTAACACATGGAAAAAATGGTAATCAAGGCCACACGGTTTCATACAGTGTAATGCTATTGTAATTTTAACTAAATAAAAAACTGAAAATAGCTGTAACCCTATGTCTGCAGCAGCCCTTAAAAACAAAACAGAACTTGGATGCAAACTTGGCCAGGTCCCTCGCAACCCAGGCTTTAGTTTCCAGGCATGACGGATGAGAAATGGACGTGATGGGCCAAAAGTGCAATTTACAATCTAGGTGTACGATGCCAAACAAAAACTCACAAAAGCACTTGTCTAGTGTGTCTACAGGAAATAGAGTTCTGTTCCTGTTCTTCTGACAAGGTGTACGCATGAAGCACCAGTGAAGGTAGTGGAACAGACATTGCCAGGTGTCCCGCCCACTACACAAAGTGAGATGCTCAGAGTGTTTACAGCTTAGGTCCCGGGGCCCCAAACCGGGAGGGCATGGTGCCCCTGCTCGTCCAGAGAAGCCCTGTGGGCAGGCAGTGGCGGCTGCCTGGCTGTGTTGCCGTCTATTAGATGGTAAGGGAGGCCCCAGGTTTGTGAGCTCCACTGATGTGCAGGCTTGGTTGCTCCCGAGGGGAGTTTCTGCCGAGTAATTGGCAGAGTTTGGTGGTACGCCCGGGGCTGAGCTCAGAGGTTCCAGATAAATAGACAAGAGCCGCGGCAGTGAACCAAGTGCTGAGAGGGAGTTGGCCTCGGTCCTGGGCCCGTGCACCCGCAGTGTGGCCTGGGGGATGATGTCCAACCACGGGACGGAGCCACCTTGAATTTTACACGGCACCCAGGCTGCCTGGGACTTGAGTCCTTTGTCCCTTGACCAGGTGAGGCCAAACTCTGTCTCACCAATGGGACATTCACCACGAAGGACCCCAGATCTGACTTCAGCTCTGATGTGAGGTCCTAAATCACCCTGGATTTGAGCCCCATGGTTTTCCCTCATCCAAGAAGGTTCTAGGGTGGGGTGAGGGTGAGCAGATTTATGACTGGGGTCCTGGGGACATTGGATTACAGTCCAAAGTGCCTTTTACCCCAACCCAACCCAACCCAACTCACTGACTATCCATTCTCCTTAGGGGGCAGCACTTTGAAAGAGCATGCATGTACAATTGTGAGAATGTTCTAGAAGCCCCTGGGGCTGTGCCTCTGATAACTTAAATATGCCTAAGAATCACCTGGGCACCTGGGCATTTGTAAACATGCAGATTCCCAGTCAGCAGGTCTGGGGTGGGGCTAAGGTTATGCGTTTCTAACCCCTTTCCGCTGCTGCTGCTGCTCTGAGGCCCACACTCTGCGTAGGAGGGCACAGGGATTGTGCCCTGTGGAGACTGGTTTGAAAAATCAATGCTTCTGCACAGCTCAGCGGAGCCTGCCGCAGAGGCACAAGGGGCCCATGAGGAGAAGGGTGTCCGCGAAAAGGCTGTACGCCCCCGCTTGGCTTCCTGCCACTTACCCTGGCTTCGTGCTTTGTGTCTGCGCATCTACACAGTCAGAGGGGTCTCGCTGTAACTCATGAGTGAGCCAGGTGTAGAGACCAATCTGAGAGTAGAAGTCTGGCCAGGGGCACAGGAGCTGGCCTGCATTCTTGGCCCTCTGCTGTTTACTGGGCATCTCAGGTCAAAGCCCAGCTCGACCTTGTTCTTCCCGTCCTCCCGGGACGCCGAGGAGGTTGCCTTCCCTCCTGGAGGGGCTTGGCTCCTTATATCCTGACACGTGAGTGTTTTCTGTTTCAGAGGAAGAAATGTGGCTTGGCTGGAGGCCCACGTTTCGTTCCAGCACATCCTTTTTACCAAAAGAGCCGTCCCTGGAGCTGCCAACAGTGTTTATGAGAAAGCCGTCCAACACCACTTGGGGTCTGGGAGCGTGGCCTGACCAGAGACTGGCCTTCCCCACCCAGCAAACATCCATCAGGAAACCTGGCACTTGGTGTTGGTGTCTTTATTTTTACCCCCAAATCTTAAAAAAATGTAAAGCTGGGTTCTTTCTTTTTCTTTATCCCCGCCCCCCTCCTTTTTCCAGCTGGGAAAACTCCTGTCAGTGGATGCAGTGTCCTTTTCAGATTCAATATTATGCAAACTGCATATCGGCAAGTGGAGTAAACAAATATGTCCATGAAGCTTCCCGATGCACAGAGAGACAGGGCTGCCCCCAGACATCACCGTAGACATGCTGCTTTGCATGGCAGCTGCTGGAACCGCCAGTCCACCACCGTGTCTCTCCTTCAGGACGTGTGGCCAGAGTCTGAGAGCCTGGGGTGGCACCTGGGTGTGACACTCAGCATAGGGGGACGGCCAGCAGTGACAGACTAGGGATGGCTCTGGGTCAGACTGGAGCCATCATTGACTGGGGTGGGGGACTCAGTCAGGGTCAGAGGGAAGCTCATGATCCAGCTGGGCCTGTACCTGCTCTGACCCCCACCCTCTTCAGGCCCACACCCAGGGGCGAGGGCCCCCAGCCCCGGGCAAGCTGCTGAATTTTTACTTTTCACCCTCATCTCCCCAGCCTGGCAAGCGTGGACAGGAGGCAGTACCCCACAGTCAGTCTTTCACAGTGAGAATGTGGCCAAGTCCCTTTCCCATCACGGGCAGCAGTTTCCTGGCTCCTGGCACGCAGAGTGTTAAAGCGGGTGCAATGGGCCAAAGGCTGGCTCAGCTCTGCAGTTCTACCATCAAAGTGTGGGAGGCTTCTGTGTGACTCTGATTTCCAGCATGTTCCCATTGCAGTAACCCTGTGAGATTAAGTACCTTTTAAATGTTCCCTTCTAAGCAGATGAGGGAACAGATTTAAGGGGATTAGACTGTTCTGTTGAAGGGTGGGCAGAGAATAAGTGGCGAACCTAGCAGTTGGACCCGGGGCTCTCTTTTCTAAAACCTTACACTCTCCTTTTTGCAGAATGGCGTCACCCCTCCCCAAACACCCCTGTATTCAGAAAGCAAGCTAACAAACAAACAAACAAAACAAAGGGACAAGGACTATCCAAAGAGTGCATCTTCAAAGCCCGAAATGGAATTTTTATCCATCTCTCCTCCGCATGCTACCTCTCCTACCCTGGCTGGTGTGATAATTTTTTTCTTGTAGCTTCTGTCTCCTTTGTGACAGGCTAGGGAGGGAAGGCAGCAGAGAATCTGCCCATTTGCCCTTTCGGGGGGAGCCATATTTCCCCATGTGCTTGTTTTTTTGGACAAACAGAAATTGGCCGTCCTCTCTCTGCTGGTTTGTGATGAGGCAACAGTCCCTTCTCCCCATTCACTCTCTCATGGACCCGGCTTTGCAGCCTGCTCCTGCAGACTGAGTTTAGTCACCACAGAAGACCCTTGAAGTCCCAGGATTGCTGAGAACAAATATTTGCAGCTCTGCTAGCTGGGCCCCTGATCAATGGGGCACGCATGCCCTTATTGGGGGCGGGGGGAGATGCCTTCCGAGGTGTCTGGAGGAATGGCCCTGTACCCAGTTGCCTGTTCCGAATGGCGTTCCTCGGTGCCTGGGATGCTATATGGCTGAACAGATGGCCGTGTCATGGGCGTGCTTCTCGTGAAGAAGAGTGGGATGAGGCTGCCTAAGCCCCTCGTGCTGACAGCTTTGGAGCCTGGCTGCTCTCACACGGAGGCATGGGGCTGGGAGCTGAGCTGAGCCACGGGATGAATAACCAAGGCCAGAGCTTCACACGTTCAGGAGCTACACATCTTTTGTGGAGGCTGTCGATGAACTGGATATCTGTGATCCAGTTTTTAGCACCTAGATATGTCTGATATTTTCAGTAGGTTTTTGATGATCAAATTACGGAATTTTTCAGATCTCCCTGTTTTTTAGAATCTCATCGACTCTGCTCTTTCTGGTGGGAAATCAGTCCACCAAAATATTCTTTGACCAATCAGTGTGCCCTTTCGCTGCTCAGATGTCCTTGCCAGTCAGACCTCCCAAGAATATCCCAGATAATACATATTTGAGGATTTTCATCAGACTGGCTTATTTACTTCCCCTTCCATACCCTGAACTCCTTGAAAATGCATGATAGATGATAGAGACCCTCACAACAGAGTTACACCAGTGAATTTATAAACAAGGAACAACACTAAGTGACAGCATGTGCAGTGGGCAAACTTTTTTTCCTCTTCACAAGTCCTCAAATTCCTGGTCTTTTGCACCTTTTATTTGGCTCACTGTGGCACAATGTGTGGTGAATGTGCTTGTACTATATGCTCACTTCGTAGAGACGACTTTCCACCTGTGTTTCCGTGTCCGTCCCATCCATTCGCTGTGTGGCAGACAGACTCTGAGGTGACCTCCCATGATCGCTATCCCCTGTTTATGTCCTGCATAATCCCCTTTCCCTTGAGTGTGAACGGGCCCCCCGACTTGCTTCTCACAAGCTGAGTGACAGGTTATCCTTCCTGTGATGACACTGCCTCGTGGGAGACTCTCTCTTGCTAGCAGATCCACTCTGGAGGTGATTGCTGTCTTGATGAAGTAAGTGGCCATGTTGGGAAAGCCCACGTGGGCCTCTGCAAATGGTGGGTGCCCTCTAGTTGCAGAGGGAGGCCCCCAAGCGTTAGCTGGAAAGATGCTGGGGCTTCAGTCCTTCATCCACAAACGAATGAATTCTGGCAGTAATTTGAATGAGCTTGGCAGAAGGTTCTCCCCACGTTGGGCCATTAGCCTGATGAGTATAGTGACTTGCAGTGATGGTGGAAAGATGCATCTGGGTGCGGACCAGTGTCCTCAGAGAATGGCTTTAGTGCTTCCCTAAACTGTAGGCAGAACAGAAACTAAAGTCATTTAAAACTATTTAATTATACAAATTTTACATGTTTTACATGTTATGTACAACTTACTCTGAAATATATATTTTATAGACACTGGGAATTTAATTTTCCAGCTAATGCTGGCATAGAAAGCAGTCATTAATTTCTAAATAATTATTTTTAAAAATGTCTAATAGCTTCTCATCTAAACAGTCACTGAATCTTCAAGCAGTAGTAATGGCCCCATCTTATTTCTTGTGGGTAAAGGCATGTTTCTTTTCTGTTCTCTTACCCTATTACACAGTCGAGAAGAGCACTGTCCAAAGCAAGAGAATGCCAGTCGCATTCTTTTTGAGAGAGTGGGTGAGTACCGGTAGTTATTTAAACTGGAGTACGAAAATGTGGCCGTTTCAGTGTGCTGGGGCTGCCACCACGGACTGGGTATGTTAAACTACAGAAATTTACTTTTGCACAATTCTAAAGATTAGAGGTCTGAGATCAAGGTGTTGATTGTGTTGGTTCCTTTGGGGGGCTCTCTCCTGAGCTTGTAGATGCCCGTCTTCTCCCTCTGTCCTCACATGGTCTTTCCCATTTCCCTCTCTGTCCAATTTCATCTTCTTACAAGGACCCCAGCCATATTGGATCTGGGCCCACGCTCCTGACCTCATTTTAATTTGATTCCCTCTTTAAAGACCCTATATCCCAATACAGTCCCATTCTGCGGTTCCGGGGGTTACGATGTCACCATAGGAATTTTGGGGAGATGCATCAGTCCATAATAATGACCATATATTTTTATCACCAAGTTGAAAAAGTGAAAAAAATATCACTTATCTAAGCTTTTGCCTCTATGATCAAATGAAGTCAGATTGCAGTTTCCTTTGTGAGTGAACTGTCTTTGCCGAATTGTAGATCAGGGTTAACTAAACTTCTTAAAATAGCTGAGAAACTTTTCATCTTTTCGTATGCTCTGTGATAGTTTATACAGGCCCACAAGGCCTGTTCTGAAACCCTCGGGACCAGATATGCTTCAGAATTTAGAACCTTTGGATTTTTAGAAAGGTAACAAAGGATACACACTGAATATTACATATCTCACCCAGTGGGATCTGGGGCAGCAGTGCATAATAAAACACAATACTATTTCACACCATGACATGAAAACAATAACTGGAATAAAAATTATATATCTATCAGTCCAGGTCAAATTTTAGTGGCTAAGTGAGTTCCAGTCAAGTTTGTCTTCAAATGTTTATGAAAAAAAAAAATGTGGGATTCAGATTTTTAAATAAGGGACTGTAGGTCTGGGTACTAGTGAGATTGTCTTTTTCCTGAGAACTTGAAAGTTTCATCTGGGTATAGCTTGGTTAGGAACAAACCATATGTGTATGTATATGTATATGTATATGTATGTACACACATGAAATTATATATACACATATGTATTTGTGTATATATATATATATATTTAGATTGCAAGTCTTTCAAGTTTGATTATTAAACTCCTTGGGCTGTTTAGTTTGTGAATCCATTTTGGTGATTTATAGATTTTCTAGCAACTCTTTCTTCTAGTGATTTTCAAATTTACTAGGAGGGTTAAAGTAGTAGTCATTTAGCTTTCACAAAGTAAACTTCACATTTGCAGTTAAACCACATTTTTACTTCTAACCTTTCCCGCCCCATAATTATATCAACTATGTATTTTCCCATTTCCTTGAAAAGTCAACTCTTGGAATTATTTATTTATTTCTGCAGATTTCTCTCTAAAAGGGCATTAATTTGTAATATCTTTATTTCATTTTAAAAGATTTTCTTGTGCCATTGTGTTCTTTTTTCTGACTTTTGAGGTAGATGCTAAATTTCTCTATTTCATTCCTTTTTGAAGCAACAAAATTGAGTCTCAGAATGTCTCTGAGGGCTGCTTCCATCTCATTCTGTGAGTTTGATACACAGTGTTTATAAATTACAGGCTTAATTAACTGTAAGGCCATTGGCTCTACCCTTTCCTGACCCCTTCTCTTCCCCAAAACTTCAAAACTTGCCGGCATCGATTTCCCTCTTCTTTCCTGTTTGTTCTCCTCTTCCTTTGATTGTAACCTTTTTTTAAAAAAAAAAAAAATAGAAAATCTGATCCTTTCCTGCTAAAAACTCAAAGAAGCAAAAGCCTTCACTTGGATCTGCCCTCTTTTACACTGAAATATCAAGAGGTGCAGCATGCAGAGCTTGACTTAGTGGCTCTTGGAGATGGGACCCTTTGGGGGATGACAGGTTCAGGGAATGACAATGGCTGTGGGTGTCTGAAGTGCAGAGGTCAGGGAAGATGGACAAATGAAGGGACCTAGAGGCTAGGGTATTGACTGGGTCAGGATCCTGGATTGATTCAGAATGACGGGACTCGGAGTCGGGGAAAAGCCTGGGGGTGCCCCCAACCTTGATGAGCAAGAGAGAGAGAAGCAGAAGGTGGTGAAGGGGCAGCAACAAGAAGCAGAGACTCTGCATAATCATCCAAAGAAGGGTGAGGGGTTCTGTTTCAGTTTGTCTTTTAGGAAAGCTTGCTTTGTCTTCATTCTGCTGTCTCATCCTTATATTTTCTCTTATTTATGCCTCCTGTTTTAGGTGATGATGGTGGTGATTTATTTCTGCTTTTCTTCATCCATGTTGTATATATTCTGATTTTCTTTTTGGTAACTTCTTTCGAATATATAGATCCCTTTAAATTCTTTTAATGGTTACATCAAATAAGTATTTTAGCTTCTATTTCACCTCTTATCAATGCCAAATTTTTATTAACTCTCTCTCCAGCCCTAGGTTAAACCCATTGTGTGCCTCATGGGGGACCAGGGGAAAGACGGATTTTTCTTTTCTTTCTTTTTTTTTTTTTTGAGACCTTTTTTAAACATAATTTTTAAAAAGAATTTTTTATTAACATATAATATATTATTAGCCCCAGGGATAAAGGTCTGTGAATCGCCAGGTTTACACTTCATAGCACTCTCCATAGCACATACCTTCCCCAATGTCCATAACCCAAACACCCTCTCCCTACCCCTCTCCCCCCGGCAACCCTGTTTATTTTGTGAGATTAAGAGTCTCTTATGGTTTGTCTCCCTCCCAATCCCATCTTGTTTCATTTATTCCTTTCCTACCCCCCAACCCCCCCACCTTGCCTCTCAACTTCCTCATATCAGGGAGATCATATGATAGTTGTTTTTCTCTGATTGG
This sequence comes from Martes martes, assembly GCF_963455335.1. Lineage (NCBI taxonomy): Eukaryota > Metazoa > Chordata > Mammalia > Carnivora > Mustelidae > Martes > Martes martes. The sequence goes on from NC_137896.1 coordinate 121,909,207, forward strand.
CTTATTTTGCTAAGCGTAATACCCTCTAGTTCCATTCATGTTGTGGCAAATGGCAAGATATCATTTCTTTTGATGGCTGCATAATATTCCATCATATATACATATACACCACATCTTCTTTATCCATTCATCTGTTGATGGACATCTAGGTTCTTTCCATAGTTTGGCTATCGTGAACACCGCTGCTGTAAACATTCGGGTGCACGTGCCCCTTCGGATCACTACATTTGTATCTTTAGGGTAAATACCCAGTAGTGTGATTGCTGGGTTGTAGGGTAGCTCTATTTTCAACTTTTTGAGGAACCTCCATGCTGTTTTCCAGAGTGGCTGCACCAGCTTGCATTCCCACCAACAGTGTAGGAGGGTTCCCCCTTTCTCTGCACCCTCACCAGCATCTGTTGTTTCCTGATTTGTTAATTTTAGCCATTCCGACTGGTATGAGGTGGTATCTCATTGTGGTTTTGATTTGTATTTCCCTGATGCCAAGTGATGTGGAGCACTTTTTCATGTGTCTGTTGGCCATCTGGATGTGAAGGAGGGATTTTCTTTCTTTCACTTTGACTCCCATCCTCAGCTATATCACTTACTGCATCTATAATGACAGTGGACGTGCCTATAGGACCAGAGGCCAGAAATGACTCTAATGTGGGACCTTCTTGGATTTTAGCCATGACACGTCTTGCCTAAGAAGCAGAGCCCCGTGGGAGTTTACCAATTCCCTTTTCCTGGGCAAATTTTTGTTGTTCTGTAAGATCTGGAAGACCTTTACTAAATAGCTTTGATCTTGGATATTTGGCTCATGAGTTTGTCGAGAATCAAACATTTCCCCTAGGAACACTCCAAGTATTTCTCTGAGCTTTTCAATATATGCATATTTTCTTTGTCTTGATATGTTTGATAAATTTCCTAGAAACTATCTGCAGATGTCCTGGGAGGTTGGTGTACTCCAGGTGGAGACTTGGGGGACATGGATCTCTGGACACACCAGAGAGGGGATGGTGAACACTTTTGCATTGTCTCCATCCCAGTGGTACCCTTAGTAGTTACAGTCCTCATAGAGGGTAGAACAAGTGTCTGGATGTACCAGACGCCAAAGACACATCAGATGCTTCCCTGGGACACCATCCGGGTCTCCACCTGAGTGTGACTGTGTTAATGAACTCCTGTCCTTCAGCCTGTCGGCTCCCTGGGTGTAAGAAGCCCTTGATGTTTTTCCAAGGAATGGACTTGGGCCATAGGACATACATTTGAGTTCAGATCTGGCTTGCAACACGTGAGGATTCAAGTTATTTTTAAGAGTTTAAGAAAACCTGTAGGCTTGGATCCATTAGAATTGATTTCCTAGTTTGGGGTTCTTTTTTACCCCTTTCTTTTTCAATGTGTGTGTGTGTGTGTGCATGTGTGTGTTTCCTGTTCATGGGTTGACTCAGGCTCTCTAGCGTTTGTGGCTTACCAAGGTACACCTGTAGGTGTGTGGTCCGTAGCTGAGCAGCAAAACTCGGGAGCTTGCTTGCCCTGCATTTTCTCAGGTCCATTCCATGCCTCCTGAATCAGGAGCATGAGCATGGGACCCAGCAATGTGTATTCTCACACGTCCACCAGGGGACTCTGGTGCACGTTAGGAGTGAGACACTGTCTTAGAGATCATCCAGTCTTTCCTCCTCAGTCTGCACATGAGGGATTAAGACTTCCCTGGAGCAGAAGTGACTTGGTCAGAACTACGTGTATGGTCAGTGGCAGAACAGGGATTAGAACCCAGGCCTTACACATGGAAAGAGCTGATGTCATGTCTGGAATATAGGAAGTATTCAAGAAATTAATTTTGCTCCTTTGCTCTTGCCCCTCTCTGAGGGCAGCAGGGCATAATCACTTGGAAATGCACTGCTGTCCCTCAATACTTTTCTCTCCCTTCAATTCAATGACACCCTCGGGAAGGTCCCCGTCATGTGCTGTTCACTCACTGTCATCCCGGGGCTAGCACCTGGCCCCGTCCCCACTGTGATGATGAAGAAGTGAAGGGTTGGTCTGCCTCGCTGAGGTCCCTTTCAGTTCTGACTTTCTGAGGCTCCACGGCAAGCTCTGACACACACGTTTCCGCGGGCAGCTATCAGGGGCCATCTGGCAATTAGCAGTCTCTGAGGCAGCTAATCCCACTCTGAGCTGGATTAAAGCTGAAGTTTAAAACATGGAGATAGGCAGGTGATTTATGTTTGAGTCTTTGGGTCCTGCTGTCCCTGGCAGCCTGGTGATGGAGGACAGAAAAGCTGATTTCGTCCCTTATCTATCTCGGGAGGCTCAGCAGAGCTGGATCAGCTTTCCGGAGGGGCATCCTGGGCTGAGAGACGTGCTGGGCTGCAGGAGGTGTGGGGTGGGCTCCAGGGGCCCGGCCCCAGCCATCTGGGCCACGGCAAGGCTGGCCGCAGGAAAATGGAGAGAGCCGAGTTCTGTGTCCAGCGCTGCATTGCCAAAAGCAGGTGCGGTGAGGAACCCAGGGAATGAAGGCTGGATTGGCTCGGACCACAGCCCCCAGATGCCATATATGGCCCTGGGGTGGAAGCTGACAAGCCCTCCAGCTCCTCTGGGGTGTCCTCTCATTAGGCAACATGGTCAGAAACCACACTCGTGCGTTTGCTCATAGCCTGAGGAGATAATTAACTTATCTCCATGGAGGGACTTGATTACATTCCTAGCATGATCGGAATGTGAAGTCTGAACTTGGAAGTGCTGGTGCTGGTGGGGAGGTATTTGCAATGGTTGGCTGAGGAGCCATTTGTTCCGAAATTGGGCAAGTAATCAGACAAATGCCTCTTTTCCTAATTGTTGATAAAAATCAGCTATTATGGCAGAGCCAGGAACTCACTCCTGAGACAACACATTACTTAAGGCGAGCATGCATCCGAATATGTTAGGAGGATCTAAAAACATTTCACATAGCTTGAGTTTAAAAACAAGTTGTGCCTGTTGTGAATTTTGTATAGAGCTGGGCACAGGGGAGCGTGATTTACTGCCTGCATTTCCTGGCTGGCTTGTTACTACAGTCAGGAACCACCTTGCACAAATCTTTACTCCGGTTAGGGATCTCCTGAATGCCTACTGTGTGAGCTCGGTGCCAGGGGCTGTGGGGCTGAAACTGGCAGATTCTCTCTTCTTGAGGTCACTGCTGAACGGAAGAATTTGATGAAATATTCTTGAATCCTGAGTTGTGCGGCTTCTCTGGTGAGGGTTGTGGATGTTCAGTTGATGGATGAGTTGGAGTGGACTGGAAATAATAGCTCACCCTTCTGGAGAGCTCACCTGTCCCGGCACAGGGCGGAGCAGGATCGCACTCACTTCTCACACAGTTTTATGAGGCAGCGGCGACTATTTGTCCTGTTTTACCTACGAGAGCGCTGCAGCAGGGAGTGGTTAAGGATCCCACCATGATGGGCAAGAAGCAGACCCAGGAGGCACCTCCAGGTCTGTGGACTCGTGGATGTTCCTGGCACGGAGACCACAGAGAGATTGGCTTCTGAAGGCTCCACCCCCTCTCCCTCCACCTCTTCCTCCTGCACAGACACCTGTTAGCCACACTGGGCTCTTGCAGTCCCATGAGCACACCTGGTTGCTTCCTGCTTTCGCGTTCTTATCCCTGATTCCAATGCTCTTGTCATCTCTGCATACTTCCTGTCCCTCATTATCCCAGTCTCCCATTCAGTATCCTCTCCTTTGGCTATCCTATCTAAAATCATCCTCTCTGCCTTCATTCATGACTTTCTTACTCTATTTTGTTTTTGTAGCATTTACTACTTTCTGAAATTAAATTATTTGGGTGTTTCTTCACTTGTTTCTAGTCTGATTATCTTCCTGAATGGGAAATGTGATAAGGAACTCTTGGACCCTGCAGTTCTGGAAGCATTTTCCTGTTGGGTTTTCCAACAATCCGGTGGGATAGGCAGGTTAGATGTTCTTATTCTCGGTTTTTGACAAGAATGCCAAAGGTCGGAGAGCAGAATTGATTTCTTCAAGGTCACATACCTAGTCTATGAGAGAGGGGAATTACACCATCCGTGGGCTTCTGATGCCTGGTCTGGTGCTCTTTTACCTCACCGAGAAAGACCCATTCCATATGACGGCAGTAACCAACCTCATTATTTGGGGTCCTGGAAAGTGTAAGCCATTGAATTAGTCAATGACATTGACTTAAAGTTTCTCATGAGTTCTTTCACCATCCCCTCCTTCAACATTTCATGTCAAGTGGAACAAAATAAGATAGTCCTACTTGATAAGAAATTTGATTTCTGGGCATTTAACACAGATCAACTAATGAAACAAAGAAAGCATAGGCTATTTTATTAGTTTGTATGCCTATCTTAATCCACAAAGTCTCAATCTGACTACAAAAATACGTAATAAAACAAGATGCATAAATAAGAAATTAGAGCAAAAGAAGAAAGAAAAACTGGCTGGAGACATAAAGTGGTCTGGAAATGAATCCCCAAATGCAAGCTTAAAAGACCCATCACCGTGAATTGGACATACTTTAGGCTCTACATTTTCTAGCAGGTGTTGTCAAAAGAAAAAAAATATGGCTGGTTACATAATTCCAAGTGTCTTTCCATGAAAACAGAAGAGCTACTCAGGAGAAAAAAAGCTATTTCATTTTTTAAACTGGAGGCTAATTTCTCTTGAAAGCACAGAGTACGGTGTTTCTCAATTTTTCTAAGCCTATGACCTTTCTGATAGCAATAAAAACTCCACCCTTCCATTGAGGATTATTGATGAAAAGAAAATGGATTATATGTTCTATAGAGTCCCATTAACTAGGACAATTTTGTTGATCTTTTCGTTCTTTGATAGATTGTAGTAAAAATAGGTACTGCTTTATTTTCCAAGTCAAAAATTAACCCATCACATCCCTCAGAGGTAATGCTATACCCCTTCCACGGGGCATGGTGTCCCTTTCCATTTGGCCCCCATCACAACCATCATTGGCTTAGGCAAGGGTCAACAAGAGTTGCTGAAATCAGTGGGTGAACATTTGATGAGGGACAAGATATTTACTTAATCTCAAAGTATCTCCATTTATTTTTTTATTAAACATTTTTTTAAAGTACATCCACCTCTTCATTATAAAATGGAAAGAATTAATTTTACAGTGGGCCCCAGTTTAACAAAACTATCAAGGTTAGCACCATTTAGGGGACAACGTATGCGATATGATACACCGAGCAAGTCCATCACCTCTGCGGCATTCCTGCCAAAAATGTGTGATCCAAATATAATTGTAAGGAAGCATCAGACAAAAAGCAAGTTATTCTACTGGCTGGTACTCTTCAAAAAATGAAGGTCAGGAAAACAAAGTGAGTGAGGGACAGTTCCAGATTAAGAGAGAAAAAAGAGACACGACAGCTGGATGCAGTGTATAATCCTATATTGGGTTCTGGACCAGAATTTTCTTTTTATTTTTCTCCCTTCTTTAGTTATCACATTTTTAAAAAACCATAGGGATTGTTGTCAGGGCAATTGCCAAATTTGAAGATCTATAGATTAGATAATACTAAATATTATTTTCCTGATTTTGATTATTTTACCTTGGTTATATAAGAGAGTGCTCAAAAATAATACACACTGAAGTTTTAGGAGTAAATGGGTATCATAAATCTACAACTTACTCTCCAGTGATCAAACACTCTCGGTCTCGGTCTCTGTCTCTGTCTCTGTCTCTCTCTGTCTCTCTCTCTCTCTCACACACACACACACACACACACACACAAACACACAGAGAATGTGATAGAATGTTAACAGTTGTAGAAGCTGGAGGATGGGTATCTAGAATTCTTTCAATTATTATTGCAAGTTTTCTGTAAATTTGTAACCAAACACAACCTAACAGAGTGATATATCTAATCAGCTGGTTTTAAGGGGTCCTTGGCTTGCAAGCTGCAACTCCACCTTTGAATGGGAGGAACACCTGTTTACCTGCCAGTAAATTTCACTCAGACATCAGGACAGCATTTGGGCAGACACTGTTGCCATTTCCAGGATACTTTGTTTTTAATTGACTTATTTTGTAGACTCATCCTACCTCACTGGTAAGATCCTGTCTTCAAATCTTATTGTGATAGAATTCCTTGTTAGTGGAGAGAAAAGACTGACACTCTAAGAAGTTTTTAAAGTATTTCTCACCTTTAAATATCCTAGTTAATTATCGGCTCCTTCCCCTGCCTCCCTATCCCTGTTATTTATATCATGCTGGGAGGATTGCCACCAGCATCTTTCTGTTGCCTTCATCCACCTCTTTTTGATATATTTTCTTTTCCTCTGCTTTTTCCTTTCAGTTTTTGTATTTTATTTTATGCCGACAGTTTTATAAGGAATGATTTTAATAGGTACATGTTGTAAAATGGAAATATTTTACTGGGATATTACATAAAATACACAGGAGAAACTAGGATATAAATTATATTTTTATCGTAAGATTTTACTGCAAATAAGTTCTCATATACAATCGTTTATTTATGATAAGAGCAAATTCTTTTTACTTATAGCTGCTTTTGAATTTGGTGCTTCAGTAGGGAAGCTTATGTGTAGCTACATAAAAGAAGGTTCTATTTTGGTGAGAAATGAATCTCTTATTTCAGGAGTGTTATTTTTCCTGTTGACTTTCAGAGATAGGGAAAAGAGGAGGTGGTGGTTGTTGAGGGATTCGGGGAGGCGTCAGTTTCTGATTATAAGAGAAGTCTCTGCTATTCCTTGACACTTGAAAAGGCTGTATATTGCCCCCCACCCCCCAACTGAGCCTCAATGCCAAGTTAGCCCCAACCCAACCACAGTCTACCTCCACCCAACCTACCCTGCCAAGCTCCAGTTTTTTCCTACACCTTAGCGAACTCTGCTCATGGACTGAGACCCTGGATGGGATGAGTTTTTCATGCTCGTGGAAACCAATGGGATTAAATTATAAAATACCTGATCTCTTGTTTCTAAACAATAATGCAGTGATCTGTGTGTCTCTCCCCAGAGACTGACAAGATACCTTCCACAAAACTGAACTTCTGCGGACAAGCAAGATTATAAAACGATTCCAAATTCCCTGCTTAAAATTATTCTTTGTTTGGAAATTATGCATTCTCATTTTTTATATTTTCCCTTAAACATACGAATAATTTGATCCTTGGGGTCCCAACTAGTTATTTTCTGGGTACCACAATGCACCTATTCTTTCTGCTCTCAGGGGAACAATACAAAGGGTGAGATGCTTCATATAAGACATTCAGACTGGCTCCATTCCATCGCAAACAAACTCCTTCTGATCTGCGCCCAACCTATTTTGAAATAGAGAGGCTTGGATTGGCTGCACAGCTGAGAAACCCGTTATCATCAGTCATCCTTAGGCAGAGGGCAAGAGCAAGTACGGACAAGGTCTGGCTATTTCTGGGCCCTGCATTTGATTGAGAATACAAGACTAAGGGAACTGGGTAGCCTGCCTCTGTTTCTTGCTGATGTGCAGTTTCTATCTTATTGAAATAGGAAATTAACTGAAATGTAGTCTTGCCCTTTGAGAGGAGGTATTCCTAATTCTGACAGGCCATGAAAAGTGTCCTATGGGAAACTGAAACACAACGAAGAAGATACTTTCCTTTAATGATCTATTCACAAACATTTATGAAGTCCTCTTTATAGGCGTCCGTTCCTTCCCGAAGAACCTCCTCCTCTTGATTTCCCATTTCTATTAATGGTGTTACCATTTTCCCTGATCCTTGGGTGAAGTTATGCAACAGCACACTCTGAAATGCATTTTGGAGAAGGGTTCTTAAGAAAACCAGTGGGTCTATTTATCTGAATTTTAACTGACCTCTTTTTCTCTCCCTTTGTCAAATCAGAAATTATTCTCCCCTCCCTTTCTTTTTTTCTTCTTCTCATATCCCTTCTCATCCTTCTCTTGCTTTTCTCTCCTCTTCTTTCAGAACATCTTTGCATAAGGTGAAGAACTTACTTAGAAATCCAGCACCAGAATTAATTTTTATGAAACGGTCTTGAGAAGTTCTTAATTAATTAATTGATTTTATTATTAAAAATATTTATTTGAGAGGGTGGAGGGGCAGAGGGAGAGGGAGAGAGTCCCAAGCAGACTGTGTGCTGAGCACAGAGCCCAGACATGGGGCTTGATCTCAGGACCCCGAGATCATGACCTGAGCTGAAATCAAGAGTAGGACACTTAACCAACTGAGACACCCAGGTGCCCCGGTCCTGAGAAGTTCTACTTTTATTTATTTTTCACAAAGTTAAGGTTTTGTGCAAGCCCTCTTTATGTATGGCAACTCAGGGCCAAAGGAAACTGGCATTTCTCCTTTTTACTTATTCATTTTTTTCTCATCTACTGATGTGCATATAGATTCCATCAGGAATAATCAGTGGTTAACCACTGAGGACATCTGGCTTCTGGATTCCTCTAGTCAGTTGAAATTTTGACGATCTTAGGAGCTCTGCTGATTGAACAGCCATCCACTCTGTGCTATGCACTTTAAGAGTACTACGCAAAGGGAAAAATCAATTTAAAAATTGCCATGATTTTGTTTCTCTAATAAATGGACCCTTGTTGGTGCCAGGTTCCCATGCAGTCTTGGTCCAACGTGCACATGCAGTTTTAACTGGGTTGTAATCAAGGTATAGATACATTTTTACATTTTGCTTTTATTCTGTTTTAAACACTTATCAGTATTGCCACATAATTTTATTTTTGTAACCATTACTGAGCGTCTGTCATTTGTTAGCTCTGTGTTAGAAAAGACAATGAGATCTTATCATGGATAGACAGCTGGAATCAAGTAGATCAGGGTTCAGCTCTTGGCTAAACCATGTGCTTACTTGGTGCTTTCGGCACAAACTTAGCTGTTTTGAACTTCAGTTCCTCATCTTTTGAATCGAGAATAATTAACAACATGCTTTGTTAGAGTTGTGCGATTTTCATGAGATGAAGAGATAAAATGCAAAAAGCATAAACCAATGCTTGGCATATCATAAGCATTAAATAAATGGTGGTGAATGAAATACTGATATGATTGACCAGGGTGATGAGCCCATGGCCTCAAGGAGTTTAGTTAAGGGAAACATATGTAAAAACACACGCAGTAAGTACCGACAAGAGCTATGATAAACTTCTGTCATGGGTTAATCAGAGGCCCCAAGACAAGAATGGCTGATTTCACCTGACAATAGAGGTATAAAAAATTGAGAAAAAAATATTGACACAGAGGCAGTGAGTAAACTCAATCTTGAAGGCAAACTGCCACATGTTGCACAGGGAAAGGCCTCACTAATTCTAGGATGTAGAATTCTAAGATGTAGAGCAGAGTTGGGCTAACATTTTCAGTTGGGTTGTGAAGGCTGGGAAGGATTTTGCCAAGTGGAGAAGAAAGAAGGGTATTCCAGGTAAAGAGTACAACTAATAGGCAGTCATGGAGTTGTGGATGTTGATTTAGGAAATGAATGTGTTTACATGGTGTTCAGTGTGGTAAGAACAGAGGCCTGTAGATGTGGCTAGTGCAAAAAAGGAGGCTGGAGAGGCAGGTGGAACAGAGTTCGCAGAGGCCCTAGGGGCTTGTCTAAGAGTTTGGATTTCCACCAGGCAGGGCCATAGGGGAGTGCCATATTCATAAGACCCCTCTGGTGGACCAGGGAAGCCTGGATTGGAGAGGACAAAACCAGAGATAAGGAAAGAACTTACTGCAGTGGTCCAGACCAGAGCGGACGGGGCCTGAGGCAACTCTGTATAATAGTCTGTCATAATAATGTTCTGTACAACATAAGCATCCTCTTGCTCATGGATACAAATTAATTTTGAACTTTTGCTCTTCTCAATAGTGCCATGGTTGGCATCTTTTTAAAGATACTTCTTTCAGACATTTTCCTTAAGATAAAGGGTGTACACATCTGTATGACTCTTGACAATGAGAGATAACTTTGTTTCAAATGGGCTTTCTAAATTGTATTTTCAACGAGGTACATCTGTGTATGAGTTTCACAGCACCATTGGCAATGTTGGGTGCTGCCATTCCCATCTTTGTTGTTTTAGAAGGCACGAAACTGTTGTTTTAATTTGCCTTTCCTTGATATCTACAGAAATAAAATGTTTCCCCCATTTGTCTTCTAATTATGTGTCCTCACTTGTGAATTGTGTGTCCTGTCCTTTGCCCATTTGATAAGCAATTGTGTTAAATCCTTTTTTGGCCAGCCTCTCTTCTGGCATCTCTCCACATACACATTTCCCCACAGGCTCTCTTTCTAATTTCTTTTCTCTTTGATCTATTGAAACCAAATCCTTTTTCTAACTCAATATTACAATAGACATAACAATTCTAATTGCTCTATTGATTCATGGCCACTGCAGTCATGGGCACATTAGGAAGAACAAGGCTTCACTACTAGAGACCAGGGTTTGAGAGCCTGGCTTTGTGCTTTCTAGCTGTGTGGTTTGGTACAAGCATCTGAATCTCTCTGAGCTGGTTTGGATTTCTGTGAAGTGGGAGCAGTAGTATATGTTAGGATCAGTTAGAAACTGTATTTGGTCACCAGTAGCACCGAAGTACAGTGGCTTAAATTTGAAATAAGTGGTAGTCTGTTCCTTCAGGTTAAATAATTTTGAAGGTGAAGAGCCCAGTGATGGAATAGTAGTTCCATGAGCCCTTCTTCACCTATAGTGTAGCTGGGGGTTGGGTTGTGGAATTAGCTTGTGGGAATGCATAGCCTTCTTCCTTAAAGATCAGGAAAGCAATGGATGGGTAGGGCTGGATAGTGGTAAAGCTTGAACCTATTCACTTATGCATTGAACTTGTTAAATACCTATAGCATGCAGAACTCTAAAATTTTCTCTAATGGGAAATATACATGCTAAGTCAAATAAGGCAGTCTTGGTAGTTACGTTGATGTCTAAATCATGGAGAGTGATTATCTCCTTTAAGTAGACCCACATTGGAATCTCTGGGTTGCAAGGTAACTCTGTGACCATCTACCTACTTGCCCAAGTATCTTTACAATAACCTCCCAACCCATAGAAAGCATCCCTATAAAATAACCAAATACAGGCTCATAAATAGGCTTTCTGGATTATTCAAAAGAATAATCTTTTAAAAAATAAAAATAATCTTATAAAATAATCTTATAAAAATATTTTTTTAAACTAACATATAATGTATTATTAGCCCCAGGGGTACAGGTCTGTGAATCGTCAGGCTTACACACTTCACAGCACTCACCATAGCACATACCCACCCCAATGTCCATAACCCCACCACCCTTTCCCTAGCAACCCTTTCCCCCCCACCCAGCAACCCTCAATTTGTTTTGTGAGATTAAGAATCTCTTATAGTTTGTCGCCCTCCCAATCCCATCTTGTTTCATTTTATCCTTCCCTACCCTCCAAACCCCCCACTTTGCCTCTCAAATTCCTCATATCAGGGAGATCATGTGATAATTGTCTTTCTCTGATTGACTTATTTCACTTAGCATAGTACTCTCTAGTTCCATCCACATAGTTGCAAATGACAAGATTTCATTTCTTTTGATGGCTTCATAGTATTCCATTGTATATCTATAAACCACATCTTCTTTATCCTTTCATCTGTTGATGGACAGCTAGGTTCTTTTTTTTTTTTTTTTAAAGATTTTATTTATTTATTTGACAGACAGATCACAAGTAGGCAGAGAGGCAGGCAGAGAGAGAAGGGAAGAAGCAGGCTCCCTGCTGAGCAGAGAGCCCGATGCGGGGCTCGATCCCAGGATGCTGGGATCATGACCTGAGCCGAAGGCAGCGGCTTTAACCCACTGAGCCACCCAGGCGCCCTGACAGCTAGGTTCTTTAAATAGTTTGGCTATTGTGGACATTGCTGCTATAAACATTCAGGTGCACATGCCACTTTGGATCACTACATTTGTATCTTTAGGGTAAATACCCAGTAGTGTGATTGCTGGGTTGTAGGGTATCTCTATTTTCAACCTTTTGAGGAAACTCCATGCTGTTTTCCAGAGTGGTTGCACCAGCTTGCATTCCCAGCAACAGCGCAGGAGGGTTCCCCTTTCTCCACACCCTTTCCAGCCTCTGTCGTTTCCTGATTTGTTAATTTTAGCCACTCTGACTGGTGTGAGGTTGTATCTCATTGTGGTTTTGATTTGTATTTCCCTGATGCCAAGTGATGTTGAGCATTTTTTCATGTGTCTATTGGCCATCTGGTGTCTTCTTTGCAGAAATATCTGTTCATGTCCTCTGCCCATTTCTTGATTAGATTATTTATTCTTTGGGTGTTGAGTTTGATAAGTTCTTTATAGATTTTGGATACTAGCCCTTTATCTGATATGTCATTGTTGAATACCTTCTCCCATTCTGTCAGCTGTCTTTTGGTTTTGTTGACTGTTTCCTTTGCTGTGCAAAAGCTTTTGATCTTGATGAAGTCCCAATAGTTCATTTTTGCCCTTGCTTCCTTTGCCTTTGGTGATGTTTCTAGGAAGAACTTGCTGTGGCTGAGGTAGAAGAGATTGCTGCCTGTGTTCTCAAGGATTTTGATGGATTCCTTTCTCACATTGAGGTCTTTCATCCATTCTTGACTCTATTTTTGTGTGTGCTGCAAGGAAATGGTCCAGTTTCATTTTTCTGCATGTGGCTATCCAATTTTCCCAACACCATTTGTTGAAGAGACTGTCTTTTGTTCATTGGACATTCTTTCCTGCTTTGTCAAAGATTAATTGACCATAGAGTCAAGGGTCTATTTCTGGGCTCTCTATTCTGTTCTATTGACCTGTATGTTTGTTTTTGTGCCAGTACCATACTGTCTTGATGATGACAGCTTTGTCATCTTTGAATGACAGCTTTGAAGTCTGGAATTCTGATGCCACCAACTTTGGCTTTGTTTTTCAACATTCCTCTGGCTACCTGAGGTCTTTTCTGATTCCATATAAATTTAAGGATTATCTGTTCCATTTCTTTGAAAAAAATTGATGGTATTTTGATAAGAATTGCATTAAACATGTAGATTGCTTTAGGTAGCATAGGTATTTTTATAATATTTGTTTTTCTAATCCATGAGCATGGAAAGAAAGATTTTCCATTTCTGTGTGTCTTCCTCAATTTCTTTCATGAATACTTTAACATTTACAGCTTCTGTGTCTCTTTGGTTAGGTTTATTCCTAGGTATCTTATGGTTTTGGGTGCAATTGTAAATGGGATCAACTCCTTAATTTCTCTTTCTTCTGTCTTGCTGTTGGTGTATAGAAATGCAACTGATTTCTGTGCATTGATTTTATATTCTGACATTTTACTGAATTCCTGTACAAGTTCTAGCAGTTTTGAAGTGAGTCTTTTGGGTTTTCCACATAAAGTATCCTATCATCTGCAAAGACTGAGAGTTTGACTGCTTCTTTGCTGATTTGGATGCCTTTTATTTCTTTTTGTTGTCTGATTGCTGAGGCTAGGACTTTTAGTACTATGTTGAGTAACAGTGGTGATAATGGACATCCCTGCCGTGTTCCTAACCTTAGGGGAAAAGTTCTCAGTTTTTTTCCATTGAGGATTGTGGGGTTTTCGTAGATGGCTTTGATGATACTGAGATATGTATCCTCTGTCCCTACACTTTGAAGAGTTTTGACCAAGAAAGGATGCTGTACTTTATCAAATGCTTTTTCAACATCTATTGAGAGTATCCTATGGTTCTTGTTCTTTCTTTTATTAATGTATTGTATCACATTGATTGATTTGCAGATGTCGAACCAACCTTGCAGTCCTGGAATAAATCCCACTTGGTCGTGGTGAAAAATCCTTTTAATGTGCTGCTGGATCCTATTGCTAGTACTTTGGTGAGAATTTTCACATCTGTGTTCATCAAGGATATTGGTCTGTAATTCTCTTTTTTGATGGGTCTTTGACTGGTTTTGGGATCAAGGTAATGCTGGCCTCATAAAATGAGTTTAGAAGTTTTCCTTCCTTTCCTATTTTTTGGAACAGTTTCAGGAGAATAGGTATTAATTCTTCCTGAAATGTTTGGTAGAATTCCCCTGGGAAGCCGTTTGGCCCTGGGCTCTTATTTGTTGGGAGATTTTTGGTGACTGTTTCAATCTCCTTACTGGTTATATTCTGTTCAGGTTTTCTATTTCTTCCTGGATTAGTTTTGGTAGTTTATATGTCTCTAGGAATCCTTCCATTTCTTCCAGATTGTCAAATTTGCTGGCGTACAGTTGCTCATAATATGTTCTTATAATTGTTTTTATTTCTTTGGTGTTGGTTGTGATCTCTCCTCTTTCATTCATGATTTTATTTATTTGGGTCCTTTCTTGTTTCTTTTTGATAAGTCTGGCAAGGGGTTTATCAATCTTAATTCTTTCAAAGAACCAACTCCTAGCTTTGTTGATTTGTTCTACTGTTCTTTTGGTTTCTATTTCATTGATTTCTGCTTTGATCTTTATGATTTCTCTTCTCCTGCTGGGTTTAGGCTTTCTTTGTTGTTCTCTCTCCAGCTCCTTTAGGTGTAGGGTTAGGTTGTGTATTTGAGACCTTTCTTGTTTCTTGAGAAAGGCTTGTATTGCTATATATTTTCCTCTCAGGACTGCCTTTGCTGTGTCCCACAGATTTTGAACAGTTGTGCTTTCATTATCATTTGTTTCCATGAGTTTTTTCAATTCTTCTTTAATTTCCTCGGTGACCCATTCATTCTTTAGTAGGATGTTCTTTAGCCTCCATGTATTTGGGTTCTTTCCAACCTTCCTCTTGTAATTGAGTTCTAGCTTCAGAGCATTGTGGTCTGAAAATATGCAGGCAATGATCTCAGTCTTTTGGTACTGGTTGAGACCTGATTTGTGACTCAGGATGTGATCTATTCTGGAGAATATTCCATGTGCAGTAGAGAAGAATGTGTATTCTGTTGCTTTGGGATGGAATGTTCTGAATATATCTGTGATGTCCATCTGGTCCAATGTGTCATTTAAGGCCTTTATATCCTGTTGATCTTTTGCTTGTATGATCTGTCCATTTCAGCGAGTGGAGTGTTAAAGTCCCCTACTATTACTGTATTATTGTTGATGTGTTTCTTTGATTTTGTTATTAATTGGTTTGCATAGTAAGCTGCTCCCAAGCTAGGGACATAGATAGTTAAAATTGTTAGATCTTCTTGTTGGACAGACTCTTTGAGTATGATATAGTGTCCTTCCTCATCTCTTATTGTAGTCTTTGGATTAAAATCTAATTTATCTGATACAAGGATTACCACTTCAGCTTTCTTTTGATGTCCATTAGCATGGTAAATTGTTTTTCACTCTGTCACTTTAAATATGGAGGTGTTTTGGGTCTAAAATGAGTTTCTTGTAGACAGCATATTGATGGGTTTTGTTTTTTTATCCATTCTGATACCCTGTGTCTTTTGATTGGGACATTTAGCCCATTTACATTCAGGATAACTATTGAAAGATATGAATTAAGTTTCATTGTATTGCCTGTAGGGTGACTGTTATTGTATATTGTCTCTGTTCCTTTCTGGTCTACTACCTTTAGGCTCTCTCATTGCTTAGAGGACCCCTTTCAATATTTCCTGTAGGGCTGGTTTGGTGTTTACAAATTATTTTAGTTTTTGTTTGTCCTGAAAACTTTATATCTCTTCTTCTATTTTCAATGATAGCCTAGCTGGATATAGTATTCTTGTCTGTATGTTTTTCTCATTTAGTGCTCTGAATATATGATGCCAGTTTGTTCTGGCCTGCCAGGTCTCTGTGGATAAATCTGCTGCCAATCTAATATTTTTACCATTTTATGTTACAGACTTCTTGTCCCAGGCTGCTTTCAGGATTTTCTCTTTGTCACTAAGACTTGTAAGTTTGCCTATTAGATGACAGGGTCTGTACCTATTTTTATTGAATTTGAGAGGAGTCTTCTGTGCCTCCTGGATTTTGATGCTTGTTTCCTTTGCCATATTAGGGAAATTCTCTACAATAATTTGCTCCAATATACCTTCTACCCATCTCTTTTTCTTCTGGAATTCCAATTATTCCTATATTGTTTCGTCTTACGGTATCACTTATCTCTCGAATTTTCCCCTCGTGATCCAGTATTTGTTTGTCTCTCTTTTGCTCAGATTCTTTATTCCCCATCATTCGGTCTTCTATATCACTAATTCTCTCTTCTGCCTCATTTATCCTAACAGCAAGAGCCTCCATTCTTGATTGTACCTCATTAATTCCTTTTTTGATTTCAGCTTGGTTAGATTTTAGTTCTTTAATTTATCCAGAAAGGGCTTTTATTTCTCCAGACAATGTTTCTCTAATATCCTGCATGCCTTTTTTGAGCCCAGCTAGCAGCTTGAGAATCGTCATTCTTAATTCTACATCTGACATATTACCAATGTCTGTATTGATTAGGTCCTTAGCAGTCGATTCTGCCTCTTGTTCTTTTTTTTTTTTTTTTGTGGTGAGTTTTTCTGCCTTGTCATTTTATTCAGATAAGAATATATGAATGAAAGAATAAAATACTAAAAGGGTGGCAAAGACCCCAGAAAAATGTACACTAACTAAATCAGGGGAGACCGCAAACTAGGGGGAGAAGAAAGAGGGTAAAAAGAAATTAAAAAAAAAAAATATATATATATATAAGTATATATATAAACTGGTGAATAGAACAGAGCCACCCACTTGATTTTGGGTGTATTTTGGTCTCTTAGAAGAAACTACCTCCCAAAATTTTAAAGAAAGACAAATTTATATATATACAAAAATAAGGGTAAACATGATGAAGGGATGGAACATGACTATAAGGATGAAAATGAAAAAAAATTCTAAAAAATGGAATTGATAGAATAAGTTGGTTGGAGAAAGAAAGAAAAGAAAGTGGAGATAACTTGCTCAAGCTGGAGTCTAGAGCAATGTCGTGTGCTAGATTTAGGGTATATTTTGATCTATTAGAAGCAATTATATCCCCAAAATTTTTTGGAAGAGAAAACCCTATATGCATACAAAAAATAAAGTTAGATACAATAAAGGATAAAATATGATTATTAATAATGAAGGTTTGAAGATTTTTTTTAGAAAAGTATTGTTAAGATAAACTAGTTAAAAAACATTGAAAGAGGAAAGAGGAGAAGTTAAAAACACTAGAATAACAAAAAAATAAAATTAAAAAAAAATTTAATTAACTTTGTAAACTAGAGGATCATGGGGAGAAAGCCATGAATTCCATGTGTTGCTTTTGCCTCCCCTGAATTCCACTCTTCTCCTTAATCAGTGAACTTGTTCTTGGCTGGATATTCTTGCTGATCTTCTGGGGGAGGGGCCTGTTGTAGTGATTCTCAAGTATCTTTGCCTGAGGCGCCGCCCTCGCCAGGGGCCAGGCTAAGTAATCTGCTCGGGTTCTCTCTGGGGAGCTTTTGTTCCCTGAACACTTTCAGTAGAGCTCTGGAGGATGGGAATGGAAATGGTGGCCTCCCAGTATCTGGCCCAGAGGAGCTGAGAGCTCGGGGCTCCACTCCTCAGTGCAACCTGAGAGAAAAGGGGTCAATCCCTCCCATCTCCCTGGTCTCCGGCTGCACTCCGGGCTTACCTGGCCTGTGACCAAGGGTTTCTGTCCCTGGCACACAGCCCCATTTGGAGTCTCCAAACCTAGCAAATTCCTGCCTCTAGAGGAGGAAGGTGAGTCTCCCTGGATCTGCCACTTGTGGGTTCTCTGCTCAAAGAGCAGTGGCCCAACTGTGCTGCAGATCACAGTTTAAGGTAAACCTGAGTTGAGAGCTCATTCCTTGGCTCCGTCTCTGTAGCTGGCTTTCCTGCTCTGATAGCTATGAGCTCTGCCACACTCAGACACCCCTGATCCTTCCGTGGCCCCATGGGACCTGAGGCCACACTGTCCCCATGAGGGTTCCACCCCCGATTAGCCTCTGGAATGATGTCCCTCAGTGGAGCAGACTTTTAAAAGTTTGAATTTTGTGCTCCATTGCTCCACCACTTGCCGGGAGCTGGCCCCTTCCCCCTGTGGTCTATCTTCCTGTGGCTTTGGATTCACTTTGCCGCATGTCCTACCTTTCAGAAAGTGGTCGATTTTCTGTTTCTAGAGACTCTTCTCTTTGATTTCCTGATCTCAGCAGACTGGTCAAGGTCTGAAGTACCAAAAAAAGGTCATCATAGTCAATGGATCTGCTCTGAGCGGTGGCTCTCAAGGGCTCCTCAGCCCTTAGGTCCATCTTGAAGCCTCGGCTGGGGAGGGCAGGCATCTCACTGACCACACAGGTCTCAGAACCCAGGGAGCGGGAGCCCTGGGGGATGCAGACCAGCCAGTGCCATGTTGGTGCTCTCCAAGAGTCCATATCTTTATTGCCAGATCAAGTCAGATGTTTGCTTTCTGGATCTGTGTGTTCTGGTATGTCAGTTAGAAGACTCGGCCTCATGATTTTATGGTCACACTATTTATACAGATGTTTCTGAAGCATCATGAGACCATGTCACAGATAGAGGGTCTCACAGATCCCCTGCCAGCTTAGAGACTAGAATCCTCTGATTCCTTTCATATGGCTTATTATTATTATTACCAGTAGAATCATCATAATTCTACTTCTGTCAAAATGTGTTCATTACAAATGAAATTTCTGTTCAGATCTTGAAGCTCATGCCTAAAAGCAAAGATATTAGAATTAATGAGCATTTTTGCTGATAAAAAGAAAAATCACTGAAGGGTGATTGGACTTTAGCCTTTTAATGGGTTTGATATTCTTCTTTCATTAGGGTTGACAAGGGCATATCTGGCTCCCTCATGCTGTGTGCTGTGGTTAAAGAATATACTTTATGTGACATGAAGCTAGCTTTTCTTTCACAATAAAATAGTCCAGTAATCACAAGTCCATATAAACAGACCTCCACTGAATGGCGAGTCTGGCGGAGGGAGGGTGCCAATGTTGACCTTGTTAGCAGGTAGTAGAAAGGCTTTGGTTGGTTTATTAAAATGTCAGTGTAATTTGGTATCAATGTTCCTTTCATGCAGTGGGCATCAAGGATTTACAAAGAGCAAGCCCCCTTAGGGAACCCACTCTGGGAACTGGGTGACTCTGAAGGAACTGCAGGTGAAGACAAGCTCCACAGTGCTGGTAAGCAGGGAGCACAGGCATGGACACATTTTTACCTGTGGTTCCCATGGACATGGATGGGCCCTGGAACGTACTGTAACAGAAGGGTCAGGTGCTTACTCATGGGAAACACAATTAGGAGCCTCTGCTGTCTTGGGAGCTTGGATGATCTTAGTGACTGGGTTGGGAAGAGTTTTCATACTGAGGACAGGCACTTTTTTTTTTTTTTTTAATATCCCAAGGCCATGACATTATGGGAACCAGGGAGAAGAAGAATTGAGGTATCAAATCTACTAGGCTCCATCTGTCCCCATTCTGGGAACATGCTCTTCAGATGGGCAGGATGTGGGGCTGGTGGAGGCATAGTTCCCAGTGTGCTGCTTTTTGGTTTAGTTAGTGTGTTTCTATCAGAGGGCTGCAGAATCCTATACAAGCCTAACTGGTTTCTCTGAACTGGTTTTATTCACACTCTTAACACCAAGTGGGTGGGGGTTTCCCCATACACCAGTCAATTCTCCAACAACTGTCCAACGACAGTTCAATTTAATCTCACACTAAGTAGCCAGAGTTGGCGCAGAGCCTGTTGGTTAGGGGCTCCATCCCGTGAGACTGCCTCCACATCAATGTCAAGTCTTAGATTGCCACTTCTGACCCCCTGACTCTGTATTAGGGTTCCCATAACTCCCTCTTCAGGTGTGACAATTTACCAGAACAGCTTGGAAAACTCAGGAAAATACTACTTATATTTACTAGTTTATTACAAGGATATTTTGAAGAATAGAAATGAACAACCAAGTGAAGAGGGACATAGGGTGAGATCCAGAAGTGTCCTGAGTCCAGAAGCTTCTGTTTGGATGTGCTGCCCTTCCAGCCCATGTGTGTATTCACCAACCTGAAAGCTCTCTCCGCCCTGTTTGGGGGTTTTTAATGGAGGTCACTTTATAGGCATAATTGGTTAAATCATTGGCCATTTATTTATGAATGAGTTCAATCTCTAGTGTTCTCCCCTCTCCAGAAGATGGGAGATGGGACTGAAAGTTTCTAGTGTGTGATTAAGGTTTGTTTTTTTCTGGTGAACAACCCCCATCCTGATGCCACTCGGGAGCCCCCAGAATGAGTCCTCTCATTAGCGCGCAAAAGACACTCTCATCACTCTGGAAAGTCCAAGCATTCTAGGAGCTGTGTGCCAGGAACCTGGGACAAAGACCAAATATTTATTTTTTATTATACCACAGACCTCATTAGTCAGTGGACCAAATAAAGTGGGGCCGAAGTAGGGAGTCACTTGGGGAAGACACCATTGACAGCAGAATGTAAGTCGCAGGCTGTGCTATGGTACTGGAGTAGGATTGTCACCCTTGTGTTCCTGCCCTGTTTTTCAGTCCGTATTCAGCATCTACTATGTGCCAAGAATGTTCTTGGGCAATACAATGAATACATATATTAACTAGATGTTCATCCAAGAGCTCCCAATATTGGAGGGGATGGCATACGAGCAACTGTACATACTACATGTGGGAAGCCGTTTTCAGATTCTTCCAAAATGCTCTGGGAACACAGACGAGAAAGCGATTAATTATGTCAGGAGATTTGGGCAAGTTGTCACAGGGGACATAACATTTTCAGCAGGGCTGTGAAAAATGAGAATGATTTTACCAACTGGAGGTGAAGGAAGTATATCCCATGTAGAGGATACAGCACAAGCAAAGACATTGTGTTGTAGATGTTTATTCAGGAGACAGTGAACGATCAGCATGGTTATAACATAAAGTGTCTATCCAGGAGCAATCATTGTAGTCAAGATTAATCAAGCATTTATTATATGCTAGGGACTTTTTTATGCGTATGAATTTATTTCATCCTGAAAACAATCCTATGAAGCAGTTACTAGTGTTACCTCCATTTTATACAGGAAGACATAGAGGCCTAGAGAGGTTAGAAAAGTTTCCTAAAGTTGTAACCCAGGGCCTGGAGCCAGGATTAGAGAGCAAATAGGCTCTAATTGACTAGAAAGACAGATTGTAGGACTTTAAATCTCAAGCCACAGGCTTATTCTTAATCTCTGTCCTTCCCAGAATACTCTGATGTAAAGTCTACAGTATGATCTATTTGGATGCAGGAAGAATATTATTGAATTTTCTATTTGTTTTGACTCATTTTTTAATGGTTATTTTGATGTGTTTCCTAATATACTCACAATATTAGTGCCTTAGAACATGAATATAATTTATAAATAATAGGTATAGGTTTAAAGACCAGTGGTCGAGGACAGTAATTTTCATGTGTGTTTCCTGACCAGCAGCATCAGCCTCACCAGGCAACTGGTTAGAAATGCAAATTTCCCAGCCCTACCATGGACTTGCTGGATCAGATGCTCCTGGAGTAGGGCCCAGCCATGTGTATTCTCACAAGTCACCTGAGTGAGGCTGATGGGTCTAGGCGATGCAACTGTTAAGGTGGAATGTGAGGTAAGAACAAGAAATGAGATCCCAGAATTATGGAATTCCTTAAAAGATCATTAAAATGGTTGTGCTAAGGACTGAGCAGAGTTAGGGTCAAGTAAGATAAGTGGATTTCAGACACATTTAAAGAGACAGATTAAGTATGACTGAATTTGGGGGTGAGGAAGAGGGAGTTAAATCCCGATGTGGCCCCCCAGATTCTAATACACAGCATTGCTGAGTCTGTGTGTGCCTCTGTCTCAGCGTGAATCCTAGTGTGTGATGGCCAGAGCAGACAATGAAGGGTCCTGTCTAATTTGAAGTGCGTGAAGGGATTCAAGATGGGCAGGCAGTTGAAGATTTAGACTTTCAAACTCAGAAGAGACATGAGATTTGGAAATACATATTTGAGAGAGAATAGCATCTATATAACAGCAGAAACACTGGACATGGATAAAGTAAAGAACTTCTAGCTTACCTAAAATGATATTTGAGTTGGAATTATCTATAGAGAATGAGGGGGCATGGATGAAAGAGGGACCTAAAACCTAAAACAGGGGCTGATGCTCAGAGCAACTAATGTGGGAAATAGGAGGAGGAAGCAGAGCATGAGAGGAAACTAACACATCTGGATTGGCGCGCTGGCCTCCGAGAGCATGTGGGCCCATGGCAAGTGCCCAACACGAACTAGGTAGCTGGAGAAGCCTGTGAGCTAAGTGCCTACAGTGTGGGCTCAAAATCAGGGGTTTCTAACCTTTTGGAGCCATGGCCCCCTTTGGTAGTCTCGGTGAGCTTATGAATCCTTCCTTGGAATGTTTTCAAATACATAAATTAAAGCACATAGCATTAAAAATTGGGCTCCCAGCTCAGCAGGACATCTGCTTCTCCCTCTCCCTTTGTCTCTCCCCTTGCTTGTGCTCTGTCTCTGTCTCTCTCAAATGAATAAATAAAACCTTAAAAAACAAGGAAGCAAATCATGATAAAATATTTTTAGAACATTAAGAGAAAATCTGTGGTATAGCAGGGTATATATTATACTAACATACATATATATGTATTTTTTTTTAAAGATTATTTATTTATTTATAGAGTAAGAGCGTAAGTTGGGGGGGTAGAGGGAGGGAGAGAGAAAGAATCTCAAGCAGCTACTGCATTGCAAGCAGCCTCTGTGCTGAGCACAGAATTAATGCAAGGATTGATCTCACGACCCTGAGATCATGATCTGAGCAGAAATTAAGAGTCTTGGTTAACTGATTAACCAATGCTTAACCGACTGAGCCACCCAGGTTTCCCTACAAATATGTCTTAAATGCATTAAATAATGAGTGAGATTCACAACCCTGAAGTCAAAGTTGTGATGAGTGTAAGTGATAATTTGAGTTATCTGTAACAACTGTTAAGTGATGGTGAAAATACTGGTGATTAACTGGTGATAAAAATCAGACACTTTCAATACTTTTCTGTTTTGGTATCTGCATTCACAATTAAAGTTACTGCTAAATTCAGTTAAAGGTTAGGGAGAATAAGTAATTTTTTTCCCCACGAACATACTTGAACCCCCTGAGTTCTATCCGTGGACTCCATGAGGGTACAGAGACTCTGAGTGAGGAATTCCAGGACTAAATGAACAGACAGAAGTGTGTGCATTTACCCACATATATAAATAGTCACCAATCTGTTTGCAGATAGGAATTAATCTTCTGGATCAATTTCCACATGCCTCGTTCAAGGGAAATTTTGTTTGAAAGACGTAGATGTTTTAGATATAAAGTAATTTGGGTCCATTTAGCTAGCCCCTATGGAGGGCCACTGAGGACAAATCACTTTGTCTTACTCCAGAAACATTATTCTTGGTAACCTGTCTTCAACTAGAATGTTGGTTAGTGTGTCTGGACAGTAATTCTCCAGTGTTTTCACCCTACTTCTGATGTTTTAGTCAGAAGTGACAAGATTTGTAATGCTTACTATCTATAGATGCTTTTGTAAGTAAGATTATGACAGTTTGATAAAAACAGTTACATGTTATTTTGCTAATTTTGTGAAATTAGAAGAAACTTAGAGGTATGATTCAAATTTTACATTTTGTTGGTGAGGAAATTGAGACCCACAAAGAGAAAGAGAATGTTTTTGCTATGTAACACATTTCCTCAAATTCAGCAGCTTAAATGAGAAATCATTTTATTTTTTTCCTCACAGTTTTGTGGGTCAGAAACTTAGGGCTTATACAGCGGGGCAGTCTTTAAATTCTATATGGTGCTGACTGAGGTCACTCTGTGATATTCATCTGGTGAGTTGGCTGGTCCAGAGGGCCTAAGAGGGCTTTGTGTTGTGTCTGATCCTCAAGGCAGAGAGCTGGAGGACTGTGCTAAGTCAGAATGTCCCCTGGAATGTCTACCTGCATGGTGGATCATGGCTCCCAGAAAGTGTTGATGGAGGCCCAGGTGAAAGCTTTAAGGCTTCTTATGATCAATTCTCAAGAACTACAAGATGTCAATTCTGCAGCATTCTATGGCCAAACAGGTAACCAAGGCCAGATCAGATGAAAAGGGATGAATATGAGACTGCGCCCTTCAAGGGGAAGAGTATCAAACTGTGAATGTCCTTTGTCTATCACAAACCATTTATATTTTCCCCCATTTACAAATATATTTACCACCTCCCCAGGGCTCTCAGAATTCTCATTCCATTCTAGCATCAGGCTTAGGCTGAGGTCCAGGGTCTTGTTATATGAAAAAAGTCTAGAGGGGCACCTGGGTGGCTCAGTCAGTCAAACGTCTGACTGTTGATCTCAGCTCAGGTATTGATCTCAGGGTCATGAGTTGAAGCCCCATGTTGGGCTCCACACTGGGCCTGGAGCCAACTTTTTTAAAAAAAGAAAAAAAGTCTAGAAACAAATGAGTTGCTTCAGGGTGGTTTCTTTGAGTATGTCTCCATGTGAAGATAGGTTAAACAAAGAGACAAGTTATCTGCCTCTTCACAGCTAGTAGACAATGGTGATACAGGGACAGTAGAAATATAATAGACATTCTCACCCAATCAGGGGGAAATGGGAGGCACATAGCAGTCACTGGTCTAGACCTGTTCAGAGAGACCGCTAATCATAAAAACTCGTTCAGAGAGCCCGCTAATTATAAAATGGGGGCATATTGCCACTTCCTTGATGGGGCCAGTATTCCTCCCTGAGAATGGTTCTCCTCAGCTCGGATCTTTGTTCTCTGGGCTCTTGGTTTTACCCTGAGTCGTCTTTTTTTTTTTTTTTTTTTTTTTTTTACACAACGAGTAGCCTGTGTTTTCAGCTGAGTCGTTTTTTCAGTCTGCTTCCTCTGTGGGCACAGAGGTATCTTTTCATTTTGGACAGTATGTCTAGCTAACTATTTCTGTACGTACAGTTCTCTTAAAAACTTCAGTGTTGGGTGCCTGGGTGGTTCAGTTGGTTAAGCGTCTGCCTTCAGCTTAGGTCATGAGCCTGGAGTCCCAGGATAGGGTCCTATATCAGGCTCCCTGCTCAGCATGAAGTCTGCTTCTCCCTCTGACCCTCCCTCCTCTCGTGTTCTCTCTCTCTCTCTCTTTCAAATAAATAAAATCTTTACACAAACAAACAAACAAAAACTTAAGTGTTTGCATGACTTTTGGAGGGGTTAATTTCATTAGAGAAAAGTCACACTCACAGTTACCTTCCAGAGAAGCTCCTCCCTGGTTTGGTGTGACACAGGGTGCTGTGCGACAAACCCCTCATGATTTTGGAAGCCTTTACATTGAGACTAAATATTTTACAGTATTTTATCCTTAAGATTTTTAAAGGCCCTTCCCTCCCCCCCTGCCTTTTTTTAAAGAGGGTCCACTGATATATCCTTAAGATTCCTAGAAATCCTGCTGGGCAAATCCTTAAGTCTTACTGAGTCTTAATAAAAGTCTTATAGAAACACCTTTAAGGATCTTTACCCTGAGACCCCCCCCCCACTTTGATATTATTTCACTGCGAAGAGATGCTGTACTGGGAAACATTTTTGTTTTGGAAACGAGTCCTGGCTTCTTTATATTCCGTCTAGATTCTGCGTAATGATCGCTTCTCGGCCTTTTGGCTAAGATCAAGTCTAAATTCTGCATGAAACTTAACATTTTCTTGTTTGATCTCATCCCTCTCCATCAGTATTTTATCACACAGAGTCAAAAGAAACCAGCTGCTACTTTTGATATGCTGTCTGGAAATCTCTTTAGCCAGATCTGATGTTTCCTTAGATACTAATTTTTTTTTTATTTTTGTTTTAAATATTTTATTTATTTGTTAGAAAGAGAGAGAGAGAGAGAGATCGATCAGAGGGAGAGTGAGAGGGAGCAGCAGACTCCCCAGTGAGCAGGGAACCATGATGTGAGACTTGATCCCAGGACCCTGAGATTGTGACCTGAGCCAAAGGCAGATGCTTAACCTGCTGAGCCACCCAGTCACCCACTTAGATACTTTTTCTTTTTGCTACATTACAATGAGCAACAGCTTCAGGGAACTTTTTACCACTGCGTCTTTTCTCCAGCTTCCAGAAACATCTCCTGCTGCCCTTTGCACTCTACCAATACTCTCCAGGCTCTTTTACCTTTCACTCACTTCTAAGCTCCAAAGCCAATGCCATGTGCCTTAGGGTTATGTTACGATAGTATCCCACTCCTAGCACAGAATTTGGTTTCAGTTACCTATTATTGTGTTACAGGTGGCTCCAAAATTTGGTAGCTTACAGTGGCAATGATTTTATTATATGTCATAGTGTTATGTTTCAAAAATTCAAGAAGGCCTCAGTTGATTCTTGTGTTCTACATGATGTCAGCTGAGTCATCCCACCTACCATGTTTAGTTGACAGAGGGGCTGCTCTGGAGGGGCTCAGAGAAACTTACTCAAGCTGATTAGTGAAATGGCTGGGATTGGAACCCAATCTTCCAGCTCCTACTGCAGAGAGCTTTTCTTCTGCATCAGGTGATCAAATCTGTCTTTGACTTTTCTGTTGCAGGAAGAGCTCTTAGGCTTATATTTAAACCTTTAGGAGGTGAGAAGAAGAGGAGATTTCCTTCATGGCAGGGAATCATCCTAGACATCCTGGAATCTCTCTGTGTATTCTGTGGGATGTTTTGTATGGCCATGTTTTTCAGATGCTCTTTGAATGTTGGTAACACTCTTGGGAATAATATATAAATATGACTTTTTTTTTTCTCATTTTGTCCTCACTGTCTGAGTGACAAGGCTTTCCATTATAACTGATTTTTAATTCATTAAGCTCTTTTCTGCCTAACCAGCCTTTCTGATGACCAGGCAAGCTTCTTATATCCATATTTCCCAAATATTATAACTGGGGCTGTCCAGTAAGGGACTATTACCCTTGACCCTACAAATAGGGTTTATAGTCAGGATGTCAAGGCTTCAATATCAAGTCCTGTTCTCACCTTGTACTGAGATTTATAGAACTCCCAAGCCCATCCTTCCTATTCAGTTGACTGAGACTGTAGCTTTTTTATTTTTTATTTTTTATTTATTTTCAGTGTAACAGTATTCATTGTTTTTTCACCACACCCAGTGCTCCATGCAATCTGTGCCCTCCCTAATACCCACCACCTGGTTCCCCCACCCTCCCACCCCGCCCCTTCAAAACCCTCAGGTTGTTTTTCAGAGTCCATAGTCTCTCATGGTTCACCTCCCCTTCCAATTTCCCTCAACTCCCTTCTCCTCTCCATCTACCCTTGTCCTCTATATTATTTGTTATGCTCCACCAATAAGTGAAATAAGTCAAACAGAGAAAGTCAAGTATCATATGGTTTCACTTATTGGTGGAGACTGTAGCTTTGCACCCAGATTCTCTTTTGGTGTTCACTTTCGGTTTATTTTTCCTTTGTCTGTTTTTATGTGATTGGAGTCCATCTTGCTCTCATTCCATCAGGTAGAATATGGGGATTATTTTAAAATAGCGATAAAAGCACATCAGAAATCTTTTGGCAGGAAGGATTAATGTGGATTTGGGGGGAAAAAGATCAGTTTACTTTGCTGAAAAACACAATGAGTAGAGGAAAAATGAATCAGAAGAATAAAAAAAAGACACAGGACATTATCTCGAGCAAAATGGACATGAAACACAAACTACAAAGCAAATACTGTGCACAATTATTGACCAAAAAGGAGAGAGGCTAGGTTTAGAAAACAAATATTTTTCGATACAGACATATACAAAGCCAGAAGGCATTTTAATGTTCTGTGTGTTTTTTTTTATCATCTATGCCAGGAGAATTTATGATTAGAACATTCTTCATGATTTTTAGAATTAATAATAAAAAATAGAGCATGGCATATTAAATTAGAATTCTGTTTTCCACAACATACTTGGCAATAGACACCCAGACAGTCCCAACCAGTAGTGAGGAAACGGAAGCTCAGGAACCCCCGCATTTAGCTTTTTGTCTCTTTTTAAAGAACTAACACCAACAACCCATGGGCTCAGATAAGCTCAGAATAGTATGACCAGTTTAAGAGTTTAAATGGTCAAGTTACCTAAACTGATACATAATAAGCTATTGAAGAATGGTAGTTACTCCAAAAGTAGAGCAATTTTTTTCCCTCAGCGAAAATGGTTTTATGAGGCCATATTGTATAATATGGTATATGTGGACATGCCATACATATCTCTAACTAGACCTTCACATTGAAGGGGAAGACTGGAGACACGTCAGACTGATAATCCAAAGAGTACTTCATTCTTGTTTTGATCCAAGTGTACAGAAAAGATCTTCAACTGACTCGATCATTATATTATACTGGCTCATTTGAGAATTTGAGACTATTCTTTAAAGTTGTGGCATGAAGTGCTGTGAGGCCCCTTGGCATACTGGTGACGACATGGGCTTCAGAGAGGTCGAGAAACCTATCCAAAGTCACACCACCAACCAGTGTTGGAGCAGGGGATGAACCCACTCTCTGCATTCCTAAATTTGAATTTTTAAATCTGGACCTCTCTGCAGGCATACAAACATAGCATTCACTGTCTAAAAATCTGATGTGTCTCTTCATTTTTTTTCCCTTTTCTTTCGTAGGGTTTTGGATTTTCATTACTTCTCATTTACTCATTTGTTCATTCAGTTAGCAAATATTTGAGTGGCTGCTGTATGTTGGGCATGCTTTCTGCTCTGAGTGATATAGCATGTATGGACTTTATATCCCACTTGGAAGGATAGATAAAGAGAGAAAGAAAGAGAAAGAGAGAGAGAGAGAAAGAAAGAAAGAAAGAAAGAAAGAAAGAAAGAAATGGAAAGAAAGAAAGGTGGAATAGAAGGAAGGATGGAAGGAAGGAAGGGAGGAAGGGAGGAAGGAAGGGAGGGAAAGGGGCTAAACATGCTAGGAGTAGCTTTTTGGGCTAATGGACAGAGGGACAAGTTCTCTAATACAAAGTAACTTTGGAACACAGATATGAAGGAAGCAAGGAACCAGGCAGGGCAGGCTTCATGGGTATATGACCTGTGCAGCGGTACAGGGCATCACACTTGGTTTACTGCTGTACTGTCACCATCTTGAGATTCTTAATGTTTTTTTTTTTTTTTTTTTAACAAAATACGTTTTCATTTTATACTCGGCCCAACAGGCTGTGCAGCTTGTCCTGGACCAGGAATGAGCTATGTGATAATTGAGGAAAGAGATCTGCAGGCAAAAGACACCAGTGAACACATAGGGGCTAAAATGAACAAGGGACAGAAGGCGATTCAACTGGAGTGGGTCAGGAAGAAGGGGTAGTGGCAGGAGGTGACATCGGCGAGGTGGGCAGGGTGCCACAGATGGGCCCTTGTAGGGACTTTGGTTGCCACTTGGAGATGGGAAAGCCATTGACCAAAACGGTGACATGATTCGACCTTCATTTAAAAACAGTTATCCTGGATTTCAGCGATTTGGCTATTATGAGTACAGTGTAAGATTTACCTATTTCCCAAAATAGGCTAATAGCAATTTTACCAAAATTAGTTCCATAACTTAGAAGGAAGCATTTTTCATTTTTAAAAAAATTCAAAATGTTAAACAAACATATTAAAAACTTCATGAATGTGACAAATTATCAACTCTCAATGGTTATATAGACTAAATCTTTTTAAAAATTTATTCCTTTCCTAAATGGTTTCAATTTTTAGATCCTTTCAGTTGTAATTCCCAACCACAAATATTCCTGTCCACAGAAATATCCTTTTCTTTATCTAGTTTTACTAGAAAGACCATACATATCCTAGAGAACGTTTAATCTTCTGCTATACTTCAATTCCCTCCCTTGAGAAAGAGAAGAAAAAAAAATCATGCTCCATTGTTGAATAACACCACTATTTCATGAATGAAGTTGTTTCTGCCAAATGTCCCAAGGAAAGAATCTTAATCAATTCTAATGCTGTTTGGAGCATTTCTTTCCAAAAAATTAAAAATTATAAGTTCAGAAATGAAATCTGAAGATTATTCAGTGTTAAATATGTGGAATAAAAAAAAAGAAATTTGATATAAAGCATGAAAAAGAAAATTCAGAGTTGCCAAGGGAAATTCTAGAGTGAAAGAGAGACACAGGGTCCATGAAATACATTTGGGCTTTATATTTGTAGTTGTAGAAGTACCTTTGTAATCTGGGGTCCAAGCATGCCTGCAATATTTGATGGGAAATTCTTATGGGAAAAATAATATTCCCTCACCAACATCCTGGGCATGAACAATCTTTCCAGCAATGTCACAAGTGCTTTTGTATCTTTTCTCTCACTTCATCCTCACCATTTCTGAAATGAGTAAGGTGGGTCTTATTTTAATGTGCAGATGAAGAAATAGAAAGTAAAGAATTTAAATAGTAAGCTCAAGGTCAATAGCAAAGTAACAACAACAGGAATCTAGATGTCTTGACTCAGTTCAGTATTCATTCCACGTCCTCATATGTGTTCCTTTCATGCTAAGGAGATAAGTGGGAACGGATGTGTTTAGTAAAAATAGGCCTAAATGTGCCTGCCGTACAATGGTCACTGATGGGGGCACAAAGAATAAAAAGACATAGGAAACACACACATAATTAAAGAGTAATATAAATTGGACTTCTTCACAATTAAAAACTTGCGCTTTGCAAAAGGTACTGTTAAGAAAATGAAAAGACACGCCATGTACTGAGAGAAAATATTGGCAAAATACAAAAGTCTTGTATCCAGAACATAGAAATTACTTTGCAAATTCAATAATGAGAAGACATCTAACCCAATTAAACATGGAAAATATTTGGACATTTGGATGGACATGTCACCAAAAAATGGTAGATGGCCAATAAGCCTGTGGTATGTTGCTCATCTTCATTAGTCATCAGAAAAATGCAAATTCAAATCACGATGAGATACTGCTACTCATCTAATACGAATGCTAAAATAAAATATCAAGACAATGCAAGAACAAATAAGCATGTGAAGCGAGTGGAATTCTCATATATCACTTGTGGGAATGCAAAATGTACAGCCATATAAATCATTGTACAACCCAGAATTGCCTGTCCTTCCTAGATACTTACACAAGAGAAATAAAAACTTATGGTCAAATAAAAACCCACACCTGAAGGTTTATAGCAGCTTTATTTGCCTACACTGGAAACAACTCATATAAGTAATAAATGGACCAGCAAACTGTGGCATGTCCATGTAAAGGAATACTGTTTTGGCAATAAAAAGGAATCAAGGACTGATATATGCAACACCTTGGGTGAATCTCAAATGGATCCTGACAAATGAAAGAAGTCAGACTCAGAAGACTGTGTACTATGTGATCCCATTTACTTGATATTCTGGAAAAGGCGAAACAGTTCAGTCGTTGCCAGGGATGGAAAATAGAGGGAGAGGTTAATTGCCAAGGGGTGTAAGGACATTTTTGAAGGCCATGGAATGGTTCTGCATCTTGATTCTGGTAGCTGTTACTTTATTTGTGACCTTATGTGTCAAGCTCCTAGAATTGCACATCAAAAAGTGTCAATATTATTAAATGTAAATTATGTCACACTTTTAAAGAAAAGAGTATAAATACATAAAATCTAGTTGAAACCAAAAGATACAATATCTGGTTGATGGCAAAAGAAAAAAATATGCCAGACAAGAAAAACATGAATTGTATAGAATGTCTCATATTTGACAGTAAATGTAAATTAGCAGTTGAAATTTCCAATTACTTTGAGAGTAAAAATTAGATGCCATCTGATTGGGATAGAGTCCCTCTTCAAGTTTAAAAACTATGCATTAATGATAATCGTAGAATGAAATAGAGTCATGAGTGATGTAAATAGCTCTGTAGTATAATTTTTGAAATGAAATAGTAATTAAAAAAGCCTTTAGTTATTAGTTTATTCAGCCACACAGAAATAATCTGAATAATCAAGTCTCCAGGATGTAAACCCCAAAATCTTTACTCAGCAAAGGCAAATAAAAGACAAAAACATTACTGTTGAGAGCCAGTCTTCAACTGATCAAAATGTAGTAACGGTCTGTGAGCCCTTGGGAACTTCAGTCTTTAGTTCTGTCTGTAATTATTGCTTATTTGCCCTAAGTATTTGATACTTAAGTATTTGACAAGATGCTGACATGGCAGGTTTGCCTTTAGAACCCTATCATTCTTTTTCATATTTCAATTCTGGTAGTTTTCATGATCCCATTGTCCTAATGCAAGAGCCTGATCGTTTCGTGGAATTTATTTCCTGGACGTGATCTTTGATTTTCTGCTCTCTTATCAAAAGTACAGAGACCTCATGTTTAGTAAACATAGTCATGCTTTTCCACAAGCTGAAGAAGTACTTCATTAGTCATCAGATTTTAAAAATAAAAACGGGAGAATCAAGGAAGTACAAACGAGTGTAACCTTGAAATACCATTTTCACATCTACTAAAATAACAACAGTAAACAAACAAAGAAAATCATAGTTCTCAGTCTTGATGATATGATGAAAGTGGTACACTTATTTTTGCTAAAATGGCCTTGTAATTTACTAAAATTATTTAAAATGGAAGTATATCATGAGATCTTAAAAATGTACATTTTGATTAAATAATTCTCCACTTAAGAATTTATCTAAAGGAGATCATTTGATGGGAACAAAATGATGCCTGACCCATATATCATCTCAGAATGAGCTAAAGTAGCATTAAAATAGAAAGCTAATTAAATGTACACCATTAGGGGAATTTGATAAAAAGGAAAAGAAATTTGGAGGAATGCAGGTGGCGGGTACTTTTTTGGTAGCATGACATTTAGTTTTAGTGACCTGTAGTCAGCACCTGCATATCAGTGTCTCAGCTTCCTCCCCCTCCTGCCCCAACACTGGTGTCAAGCACTGTATTACCGACTACACATTTTGTTTATTTTCTTCATTAACCTTCTGCTTTAACTGGAACAAAAGCCATCCCATGAGTGCAGGGATTTTTGCCTGTCTTCTTCACAG
Source organism: Martes martes (assembly GCF_963455335.1). Taxonomy (NCBI): domain Eukaryota; kingdom Metazoa; phylum Chordata; class Mammalia; order Carnivora; family Mustelidae; genus Martes; species Martes martes. The sequence goes on from NC_137896.1 coordinate 121,942,151, forward strand.
TTATATATATATTTTTTCCTTTAGTGCCTAGAGCAATTCCTGGCACATAGCAGATACTCAATAAATATTCATTTAAAAAAATAACAAAACATGAGTGAAAAGATAGTCAGTAAGGACTTTTTCATGGCCTGATGTTGATTCTGTTTCTGTTTTTGCTTTTTATTCAGCCATTTGTCTATCTGTTCATTCAACTGATTTTTTTCCAGGCTCTCCTCAGAACTAGACATCATAATAGTTGCCAATTCATAGGTCCTGGGCAGTTGTGATCCTGCAGTAGCATGGAGGTGGTGAAAATGTCTGGTGGGAAAAATGGCCACTGGAACAGTGATCATGAGGGAGATGGAGGGGAAGTGGAGGCCACTATAGGGATGGATACCATGGAGAGCTCTCTTCCTTAGGAATAATTAGTAGTGAACCTTAGGGATCAAAACCTTAAATGACCAGGAGGAGCTCACTAGGAGACAATGTTCCAGGCCTGGTGTACACACATGTGAGGGACCAGAGCCACAGAGCATGACACTTCTGAGGACACAAGGAAGGTCAAGGTGGCTATGGCAGGCATGGGGGGGATGGTGTGTGTGTGACCAGTGCAGGGAGCACAGTGCTTGATGAGGACATGGAGGGAGACAGACCTGAGTATGGAGGCCCTGGAAAGCCCTCTTCAGGACTTCGGTCTCTGTCCCAAAGGTGATAGGAAACATTTGACGAAGTGGAAATTTGAAGAGGGAAAGGATCTGATCATATTTGAAGTTTGCAGACATGGCTGTGGACACAGTGTTGAGCACGGGCAGGAGGCGGGTAAGGCGAGAGGCAGCTGGCTCTGAGGGTAGCACAGCCTGGGCTGGCAGCCAGAAGTCCTGGGGTCTGTCCCTGTACTGCTCCCAGCTCTTATGCAGATAAAGGAGCTCTCACTGCGGTGTGTCTCCTGGAGTGGTGTCAGTGGGTCTCACCTTCTGCCTTCCTCATCTGACCTGGAAAAGGAGATGATCTCAATGAAAAGGAGGCCTGCATTTTCTCAGGACTCAGGTGACAGCTGAGAAATGGGCTTATTCTCACCAGCAGCCCGTCTGAAGGGAATGTGAAGATAGTTGTTGGAGTCATACTTTCAGTTTCTTGGATCAGACATCACAGCTTGGAGGTACACACTATAAAGGGAGCTGGGCTTTCCGCCACTTCTACCACAGAGGTCGATTTGGTGGCAGAAGCAGAGGGGCTATGAAGAAGCTGATGCTTGCAGAATTCTTCCCTCTGTCCCACATATGCCTGGGCCCTGGCGGCAGACCCCAGGAAGGTGGACAGCCTGTGGAACGCCCCAAACAGGGGTGACGCCCACTGCCGGCTCCCCTTTCTCCGTTTCTAATCGGTGCTTAGCCTGCTGCGGCTTGGGGCCCAGGCTTTCAGTTATTCAAGAATTGGGAAGTATTTGTTGCCTGATGCAGGATTTGCTTTTGTTCAACAGAACAAAACCCTGGTGGGTGAGATTCAGCACCCGGGGCAGCCAGGTCTCCAGAGGCGGGCGGATTACCTATGGAGGGGCAGTTGCTGCAGGAAGGGGTCTGGTTCAAACGGCATCTAGCGTGCATGGAAGAAGGGGAAAAAAAAAAACCCAAAAAAACAAAACCAACACAGCCAGAGATGAATAGAGAACATCCTGATTTTGCCTTCTGTTTGTTCAGCTAGGAAGGCAGAGCACACTGAAATCACAGAGCCCGAGGCTGCGGTTCAGGGAAGAAACAGCTTTGCAGGGAAGTAGCCCCAGGCAGGTGGCCAGGGCTCCAGATTCTAGCCCAGACACTACGGCTAACCGGCCCTGGGTCTGCAGTGACGTCATCTCCCCTCTTTGGGCCATATCTCCTCACCTGTGAAATGAAGAAGATGGATCGTGTGATCTCTCAGTTCCATCACATCTCTGTCTTCCAATTTCAGGGTGATTTTTAGGTCCTGGCGCCCACTGTCACTAGGTCCTCTGCATAGTATGGAGCCGGTGGTGTTAGAATCACTTCTGTTCATTGTCATCCGTTCACTCTTTCATTCAGCAAACAAATATTGAACCCTTGCCGTGTCCCTAGGGGAACCCTTTCAGGGGGTGCCAGACTGTGGGGCTCACGTGATGCAGTCAGATTATGAAGGCAAGAGGAGCATTACTTCTACTTTGGCTCTCATGAGACTCTGAAGACAGGGTTAGTTCTAGAAGCCATGAGACCCATTCACTTTTGCCTGATTCAGTGAACAAACATTGCCTGAGCATAAACCATAAGCTAGGTGGCATATAATGGAAAATCAGAGACAAGTCAGGTGAACAGCTTGCCCGCAGATTTACATGAGCTTGTTGATGAAGCTAATGTATAATAAGAAAACTATAATGCAGAGAGATAAGTAGAAGAAGAGTTTTTTGTATAGGGATTATGAGAGCACAAAAAAGCAGTACCATTGAACACTAGAGAGCCCAGGAGCCCCTCTTATAGGGCCTGGCACCTGAGCTGAGAGTTGTTTTTAATACTTTATTCTGATGATAAAAGTTATACACATACACATATATGTATATATGGCTATGTTTAATATATATAATGATGGGATACCTGGTCATCTTAATTTTATTCTTTGGAAGTTTTGAATTTTGTTTCATATATGCATATATGTATATGTATATGTATGTGTATATGTGTGTGTGTGTGTATGAAACAAAATTCAGGACATCAAAGGGAAGAAAATTGATATTATCAGTTATCCCATAGTTCAACGTAATAACTAAAAAAGATTTAAAAAGACATATAATTTTGCTATATATTTTTAGGAGATTGTGTGATGTTTTTTCTTTTCTTTTTTTTGACAAAAGAAATCACACTATGAATACTGCTTTGTAAGTTGCATTTTCATTTGATAACATATCATTGACTTTTTATATCAATAAATAAAATTCTTCTTCATTATTTTTAAGAACCATATATCATATTCTATTGTATAGATGCCTTGTTATTCATTTAACTAATGCTCTATTGATAGATTTAGGTTATTCCAATTTTTCAGTATTATGAACAAAATTGTGATAAACATGTTTCTCCTTAGGACAAATTCTTAGAAGCTGGATATCTAGGCCAAAGGATGTTTTAAATATTGACACACATTTCCGGTTGTACTTTAGTTTAAAAGCAGAAGCATGTATGTGTGTGTGCGTGTGTGCGCACACGCTAACAAGTGCACATGTGTTTGCTTTAGTTAATATTAATTGAAATACTTACTCTATTCGTGATATTAGACTAAGAACTTTACACATACCATCTGATCTAATGATTATAATATTTTAGCCCAAACAAACCCCTGGTCCATAAACTCGTTATAAAAGACACTTCAAGAAAAATAATCCAGAAACACATTTTATTTGCCAATCCAAGAAACTTAGTGGTATTTGGATGCAGAAGGGTGAGCATATTACATCCAAAAGGAATAATTGAATCTTTGTTGTCAGGCATTCTATGCCATTGGCCAGAGTCCATGACCTATAAATTTAAATCCAACTGGGGAAATTGCCCAAGGAAAGTCTGTGATTGTGGCCACGATGAATAGCCAACCCTGCAGTAATCCACTATATTTTTAGTTCTCTGTACCAGCTGATGTTGCTGAAGTTTGTCTTAGAGATAGGGAGACCTAAGGGGCACCTGGGTGGCTCTGTTGGTTAAGCGTCTGACTTTGTCTCAGGTCAGGGTCCTGGGATCAGGCCCCATGTCTCCTCTGGCTCTGGGCTCAACAGGGAGTCTGCCCCTCCCCCTGCTTGTGTGCTCTCTCTCTCTCTCTCTATCAATCTCTCTCTCTCTCTCTCAGATAAATAAATAAAATCTTAAAGAAAATAGGGAGACCCTAGGTTTTAATTTGCCTAGGACAGCCCTGTTGTCTTGAAGTAAATATTGTTAGTGCATTCTTTTGTTCTCAGAAGTATTCCAGTTTGGACAATACTTGACTTCGGGGAAAGTTGTTGCAGATGGAAGAGCTTGCTGATGAGACAGAGACAAGTTTGAGCAGTGGGGTCTCCAACTAGTCCCCATTCCCTTCTGCTCAAAGGCAGGCATCTCTGTCCCTAACTTTCTAAAGAAATTTACCTCACCTATCATGCACCAGGGTATCTGGTCACCTCACTTATCCAGGTAATAGCTGAGAATCAGAGAAAAAGCCAAGATACCTGTGTAGTAAGAATTAGCAAATCCTATAATAAAATTCTTGCCCTGGTCTAAGGGAAAAATTCTTATTCAAAGCCTGTCTACTCTTCCTTTACACACAGATCCCCCAAAAGCTCGGGTATCTCATTTCCTCCCCACAGGTGATTAAAAGGATAGGTTAGAAAAGAGAACAAATGCCTAAGGCAACACTTCAGCATGAGCAGGAAGAGAGGGAAAGTGGCTTATACAAGAGGGAGAAGATAGGAGGCTTAAAAGGAAAGGCGAGGACCGCCATCATGTCATCTCGGCCACTGCAGTGAAGCCCGAGAGAATCAGCACAGCAGGCAGCCATGGGAGTTCATAATGATGACCTTGAATTATCAAGAAAGTGTTTTCTGCATTTAGTAGGTTGTATTTAAGAAGGTTGGGTAGCCTGAAACATTTTAGATGAGATCTCTATCCAAAATAGTTCCTATTGTTGAAATTAGACTTATAAGAGGTAAGTGTTCAGCAAGCTGAATGCCTTGATTATATGGAATGATTTAACCTTCTGAGAGTCCCGGGCAGCAAAAAAAAAAAAAAGTAATATGTAAGAAAATGCATTTAAGTCATCTTTTCTGCCCTTAAAGACTTCAAATTCTTGTTGATAATGTAAGTTTTCACCCTTTCTAGATGTCTTTGCATTTTAAAAAGGACTTTAAAAGACTAAAATGCCTTATAATCTCAAGGGAGTCAAGTTCCAGTAATATAATTCCAGGCACTGAGAACACAAGAGGAAAGTTTTCAGGGCCAAAGGATTTTTCTGGTTATCCATGCAGAAAGCTTTAGCTTTTCTTCCTGGGATGATAGTCTTGTAAAAAGGGTTGGCCTTCTTAGCTGCTCATGTCCATTGGAGTCCTAAACTCCCACCTCTGAGGGGCCCTCCGGACTTGAATCAAGTCCACAGGACAAAGAGCAGAGAGTCAAACATGCTCATAGCCAAGCAGAAGGCTAAAGGGTCCCCAGAGCAGCTGAGGGTACTACTCAGAACTAATCAGAAACAAAATTATGGATCATTTAAGTGACAAGTGGTCCTAAGCTCTCAGAGTCGAGACCGTTGGGGTTCTGAGAATTCTGGCTGAATATCCAGCAGGCCTCTGTTCATTAATTCCATCCGTGGCAGTGTTTAAAGTATAATGAAAACTCAATGCAAAAAAATTAGAAGACTTAGAGCTTTGAATAGTTATCCCCAGGACACATAGCCTGAAGACAGAGGATGGAGGGCACAAGAAAGACAGATGGATGAGGCCACCTCCACTGTTTTGTTGCTCTCCTCATGGGTGCCCCACAGGAAACTCAGCCCGGACTGAAGACAGCTCCCTGGCTGGATAAAAGGAGTACCGTCTGCCCCATTAGAGGGTCAACCCATCCTTTTGCCTAAAGCCTCAACTCAACAGAGTAGCTCTGAGGTCTGGGACAGACACTTACATCTGCAGAACCGTAATGCATCCCTGCACCACCTCCCCCAAAGTAATGTCGGTCTACCTCTGCCTGCCAGAGGCCCGTGTCCCCTCCCAGAATGTCACTAATCCAATACCTGCTCTTTGTCTGGGAGGTAGAACCTGGGTTCCTGATATTCGAGCAAGAAAAATAGCCATTCAGACTCCACGCGCTCTCTGTTGACTTCCTGTGTCATTCCGATGCTCTCGGAGAGTGCTGGTTTCTCATTCTTCCCTGCTGGAGGAAGAAGGACAGCAAGACCACAGGCAGCCGACTCGGGTGTGTGGGGGCCAAACAAAGCTCCTCTCCCAGACTTGGGTTGAGGCAGGGAGAGTAGCTGCTTCCTATACATGACCTCCTCCTGTATGTGGATATCTCCTTTACTAAAAACAATATCTATTTTCTGTACTTAATATTTATAATTCCATTACTAGAGGCTTATTCCCCTGCGGCTGGTGTAGGCCAACCTTATATGCCTCATCCATCATTGTACCTCTATTATGCTGCAAGAAGGTGTGTAGAAAGAGGGATTCCAGGGATGATGGGGACCCTGGCACCTGAGAGCCGGGGAAGTGCCCTCCGGCACAAGAGGAATGCTGACAACAGCATTCCTCTTTACTTTCCCCTCCCTGGTGCCTATCTCACACAGCTGCGGTTCCTTTGCCATGTGTTTTATGAGCTGAATTGTGTCCCCCCAAATTCACATGTTGAAGTCATAACCACAGTACCTGTGAGTGTGACTCCATGTGGAGACAGTCTTTAAAGAGGTAATTAAGTTAAAATTAATTCAGTAGGATGTGCTTTAATCCAATCTGACTAGAGTTCCTGTAAGGAGAGGGAGATAGGACAAAGATAAGGACAGAGGGAAGCTGATATGAAAGCATAGGGAGAAAGGGGGCCATCTACCAGCTGAGGAGAGAGGCCTTGGAAAAAGCCAGCCCTGGTAGCACCTTGATCTTAGACTTCTGGCCTGCAGAGCTTTGAGAAACAAACTCTTCTGTGTAAGTTCCAAGCCTGGCGTACTTCATTGTGGCAGCTCTGACAGACTAAAACACTGCATCATACCACCTCCACCTCAGTCACTCTCCAACCCAGCCCTACCACCATCATGGATTCCTGGAACATGGTTGCCGAGTTTGGCCCAGCTCTGCCACCTGGCCATAAAGTATTTCTTTAACATCCAAAGAGGATCATATCTGCTGCTCTGCTCAGAAAAGCCAAGTTTGAAAGACTTTCGGTTTCTTCTAGTTCATGGATTCAAAAATTGCTGTGGATGGTAAGAAGGAAGCTCAGGAGATTAAGGGGAGAGAGGCTAACCCCAGAGTAGAGGCTCCAGAAACACCAAAACAGATTTTGGTGTTTCCTAAAGAGGTGTTAACAATCATCCTTAGGCCAGAGAAAACCCTTGGTGTAGAGGTGGGGTGTTGGGAGTTGTAGAGTCCCTAGGATGGCCCATGGTTGTTAGATCCCTCCCCAAATTCCAAGAAGAAGCAGGGTTTATTATCCTCCAGGGAGAGCCCAGGCTGAGACCACAAGCCCTGGGGACAGACACCTAGGCTCAGTGTATACACAGGAGCTCATAGGCATACACACACACACACACACACACACACACACACACACACACACACACACACACACACACTGGTAGAAGATGGGCCTGCCTACCTGAACAAAAGGGATTCCTAGGGTAGCAAGATGCTCTCAGTGGAAGGAGGGTTCAAAACAAGGATGGGGAGATAGGAGTCAGAGAAAAATGAAGCTATCAGCTTAATTTTACTCCCCAAAGCAGGGGCGTTACACTGAGCTAGGATGTACCAGCAATCTAAGAGGCCCCTGTCACCTGTCATATATGCCTGTCCTTCCCAAGGTTCGAGCCAGGACAGCCCACCCCTCCATGTAACTCATTTCCACATCATCTATACTTTCCAATAAGCTCTTACTCTATTAGATTGCTTCCTGAAAGAGTCACATATTGAAAATCACCGGTCAGTCAGTTCTTTATTCTGTTAGTCACCAAACTGATTTTTTAAGCTCAGAACCAATAAAGCTGTGACGGCGAAGAACGGATATGGATTTCTCATTCTCACACACTCATATATAATAATAATAAAACTTTATTAAACAAGAGACATGTTGTTTCAGGGAATTTTTCTTTCCCTTCTCCAGTGCCCCAAGGCTAAAATATACAATCTTATTAACTTCCTGGAAGAAATACTCTACTCCCTTGGTGCACATGCCAAGCATTCATCTTCTTGGACCTGGAAAATGAGACAGGGCCTTGACATGAAGGCTCGTGGGTCACAGCTGTATCCAGGGAAATCTAGGGAAGTGAGCCCGATGAGGACACTCCCAAGGAATCTGCATGGAGTCCATGAAGCCCTCTGTCATAGATCCTGGGCCTGTCCTAGGCCGGGAAGAAAAGGAGAAAGGATTGGCCCGGCAGGGCATGCAGATGTGGGGGAGCCTGAAGATATCATTTAGTTCACACTCCCTGACAATATTTCAGGAGACTGAAGCCCAGACAGGGGCTGACATTCACCCAGAGTCACATAGAATGGATGGTAGAGCAGGACCAGAGCCCTGGTGTCATGTTCTGGGCTCCTCCATCCTTGCCTCCCACCCCACAGCCCCGGGATTGATCTCAAATGGAGGAGACTCCACTGTGGTTCCTACATGTCCTGTGAGATGGGCTCATGCTCCTCAGGGAGGTCAGGGGTCATGTCCAGTCTTTCTGTTTGTGACCACAGCTGAAACAACCCCACACAACTCCCGAAGCCAAGAGTGTCTGCCCAAGTCAGTAGAAATCCGTTGAAAGAGTGAATGACCTCAGCCAGATGTTGGATAAGATTAGGACTCATTCATATCACTCCAGTGGAGGAAGGGACTGAGGACCAGCTGACGGGATGATCCCCAGAAGACACGTGGATCTCAGACACTGACTGGGGCATGACGCAGAGGAATGTGAGACGAGTGGTACCAGCTCCACATTGCTCTGCCCAACCGAATCCAGGTTCAGGCTCATCCTCAGGAGTGAGGGGTTGTTATGGCCTGAATTGTGTCCCTTCAAATTTCAGCTGGTGAAGCCTTATCTCCCAACGTGACTGGAGATAGGTCCTTTAAGGAGGGAACTAAGGTTCACCAAGGTCATTGGTGTGGGGCTCTAATCTGATAGGACGGGTGTCCTTATGAGAATAGAGAACACAGAGCTCCTCTCTCCTTCCTCATGCACACGGAAGAGGCCATATGACGACAGGTTAAGAAGTCATCATGAGCAAGTGGAGGAGACAAGTGCAAGACCCCAGGCCTGCTGGCCCTTGGTGGTGGGCTTTTAGCCACTAGAACTATGAGAAAATACATTTCTGTCATTCAAGCCCCTGTCTGTGACATTTTGTCATGGCAGCCCAAGCAGACTAACAATGGGGCTGGTGTCAAATGGGGGAAGCCCAGAGGGAGTTAGGGCATGGCAAGAAAGTGTGGGACTCCCATTCTGGGTGACAGCTTCGTGTGGGAAGGAGTCCCCATTTATGAGTCTTAGCAGAATGGAACTGCAATGGGCTCTTTGAGCACTGATATTCTGTGTTTCATCCTTTTCCTGAGGTCCTACAAACAAGCTTGGGTCTTTCTAGGAAAATGGGAAAAAGATCAAATGACCTCTGATGGCCTCTGTAGCCCTGAGACTCTGACTATAACAGATGCAGAGGTTCATCCCTGAAAATGATTTCCTGGGATTTTTTAACTGCGCGTTTGGAAATCCTTTAATGACCTATAAAAAGGAGCCACAGTGGAATAATTATAAATGAGTATTTATATATGTTTATTTCAGATAATATATTCCAGATACTTTTCAGCAAAACCAAATCAAACGACGGTCAAATACACATGGGGTTCAGCAGAAGTTGTCAAGCCATTTACACAGTCTAGGAGATACTTGGAACATAGGCAACGGCTGCAAAGTGTCAGATTCTTGGCTCACCCTCGGCCCACGGCTAGTGGAGTTAATTTGCGGGGATCCTCCCAAGGCCCCTCGGACTCCCGCTTAGGTGGTTTCCACGCTCTAGCTGTGGAGCCTGAGCCCAGCTTCCATCCTGACCCCCTCTGGCTGCTGCATTCCCTTAGATCCCATTTCAGATCAAACACCAAATGTTGACCAAGCAATTACTGTGTGCTCAGCTCTATGCTTTGCTGGACTGGGAGACAGCCTTTGAAATGACCTTTGAGGTTCCCTCCAGCCAGAGACAGGGGAGTCTGCAAGAACGTGCATCCTCCAAGAGCTCGAGTATTGCTCCCTCCAGGAAGCCTCCTTGATTCTGTGACAACAGAAGTGTGTAGCAAGCCCCATTAGTTCCCTCCCTTCCTGCCTGCAGAAATAGACTGTGTTTTCTTTACAGTCCCTTCATGGATATGAAGTTCACGTGATAAAGGAACGTGGGTGTGAGTGATGTATGTCACTTCCGAATTTGGCTCCCAACTACTCCCTTTTCTCCTTGTCTGCCTGTGTGAAATGCTGAGGTCCTAGGAGATGGTGGGATCCTCCATATCCGAGAAGCCTGGATCCCTTAGTGACCACAGGGAGCAGAGCCCCCCAGATTTGTTCATGACAGAGCAAGAGAGAAGCTTGCCCGGTACTCAGCCTCTGAGAGGTGGAGGTGGTTTGCTGCAACAATTGGCCTGTCCAGGCTGCTACACTGACTGACTCTCAAGTTGAAAATCATAATCATTTGTTCTCTAATTGGACACCCCCTCAGAAAGGGAGCTTGGGACTATGCGTGGACAATTTTCTAATTTGGAAGGGCTATGAATGCAAACCGTGGCCTGTCCAACTCCAGGGAGCGTGCTCCTGGAGTTTCCCCTTTGTCGCTCTCCGGGCTACGGTGGCCGCTATCAGGTTCTGTGGAAGACTGTGAGGGAAAACCGAACTCACAACATTCTTGAGCTGGAGAGAAATTTGCAAACTGTGCATGTGGGCATTTTGGTTGTTGTGTAGTGTGAATTGCCTCTCTTTATTTCACAGATGTGTTCCTATCTCATCCCCCCACCTATATTCTCTCCAAAGAAGCTGAAGCAGCTTTAGAGCTGGATCTAGAACCATCTCCTGGGGTAACCCTCAGGCTGAAGGCAGCAAGCTGAGAGAGTAGGCTTTTGCAGGTGGCCGCTGTGGCACTTCCCAAAACCCGCTGGGCTGCCGGGAGCCTGGCTGAGATGCAGACAGGTCTGGTGTGGGGACCAAGTGTACCGTCCACAGGCACAGTGGCAGACAGGCCAGCTGGGCCGGGGGCTGGGACCCCACGACTCCCAAGAGGCACTTCTCCTATTGAACTGAGAGGTTCACAGATGGAGAGATTAATAACATTCTCAGTGGTTCCCTTGCTCAGCTGCCTCCCTGGTCTGGGGCTCGGCAGCCCTCGCTTTGGTATAAATCACATTCCATCAGCGTATCTGCAGGGCTTCGGGGATCATTTTGGAATACTAGGATGTTAATGCATCGGGTTTTGTTCCAAGCAGTGAGCTACCTCCTGGGATTTGGGAATCTCTCTTTTAAATCCAGATAGCACTAATGAGCTAGTAAGGGCTCCTGACCTCCTTGACTCATTTCCTCACTCCAGCAGCTGCTCTGAGCGTTAGAATCCACCACATGTGGGGGTGCTGCAGCCGTGGGCCTGATGGATCCACAGGCTTTCAATGCAACTGCTTCCACCTGGGGGCATTTCAACTGCGATTCCTTCTTCTTCTTCTTCTCCCCCCCCCTAAATTATTGAGTACACCTGAACATCTTTTCATGTACAAACTCTTGGTCAATGTTTGTGGTTATTTTGATGGCGATGACACTGGGGTCCTTCATAACAGCGTTCAGCCAGGAGCTTTCCTTTAATTCTATACCCAAGCAAAAATGAATCTGGGGTGTTGAGGAGGTGGTCCTTGAAGGGGTGAGTGATAAGACACATACAACAAGCAGTTACGTATCATTTATCCTTTTAGCCACACCTGTCACTTAGTGCCCCTAATGGACATTTAGTCCCCGGGAAATGCCTCATGTAACACTTACGATGCATCAGGGGCTGTTCTAAGTGGTTTACAGATATTTACAGTCTATTCTGCAACACCATTTCTTATGTTCACTTTCCAATAAGAAACCTAGGACACAACAGAAAGGTTAGGAAACTTGTCCCAAGTCACAGAGCCAGAAGGTGGTGCTGCCAGGATTTGAAGCTGGAGCCTCTGGTTCCAAGGAGCACATACTTCATCAGGGTGCTGAGTCTCTCCTCCACGGTTATCACCACCTCTCAAGCTTGGCTCAGACTCTTCATCCTCTCTGGGGTGTCTGTTCCTTTGGTCTTCACACTTCTAAATTCTAGCTCATCTTCCAAGACTTACAACCTCGTTCCTGTAAGAAGCCTTCCTGAACATTCTGTACCATGCTGCAGTTGACAGACTCTGAACTCCAAGAGCAGAGTGGTTCCCAGCATGGCATTGGGCACTCCACTGTATGAACTTTGGTCAAACCCAGCCCTGGCTCTATGACCTTGTAGAAATTAATTAACTTCTATGAGCTAAGTTTTCTTCTCTGTAAGATGGTGATAGAGGTTTGCACCTATCGACGGGGCTGTTGAGGGGATTACTTGGGTTGGCATATCTACAATACCTAGAAGAGTGCTCACTCACTCTGCCTGCTATATATGCAATTTATTAGTCGTATTGCTATTATTGTTGTCATTATTGCACATTTGCTTTTCTTATTGCTCTTGTGTCACATTTTTGCTTTCCTTGTCTGATCTTTATCTCCTGTAGGACTGCATGATTATTTGTACCCCTTGAAGACATAGATTGGTTGCATGTATCTGTTTCTTTCATTCCTTTCCTTTTCTTTCTTTTCTTCCTCCTCTTTCTTTCTTTCCCTCCCTCCCTCCCTCTCCTCCCTTCATTCCTTCATCCTTTCTTCCTTCCCTCCTTTCCTTCCCTTTCTTCCCTTCCTTCCTTTCCTACCTTCTTTCCTTTCTTTCTTTTCCCTTCCTTTCCTTTCCTTCCTTCCTTCCTTCCTATTTAATTCTCTGGCACTTAGATTAGTATCCTGCAAATAGTAAGCATTCATTTAATGGTAATAATTAATTAATGAGTTGAAGGTAGCTAATATTATATCCCTAGGCACAAGAATTAAAAAATCTCTTTCTCTCCCACTGAATTGCATATAAATATAAGTCACAGGTCTTCATTGATCTTGGAATGGTACATCTCAGGGGAAATTGAATGTGTCATAGTTCAAAGAAAACCCACTCCTAAATAAGTTAACAGATGCATTCATTAACTGAGGTGGTCCAGTTAAAATAGGGCACAATCTTGGTGGGATTTGAATATCAATAGTCTGTAGAGAAGCATCAGCTTCCAAGAATTTTTGGCTCCTGATGTGATCTTCTTAACCTTTTCTTTCCAGTCTAGTCTTCAGAGAAGCCGCCGCTTATTTATGATGGAGATCCTGTAGATATACCATGCTAGGTAATTGAGAAACCATTTGAAGACTGATGTCTTATTATCTCTTGAAGCACACAGCAAAGAACCACTTACAAAGCCTTCTCTATTATTTGACTATTTAGACCCTTAGGTTCATTGACTTCAGAATATTTTAAAGGAATCATTCTGCAGTCAATAAGGCTCCATGACTTGCAAGAAGTCAGGAAGCCACTGAAAGGCTCGAGGTATGCGGCTGACTGGCACTCTGTAAGACAGGGGGATGTTGCTCTTGCTGAAACTAGGGATGAGAGTTTAACTCCCCGAGGGCGGCTGGCGCTGCACAGGTCTGTATGTGCAATGTCAAAGGACAGGGTCACCTGTAGTCTTCCTCTGAGCAACTTCACATTGTTCTGTTGTTGTTCCCGGAAGTTGGCCTTTGGGAAGGTAGCAGGTGAAGAGTTATCGAGAGTAGGACCTACTTTTCTCATAAATATGCTCTGATTTCCCAGGACATTCTTCCTGGAGCACTGGCATCCTCTGCCATCGCCAAGGACCTCAGCCGGCCTCCCAATAGCCATGATAAGGAAAATGAAGCACCAGGAATCAGAGAGGAATCCCAGTGGTTGTATTGCCTGATCCCTCCACTCCCCACTTCTCAAACTGTTTCCTGCCTGCTTTCATTTAGAACTCCATGTAGCACTGAGATTTTTTTTGTCTTCCTGTTTCGGGACAAGTGATGAGCTGATATGTCATCTCACACTTCCCTGGCTTCCCTGAATGAACTATATGTTGACTGGCATCCCACAGATTGGTTAGCTTTTCTTTGGCCTTCTGGCTTGGCAGGTGTGGAAGAACAGACATGATAGGTTCAGGGAAAAGGGAAGTGGTGATTGCCAACCCCCCACCCCCCATTCCCAGGTGGTTTTGGTAGCAAAGGAACAGCCATCCTGTGGAGTTGTGTACGTAACTTGTGAGTAGCTTCCCCAGTTTTCTGAAATAACGTTCCTCGTTTCTCTTTGAAGTCATGCTCAGTGTTGTCAACAATTGAGAAGAACACCCATTTCCTTGTTTCCCCTCAGCAACTTTTCCATGACACGATACCTTTCTTCATCTTTTTAATCTCATTCAGTATTTCATGTGCAGTGTAAATCGTAGCTACTAATCACCTCTCGGTTTGTGGCCCTCATCTTCATGTCAACAACCAGAACTCTGGTGCGGTTCTCATCTCTCACTCAAATGATGGTGATTCAACTAGACATTCTCCTCTCTGCTTCGGGCATACCAATTTATTCTGTGCTCCCTGAGAGATTAATCTTCAGTCACTACCTTCCTCAAGAAAATTCAGTGGCTCCCTATTGTCTACTAAAAGTTGAGCTTCATCTGGCTTTTAAGGCCCCTTTAGAATCTGGCTCTAATCTCCCCCCCCCCCCCAGGAGTCTCTAATATATACTTCATAATTTTCATCCCAAATTTACACCAGTCCATGACTCTTTGCATGGCCACATAACATTCTCTCCTCAAAATGCCCAACACTCTCTTCTGTGATTTCCCGGTCAAGTCATTGAATTAATTTCGCAAAGAAAGAGTGCTTTCAACTTCGGCTCTCTTAAAGACCTGGCTTGTCTTAACTACTTCACAGCTATTACCAACTGCCTTGATTTCTGAAATCTAAGTGTCTTCTGCCTACATTCCATTGGTATTCCAATGGCCCATTCCTGGACCATTAGCTTGATGCCGTCTAAAGTACACCATCAGCTCTGTCGCCACTACCCAGACTTTTTTGCCCCACATTAGTACTTACCCACATAGGACCAGGATTATAAATGCTTCATAAATATTCTAAATATAAATGATCCAGAGTCCACCTTTGGGAACTAGATGGTTGGGGTACAATCCTATGCAAAAGGAAAATAACAGTCAATATTATTGTGGGGGACATACCTGGAGATATCACCTCCTGGTAGAATCTTTCTTTACCTGAGGTAATCCTGCGTGGAAGGAAGGCCCACCCCTGAGTTTCAGGAGAATAAATTGCCTTGCTCTCCCTCATCTTTGTTTTACTGTTTCCTCCAGTTGGAATTCTCTGCCTCCCCCCGCCGCCCCACACCGATATATTCTTTCCTATCCTTTGATATTAACACAAATTCTATCATACTAGTGAAGTCTTTGCCAGGCCTTAGCTTTCCATTGCCATTTTATGCTATTTAAAATAAAAAGATATAAATATAAAAGTTAACACAATTGCCCAGCACATATATGACCCAATTGTTTTAGGAATATAAATCTTACCCCCTGTGTGGACCTGTGACCTATCTTGAATTGACCCTCCATGCTGCTTTCTCATTGTCATGGCGAGATGTGGGCTCTGAGCATCTGTCCCTAGTTTTTCCTCCACAGAATGTGCTAGCATTCTGGCCTTCTCAGCTCCCACCTGTGGGAATTACATTGGTACATTTTTTTCTGCCTAGACACCAGACACCTTCCTCAAGGGCAACTACGCTGTGATTTATACCTCTCTGTTCTCTCATTGCTGATTCTGGCATCTAGCATGGAAGTGGGAGTCAGAATCTATTCCCTCATTGAATGAAGGAACTGAATAAACTGCCATTTTCCTAATCCTCTTTCCTTCTTTCCACTGGTGTGCCCATTCTTAGGTGCATGACTATGTATGTACTCATGAGTAAGGAGAACTAAGTAGGTCAAGGGACAGAAAGCAATGCACAAATACATAAATAAAATTTTGATTTAGGCTTCTTACTATTTACATAATAAGGCTCTCCACTCAACTCTAAAACTTCCAAGCATTAGTTCAGGGAAGCATAGAGGCCTTGTTGTTGTTATATACCAGAAACTCTTTCTATTCCACGCCCCATACTACTTCCTTCCTTGAAGTAGGACCCATCTAATTAGTCTACCCTTATTTTCACTCTACTCTCCTTATCCCCATTATATCCCATAGGATTCTTCAATGTGGGAGGCTCCATTTCTTCCAGACCATTTTACTCTAACCATCTCTATGGGGAAATATAATGAGGAAATAATTAGCTAACATGGGGAAATTACAAAAGCTTGAAAATTTCAGTCATGTCCTCAGTCTCATTTTTTGGACTTTTGGACATGGTTACTCTCTACCGAAGGCACTGTTACCCAATGGTTATTTCGAATCCCCCACCCAGCCACCCGCTAACTAGGAGGGACTTGGGCAGCCTGTGTAACTCTTGCACTCTTCATTTTAACATCTGCAAGAAGGAGACTCAGAATGTGCCTCTCCGGTTGGTTGTGAGTGTTTTGTGGGGTGATGCAAGTATGCTCCTAGCCGGGAGTGTGTGACATCATCATGGCTCTGACTGTTGTTGTTAATGTCACTGAAGCAGAACCTGCTGGAGCTGTTGCCAGCTGTGGGAGGTACTGGACACAGCTGTGACTTTTTCTTCTCAGGGGTGACACTCCCTGAAATCCTGCTCCCTCCTCAGCTCCATTTCTGAAACGAGGGCAAGAATAAACCCCTGGAGCTTCATTGACCTTCTGGGCAAAACTTAATGAACTGAGTCCAGGAAACTCAAGCCAAGGAACGCAGAGGTAGAAGGCAAAACCAAAGTCTAGCTCAAGGATAAATGCAAGTTGGGTTTCTTGAGAAGGCCTCTAGAAGGAGCTCAGATATTCATAGTTTGAGTCAAACGAACCATTGGTGAACAGCAGATAGAATTTCTTGATTTGCCTGGAAGTTCTTTGGGCAGGATCAAAATTGTGCAGAGTACATGTTACTTATCTCTGTGGGTGTTTGGGCTCTCTTCTAGGTGGCTCTGACTCTCTTGACTTCTGTTGCCCTCCTTCATAGCAGAACAGAAGCCCCAGTCTCCCCAGATATCAAAGATACGACGATAACCTCTTTTTAAATGAATAAATAAATGACTGAGGGAATGAATGAATGTATACATGAATATAAGAAAGATAAGGCCCTAATGACAGCAGAAGCTGTCTATAGACAGTAATCCCAAATCCGGACCTCCAGCCTTTCCTTGGAAGGACAATATATATGTAAATAGAGCCGTCACGTTTAGAATGTCAGGCCTCAGAGGGTTCCTCTGGAGCTTACAAAGGCCACTTCACATTTCTCCATGAAATTACAAAACTTGACAGCTTTCTTAACACAGTGATGGTGAGGAATAAAAACTTCAGAAATTATGCTATTTGAAAAGTAAACTATTTACTGTTCAGAGGGAAAAATCTGAACTGAACTACTTGGCAGCTATCAAAATGTAACCCTTTGACACAACAGTGATTTAAAATGTAAATAGAGCTTCAGGCATGCAGAGAAGGAACTAGCTATCCCCGCCAAGCCTCCTTCTGTGGCACCTTCACCCGCGGGGACAGCACCCAGGCCCAGGCACTCATCCGTTGCACCCGTCGCTGCCTGGACCAGATCGTAGACTCCCCGAATTTTCACGTTTAACTCCACCTGCACCTCCTCCCTCTCAAGGATATAAAGAATCACAAAGGAAGGCCTGGACAGACGTTTTCATAAAGTACGCACTAAATGAAAACTAGGTTAATAACCAAGGCAGACTTTTTTTTTTTTTAACAGAATAAGTTTACTTTATTATTACCTTGTGATTACTCCTCTTGGCATGTAGCTTAGAAAGTCTATATTCCAAATATCATGAGTAATTCCTTCCCAGAAGTTGCTGTCTTCTTGGGACCAGTTGTATAACATCGTTTACTTTTTTAAAAAAATTTTTATTTTTTACATTTCTTTTCAGTGTTCCAGAATTTATTGTTTATGCACCACACCCAGTGCTCCATGCAATACATGCCCTCCATAATACCCGCCACCAGGCTCACCCAACCTCCCACCCCCAACCCCTCCAAAACCCTCAGATTATTTCTCAGAGTCCACAGTCTCTCATGGTTTGTCTCCCCCTCCAATTTCCCCCAACTCCCTTCTCCTCTCCATCTCCCCATGTCCTCCATGTTATTCCTTATGCTCCACAAATAAGCGAAACCATATAATAATTGACTCTCTCTCCTTGACTTATTTCACTCAGTATAATCTCTTCCAGTCTCGTCCATGTTGATACAAAAGTTGGGTATTCTTAAAAAAAATTAGTACTTGACCTCCAAGAACAAAAGGTTGTGTGTGAAGTGTACTGTGCCCCCATGTGTTCTCACTGTGAGAATTCACCTCATAAAGGTCCTGAGGCATACACATGTGTGTACCCTCTAGAGCTGTGTGTCTTGAAAGTACATCCATTTCGAGAAACCTTACCTATTTCTGTTTAGTTTTGTAAGCTGGAGAAGACTGGTCAAGACCCCTTGGTGGGCAGTGGTCAACACAGTCCTCACTGGCCTGTTTGCCTGTCCTTAGCTGTGGGCATCCACTAACCCAGGGCCTGGCAGTGTGGATTGGGGTTGGTGTCAGTGCCTTGGGAGCTGGTGCTGTTCACAGTTTCAACATGAGTTGGCAGGCGTTGCCTGGGGTGGGGGTAGGGACAGATGACTTCTAAGTTCTCGTCTCATCTTGAGACCCTGTGATGAACTTAGGAGAAAGGACCCTGATTTTCTGCAATATTAAACTATCACCCCAACCTAGAATTCTAAAGACTTTTTGTGGATCTCTCCCACTTTCTCCAGAAGACTATTCCAAAATGTGCAGCCTGTAGACAGAAGTGTGATCCATCAGTTTTGTTCTTGCTTTTTATTTTTTAATGGCACCGTAGTGTTAATATAATTATGTGAAAGCACATGACCAAATATGAAATGCTTCATACACAAAAAGTCATAAACGCTTTATAACAGCAGCCAAAACACCCAGAAGCTCTGGGCAGCAGTAAGCCAAGCTTAATTTTTAGGGGAATATCAAAGCCAAAGAACCAAACCAAGGAAGTTGCCTATGGATGTAAAATTTTGGGCACAGTTCAGTTCATTTCAATTCCATTCCACAAATGTATGTATCTACTTAGTAGGCACGTGGCACCGTGCTGGTTTCTGTTCTGTATGAAGGGGGTTTGCTCATTTTTAGGGATTGGCACTACACAGATGGTTTCATAGAGATGGTGAGAGGTGGATCAGAGCAAGAGCGCAAATACAGTTTTCTGTTTAATAATCATAATTATAAAAACAACAATTAGAAAAAGCTACCATTTACCAGAGGGCCAATCCTCTGCCAGGGTTTATGCCACGCCGAGCATTCGCTGTGTGTGTGAGTGCTCACATATATAACTCCTAATCCTTGCAGCAACTCAGCCAAGACAATTATTCTTATTTCCCATTTTCTGTAGGAGAAAACCAAGTCATGGGCTGGTTGCATCTCTTGGCCTAGGTCACCGAGCTCTCAGGTGCTGAGCCAGAGTTTGAAAGCCTAATTGTCTGACTTCGAAGCCAGCGTGCTCTGCATCACACCTGCATTCATCTCCATCTCACCGCCTCCCACAATGGCCATTACCACTTGGTGGGGGGGGGGGGGCGGGTGGGGGGCCTCATCCTGGCCCATGACTTCTGGTGAGAGCGGCTCACCCGAGCTCAGCCTCTCCTCCCAGGCCCTTCTACTTGCTGCCTAAGCCAGGCACCTCTCCTTGTTATTCCAAGTGGACCAGTTGGTGGTCCAGGAAGGAAGTGGAAAGACAGCTTCCGAACCTGGCTTTGAGCTCTGTGAAGTCCTCTAATGAGTCCATTTAGGCTGAGTATTTTTCCAGCCATCTTCCTAAAGCCTTCCTTTCTTCCATTTGAGCTGATTTGGCTACAAATGCAACCTCCCTGACATGGAGTCTCTCAGTAGCTCTGACTGGGGCCCATCTACCCCGGGGCAGAGTTCCCGGTCAGAGGGAAGAGCTTGCCTGGAAGTGAGTCTTTGAAAAGGCAGTTGGCTTGTTCCTGAAGTAGGTCACACACTCTCAGCCGTCTCGTCCTCCTGCTCCTGTTGTTGCCACACAGGGGAGGCTCCTGTGAAAGCAGCAGGTTCCTCCCCATCGGCAGACATCCATCTTTGCCCCCCGCGACGGGCTCTGCTGGTCCGGCGGCCACAGGCAAGCTGTGTTTTACTCATGAACATCCTTCTTGTTTCAGCAGATAATGGACTCTAGTTAGGAGACAACACAGTAAACACCGCATAAACATTGGGTTGTGCAGCTGGAATGAGTCTGCATATAAATAAGAGTGCTGGGAGCCAGGGAGGTAATAAGTCAGGAATGCAATGGAGAAAGGTTATTAAAAGCAGAGCTTGTAAAAATCTGCAACAAGGCTGAAAGCTTGGAGCATTTCTTGATTACAGAGGACTAAAGGCAGCGGCCTGTCTCATCTGTGCTCTGGCTCGCTGGGTGACCGGACTCCTCACTTAAAATCCTGCTGTTATTCACTTTGTTCAATCGTAAAGTTGGGATTTTATACACTGAAAACAAAAGCGAGTTGTCGGGATGTTGTGAAGACCGTACATGAAAGCATTATGAAAAAGCTGATATTGCTGCATGAACGGAAAGTTAGGTGACTCTTAATTTGGGAAAGTGGCTGAAATTACTCTTTTACACATCTGAGCCCTCTTCTTGGTTGAATATCAAGCAGAGTTATCTTTTGTAACAGAAATCTCTCAGGGACATATCAGGCATAAAAGGAACCAAGAGTATTTTCTGTTGTGTTAGAGTCAAAACAGAAAGGTCCTTTTTATGAGCTTTATACTGGTCAGGATATGGTGGGCCATGCGGCAATAAGAAATAAGTCCTGAAATCCCACCGGCTTAACAAGAGGAACAGACAGGAGGATGTCCCTGTCTCTCTGACACGACACCCAGCACGTCTGTGGCATTTCTCTTACAATCAGTGAGTTCTAAGCCCCGGGCCGCTCCCTCTCCAGTAGCTATACTGTGACTTCTTGCCTTGCCTCAGAAGAGAGAGAAAAGCCTGGATCCCACCAGGACATGTTTTTAATAGTCAAGCCAGGAAGTGGTTTATTATTTCCACTCCTATTCTGTTACCCATGACCCAGTCACCTGGCCAGAGCCCGATGGCAAGGGAGGCTGTGATGCGTGGAGGAGTCCAGCAATGTGTTGGGTGAGCTCCGTACCTACCTCACCTTTCTTGCAGTTAGTATCTAGCAACTGGGTCTACAGGGGTACCTTCTAGTCATGGAAGAGATGATCCTACTTTGGTGTTGTTCCAATGACTTGTTAGTCTCTGGCCGGGATTATGAACTTACCTATTTTGGGCACAGAAGAAGACTCTCAAAAGGACTTACCCACCAGCTGTAGACCTCTACATGACATTGTGATTTTAATTTTGGACACTGGTGCATCTGAACCCTGGTTTATTCAGGATAACACTTCAGTAATTTAACCATATTTCCAGGCTAATTGTTGCCATGCCGTCTTAGCAGCTATGATATAATTGGGATAGCATTACCTTTTAGCCTTCTAATGCTGAGGCTAATAGCTTTAGTCAGGCATTTTACTATTGATTGGAACACTTTATTAAAAGCCTTGAATTGTACAGAAAGAAAAACTTGTTAAATGCAATCATATACATCTCATAGCCTAACATCTGGCATTTTCATAGTATGAGGTCATCATAAATTGCTGATATTCATTGCTATGTTCAAACTTTCTGAATTTCAGAGTGATTCCATGGCATCTTTTAGAGTTGCAGAAGATATCTCAGCATTGAGATTATTTAGATTTAAATTAATGAAACAAGGAGCCCATTAGACTGATGTGGCTCTTAAGGCATGGTGGCCTATGTAAGCAAACCAAAATCTAAGCCGGTACATGCATCAAGGTTACAAAACTGAAACCTATGGACAGCTAATCGCAAACAGCAAACTAGGCTTTAATCAATAGCCAATCAATAATTTCCTTTCTTTGCTTTTTGTCTTTTCTTCATAAAAGTCTCACCTGGAGCTCTGGTCTGGGGGCCAGGGGGAGACAGTTCCCAACTACTTTTGATTTGATACCACTCAATTCGAATCACTAGTTGCTCAAATAAACCCTTAAAATTTTGAATATGCCTCAGTTTATCTTTTAACAGATTCCAGTGTTACATTTTTATTGGAACAGAACGGACATCTATAGAGAGCAATTGCTACCTTAAAATAGCCCCTCGAACTTAAGTTAATTTTAAATACCTTTTCCAGATGGGCAACCAACTGTTTTCATCAGTTTGGAACTTCCTAGCAGTAAAATGCTGGTGCGTAAAGGTTACTCTTTCATTTTATCTTCAACAATGCAGTCTGTTCTTAGAACCAGTCCATCCTCTCTCAGTTTGTGAGCTTGATGATTTGAATTCACCAATCCTAAAATCCATCTGTTTGTTGCCTGAAAACAGTTGAACAGATTTCAATAAATTTAGAAACTGTAAATAAATTGTTGAATAAGCCTGAATGATGGGTAGTATTTCACATCAAGGATAGACAACCATTGTATTTATTTAAGACTTACAGATGCGGATTTGTTCATGTCGCTCATGTTGCATCATCCACAAGGTCAGATAAGAATTTGCTGCTCTCTCATCCTCCAAGTGGTGACATCATTTCCTTCCAAACTTTGCAGAAGAAAGTAAATCCAGACTGAGCTTAAACCACAGGAGCTGCCCCCTCTGATTTTCCTGGGTCCCTGAAATTAATCATCCTTACATTCTTTTTGCATTTCCATCAGTTTTCCTACAGAAGAAACGGATGATAAACCAAGGGAAAACGGTAACACAATATATAAAACATTTGTGTATTATTCTTTAAGAATTTGAATATAGTCTAACAGCAGAAGTTATGATGCTTTTAAAGGCTTTGTTGAAACCCCAGGAATTCTAGGGAACACATGTTGTTATAAAACATAAGTCACATAACAAGCGCTACCTTTTTTTCCTCCTAACTACTATTTACTGCAGGTATATTATATTTCAAGCATTGCTTAGCATTTTCCATATGGCATTCCATTAATATTTGCAAAGAATTTGTCAGTTATACTTTCTGGTCCTCATTTAACAGATGAGAAAAGCAAGTCTGGAAAAGGCTAAGTAACGTGCCAAAATCACAAGGCTGGCAAGTCAAGGAGCTGTGATCTAATGCAGGTCTTTATCCTCTCCTTTAGATTTCTTTTGTTTTTTTTTTTATTGAAGGGATTGGGTGCTGCCAGTGAAAGAAGATGCATCTTTCTTCAAGTTCTTTGTTGCTTCCAGAAAGTCTGTGTTGATTAGGTAAACGATGCTCAGTCTTTCATTTCATAGATATTCTTTGATATTCCTTTTTCAGATAATTCTTTTAAAGGGACAGCTAGGACATGTGTGCTAACTGCCTTGTGTGGTCACATTACTCAGAGATGGATAAAGGCATCTGAACATGATTAGAGCCCTTTTTTCTTGCATTTTTACCATGAAATACGGATTCAAAATACATTTCGGGTCCTGTTTGTTTTCATATTGACAAACCTCTTGTATCCTCCACTGATCACCTTTTAAAAAATTAAATAAACATTATTGAGATATAATTTACCTAATTAAGTTTTAACGACTATAAGTGTCCAATTCTATGAGTTTGGGTAAATATGCACACCACTGTAACCATAAGCACAATAAGGATAAAAATTTCTATCATTCCAGTTAGTTCCTTCCTACTTTTTTGTAGCTCATCCTTATGATCACATGAGGTACAATTTAGCGGTGTTTTCTTTTGTGGCTTGTGTTATTTCTCTTCAATCTAAGAAATCTTTGCCCATCTGAGCATCACAAAAATTTCTCCTGTGCATTCTTCTAAACTTTCGGAGTTTATAATCATTTCAAGTTAATTTTTACATATGGTATGAGTAAATGGTCAGGCTTTATTTTATATAGATCCCCAGTTTTCCAGCTCTTTTTGTTGAAAAGACTATCTTTCCCCCATTGAATTACCTTGGACCCTGGAAGTCAATTGATCATATGTGTACAGGTCTATTTTCAGACTCAGAATACTGTCCCATTTATTTGTTTATCCTTGTGTCTGACTTGGACTGTATAGATCTTGAAATCAGGTTCTGTAATTCTTCCATTTTTTTTTTCTTTTCAAAACTGTTTTAGGTATTCTTTATTTTTTTGCATCTCTACATACATTTTGGAATCAAGTCACTGAGAATTTGATTGGGAATGAGTTGAATCTATAGATCAGTTAGGGAGAATTAACAAGTTGAGGGGTACCTGGGTGGCTCAGTCCTTAAAATCTGCTTTCGGTTCAGGTCATGATCCTGGGGTCTTGGGATTGAACCCCACATTGCACTCCCTGCTCAGTGGGAAGCCTGCTTCTCTCTCTCCCACTCCCCCTGCTTGTGTTCCTTCTCTCAATGTCTCTTTCTCTGTCAAATAAATAAATAAATAAATAGAATCTTAAAAAAATATATAGATATTACTAAAATAAACTAAACCAAGTTGAGTCTTTTCAATCTATGAGCATATAATATCTATCCATTTATATTAGTCTTTAATTTTTCTCGGCAGAGTTTTACAGTATTAAATGAAAAAAAACCTTGCACATATTTTCTTAGAGTTACTCCTAAGTATTTAATTCTGGATGCTATTCTAAATGGTATTTTTAAAATTCAATTTTTAATTTTGTTCTTAGTATACAATTGATTTTTGTATCTTATTTCCTGAAATACTCTTCAATGCATTATTAGTTCTAAAAGTTTTTCTCTAGATATATTAGAATTTTCTTCATATAAAATCATGTCATCTTTGAATAAAACATTTTTATTCTTTCTCTTTCAATCTGTATGCCTTTTTTCTTCTTCTATCCTTATTGAATTAGCTCAGACTGTTAAGTGCAATGCTGAATAGTTGTAGTGAGAGGAAACATCCTTGCCTTGTTTTTGTCCCTAATGGGAAATAGTTTAGTTTTTGCCATTAAATATTACGTTAGCTGTAGGTTTTTCATAAATACTCCTTACCAAGTTAGAAGATGAAAACACATATTAAGTTTTGTCAAATTATTTTGCTACATCTGTTGATGGGATCTTGTAGTTTTTTTTTCTCCAATATTTTTTTATGATATGGCAAACTATATTGATTGGTTTTGAGATTTTATGTGCATCCATCTTCTAATACTTGAATAAGCCGACTTTGTCATGATATATTCTTCTTTTTAATAAATTTCCATATTTGATATCCTAATATTTTATTAGGGAATTTTGCTTCCATATTCTATTCATGAAGGTCTTCAGTTTTCTTATACTATTTTCATCTAGTTTTGGTACCAGGTTAATACCAATCTCATAAAATTTGCAAAATATGGTAAGGAAGAAGTAAAACTTTCACTATTCGCAGATGACATGACATTATATATAAAAAACCCAAGAGGAGTGCCCTGGTGGCTCAGTCATTTAAGTATCCAACTCTTGATTTTGGCCCTAGTCATGATTTCAGGGCTATGAGATAGAGACTTGCAGCAGTCTCTGTGCTCAGTCGGAAGTCTGCTTGAGATTCTCTCTCTCTCTCTCCCTCTGTCTCTCCTCCATCCACTCTCTTTCTTTCTCTCAAATAAATAATAAATAAATCTTAAAAAAAAAATACCCCCCCCGAGACTCCACCAAAAAACTACTGGGACTGACAAATGAATTCAGTAAGTTTGCAAGTTGTAAAAACAATATACAGAAATCTGTTGCATTTCTAGACACTATAATGAATCAGCAGAAAGAGAAATTAAGAAAATAATTCCATTTACAATTGCACAAAAGATAATAAAATACCTAGAAATAAACTTAACCTAAGGGGTAAAAAACCTGTACTCTGAAAACTCTGATGAACTGATGAAAGAAAATGACAATGACACAAAGAAATGGAAAGACATTCCATGTTCATATTGGAAGAACAAATATTGTTTAAAATGTCTATCCTATGCAAAGCAATCTACAGATTTAATGTAACCCCTATTGAAATGTCAACAGAATTATTTTTACAGAACTAGAAAAAACAATCCTAAAATTTGTATGGAACCACAAAAGACCCCAAGTAGCCAAAGCAATCTTGAAAAAGAAAAGCAAAACTGGAGATACTACAATTTCAGACTTCAAGTTATATTACAAAGCTGTAGTGTTCAAAACAGTATGGTACTGGCACAAAAATAGACACAGAGATCAATAGATCAGACAAGAAAGCCCAGAAATAAACCCACAATTATAGGGTCAGTTAATTCTCAACAAAAGCAGGAAAATATCCAATGGGAAAAAGTCTCTTCAACAAGGTTGGGAAACCTTAACTGCCACATGCAGAAGAATGAAACTGAACCACTTTCTTAGGCCACATGCAAAAATAAACTACATATGGATTAAGGACCTAAATGTGAGACCGGAAACCATGATAATCCTAGAAGAGAGGACAAGCAGTAATTTCTGTGACATCAGTTGTAGTAATATCTCTCTAGATATGTCTTCTGAGGCAAGGGAAACAAAAGCAAAAAATAAACTATTGGGACTAAACTACATCAATATAAAAAGCTTCTGGGGCACCTGAGTGGCTCAGTGGGTTAAAGCCTCTGCCTTCGGCTCAGGTCATGATCCCAGGGTCCTGGGATCGAGCCCCACATCGGGCTCTCTGCTCAGCAGGTGGCCTGCTTCCCTTCCTCTCTCTCTGCCTGCCTCTCTGCCTGCTTGTGATCTCTGTCAAATAAATAAATAGCAAAAAAAAAAAAAAAAAGCTTCTGCATAAAAAATTAAAAGACAACCTACTGAATGAAAGAAGATATGTGCAGTGACATATCTGATAAAGGATTAGTACCCAAAATCTATAATTTATGTGGCTCAATACCAGACACCAAAATGGTCCAATTTAAAAATGGACAGAAGACATGAACAGATATTTCTCCAAAGACGACATCTAGATGACCAACAAAACACATGTAAAGAGGTTACTCCCTATGTTCTCCTTGAGGATTCTGATGGATTCCTGTCTCATGTTGAGGTCTTTTATCCATTTCGAGTTTATCTTTGTGTATGGTGTAAGAGAATGGTCAAGTTTCATTCTTCTACATATAGCTGTCCAGTTTTCCCAGCACCATTTATTGAAGAGACTGTCTTTTTTCCACTGGACATTTTTTCCTGTTTTGTCAAAGATTATTTGACCATAGAGTTGAGGGTCCATATCTGGGCTCTCTACTCTGTTCCACTGGTCCATGTGTCTGTTTTTATGCCAGTACCATGCTGTCTTGGTGATCACAGCTTTGTAGTAAAGCTTGAAATCAGGTAACGTGATGCCACCAGTTTTATTTTTGTTTTTCAACATTTCCTTAGCAATTCGGGGTCTCTTCTGATTCCATACAAATTTTAGTATTATTTGCTCCAGCTCTTTGAAAAATACTGGTGGAATTTTGATCGGAATGGCATTAAAAGTATAGATTGCTCTGGGCAGTATAGACATTTTAACGATGTTTATTCTTCCGATCCAAGAGCATGGAATGGTCTTCCATCTTTTTGTGTCTTCTTCAATTTCTTTTAGGAGTGTTCTGTAGTTCCTCGAGTACAGATCTTTAACCTCTTTGGTTAGGTTTATTCCGAGGTATCTTATGGTTTTTGGTGCTATAGTAAATGGAATCGATTCTCTAATTTGCCTTTCTGTATTTTCATTGTTAGTGTATAAGAAAGCCACTGATTTCTGGACATTGACTTTGTATCCTGCTACATTACTGAATTGCTGTATGAGTTCTAGTAGTTTGTGGGTGGAGTCTTTCGGGTTTTCCATATAAAGAATCATGTCATCTGTGAAGAGAGAGAGTTTGACTTCTTCCTTGCCAATTTGGATACCTTTTATTTCTCTTTGTTGTCTGATTGCTGTTGCTAGGACTTCTAATACTATGTTGAACAAGAGTGGTGAGAGTGGGCATCCTTGTCGTGTTCCTGATCTCAATGGGAAGGCTGCAAGCTTTTTCCCATTGAGGATGATATTTGCTGTGGGTTTTTCATAGATAGATTTGATGAAGTTCAGGAATGTTCCCTCTATCCCTATACTTTGAAGCGTTTTAATCAGGAACGGATGCTGGATTTTGTCAAAAGCTTTTTCTGCATCAATTGAGAGGATCATGTGGTTCTTCTCTCTTCTCTTATTGATTTGTTCTATCACATTGATTGATTTGCGAATGTTGAACCATCCTTGTAACCCAGGGATGAATCCCACCTGGTCATGGTGGATAATCTTTTTAATGTGCTGTTGGATCCTGTTTGCTAGTATCTTGTTGAGAATCTTAGCATCCATATTCATCAGTGATATTGGTCTGAAATTCTCCTTTTTGGTAGGGTCTTTGCCTGGTTTGGGGATCAGGGTAATGCTGGCTTCATAAAAAGAGTCTGGAAGTTTTCCTTCTGCTTCAATTTTTTGAAACAGCTTCAGGAGAATAGGTGTTATTTCTTCTTTGAAAGTTTGATAGAATTCCCCAGGGAATCAGTCAGAATCCTCGAGGAGAACATAGGGAGTAACCTCTTTGATATCAGCCACAGCAACTTCTTTCAAGATATGTCTCCAAAGGCAAAGGAAACAAAGGCAAAGATGAACTTTTGGGACTTCATCAAGATCAAAAGCTTCTGCATAGCAAAAGAAACAGTCATCAAAACAAAGAGGCAACCCACGGAATGGGAGAAGATATTTGCAAATGACAGTACAGATAAAAGGTTGATATCCAGGATCTATAAAGAACTCCTCAAACTCAACACACACAAAACAGATAGTCATATTAAAAAATGGGCAGAAGATATGAACAGACATTTCTCCAATGAAGACATACAAATGGCTACCAGACACATGAAAAAATGTTCATCATCACTAGCCATCAGGGAGATTCAAATCAAAACCACATTGAGATACCACCTTACACCAGTTAGAATGGCCAAAATTAGCAAGACAGGAAACAACGTGTGTTGGAGAGGATGTGGAGAAAGGGGAACCCTCTTACACTGTTGGTGGGAATGCAAACTGGTGCAGCCACTTTGGAGAACAGTGTGGAGATTCCTCAGGAAATTAAAAATAGAGCTTCCCTATGACCCTGCAATTGCACTGCTGGGTATGTACCCCAAAGATACAGATGTAGTGAAAAGAAGGGCCATCTGTACCCCAATGTTTATAGCAGCAATGGCCATGGTCGCCAAACTGTGGAAAGAACCAAGATGCCCTTCAACGGATGAATGGATAAGGAAGATGTGGTCCATATACACTATGGAGTATTATGCCTCCATCAGAAAGGATGAATACCCAACTTTTGTAGCAACATGGACAGGACTGGAAGAGATTATGCTGAGTGAAATAAGTCAAACAGAGAAAGTCAAGTATCATATGGTTTCACTTATTGGTGGAGCATAACAAATAATATAGAGGACAAGGGTAGATGGAGAGGAGAAGGGAGTTGAGGGAAATTGGAAGGGGAGGTGAACCATGAGAGACTATGGACTCTGAAAAACAACCTGAGGGTTTTGAAGGGGCGGGGTGGGAGGGTGGGGGAACCAGGTGGTGGGTATTAGGGAGGGCACAGATTGCATGGAGTACTGGGTGTGGTGAAAAAACAATGAATACTGTTATGCTGAAAATAAATAAAAAAATTTAATTAAAAAAAAAAACACATGTAAAGATGCTCAACATCACTCATCATCAGGGAAATGCAAATCAAAACCACAATGAGATACCTCCTCACACCTGTCAGAATGGCTGAAATAAAAAACTCAAGACACAGTGTTGGTGAGGATGTAGAGAAGAAGGAACTCTTATGCATAGTTGGTGGGAATGCAAACTGGGACAGCCCCTGTGGAAGAAAGTATGGAGGTTCCTCAAAAAATTAAAAATAGAATTACTATATGATCCAATATTTCCACTACTAGGTATTTACTGAAAGAATACGAAACACTAATTTGAAAAGATACCTGTACCCCTGTGTTATTGCAGCATTATTTATAACAGCCAAACTGTGGAAGTAGCTCAGGTTTCCATCAATAGATGAATGGATAAAGAAGAAGTGGTTTAACTATATGTCTATCTATCTACCTATCTATCTATCTCTATCATCTATCTATTTATCTATCATTTATCTGTCTATCATCTATCTATCCTGTACATCGATCAATCTAAAAAAGGAATCTTTCCCTTTGCAACAACATGGATGGAGCTAAAGAGTGTTACTAGGGGAAAGAAGCCAATCAGAAAAAGACAAATACCGTATGATTTCATTCATCTCTAGAATTTAATAAATAAATGAACAGAAGAAAAAGAAAAAAAAAAACCCAAACAGCTCAGACTTTTAACCATATAGAATAAGCAGATGGTTATCAGAGGGGAGGTCAGTGTGGGGATGGGTGAGATAGGTGATGGGGATTAAGAGGACATGCATCATTATGAGCACTGAGTAATATATGGGACTGTTGAATCACTATATTGTAAACCTGAAACTAATATAACACTGTATGCAAACTATAGTGGAATTAAAAAGAAAAAGAAAAAACAAGAAAATAAGAAAAATTGAAAACAAATGAGCTAGCAGTGAGAAAGAGCAAAATAACATGAAAAAGAATAGCAAAATATTCTTATATTTTCTGTTTAGAAAGGGTCTTGGTGTAGGAATGGTATTATTATTTTCTTAAATGTTTGATAGACTTTACCAGTGAAGACACCTGTGCTTGGAGTTTTCTTTGAGGGTTTTTAACTAAAATTTAATCATTTTTGTAGAGCTATTGCCATTTAGATATTCCACTTCTGGAAATGGAAACATTTTCTGTTCTTTTGGTAATTTTTTGTTTTTTAAAAAATGTTTCCCATTTTATTAAGTTGTTGAATTTATAACCATATGGTTGTTTTATATATATATATATATATATATATATATATATATATATATATATATATTTAGTTCTTAAATATTTATAAAATATCCCACATTCCAGCAGAATATCGCCTCACTTGCATAAATTTTGCCAGAGGTCGCATTAACCTTCAGGGACTCCCAAGCATGTACTGAGTCAGTGATCTAGGCTGTTAGATCTTGTGGCTCTGCAATCTCCATGCATGGTTCCCATACCCACTGCTAAATGAATATAGAGTTAGAATGTCTTGCAGGGTTTTTCCTTGCCTCAGCTGGGGGAGTGAAACGTGTCATTTCTGTTCACAACCTTTGACCAGAAATAGTCACTTGGCTTTGTCCAGGTGCAAGTGAAGTAGGAGATATAGCCTTCAGTGTGCCCAGTAAGGAGAGAATTCCATATCGATGAGCATTAATGATGTCTACTGATGTCTGCATCTGTCACCTGATGTCATGCTTCTCTCCACTTCTGAATAGAGCATTTCAGACGGTAGTACGTGTCTGTAATCCCTCCAACTATTCAAGGACTTTCATCTCCATTATCTTTATATGTCTCCAAATCAATCTGTGAGTTACACAGGGCAGGCTCTTTTAGCCATATTACCTTGGATGAAGTATGTAGGATCCAGACACAGATCAAGGGAGGGAAACCAGAAAGAACTTTATTGTTTTGTTGTATCTGTAATTCCCTGGGAAACTATAGCATGCCATGCAGACCACTGAGGGGAAGAATCGGGTTTGGTCACCAAGCAGTGAGAGGGAGGAGAACTGTGGGCAAGCACTTTGTGGTTTTTACAGGAAGGAAAAGAGCAAGGCAGGACAAGCAGATTTAGGATTGGCTAATTTAAATACTTTTAGCGGGCTTATAAGGACTATTAAGAATTGTCTGTTACCTGGCCCTGGAATGATCATGGTGGGTTATGAAAATCAGGAGTTTGAGCATTTGATTAGGGAGGTAGATATAACTGGCTTCGCAAGAAAGGAAACTGGCCTCTAGCCTGGGCCTCAAAACTGAGTCTAGATAGCATTTTAAAAACTATTACCCAGGTATTACTTATTGTCTCTAGTTTGCATTTAAGGTGCTGACTCATTTTGAGGTTAGATCAATTACTCAAGATCATCTAATTATTTCCCAGAGGGCCCTAGGCTTAGAACATAAAAATCCGATTCTCTGATGGAAACGTTTTCCAGTGCATTGCCTTACACATCAAAGAGGTTTAGTAAATGTTTCTGTGAATCACCTTACCCAATCCGAAGGCTGGGTTCCCACTCTACTGCCTCGTTTAGGGGCATGGTCCTTCTTCTTTTCACACAAAGTCGTAATGTGTCCGTGTCCCAGAGGGGTTCTTGAACTCAGTTCCCAATGGAGGCAGCGTCTGTGCATCAAGAGGAAGATAGCAGATATTGAAGCCAGGTGGCAGCTTTCTAGGGGGTGGCAATAATGAGAGCTGGTGATTGAAAGTTTTCCAAGACTGGATTTCCCTCGAACAAAGGTTAGCCTAGAACTTCAATGCATCCTTTCCTTTTAAAGGGATGAGTGCAGAGAATCATCACATTCAACGGTGTTCTGGGTTTCTCCAGCACTCCTTGAGAATAGGGCTCCTCTCCACCGGTCTCTCAAGCAGTGCTGTTCAAGGCAAGCTTGCTGACTGCTGAATTCAGCCTTCTGGGGGACAGGAAACAACCAGGAGTTGGCATGTTGTGGTGTTTAGGCTGCATGAACATTAAGACCTATTTGCAAACACTATAGAAAAGCTAAATTGAGTTAATTTCTATTTCTTGAGTTGAAACACTGAATTAAAAAACAATTTAAATGTCTTACTCTTTTAGAAAAAAAAATCAATGCTTTAAAATTAATTTCATTTTTTAAACTTATTGTTAGCTCAATAAAGCCTTTTGGGCTTTTTAAGCTAATTGTCTTTGAACTCATTTTAAATTTGAAAGTTTTATAATTTTGATAATATTTTAAACATTATCTTCACTATATGGCAGTTCATGTTATAATCTTAGAAGGGTACAGAAAAAATTATCAAGATCCTTGTGTAAGAATGACACAAATATTTTTGAAGCATTCCTATTATTTTTGTAGAACAGTAGGAATTATATTATCCCATTTTGTTTAATGGAATCATATGTATGTATGTGGAGAAGGGTGAAAATTTATGAATTCATTGAAAAATATCTGGAAGACTGTATAGTGGAATGTTATCACTAAGGGATCAAGAACTCGGGTTTGTTTTAGAGAGAGCGCACAAGTGAGCAGGGTGGGGAAGAGCAGAGAGAGAGGGAAAGAGAGAATCTTAAATAGACTTCATGCCTGGAGCCCAACGGGGGCTCCAAGTCATGACCCCGAGACAGTGACCTGAGCCAAAATCAAGTCTGATGCTTAACTGACTGAGCCACCCAGGTGACTCATCCATGTGGGTATTTTGCTACATTTTTGTACATTTATTTTAACTTGATTATTTCCAGCAAGTTTTTAAGAAATTTAATAACTCAGGAAGCAAGTAATTTAAAATGTATTTTAGGCCATGAATCAAACGGTTTGTTTGAATGTGGTCAGATTTATTTTGTCCATGTGTGAACAGAACCTAAGGCTCTTCTTAAAAGTTTGGCCATAGGGCACCTGAGTGGTTCAGTCAGTTGAATGGCCAACTCTTGATTTCAGATTAGGTCATGATCTCAGGGTCATGGGATTGAGCCCTGCATCAGGCTCTGTGCTCAGCATGGAGTCTGCTTGGGGTTCTCTCCTTCTTCCTCTGTTCCTCTGTCGACTCCCTCTCTAAATGAATAGATAGATAAATAGATAAATAAATAAATGCTAAAAAAAAACCCATTTCATCACATTATAAACATCTCCCAAGTCATTAGTCTTCTATAGCAAAGATATTTTGAAATGTTTTCATAATATTTTGTTCTATAAGTATATAATCACTTATTTCTAATTTTCAAATTTTTAATTTCAGTGGGAACACATGCTCACTGGATGTAGTACAGAGGTCAGGCAAAGCGAGAAGTAAAGTCCTCTTCTCAGCCACTTTCCACCACCTTCTCTACATGAGCACATCCGTTAAAGTTTAATGTCTATTTTTCTGGACCATTTACTACTTCCATGCAAATTCAGTCAATATACGCTACTTCTCTGTCCTGCATCTTCTTTTAAGTCCTTTGATTTCTAATTCTCCCAGTGGTAATTTAGATATGATTTACTAACTTCAGATTGTCATGTGTTGATTGGTTTAGTGTATGGGACATTAGAGCATTCCCTCCATTTCCTTCTCTATTCGATCTTCAATGATCATGTTTTAGTTTTAAGTCTATTGTTTTATTTTCTGGCTTTGAAATTGCACTAGAGTATGTATGTGTTGACCCATCTCCATGCAGTTACACAGAGATGCCTTGCCTTGCTCCTTTAGGACTGGGGCTGGTAAAGGGCTAGATTCTGTATGTTTCGGATTCTGTAGAATCTGTATGGATTCTATACATTTTGCTTGGCATCTGCACATACATACCAGGATTCCGGCTTATCCAGTGACCCAGCTCTTTCTTCCAGAGCAGCCGTAGACCCCAGGCTCACAGACAGCAGAGTGCGTTTGGACTGAGAGAAGACCCACAGAAAAAGGAAAGGCAGGGAACACGTGTCACTGAGACTCCAGATTCGTTTTCCTTCACTGTCTGTCTTGCAGTCATCTGCTTCTGAGTTCTTTGTGTGTATGGGCACAAGGCCCATTAAGGTTTTAAGGCTATGACTAAAGAAAGTATTTATATTCTTCTTTGGACATGCTCATGAGCAAGAAAGAGGATGAGGTCAGAAGATGTGCTACCAGATGCTCTTTGATATTCCCAAAATTAATAACCGTCTTTAAAGGGGTAAGGTTACCAAGCAAAGAGCTGGGATTTTCTGGAAGTAGTTCCTCACAGAAGCATTATTTCAATGGTTGCATCTGTCAGCCTGGGATCACACACAGGCTTTGCAGACAGAGTGGGGTCCAATAACTCCGGCTACTTCCAGGCAGGAAGGCAGAGAGGATTTGAAGGAACATCAACTGCTGTGACAGAGAAGGAACCCTGCCGCTCACCTTTCTTTGCCTTTTAGAAATAATCCTCTTATCCATATAGCACTTTTCAAGCCTTCCTCAAATGAATCTTCAGGTGCTGACATAAGGTTTTCCCATCAGGCTGACCTAACCCACCCATTCTACAGCCAATAAAAGCAAGGCCAGGGCCCCTCACACTGCTTGTTTAGATCATCAGGGATTCCACCTCCCCCCACCACTGCCCCGTTTTCACTGTGATTCAGCTCCGCCGGTTTTCCTCACTGTCTCTGGTTTCCCACTCTCAGCTTCACTTCTGCTTTTTGGCAAAATCCTCTGAAATTTTTATGATTTTACTTCCTCTCTTGTATAGTTGTTTCACCAACTAATTCGCCTGCCTCTTTTTCGTTGTTGTTGAAGTCACCCATCAGGACTTTCTAAGGCATTTGACTTGGTATGCATAAGAACAACTCTCTGTTCATGTTTGGCTGTCGTTGGCTGATGTGACATTTAGTTAAATGACATTATTACAAGAACACATACAACTGGCATGAATGGGTGGGGTCCAGTCACAAATGACATGACTGAGCATCCAGCCCAATTGGTGGAACTGACAGTATTAGTAGATATCAGAAATTAGCCAGCTAGCGAGAGCCTTCAGCGTGCTGTGCCATCAGTCAATATGATTTACCCAAGACATGGAGTGGATTCACTAAGCAAGTGGTTGCTTAAGGGAGAGCAGTTTAGAGAACCTGCACTTCTGTGAATCCTATACCATTGGTCATCAGACCTCTTCCCACGTCATAGGGGATATTGCTCTCTAGCTCGCCTCCCTGGCACCTGAGTCTTGATTAGCCTATGTGGCTAGAACCTCAGCAGATCCATTTTGGATGTGGGGGTCTTGGAGGAGGTGGGGATGGTTTAGACTACCCTGAAATTGTCTTCCCAATTTCAGGTTCGATGCCAAGATCGCTAAACTGTGAGCCCAGCCTATCTCCAATTATGCCTGTTGTGTTAGAATCCTTCCCTCCCTCCCCTAAAGATGTCCATATCCAAATCCTTAGAGCCTGTGAATATATTAAATTACATGGCAAAGGGCACTTAAGCTGGCAGATGGAATTAATGTTGCTAATCATCTTACCTTAAAATAGAGAGTTATCCAGGTGAGCCCCATGGAATCATGGAATCAGAAAGGTCCTTAAAAGTGGAAGAGAGTGGGTTGGAAGCTGTGCCTGTGGAGAAGCTCAGAGTAATGTGATGTCAGAAGAACTCAGGGTGTTGTTGCTGACTCTGAGGGTGGAAGGGGCCGTGAGTCGAGGACTGTGAGTACCTTCTAGAAGCTGGGAAAGGCACGGTTCTCCCCTAGGGCCTTCATAAAAGAGTGCAGCCCAGTCTGCAGCATGGGTTTAGCCTCTTGAGACATGCCTCAGACTTCTGACCTCCAGAACTGTAAGAGAAGAGGCTGGTGGTTTGTAAATTGGTCATAATTTGTTTTATCAACAACAGGCATCTAATGCACCCACCCTCTTACTTCTGTGACATCCTCTGTTTTCCTAATAATGGAAATTACATGTAGAGGATTTCTTTAACATAAGCTCTGAATTTTATAGCACCATCCTATTCCTCATTGTATTCGACTGTAGTTTTAAAGCTACTGCTTATGTCTAGAGGAATGTAAAACAAAGGGCCAAACCTCTTTACAACAAAATGTTTAAAATGCTTCAAATACCCAAGAAAAACTTTTTTTTTAAAGATATTTTTAAAGTTATTTATTTGACAGAGAGAGATCACAAGTAGGCAGAGAGGCCGGCAGAGAGAGAGGGGGAAGCAGGCTCCCTGCTGAGCAGAGAGCCCGATGTGGGGCTTGATCCCAGGACCCTGAGATCATGACCTGAGCCAAAGGCAGAGGCTTTAACCCACTGAGCCACCCAGGCGCCCCCCAAGAAGAACTTTTAAGCAGCAGTTCTGTCATGGATAGCAAAAGAGCAAGGAGAGTGAAGTACTCCGCAATGTATCATGCTTGAGAAGCCAAAGTCCTGGGTGACCAAGTATCAGCACCCCCCTTGGTGGGGAGGCCCTCAGGGAGCCAGTGTCCCCTGCCCCAGCCCTGCTGGTCTGGATGAGTCCCTGGAATGACCTTGTAAACACCACTCGCTGCCAAGTTTATCTTGGCCAGTGTTGTCTATCAGAACAGAACCTCTTACATTTAGACAAGGAGACCCCAGGGAGTTGCAAGGAGAGGAAATGCCAAAGGGAATGTGCACTGCTAATTCACTAGGGCTTTGTACAAATCACCCCAGGAAGCAGAGCGGGGAGCAAGACATCCCGTGACAAGTGTGAGGCTTGTTGCTACAGGAAGTTAGAGGGCCATGAGGAGGTGGGATGTTCCCCAGTTCAGAGTCCAACACGGAGATAAGATATCCGTGCAGACAAACAGTATGGAGGATGGTGATGAAGTCATGAATGCGTGCCCGGGTGGTCACCGTTTTGGCATGCAAAGGTGGGGCTTTCCCTCTCAGCTCAGGTGTCTGGGGGTCTAGTGGAGAAAGAACAAAGCAAACAGAAGAGGAGGTTGGTGGGTTTCTATGCGGGGGGATAGACTTTGAGCAAATACTATTGTTCATGTGACCCTGGTTGCCAAGAAGGAAAAATGTGGGAGATTCTGTTATGGGACCTGTCCTGAGTAAGAAGCTTGGGCAAGCTGACTCTTGGCAAATTGTGGCAGTTCCTTAATTGCAAACTAAGAAAATAGACCTGCTCTCATTAACAGAGATTCTCTGAGGTTCTTGAGTATTGGGGTGATACACAGATAAGCATTTCTGAAATATTAAGGACATAGAGCTCTAAGAGAGGGTTACCCAGGTTGGATGTGTGGCTTGGGATAAGGCATTTCACCTAAAACTTGATTCTCTTGTGTAAAATTAGGTCAAGGAGCCTCCCCTGTATCCTCAGACTTAAGAACAAAGCAAGATATACTAAACTATTTTGTAAATTTTGAAATACTTTGCTTAAGTTATGATTAATATTTTCATTGCTCTTAATAGATTGACTTAAATTTATACAAAGTCATCAGAATTACCAAAGCTTTATAACAATTTTTCTGTCAAAATATTTTGTGGTGAAAGAACGAATTGATTCCTTTTTGGTCCTTCCGTTGTTATCTCCTGTCTGTTCTCCTCTTGACCAAATTCCATGTTTCTGTTTTCTCAGCAGCCTTTTACTCATCTGTCCACATCCCACTGGCTTGTACATCCCCCTTGGTTCACTGAAATTGCTTTGGACAAGGTCACTAATGATCTTCTAATTGTCTGATCCCATAATAATAGTAACAATAGTAAGGATGGTGATAGCTAAGGCTTATTGAGCCGTAATTGTGTCAGGCATGGCTCTAAGTGATTTGCATATATTAAATAATTTAAATTTGCACTACTTTGTGAAGTAGGTATCATTATCAATCTGATTTTAATAAGAAGGGCACTGTGGCGGAGAGGTGTCCCTTGAGTAGGTCACAGAATTAGAAAATGGCTGAGCCAGGATGCACACCCAGGCCATCGTACTTCCACACCACACTTGTACCCATTATGTGATGCCACGTCCTTGTTGGGCTGCCCTCTGCTAGATGTGGGGGTTGCTTCCACTGGCCATCCCTGGTTGAGGACAGGGCACCGAAAAGCAGAGTGGCTGGGTATGCTAATGCAGTGCGGTTGGCATTTAGATGGAGAGATGCTGCTGGTCTTGACATGAAGTCCGAGGCTCCAGCCAGGGTTGGCAGCCTTTCCGAAAGTCCCTGGTCTGGGGCTCTGACCGGATATGTGCAGAAGGACTGACTGAAGAGGCTGGCACAGACAGCCAGGTGGCCCTAGCTGAGTGTTGGAACAAGTGACCAGGAGGGACGAGGGGTCAGTTTCTATAAATCTGGGGCATAAGAAGGGTTACAAGGATGGTCCACAAGGAACCCTGGTGACTTCCAAAGACTCTTCATGGCACCTTGGAAGCTTCAGGGTCTTTGGTTTCCTGGTGCATCAGTGTCCTCCTGCCTTTTCATCAGGTTCTATGCCTAATATGCCGTGATGGTCCACACATCTTCAGGTGAAAATGGCCAATGGGTGATTCTACTAAAGCAGACAGTATCCCCCCTATACCCTCGTGGGCTTCATCTTAGCCTCCCTAAGGAAGAGTGACACCAGACAGAAAAAGCACAGCCCACTGAAGTCTGCCCATGGCACATTTGTGTCCTACAGAGATGTGAGAAAAAGGGAGGGAAGAAAAAGTCACTTTCTGAATGCTGTGTTGAGGAAAACCCCTCAAAAAATGAAATAAAGTTTTAATCAACTAGAATACAAATGTGTTAGCTGGCCTGTTCTGGGTAAGTTTTTTTTTTTTTTTTCAGATGTACATAAAGCAATTTAGCTGCTCATAAATTTGACAAGTCAAGACACAGTCCCTTAAAAAGCAATGTTGAGTAATTTGCCTGTTATTTTACGGAAACCATTTAGTAACCATATAAAGCAAGTGAGAGTAGACAGTATAAATATTCCTAGCACTCCCAATCAATGGAGAGAATCCCTAACAGAGGACTCCGAGAATGTCCTGGAACAACCTTGTGTACCATGTCCTAGTGTGCTTGTGGGTGTGAATGCAGGCATGGATGAGGACAGCTTTGTTTGTGCAAAGACACTTTAGTCGACAGAATGAAAATGATTTGATCATGGCAATCTTGACTCTCCATGGCAAAGAAAACTTTGATTGGTCTTTGTCTCCAGAATAGAACATGTTGGGTCTCTGGAAATCTTATAGCTACTTAAATAATTTATTCAAATGGGCACGAACCAGAACTGTGCCTATTTTGGGAGCCCAGTTTCTTCCATGAGTTTCCCACCTCCCCCAGAAATCCATACCCCTGTTGGAAGCATCACTGAGATGCTCTGCTAGTCCTATAGAAGCCCTCCAAACTCTGTTCCCTGGGCAGAGTCTCTAATTACCTACCATTATCCTTTCTTACTCTCTCCCTCTTAATAATACAACATTCCCCCCACCCTGAGCTTTAGCTGGGAACATGGCCCACATCCACCCAGTTAGAGGCTGATTACTCAGCCTCCCCACAGTTTAGCTGTGGCATGTAATTAAATTTTGGCCAAGAAACTGATAATGGAAGTGATGTATGCAAACTTCCAGACTGAGTATAATGAAGCTATGTGTCTTTCACTCTTTCTTTTCCTCTCCCCTCTGGCTGGGAAATGGCCATCGAAGCTGCTCCTTTAGACAGAGATGGAAGCTTCAAATTGAGGATGGCACAGCTGCCCAACCACTCTGGACTCTTGGATGAGAGAGAAATGAATTTCTGTTTTATTTAAGCCTCTGTATTTGGAGTCTCTTCATTACAGTAGTTTTACTTATAACCTAAGTAAGGCATGGCTTAAAAGACCTACATGTAGGGCCCATTTGTGCCCTGAAGTACTCGGGTTGCTATCTTCCCCCAAAGTGTCGGTCTACTTCCTGATGACCCAACAGAGCTTTGTGAGTATGTGGGGGCAGAGCTGAGGACATTGTGGTTTGTTTAAATCACTTTTGCTTGGAAAGCTAAGGAATGGAATTCATGGTAGTAGCTGGGGGAACACCACCTAGAAATCCATAAACACCTGTTTTCTTGTTGCTGATTGTGCAACTTTTTATTTTGATACACTTTCAAGCTTGTACAAAACTTACAGAAAAGTTGCAAGAATATTACAGGAACTTCTGCAAAACCCCCTTTTTAATTTTCCAGCTGTTTATGTTATATCCATTTACTTTATCATTCCCCTCTGTGTGTGTCTATCAATATATCTTTTAAAAATTACTTGAGAGTAAGGAGATGGTCTTTCATGAACTTGCACATTTTGAAAAACATAGCCCAGTTATTTATAGAACATTCCTCAATCATGGTTAGATTTAGTTTGTGTATTTGGGGCAGGAATATGATAGAAATGATGTTGTGCCTTCTCGGTGCCTCCTATTTGGAGTCAAGTGATGCTCATTTGTCATTTTGATCACTGGGTTAGAGAGGTAGCCACCAGATTTTTCCATTGTAAATTTACTTTTTTCTCTATTAGTAAATAATGTGTGGGCATCTAGTTCGAAACCATTTAAGTATCCTGTTACTCATCATACACTCATTACCAGTTTTAATATCCATTGATGACTTTATACCTGGGGATTTTAACATGGATTTACTTGGAGAAAGTGTATTGCCTCAAAAAGGGCTTAGGACTATCTAACTTGGAAGAAGAAAGGGGTCTGGAGTCTAGTTTCAACCAGTCAACCCCAGACCTTGATTTCCTCTTTTGCAAAACAGATGGGTGGAGGGATGGTGTTCTTGGGTGAAATGGCTTCTATCTAGCTTTCTAAATCTAAGAATCTGGAGTTTGTAGACATAGTCTGACATCCTGGGAAGACTGGTTCTTTGAGATGCAAAACTTCACATGCTTAGTTAGTATCTTCAACACCCCTGGCTGTTAATGACTAGAGTCTCAGAAATTTGCTACACTGGAGAAGTTTTAAAATATGGCTATTCATTCTTTGACACTTATTGCATCAAGAGGTGAGACCTAGACACGTCCCCTTGAACCTGGGTGTGCCCATGCCCACTTTGGCCAACATAGTACAGCCACAGCAACATCATGTGACCTCTGAGTTTTGGTGCTAAAACACGAGGAAACTTACCCCTTGTTTTCAGGAAGTCTTCATCTTGGATTCCTGAGACATCATATAAGAAATTGGCTACCCTGGGGCTGCCTTGCCGTGCAGAAGCCCAGTCCCTGTAGAGAGATCATAACATCCAGAGAATTGCTTTGGCCAACATCCCAGCTAAGCCCTGCTTTTGAGTCACCATGGCCCAGGTACCAAACTAATGAATGAAGAAATCTCCACATGATTCTGGTCTTTGGTTATTTGAGAACTTCTCAGCTCTTTGAATCTTCCAACTAAAATCTCAAGTGTTGTCAAGGAGAGACAACCATACCCTGTCTGAATTCCTGATCCTCAAAATCTGTGAGCGTAACAACATGGTGGTTGTTTTATGTTATTTTAATTTGGGGGTGTTGCTATGCAGCAAGAGGTAAGACCTCAGGAGGTGGGGGGACCTCAGGAGAAAGCCACTATGGATTTTAGCCTAATGCTTTCTCTTTCTACTACTTGTCAACAAAATCTATTTTAAATCAAAATATTATGATATACTGAATGTGGTATGTCTTTCCTGTGTCCTCTGGGGGGAAGGGGATTGTGACTTTTATGTTGTTGTTGTAGTTTTGTAATGTCAGCAGCCCTGAAACTTTAGCCGCATTTACTCCCTGAAGCCAACAAAGAACCATGGCATGTTTACGGGACACGCAAAACTTCTAAACTAAGCCCATTATAATAAGAA
Source organism: Martes martes (assembly GCF_963455335.1). Lineage (NCBI taxonomy): Eukaryota > Metazoa > Chordata > Mammalia > Carnivora > Mustelidae > Martes > Martes martes. The sequence continues at coordinate 121,984,426 of NC_137896.1, forward strand.
ATGTCAGTTGTACTCTGCATTTTCAGCTGTGATCCTGAAAGGGTGGTGATGAAATGGATTCTAGAGAGGGAATTGTATTTCTCTAGAGGTGTGACTTACACATTTGGAGATGCATTCTGGGGACTTCTGTCTCCTTGCCCTGACACTGAAGACTGGGTAAATGGGGAGTGAGAGCTTGTGAGTGGTCACTGTCTTGACTTGACAAAAGCACTGCGGCTACTTTCTCTTGATATTTCATAGCTGCCAAACCTGAGAGGGAGGCAGAATCCTATTCATTCATTCATTTGATAAACCAGGAATTGTACTTGATTTGGGTGGTGGAACATTGAAGAGGGCAGGTAAAGTTCCTTTCCTCATGAAGCTTACAGTCAACCTATCAAGAAAGCCAATGAATGGGAAATTTTGAAGTTTGGCGAATATGATAGCTTTGTGCTTCTCAAACAGTCTGTGGCAAAGGACCTGCTCATTTTCCCTGTTTATCTACTTACCTACCTATCATCTGTATAGCATTTTTGACTTCTAATCTGTTACGGATAGGTATGTCCTACTATACGTGACTGAATACAGGTGAGCAATACAACTTACCATCCAAGTCTGACAACACCCATACTCATCTGTGCACAGTTCAAAAAAGATGAGTCTGTAGATTCCCTCCTTGAATGTTGTGGCAATGCCAAATTCCTATACAGGTATTGACATATTCACTTTTAATCTCTGCATTTGTCTCATTGCAGGTCATTGACGGGTGGTTTACATGCTGGCCCTCATGCACAGACCACACTTTGAGTAGCACAGCTATAGACAGGGAACAGTGTAGGAGGGCATCACGTTTTCTGTTGCCCTTCTTCACACATTTCTCAATGAAGCTTAGAAAATTGGAGGGAGCTTTCCCACAATGCACAGACTGTCTTATGTTCCAACTTCTTATTCCTTAATTTTAGGCTGATCACAGGAGAATTAATGAGCAGAATCTGGGAGTCACCATCTCACCTCTTAGAATCTAGTCGTTGTTGCAAGGACATATAGGCTCCTCTTACATTGTCTCTAGGGTCACTCAGCTCAGGGCCTGGTGGAGAGGGCACAGACAGAGTTGACTTGAGGCATTCCAAGTTCTTATATCCCTAGTGTTGGTATCAGGGTTCTCCAAGGGACAGTGTTCTTGGGAGGGTATAAGGAGGAAGTAACTCTTAAAAGAGCCTTAAGTCACTCCCCTTATGAAATTCTCAGTGATATCATCTACATTTTATAGGTAAAGAAGTAGTAACATACTAATTAAGGATATCTCTTGGGTGAACAGATAAGAAAAGGACTCTCTAATCCTGAAAAGATTTTTTTTTTTTTCCTCAGGATTTTAAAAACTAGAAAACAAAACCACTTTCAAAGTTTGGAGGAGGGTGGCTTTTTGCGATCTGGAATTTCTTAATAAAGCTAACTATGTATTTTATTTTTTAAAATATTTATTTACTAGAGAGGGAGAGAGAAAGACAGAGAAAGCACAAAAGCAGGAGGGGCAGAGGGAGAGGGAGGGAAAATCTCAAGCAGAGATCTCAGGACCGTGAGATCATGACCTGAGCTGAAACCAAGCATCAGATGCCCAACCAACTGTGCCAGCCAGGTGCCTTTAATTATATATTTTAAAGATTATAAATACAAATATAAATAAATATTTTTTCTTATAAGTGGTCCTTTTGAAATTAAATGCAATGGGTTATGTAACATCTAGGCATAACACTGTCCTCAAACCCTAGTTTCCTTTGTGCAAAATGAGGAAAAAAGTGTACTCCATCCCAGATTCTACCTACCAGCCTGAAGTGAGAGGACTGGCCTTGGGAGCATTCAGGGGTGAGGTCTCTGGGGAAGATAATGTGGACTCTCATGTCTAATCTGGCCACTGAGCAGAATTTTGCTAAATCAAAATGCAGGGAAATCAGCTAATCGTTGACATCTTGCCAGCTGTGGAGTATATTCACTAAGGAATTAAAGCTGGCAAATAAAGTCCTGCTGCTTATGTCCAGATCTATTTGTCTGAAAAGAATCATTCCCCCCCCCAAAAAAAAAATCCAAAGAGCAAATGATAACAGCAACATGCAAACTGAACAAGAAATCTGAAAGCCACCCAATAGTCATTTCTCCTGCTTCTCCTTCAAAATACCAGTGTTTATTTAATAGACCCACAACCTTAGGATGGAAACAAACAGATCAATCACAAGGGTGTTCCATTGTGCCCATCATCCTGACGTCTGTTGATGGTATTTATCTGAGTTTGAAAGTCATCACACGGGCACAGGTGCAGCTGATGTGGCATGACATTGGTGCTATGAGTGACAGCATGAAGGTAGAGGAAATTATGCCTGAGCACTCCAGGCAGCCAGCCTACCTCCCAGCCCTTCTGCCACCCTCTGCCTTACCGGAGTCACCTCCTGATCACGGCTGCCATGTCCCATCATTGACTTCGATCGCATTGTGCTTGTCTCTTGCTCTGCCTGTGGCTAAGACAGAGGGATGACTAAGGGCACCTCTTTCTCTGCTGGGATGAGCTCATTCTCAGGTCCCTCCCAAGCACATGGAGCTGTGCTTGCTTCTCAGACAGGCTACAAGTTTCCAGGAAAGAGGCTGCTCATATCCAGAAGACCAAGACTGAGGCTTGAGATTTATGAGCTAAACAAAGCTCTCACACGAAGTGGAAACTTAAGGACACTAAAGGCAGTGTGGGCCTTCAGCATTTTAAACACTGATTTGTGAATGGAGGAGAATAACTCTCTACCACTTGGAGCCACATCAAAGCATGTACTTTACATAACTTAAGTAAATGAAATGCCACAAAATCCTTGAGTTTGTCCAGGTATGCTGGTGGGTTGGTTGCTTGAGTTGAAAGCTACTCCCTGGGGATTTGGGCAGGGTCATCGTGGAGAATGGGCACAGTCAGCAACATTTTGGAAGATTTGCCATCTTTCCAGGGTCTCAGAATTAGTGCTATGGTGGGAGAATCCTAGAATCCTAAAATTATTACAACTCAAACTCAATCTGGATCAGCATCATTTTTCTCATCTATAAAATGGGCTGACTTTGATGTATGTAAAGGTTCACTAGGTAACTCACTAGATTTTTGTGAAACATAGTATAAGGTGGGTTGTGTGTGCACAAATAGTTCGGCTGGGGGTCTGAATGGATTTAGGTGTCCTGTAGGACCCTGAGAGGGGAACTGAAAATTTTAGCTGTGCTGGTGTGTACATACCATAAAGCTTGGCCAGTGTCTGCCTTCAGAAAGACTTTTCTCAGGGATCAAAATACTTGATGGCTTTAAAAGTAACACATGCATTCCTTCATTTATATTCATGCAACCATTGATTCTTGCATTTATTTAGTTCAGTAATTCAACAGATATTTTATGTGTAAACAGTCTGCCAACCCTTCTCACTAGGATATGTGTGGGCCTCCCAGCTTAAGTTCTTTTGGTAGGTTTAGCTTATCTTGTTCATTTATTTCTTAATTTAATATTATTCTTACCCTCTGGAGCTTATATCCTCCTCCCCAGCTCTTTAGAGGAACTCAGATTCTTTGCCCAGAATGTCTGGTGTACAGCTGGGATGATTCCCATTGCTTAGGAGATGGTTTGCCTCACAGGGTCCTCCAGAAGCGTCTCTGTGCTATGGAGGAGGCATGCTAGGAAAAAGGACAGTGATTCCTGACTTTAAAATCTCTCTGTAGATGTTGTGTAGGGCACAGCTGTGTAGCTGTGAAAGCCCGAAGCAGGAGGAGCAGCGTTATTGTGTCTTTGAGTTAATTTTGCCGTTGTTAATTACCCACACGTATTATTGTCCAGCTCAGGTTATCAAAACTAGCTAACTTCCCTGTTGTTTTCCTGTTACTCATTCTTTGAGCTTCAGCTCACGTCCGCTTCTTCCAGGAAACTCCCTGATTATAGCAGATTGATATACTGCGCCTCTGAGCATCACCATCCCGTAGTATCTTTCTGCATATTTCATGGAGACTTCATAGCTCATAGAGGACATATTGTCTCTCTCTGTCTAGACTCTGGTCTCCTTGGAGAGCAACCATTAAGTGCTGTCCCTCTTGTTCTATTCTTGAACAGTGGACACGTTGCTCCATGGGCACTGCTGAGTTGATGATACTTCGGTGGGCCAGTAGGTAGTTGGCTTACACTCTGAGGTTACTTCACGGGGCTTTCTGTACAGGTACGAGCTTAACCCCTGCAGCAGCGAGGTCCATCTTCTGCTGTCTCCATTCTCCATATTTCCTGTTAGTGGTGCCTTGAGGGCTCCTGCTGCATCTCCCCAGGTTCTCCTGTTGGAAGTTTGCATATGTCAGTTCGCCTGCAGACACTGCTCTGCTATGATGTCACAATTGCAACTTGATGAGAGTAATTTTCCTAAATGAAACAATCCTGGTGATTAGCTCTAGCTCTCTTCTGCCAGCCAGTACAGCTGGGATGGGCTGCAGTGTCTACACACACACATATGCATGCACACACACAGCCTGAGGGTCCAGTTTCCTGGGTGCTCTAGGACCCACCAGAGCTCCCTCCCTAAGCCCTCCCTCCCTTCCTGAGTTAACAGCAGTGTCCCAGATACATGCATAACAGGTTTCCAATTTATTTCTTTTCAACAGCCCTTGGCAAACATTTCTTCCCCCCTTTCTCTTTTTATTGCTTGCCTTTACTTTATCTGCTAAATCCCTGCTTGTGGGTCTCCAGCTGCCTTTATAGCACCTGGCCTTGTTAATATCTCTGTGTTGTTGCAGTTGCTGCCCTTGGGGTCTTAATGAGGAGCAGGTGGATATTATCAGGTCACTTTCAGGAAAGAGGCTAGGAAGGGAACCTATTACCAACCAACACATTATATAGGTTATCTCATTTAAAACCATCCTTGTGCAGTAAATATTATTTCCCTGACTTTATGATGAGAAAAACTATCCCCAGGAAAGTCCCCAAATATCATTCTTTTGAAATTCCCTGTAAGAGTCAATCCCTCTTCTGTTCAAGTTCTTTCAATGGAGTTCTAGGATCTAATATCGAATAAAGATCACACTCCTTAGCCTGGTATTCAAAATCCCTCATGGCCTGGCCCTCATCTACATTTTCTGTCCCATTCCTCGGTCATAATCAAATTGAGTTTTTTCCTCTTCTGCGTAAGTACCTGACTCTCCCTTACCTCCAGACCTTGGCTCCTGTGTTTCTCCCCTTTACAATGCTTTTCTCAAACTACTTTTCCCCGCATATAAGATTATGCTTAACCTTGAAGAAGCAGCTCAAAAATCACAGGCTCCCTACAAACCTGTCGGACATCCCCAGTTGGAAGTAATTGTTCCCACCTCACCCACCGTGGTGCCTAACCCGCATGTCTCCCGTAGGCATCGTCCTTATCATTGACCCATCTGAAACCACCTCTGGTTTTAATTTATCATCTCCCACCATGACCAGGGCAGTGCCTGTCCCAGAGTTGATGCTTTTAAAAAAAATAGTTGTTGAATTGATGATTTGAGGAAAGACACTTCATCTTCTTTAACTACTATCTCCATATGTGGTTAATAACTAGTACTAATAAAGATACTTCTGATGAAAACTTACAAAGATCAGTGCTAAATGATTAGCTTCTGAAAATTTTGCTTAATGAGGCTAGTTGTTTCATACTTCCCAAATAGTTTATCTTCAGTGACTGTATTTGCTCAAGTGGATATGGGTCCCCTTTAATGTAAATTTGAAGTTTCACAATAGTCAAAAATTCTTTCCCTCAGAATAGGACATATGCAAATCAGGTTTAAAGTAGGCTAATCCCTTTATCCATAGACAATTGGTTATGCAAAAATGTACACATGAAATATGCTTACTGGAGAACTTGTTTAGTGTTAACTTACCTCTCTTGACCTCCATTTAACAATTCATTTAATCAACAAACATTTATATGTGTAGTCATATATCTTTCCTAAGTTTCGGATCTGTGTATTCAGTTAACAACTCCATGACTCTGTGTGGATGACCCCAAGCCCTCTGGAACCCAGGAAACCTAAAATTGATTTATAACCCATACCCCTGTCCAGCCACCAAGCCAGGTCACATATGACCTGTTCTATGTACTCTGTCTTGATCAGGCAGTATTGCCCACCCATCTCCTTCGGGAATCTGATAATTATCCTCTATATTTCTTCTTCCCTCTTTTTCCTCACTCCTGCCCAACCAATTATTTAGTCTTATTGATTATTCTGCAGAAGTACCTGTGATATATTGCTCTTTTTCTTTACCTCCATTGGTACTGAGTGTAGCTTTTTTGAAAACAAAACACGAAACAGAAAAAATGAAAACCAAAACCAAAAAATGGCCAGCTGGCCAATATGTTAACAATAAACTTAAGGTATTAAGTGTCTATGATGTGCTGACAACATACCAGGTTCTTTATGGATGTTATCTCATTTAACACTCACAGAAACCCCTTGAAAGGAAGTCATTTCAAACAAATTTCTTCTTAGGAGATTAAGACTTAGACAGTTGGACTGCCTAGCAGTTCATGACTGGTAGGTGGCAAAATGGGAGTTAAAATGAGTCTCTGAGACTCTGAAGCCTAATCTCTTTGCTGTGCTGTATTGCCTCTCAGAGAAGAAAATGATCATTTTGATTAAAAACATTCATCAGTTTGTTCAGCAGGTCTACTGAGCATGCGTATGTGCTGATACGTGCTGGGCTTTGTATTAGGCTGGTGACATGTGGTGGATACAGTCCTAGAGGGACTCTCAGGGCCATCAGCACTGGCCAGGCTACCATAACAGACATCAGGAATGTCCTGATCACTTTGAGAACATCCATTGTCCCGCTCACTCACACCACTTGCCTACTGCTAAGTGGCTGTGCTCTGTGTCCTCCCCTTCCTCACCCCAGGGCTCAGGATGATGGAGCAGCTACTTTCTAGAACAATGCTGTTTACCTTTCCAGTGGGAAAATGGAGTTTGGTGGAGCAAGTGCTACTCCTATAGCTTCTAACCATGAGTGTTGTCATCTGGTTAGAAGCACATTCTTCACTGGCCAAAGAGAGGCACAAGCAGGAAAGCAGGAAGGTATAGGGAAGGCAATAAATATTGTTGAAAAGGAACAGAGTTTACCACAGGTAGAAAACACATAAATATGTAAAAGCAGTCACCCACATACTATTGGGAGAGGAAGCTTTAGCCTCCTTTCCCTTCATCAGAAATGTCCTGAGAGAGGAACACTTGCTAAAATGCCTGATCCTTGTTCAAGGCACTAACTTCTACTGCCCTGAGGTAGTAGGAGTTCCTAAGGTTGTCCTTAGGAAAGAGTTAGCTTTTGCCCCTCTCACTATATCCCGCCATATTTGACAGATGTGGCAAACCAAGGTGGCGCCTTCTTTGGTGCCCAACCATCCCCTTTTCTCCTTGGTTTGGTCTTCATGTGGCCACTGAGATGATGCTAGGAGGTCAAGTTTTGGCTTCACAGAGGTAGGAGAGGGGACTAGGAGTCTTGAGTCAAACCCACTTCTCTAACCCACTCCTGAGAGGATCTCAGCACTGGACATGAACTTGGAGTTCAGCACTGGGACACTCTCTGAGCTAAGAGCAGAATAGTACTTTGTTACCCATATGGCTACAGTTCCTTGAGACTGTCTCTCTCAGATAACCATTGAGGAGGAGTCCTGATTAATAGGATACATTTTTTTTTTCTTGGTTGGACTCTTGCCTTAATATCATCCAGTTCCCATCAGTATTCATAAGATGTGCTGATGGAAGCATACAAACATTTTATGGATCACCGAGGAAAACAAAATGACCAACGTATTCTGTAGTTATATAAGGAAGGGAAGGATGAGTTGCCTAGATCCTGAAGAGTGGGAAGGAGGAGCAGGGCAGAAGGAGCAGCAAACATACAAGAGTCAAAAGAAGAGCATAGTATTCTAGGAGAATAACATTTGAAGATACTGGGTTCAGAGCAAAAGGTTTTTGGTGGGATTTGTAAAAAACAGAACCTGGAAAAGCCAGATTATTAAAAGAATTAGACAATAAAAATCTTAAACCTCTCTTTTTTCATTTCAAAATCTCTTGTACTTATTATGCTGTCTAGGACAGAATATTCAGGGAATGAACTAGTGAATGGGAGAATCACAAGTATCGTATGCACAGGTTATTTACTCTATGCAGGCATGCGATCATTATATCTCTACACGAACTCCATATAATAGATTACTATTGTTATGCCCATAGTAAAGATGGGAAAACTGAGGCTTAGCAATATTAAGTGTTTGATGTATCATGCATCTAAAGATGTCTTTGGCTGCAAGTAAAGGTGTATTTGTGAGATAAAAAATACATGTATTGGTCTCTGCTCTAGTTCCTGGCAGAGAACTTCAAGAACCCTGGTCATTTCCTAAGTGATAAGAATACCAGGGGCATCTCATGGTGTAATACTTGGTCTCGGACCCTGGTTCCTGACACAGACTTTCTGAATCCCTTGGGATTTCTGGAGTGATAGGTGTGCATTTGTTCTAATGAGATGACTCTTTCTGGGCTCCCATCTCAGGACCAAACCGTGTTAGAAGCTTAGAATTTTCAGCCCTCCCTGCCCTTGTCCAGAGAAGGGAGAAGGACTAGAAATGGAGCTTGTCATTAATCATGCCAAGTGAGGAATCCTCCATAAAATCCCAAAAGTAGGGGATTTGGAGAGATTTCAGGTTAAAGTGGTTTTGTGAGTTCCATGAGCCACTCTAGCAAATCAGTCAAATCCAAGGAGGGGTCATTTTAACCTCTGACCACAATCGGGAGATAACCAAGGCTTAAACAGGTGTCTGAAGGGGGATGCAGTCTTATGGGACTGAGTCCTTAACATGTAGGATATGACACTGTTTCCAGGTAAATAGTGTCAGAATAGTGCCAGATGTACTTGTCTAAAAATGTTTAAATAATGATGAAAGACATGCTTATTATTTCTTATGAAAAGAAATTCTTTCTGTGGCTAATTTTTCAGCTCCCAGGCCCTTTCTATTCTTATATTCTTGACCTTTGCATTTTTCTCCTTGTGGTTATAAAATGACTGCCACAATGCCAGACATCACATGAACCATGGTGGTGTCAGCTGACAAAGAGGGAACCATGATGATGTTTGCATGTCCTTAGTAGGAAAGAAATCCTTCTTCACTAACTATCTTTAGAAAAATATCTCATTAGGTTTTTTGGTGTGTCCATGAGGGCATGATCTATTTGTAAATAGCAAAGCATTGCTCTGTTTATGGTGCTAGGTAAAATCTGGAGTTGGCGTAAGCAGAGAAGTGAGGGGGGGGAAGAGATTAAAACAAAAAGGAGAGTGAGTTGAGTGACTTTACTGGGGATCTGGGAGGCTGAAGGACGTTTTTGAGAATTTAAAATGTATTTACTTTTAAAATGTAATGTCGTTGAATTCCTGTGGTCTGTTCCCTCCGATTTCCTGGTTCCTCTCGGAAGACCTAAGCATATATAAATTCCACCTGTTTGTTTTGGAGAGAGAGTCAAGAAATGGAACTGCATTCCCTGACCTCACTTGGTAAAGTTCTGAATTTAGAATAATTCTGGGAAGATTTAGGGTTCAGTTGTTACAGGAACTTGAAGATGGTGCACTGAGAATCATCAGACATCTTGAGGAAGACATTGGAACTTCCATAGGCAATGAGATAGAGCCTTGGAATGATTTTATTTCATTTTCAGAAGACAGGAAGGCCTCAGATGACATGTGGGTCCTATACAAAATGTTGCATTAAGTAAATGTCAATCTTTGCCCATATTTCTGATAATTCCTTATGTACAAATTCCCATAAGAGCAATTACTGGTCCAGAGATTGTGGACATATATAAAGCCCTTTGAATGCATTGCCATTTGCTGTGACAGGGCTCACTTCCCCATGCCTGTGCCAACACTGGAAGGTATTGTGATGTTTCAGAAACTTTGAAGGGATTAAGTATCTGGGCACTGACCCTGAGAAAATGTCCATGTTTTCTTCTGGAAAGCCCTATCCACCTGCAGCCTCAGCCATTATCCATTGTCTGGGGGTTTTCAATCGTATCCCCTTTCTAGAAGGGGCAGAAAATGTGTGATGAAGAGGAAGGAAGGAAGGAAGGAATATGGGACCAATGAGGGATCCAGGATGCTACATGTCTGAGAAGGATGAGAATAGTAAATAGCTCAGTCTTAAAGGAAACTAGCCCCTTCCCTGAGAAATTGAATTTCTGAGAAGGATCTCTTCCTTCTCAGAAATAGAGATAGATCTGTGATAGATCTCTTAGCCCCAGATTTGAGGTGAGGTGCTGTCTGTAAAGGATTTTCTAAATCTCCCTCTATTCCCTTCCCCGTGCCACCTCCAGCACCTGCAAGCACACGCACATACCACAGTCCTGTGCCACTTTCCGAGCTTGCAAAGTTACTGCTTTGCCCTGAAAATGCAGATTGCATGGTAAGATTTCACCGAAGCTCATTCCTCCTGAGTGGTTTGAAGGTAGCACCCAGAGTGCCAAGGGGTTGGGTGAAGCCCTCCTCTTGCACTGACTAGCACTCTACCTGTTTAAAAGGAATTCATTTTTGCCTTTGGCCACCTGGATTAGAGACAGACCCACTCACAGGAAACAGAACCCAGCACAGCACTGGAGGTTTGGGCTGTATTTTGGCTCCAGGGGAGAAACCCAATGAGGGATAACACTAGGAAAAATTAACTGTTCGGGTGGTATTTTATTCCTTTTCTACATCTGTTGCCTTTGCGAGTGCCGTGTGCACCTGGGGGAACTGAGCAGGGCCTGAGAAATGCTGCTGGGCACCAGATAGCTGGAGGTTCCTTCTGCAGAGAATTTCCATGTTCCCGTGAGGAAGTCTCCAGAGGAAATTCACCAAGCTTCAAAATCCAGTTTGCCTACATGCACTTAAGTCTATGCTGGTGAAGTTGGGCAGTTGTTCCTCTGAGGATATGACACAGCTGATATGTCATCCTGGTTCTAGTCGCCATCTTCGCCACTTCTCTTAGCATCCTAGAAGCCCAGAGTGAATTCACCCACCTTCTGTCCATTCACCTACGCAATCCTAGCATTCTTAGAAGGCCGGGGTGTAACCTCCCTGTATTTACCTGACCAGTGGGAGAATGCATGCACAGATGAATAGTGTAACAGCGTTATTTACGAAGGCGACTCTACGGTTTCATTTGATTTTAATCATTTTCCTTTTCAACTCCACTTCCCTACCCCCCTTCTTGCATAGGCACTCTCTCCAGTGGATGTCATGTAAGTCCTCTCGTTTCAGCTTCCACGTTGATTTATATCCAGCCTTAAGAAATTTTTGTTATATACATTTAATTCGTATCAACAACATTGATTCAATTCCTCTCTTTTTCCTTACTATTCTCCTGTTATTCTTCACAAAACTAGTTGATGACTTCTGACTGTTGCAGAGTATTTCACCGTGGGCTTATACCACGTTTCATGTAACTGTTCTCTGGCTGTGGGCATCTGGGTTGCCCCCAACTTCCCGTTGCCACAAATAATGTGGCCATCCTCGTCAATGTCTCCTTGTGGACCTACGAGAGGGTGACTCCAGGATATCCACTCAGGACGGCATGACTTGGGGGGCCATGGTCTATGCATATGTTTAATTTCACTAAGTTTTTCTGGTTTCTTTCCAGAAGGCACCAGCAGTTCATGAATATTTCTGTTTGCAACATTTAGTTTTTTCTACTTATCAAGTTCTTTGCTTTGCAAAATGATACTCACTGATAACTACTGGGTGTGAGACTCTATTATTAACCCTTGGATCTCCTCTGAATTGCCTATCCTTATCCTTTGTCTATATTGTATTGGATCTGTTATCTTTTCTAGAAGATTTACAGAAGTTCTTCATGTACCTAAATAGTAATTCCTTATTAATATCTTCTTCCAGGCTTTTCTTATTATTGACTTTGCAGAGTGACATTTGAGGTACAGGAATCTTTTTCTGTTTAGATTTTCCCCTCATGGTTTATGTATTCTGAGTTTTGTTTAACAAAGCCTTTCTCACTATAAGGTAAATAGCTGTCCAATCTTATGTAAATATATGTTCTACTACATTTCCTCTGTTAACTTAATACTATTGCCTTTCACAATGTTGTTTTTTTTTTTTAATCCACATATATGTCTGAACTTGGTATATGACAGACACTGCATCACAAACCAGTGGGAGAATGAATGGATTATTTAGTAAAGTTTTGAGAAGAATTAGTTCATTTTTATAAGAAAATAAACTCCAAGCAGATTTAAGACCTGTCTTCAGATAGATTCTATCTTCAACCGTTGGCTGTTCCATTTGTTGCCTTTTTTTTTTTTTTTAATAGTGTGCGTTGTCTTCAGATTCGTCCCTTTTCTCTATGAGCTCACCTTGTATACCCCGGAACCAGCAGCTGCCTTGACTAGCAATGCCGTCAGGATGGAGAAGCAAACCTTAGGTCCTAGATTGTTCCTCTTGGTGTATTTAGGAACATGTGGAGGCGCTGGTGTTGATTTTTATGCTTAATTGTCCCCTGTCCTCTTTCCCAGAGAATTTCCCCGTGCTCCCCGTTCCAGAGCATCCCTGGGCCGCTGTGGTAATGTGCAGGCTGGCTGGGGAGATAGAAACAGCTACATTCCTGTGTTACACCTTGTGTGAAAACAAGCCAGAAAATGATATGCTGGGACCATATTGGGACTCAGAGTGGGAGACCAGCTCTTTCCTAATTGAGTCTTGGCCTGTCCCACTTTAGGCCACTGCCCAAATTCAACTACTAATCTTCCATCTCCCCAGAAACTTCACACACACTTTGCTTAGTTTTTAAGTACCTCCCCCCTTAAATGTATAAGCTTCTTTTTCCTCCTGGTGTCTTCATAGTTGGTTGGGGAGCATGCCAGCAGCCTGTATTTGTTGGCTGCGATGTGGAGAGCTGGAAGCCTGTCAGAAACTGTCTCACTGGGCATCTGGTATTGGAGATTTGTGCCTGTCAAGCGTAATTGTACAGTGCTTTATGAGCTTTTACTATATTTGTTTTCTTCAGATTTCATTTGTCATCTTTTAAGTTAAAAAAAAAAAAACCCTTCCAATATTTGGTCTTACTTGTTGGACACATAATTGTAACAACAGGTTTGTTGAAAGTAATAATGTCAAACTGAAGAATAATCTGTATGAAATTCTGTGTACTCCTAATTAATCATTAATTTGGTCATCCAATATCTTTGTAAGAGCAAAGAATCTTCGTAAGACAGAGAACCTATCTTATTTTAAAATGCAGAAACCGGGGTAAAGCTGCAAGTCACATACTCAAAACCGTAAGAGGTGTTGGTGTCCCTTCTGAGACATAATTGTAGAAGTCTCTGTTAAGAGCCTTGTACTTCAATAACATGGCGCGGGGTCTCCTGCCTACGCCCTGCAGCCATCCTGGCTCTGTTTTTCAGGCTGATGGAAGATGCATTCAACATTTAGCTTTCAGTAGGAAGGAGCAGCCCATTGCCCATATCATCCCCCACTTAAGGGAAGCTATGTAGGGAAAAAGTCTAGGAATGAAAACCCAGAAACATGGCTTCTAGACATGGAAGTCACTTCCACCCAGTGACCACCTGAATGTGTGATTTTAGGCTAGTGTCTTATCTTCTCTGGGCCTTACGTTTCTGATCTGTTCATGAGGAAGCTGACTTGATGCATGTCCCTCGTCACTCAGCTCTAAAGTTTGCGGTTTTTGATTGGGGGTGGGGGTTCAAGCAGTCCCTGTCTTCCATCCAGAAGAACTGAGTTTAGTTCCTTCCAGACCAGAAAGGCTCAGCATCAAAGGCTTGGAAGGACCTTTAGAGACAATCCAGGCAAATGCTCAGGCTGTGGCTCCTTTTGCAATGGTGTAACCCTAGCATGACTTAGGAGCAGACATCTTTTCCGGTATGTTCCTAGATTTCTCCAAGTGTTCCCCGTCTTCAGTAAACGTGCTGCAATTGCTTTGCCTCTCTTCTCTCCTGCCGTCTCCCTTTGTAGCCACCATATAGGTTCCAGGGGCTGCTTTTGCAAATGTGCCCGCCTGGCCCAGGGCCATGCCCGCAGAAGGTGCTCATGGAATATCAGGTCGCAGTGTGCTCATCGATCCCATCTTTACAGCTTTAATCTATTATTATCAACTCTATCGACACCTGGGCCAGTTTTCATCCTGAAAATCCAGGCAGATGTTAACCTTTTAAAGGCCCCCAGTTGAATGGGATAGGAGGAGACTGGATGGTATCCAAACTGGTTGGAAGAATGAGGAGAGCAGAAGTGAGCAGAAAGCCTGCCCCAGGCAGAGAGCCTCTGATGCCGGTGACCAGTGGGGAATAAGTGGAGCTCTCAGCATCCCAGGTTTCTGGGTTCCGGCTGAGCCCCCGCTGGGGCCCAGGTGACTGCTCCCTGTCTGGAAGCAGCCGAGATCCAGAGGAGATCTTTAAAACCACGCAGCAGACGGCCACTCCATAGGAGTTTCCATTTTGACAAAATAAACTGGATTTGTCTGAAGAACTCAGGCAGCAGGGATTGTGGCCTCCTCCCTGGTCTCATGCTTGAAGACTTTTTCTCCCAGTAATGAGAGTGCCGAGCGAGCAGGCCTTTCCCCGACAGTGCTGGCCGTGGGACAACTTGTACCCGGGATGGATTTTTCTTCATTGATTCTAATCTTCTTCCTGACTGTCTGTCTTGGCTGCTTTGACATATTGAACACTGAATAGTCCCTGAGTAATTCTTGAACATTTGGGGATCGTTTTTATTTTTACAAGACAGTAGAATCCAATGGAGTGATTTATACATGTACTAGAAGAAAATGAAGAAAAAAATAACAAAGTGGTTTCACTCTGGGAATAAACACGGACTCAGTGACGATTAAAAACCACACCAAACAAAAGGTCCGCACCCAATTTTCAATAATTTCCTGATTTTGTAAGGATGCACAGAATCACGTAGAGATGAACAGTAATGGATAAAGGGCTTTCACAGCTGTGGCTTCAGCCATGATTGATGAGAAAATGCTACTGGAGAGAGAAAAGGAAAATGAATATTTATTAATGGCATAAAGTGTCGGGGGCTTAAGATCTAAGGAGATCCATCATTTCATATTCAAGGTTGGATGCATTCAAAACAGAAGGTTCAATACCAAGACCCCATAGCTGAGCCGTAGACCAGAAAAATTCATAGGCGCTGCCATCATTCGGACCATGGGGGACTTTCTGGAGATGTTATTCCCATTTCAGCCCCCATTAACATCACCTGAACAGGGCAATATTACATGAGTTATCACTCCAAGAATGCTATGACAACAATTGCCTTCACATTTTAGAATACCCAGAGCTATGTGGTCTGGTCATTCACCCAGAAATTAATATATCATGTCTGCATACTTTCTCTGTATATGGTAGACTTGGTGTCTGTGCTGACAGCTTAGAAATTATTAGTAAGATTTTTTCCTACCATGACTTCATCAGTTCTTCCTTGCACCATTTAAGGGCAATATTTACCCAACCAATAGCATCTCTCCAAAACTCCTGGCATATTTTGTCCCTGCAGAACCCTTAACCTGTGCTTGTTCTCTGTAGATTGGTCAATTAGTTTAAAGAAAAAAAAAAGGGGGCTCTTTCCTTTTGGTGAAATTTTACTCACCTGATCCTAACATCTTCAAAAAAAAAAAAAAATTAAAATCGGAAATCCAAGGAAGGCATTGTGGATCCCTTTGTGATGCCATTATTTCTCCATGTAAGCAGCTTGTTCAGACAATTAATGATAGTGATACTGGGGCTTGTTTTGACAGGGAAGGAGAAATTGACGGATGGCATTTAACTGCCTTAATTTAACTCTAGATGTTGAAGTTGTGTTGGAAGTTTCAGTGTATAGATTTCAGCATGCGATGGTACCCCCAACTACATCATCCCTACCCCTGTAACCCTATGCACACAATGTCCTCAGATCCCTAGACTTCCCTTGGGACCTATATTACTTTATTATAGAATATGGCAGTGGAGGCTTATTGGTCCTATAAATCCACCTACACTAAACTTTTGAAATCACTGTCCTGATAGATAGTCTGAGTCTTTAGACTGTCACACTCATGTTATTTCTAGATATTACTTCTAGGTGGCAAATCTTGGACTGCAGGAGCTAGCTGTTACTGGTTTGTTGTATATGTTATACCAGAAGAAAAGTTGCTATTCTATTAGATAGTGTTTTTCAATTTATTTTAAACCATTGATTCTAGCAGATCCTTAGCTGTAGATACGAATGAGTTATCTCTGTTGGCCATCTTTGGGAGAAGGCCAAGGGAGTATGAATTCTATTGGTGTTTCTTTTAGGTCATGTATACTTCCCATCTCCCAAAACAGGGAAGTTTGGTCCATAAGAAAGGGCTAGACCAGAAGTCGGTCCCCAACAAATGTGTAACGGGTTAACCAATTAATACAGTTTGTTATCTGGACAAAAAAACAATATTGGAGTTCTAGCCTGTCTGGAAAAAAAGATTCACATCCACTGCTAATTATGCAGCAATGGCCAGAAGGCATGTGCTCAGGGAGGCTGCAAATCTCAAAGGATATCGTTGAAAAAGTCTCTGAGTTGAACAAAAACATGTTCTCTTCAGAGTTGTTTTGAGTGGCTACAAATAGAGTATTGGGCAAGTGAGCAAGAATGTTGAGCGATGACGCTAGAAAATATTAATTAGGGGCAAGACCCAGAATATTCTGGTAGTTTCTGGCTAAAGACTTTTAATTGTGTCCTATATGCAATGAAACATTAAGATCTATGAGGCCAAATTTAACAAACAATGCCTGGAAGGTGGCAATTGTGGTGGAAGAAAAAGTAGTATATGATTATTTCCATAAGCTAAGACAACAGCCATCTTTTTATGGACTTAGTTGTGTCTCCTCAACATTCTTATGTTGAAGCCCTACTCCAAGTACCTCAGAATGTGTATTTGGAGATAGGGTCTTTAAATAAATACTTAAGTTAAATGAGGCTGTTAGGATAGGTTCCAATTCAATCCAACTGATGTCTTTATAAGAAGAAGGACACAAGAGATACACCAGGCATGGACATGCCCAGAGGAAAGACCATATGAGGACACAATGAGAAGGTGGCTGTCTGCAAGTCAAGGAGGGAGACCTTAAGAGAAACTAAACCTGCTCACACCTTGATCTTGGACTTCTAGCCTCCAAAATTGTGAGAAAATAAAATTCTGTCATTTAAGCCACCTAGTTTGTGGTATTTTGTTATGGCAGCTATATTAGTCAGAGTTCTCCACAGAAGCAGAACCAACAGGATATACCTGTCTATTTGTTTATCTATCTACTTATTTATTTTAAGGAATTAGCTCATATAAATATGGAGACTAAGAAGTCCTTATAACTGGCAAGCTAGAGACCTAGGAGAGCCAATGGTGTGATTCCAGTTTGAGTTCAAAGGCCTAAGAACCAGGAGAGCAGATGGTGTAAGTTCTGGTCCAAAAGCCAGCAGGCTTGAGACCCAAGAAGAGCCAGTGTTTCAGTTCAAGTTCAAAGGCAGGAAAAGACTGATGTCTCATCTCAATCAGTTAGGTAAGAGGAATTCCATCTTATTTGAGAAAGGGTCACCCTCTCTATTGTATATAGGCTTTGAGCTAATTGGGTAAGGGGCACTCACATTGGGGAGGACAGTCCACTTTATTCTCTCTACTGATTCAAATGTTAATCTCATCCAAAAACACCCTCAGGGACATACCCAGAATATGTTTGACTCACTATCTGGGCACCCCATGGCCCAGTCAAGTTGACACATAATATTAAATATCATAGCAGCCCCAGCAAACTGATACATGTAGCTATAGTCAAGAGAGCATGTGAAAAGAGATGCGTTTGAGAAATATTCTGAGTTAAATCCTAAGGACTTGGTGACTGATCAGATGTGAGGGGTAAAGAAGAGTAATGAGTCAGTAATATCTAAAGTATTCCCATCCCAGATGATGGAATGGGTGATGTGTAAGGGAAACACAACACAATATACACCCACACACCACCCACCCACACACCAACCTCTATTAGATATGCATAAAATTGAGGGGCAAATTGAACTTTAATCACTTTTCCAGAGTTCACCATTCTTCATAGCTTTAAGGAGCAAAGCTGTTTAACTGTGAGAATCCATACAAATTAATAATAAAGGTAAAGATAGTGTTAAATTCATGAGAGACCTTGAGGTTTTTAATTGTAATCTTTGAACTCATTTTGCATAGATATCTGTTGTTGTTGTTGTGTTTTCCCCCCAAGCCCACATCTGATGGCAAGCACTGCATTTGCTAGCGTGGAGTGTGTCTATGTGTCCGTACATTGCACGCAGGAAAGAGTTCTCATCAGGTGGATTAACCATATGTAGAAATGCTGCCAAATCCCCATTTTGAGAAGAGAGAGCAAATCTGCAGGAAATGGTATATGGATACCATTAAAACATAAAAATTTTTTATGTTTAATTTAAAACATAAAGCATTTAAAAACATTTAAAAAATTTGAGGCCATTTTCACCAGAAACAAGTAGCCACACACACTCTGTGGTCCTGAGGTCAGTGGTAACTGAGTCATCAGTAAAAGGTTATATATGAAGGTCTGATCTACTACCTAATTAGGCAAATAAATAATAGGTAGGTTTTATAAATAATCAAAATACAAATGAATTTTGCAGTAAAACTAGAATGTGATATTATAGCCATTGGTAGGGGAGTGAAAATGTTGGCTGGAGTTCCCTCATGATTGGGCAAAAGGGCCAGAGTGGGGGTGGTGGGTTAGGGAGAGTTCTACACGTGGCTCATCCTGGGGCCCCGTCTTCCTTCTGCTGCAGCTGCCACGTGAGGGACTAATCCGCAGGATGTCTGCCGTGAATGGTGCTGCCACCATGGGTTGATTTTCTCTGCCACAAATTCTCAGCCCCACCCTCACAACCCTTTGACTAGTAGAGGGTTTGACGAGCTTCAACAAACAGAAAAGTATGGGAGAAATCAAATGCATCCTGTCCTAAGAGGCTTTGCCTGTCCTTGTTATTTCAAAGGCTACAGCTTCACACTCAGTGCAGTTGTTCTTCAGGTGGTCTCTCTGGTGGAAGTAATTGGTTGGCAAAAGGGAGGACACCTGTTTGTGAAGAGATTAATAACTTAGTGTCCAGAGGCCACTGACATTCCACCGTGCAAGGGACTGCTCCCTCTTTAGTCTTTAATTTGTTAGTACAATATCAAGTGAAAACTCACAAAGAATTGCATGACAAGCTTTTTTTTTTTTTTTTTTTTGGTAGAACTCACATATGATACAAGGAGGCTGGTTCTATATCAGCTTCTGACTTAGTCTTTTCTGAAATAAATTTATCTGTGATTAAAGGCCTATGTGTGTGGGGAGGAGGAGGGGACACCGAGGGAGGGTAGGGGAATGGTGAACAGATATAAATTCAGGATAAGTCATTTGTGCAGTTCAAAGAAAAGGCACTAGCAATATTTGTAAGAATTATTTCATTATCATACATACATACATATATACATACATACATGAAAGTATTTACCATGTTTGTGAGCTTGGGAGCAGATCCTCTCCTGGTTGAACCTTTGGATGACTGTGGTTTCTGTTGACTTTGATCGTAGAGCTGTGAGGTGAAAGATGTGGTTAAGCCACACCTGGACTCCTGACCTACAGATGCTGTGAGATAATAAATGCGTGTTGTATTAAGCTGCTAAGTTATGGGGTCATTTGTTACACAGCAACAGATAACAAATATACTACCTAAGATTTTCGATAAGTGTAACTTAAGCGAAGGCTAAGGTAATTACAGCAAAGAGATTTCTGTTGGTATGAGGCTTCTGTTGATACAAGGCATATTAACCTTCAAACTATCCTCCCCCATCTCCCACCCACACCTCCCACCTGCCGGGGAGTGCACACGGCTCACAATAGCTTGTTAGGCCAAGTCTGTGTACTTAGGAGGGAGAAGCAAAGGATGGTCAGAGTTTTTGTCTTCAGAAATTCCTTCGGTTATACATTAATCTTAAGCTTTTTGTTTGTTTGTTTGTTTTGGTAAGAAATTAGGTCCAATCATTACTGCAAATGGTACCCAGGGCTGACAAGGAATCAGCTAAGCCATACTTATTAGCCCATTTAAAGACACCAAGTAAAATAAACCATTAATATGAATGAGCCCTGCAATGATGGAAAAATACAAGTTATACAAGTTAAATCATGATAGCTCCTGCTTAAAGAACTTTCTTTTTTTTTTTTTTTTTGGTTCACACATCCAAATACTATAAATACTTTTTGGCACTTTTCCTGCTTAGGGCTTAAGATGGTCAGTGATTCTGAGGCTGTGGTAATAGTCACATTGTTTATTTATTACTCTTTAGACTCAGATAGCAGTCCCAGGCCTCGGAGCTCTGGAAAAATGAGTATGGACATCTGGCCAGAAAATGCTTCTCATGCCACCACAAAGAAGTCTGGCTTTGGCCTCTGCTGCTTCTTCTTTTTTTTTTTTTTTGAGTATGAATGATGCTCTTTTTTATTCTGAGAGTTGAGAAGACCAACATGCTACTCAATCTAGAAAACTTAGCCTAGAACAGGGCTGTCCAGAAGAAATATAATGCGGGCCATAAATGCTATCCCCATCTGTAATATTAAATTTTCTGGTAGCCACATTAAAAAAGTAAAAAGCAGTTAAAATTAATATTACTAGTGTATTTTGCTTAACCCTACATAGCCAGTGTTTTATTACTTTAGCCTGCAATCGATATAAAGAATCATTAATGAGACAGTTTACATTCTTGTTTTCATACTAAATCTTCAAAATCTAGTATGGATTTCTGTTGCACTTACAGCACATCTTAATTCACACTATGCACATTACAAGTGCTCTGTAACCCCACGTGGGTGATGGATACTGACCTGGACCAGCCAGGTCTAGAATGTGTGCAGAGCGGCCCCTGCCTCTTGGGCTGCTTTGAGGCCACCTGCCTCCCATTCTGCGGTGTCCTAAGGAACTACCATGTTCTTTCTGCCCCACAGCTGTCTTTCTCTGTGCCCTCTTCCTGTGTCAGCTCTTTGAAAGTGTCAACTTTCTCATCCTGTATACTTTGGCCATACTTGGGGATGATAATTCAACAGTGGCTTCTTGGGATGTTCTGCTCAAGCTCTCTTTTGAAACAGGAAACATAAGAGGATATATATTATGGCAACATTCAGACTGTTCATCAATTATCCATTATATCTGCCATTTCCTTTCTGCCAATCGAGGTAACTATGTTATTACAAAAAAAAATCTGACTTTAATTATAATCCAATCAGAAGATGCATCCATTCTGTAGAGTACTTTGGCATGTTCCAAGGATTTAATTTTTACCCAAATAGCAGAGCAAACGCTGCAGAGAGGAAAGGGTTTGTTCATGTTTTCATGAATTCAGTCATTAAAAAAATACATACTGAGTATGCGCTAGGTTGAGGCATAGTGTTCGGTGGGGGACACAAGTTGTGCAGACCGTGTCCCCAGCTCCCATGAAACTCACCCTGAAAGGGGAGAAGAACCTGGACAGAAGCCAGCGTGGCCATGTGCTTCGAGGGGGGCTCTGACTGGGGGGACCGGGGAGATGTCTTGGAGGAGGTGAAATTACACTAAGTATGGAATGCGTGGGTAGGATTTTGATGTGTCACTAGGGATGAGAAGGGAGAGGCAGGGGGATAATTTCAGACAGAGACTGGCATGGTTCTGTGATGCAGGGAGGTAAAACCACATGCCAAAAATACGCGCAAGGAGACATCTCTTTCACAGGGGAAACGGAGAGAGGGTCTGCGGACCTGTGGGCAGTGAGTAAGCACAACTAGGTCGCGCTGGATTGTGGTAGGATTTTTGTGCTGGCTAGGAGGCCGCATCTCATTTCTGGGCTTGGTGAAAGCATGGAAGAGTCGAGGAGGGCTGTAAGAGGGTCGGAGCTGTGCTTTGGGGACGGACCTGACCTGTGTGTGCATTTGTGCACTGAAGTCTGGGCGAAAGTTGGGGGAGGGCTCCGAACACTTTGTCTCTCACGGGAACAAAAAATATTAAAGTAATGGGTTTATGCATTTTGTGACCTTTAAAAAATGGTATTTTCTGCAAACTTCCTCCTCCCCACCTTACCCTTGTTAAATATTTCATCTCAACTGGAAAATACCCACAACAATGATTTTTTTTTATGGTTTTAGCCTTTCAGTAATAAACCAAAACAAACAGTGGGGAGCTTAAAAGGCCTTTCAGCTGAGAAAGATGAAAGCAGATGCCTCTGGTTTAGATTATTGTTAGAAAGTGCACGAGTCCGTTTCTTCTGGAAATCCTGTGAGGAGGAGAGAGCAGGAGGAAGGGCTCGTGCCATGAGCACCCCATCCAAGGGTTTATACATGCACCCCAGCATCTCATTATCTGAAGCACAGTTCTGCTTTCCCTCCCTGTAGCTAGAACCCACTTCTTTCTCAATGTGTAGGGAAAACCCCAGTGAGAACGATGTAGAAATGGGGACCCATTTTTCATAAAACTATTGAGAAAGCATTGATGTCTTTATGACTTATTACCCTAGGTGTGGCAACAATATTTCCTTTGGGCTGGAGGGATGCTTTCTTAATGCAGCTCTTTGCCAGGACCATTGACTTAAGATACATCTTGTCACTATGACCTTGAATTGCTCAGGGGTCTTGTTTAAGCAAAAAGCAAACACACTCCTTGTCTGCTTTATACCATTCCTTTCCATGAGCCTGTGCTCCCTCCTTCCCTCCCACCTAGCATAGTCTGCCAATTCATTTGCTCAGCCAACATTTAATGAGAACTTACTGAGTGCTAGAGACCAAGAATTTAGAGATGAATAAGGCATGGTCTTTCATCATGGGTTCATGGGCAAGTACACTGGTGTTAAAATAACTCTTGGAAATTGCCATGGTTGGCATCGTATTCAGGGCTGTGTGGGCACTCAGCCCAGCCTGCAAGGTCAAGGCTATCTTCTCAGAAGAGAGGATGTCTTCTTCTCACCTAATGTCCTAGGAGCTAACCTTCCTTCAAGACCCTCCACCTTCAGCACATCTCCCCTGACCTGGTGTCTCCTTCCTCTGAGCATTGCCACTTGCCCACCACATGCTTCTCAGTGTCACATTTAGTTTTTAGACTATTGCCTATCTCTTTTATTGGAACAAACAATTAAAGTAGTGAATGGATGTATATTTTGACTTTTTAAAGAAGAATAATTTCAACAAATTCCGTATCACTCACGTCTTTATTAAATATTCTATGTCAACTGAAGAGCCTCTGATAACACTTTGTGAGAGGTCATCAAGATTGGGTTAGGTTAAATGAGCTCATTTTTTTATTTAACAACCACAAATTAATCACCTCTGTATCTTGTGATGTTTAAAATGTGAACAAAGAAAATCATAGTCCTCCTCTCATAAAGCCTAAATTGTAGTGGTAGCATACACCAGTATATCAAAACAAAACAACACAAAATAAAACCTGATGAGAAGCATTATGAAACAAAATAATGAAAAATAAAGCTTTTGGGAGGTGGGCCTATGATATTTATTCTCTTACGCTACACTCATTCTCATCAGTGTCCACGTTGGTTGCTTCCATGGCCCATAGGGAAGATTTCATGCTGATGGATGCAGGGCATGGACTTCCAGGAAGGGCTCTGTTGGCAGTGGATAGTGGTCACAGGCTTGGATCCACTCCAGGGGAGGCTTGCTGAGTTGACATCAACTCTAAAGGATATCCTGAAGCAGGCACCTAGGTGTCCAGGGCCCCATGAGGGTCCCTGGGGAATAAGCCACACTTCCTCAGATCCCTGCTCCCTTTCCTGCAATGTGTAGGAAGTCCCCATGGTTCCCCTTCACTTCCCTTGTACATGCAGCGCCCCATGGGATGAGATTGGGCTCATCGGAGACTCAACAACAACAACAATAACAACAACAATAAACAACAAACAAGTTAGCAAAATCAGATTTAATTTCTGACCATTTTCTAAAAAGATGTAGAAGAAAAGTACAAACTAATTGCCATGGAAGAGGGCATATTTGGGGGCTGGGAGAGGGGTACTTAGTGCAGGATGCTAAAGCAATATTCAGCCATGCCCTTTGATGACCATAGCCTGGTTTCAGATGGATTTCTCCCCCTTTCCCTAAGTCAAGGACGGAAAGAGCTGGGCAGGCCCCTTTACAGTGAGTTAATGTTTGCTGTTTGCTTGCTCTGGTTGGTATTAAGGACCAGCAGAATAACTTAGCCATTCTGAGGCAATTTATAAGCCTGCGGATCTGGTGGGAGAAATTTTTTTCCAGTTTTATTAAGATATAATTGACAGATAGCATTGTATTCATTTCAGGTATATAACATAATGATTTGATATTTGTATATATTGCAAAATGATCACCACAGTCAGTCTAGTTGACATGAGTCCCCATACATAGTTACAGATAATTTTTTCTTGTGATGAGAACTTTTAAGATCTACTCTCTTAGCAAATTTCAAATATACAAAACAGTATTGTAAACTGTAGTCACCATGCTATACGTTACATCCCCAGAACTTATTTATCTGATAAATTGGAAGTTTGTACATTTGACTATCTTCATCCATTTGAAGCTTATTTAAAATGAGTCCCCAAATGTCCGTTGTCCTCTTTGATGGAGCTTGAAAGCTTTTGCAGTAAGAGGTGACGCTTGAGGAAATAGCAGAAGTGAAGAGATGTCCCCCAGCAAAGGCTTTGAGAGAGCAAGTCACTGCCTGTGGGTTCTTGGGACTGTTCTCAGGACCCCAGCCAGAGTCCTCCTGGACAAGGCCCAGATGGAGTGGCCTGACCAGCTGGCCCAGCAGTTAGCCTTTCTTGTGTGTTAGGTGTGAGATGTGTGCAGTGAACCATCTGACAGGTGACCAACATGCTTTAATTGGTACCTGCTGGGTGCCTTGCCCAGGCAAGATGACCACAGGGTGAAACTGTCCAATGGTGTAGACAGGAACACTACCCTCAATGCAGGTGAGGCAGTGCAGACAGCTTGCTTGTGGCTGAGCACCAGCAACTGGCCCAGCCCAGAGATTCTTACCCTTTGGTGTGAAATAAGCATTCCATTGGTGGTTGGTAGGACAGATTCCTGGATCCCATGCTGGGAGATTCTGGCTTATTGGGTTTAGGCTGGAGTCTAGTAGTTGGAATTTTGGGCAAGGATATTCTACTGCAGGAGACACAAGTTTGAGAAACCCTGCTCTCATGCGGCTCAGCCAAAGCCTATTTAATTTTTTGATTTACCAGGAACTTCATTTTTATTTTTTAAACCACTTTATTGAGCGATGATTGGCATGTAAGAAGTCGTGTGTATTTCCTGTATATAACTTCACAAGTTTGGGGATACGTATGCGCCTGTGAAACCATCACCATCATCAGGGTTGTAAACATACCTATCACCTCCCAGAGTTCCCATCTACCCCTACTGTTATCATTAATTATTATTCTCATCACTTTGTGATAAGATCTACGCTCTTAGCTGATTTTAAGTACAGGGCCTGGCATTGTTAGCCACGGCGCCGTGCTGTATAGGCGATCACCAGAACTTACTTATCTTACACAATGGCCACTTTGCACCCTAACCTCCACCTCCTCATTTCCACCTCCTACCGGCTTCTGGTAACCTCCATTCTACTCTCTCTGCTTCTGTGAGTTTGATTATTTTAGATTTCATGTGTAAGTGAGATCATGCAGTACTTGTTGTTCTGTGCCTGGCTTATATCCCTTAGCATCATGCCTTCAGGTTCATCCATGTTGTTGCAAATGGTGGGATTTTTTTCCCCTTTCCTAAGACAGCCTGATTGTTGGTGGGAGTAAATGGTACGGGGTCTCAGGAGCAGGGCTATCAGAGCCAGCATTTTGCAGAGCCTAGCTTTTCTCTGGGCCTGATGCGCTAATTCCAGCCCTAATTCCCTCTGCCTCTGACCATGCCAAGAGAGCTCACAGTATTGGTAGGAGGCCTCTGGAAGGTGTACTCTCTCTCCCAATACAGAAAAGCAAAGGTCACTCAAAGGAGAAAGGGGACGTATTTACTGGAATACTACAGCCATTATTACTGCTATTACTAATATTTAAAATTGTGAATTGTTTATTGAGAGCTACTGTGTGTCATACACTAATCTCAATTCTTGGCCTCTTTTCCTTATTTTATCCTGAAAACTCATCTTTGAGGTCTATACTATTATTATCCTCATTTTACAGATGTGGAAACTAAGGGAGAAAAGTCTAAGTAACTTGTTGGGTCACATAACAGGTAAGAACAGTTCATATAGGAGCCCCAGGCCCCCTAGAGCGTGAACATGGTGCAGGACTGGGGCAAGAGAATGGTTTCCCCTTCTTGGCTTTAGTTCCCTTGCCTGTGAAATGAGGATTTTGGATGATATACCCCTAAGTAGGTCTGGCTTTGTGGGTGTGTAACCCATAGAGCAACAGGGCCCCAGGATCAGAAGGGTTCTAGACTTAGTTCCATGATGTGCTGTTGCTGTCTTAAAATTGCTAATAATTTTGAAACAAGGAGCCCACCATTTCATTAATCACAGGACCCTGCAAAATAGGGGGCAGATTTTGTCTCCCAAGGGCTCTTCTTGTGGTTATACTTTCTCAGCTTTTTAAAAGATCCTTCACAATTCCCTGTGCACCATTGGCCACAGAATCACCATCTGCGGTGGCAAAAGAGCAGTGGGCTGACCTGGACCATATGGCAAGCGGAGCTTCTAGGCTGGTGATGTGTGCCCATGGCATGTCTGCAGATGCTGGACATGGAGAGCTCTCGGTGGCCAAGGTGGTACACCATGGGCTACTCGCTCTTGAAAACAGCCACAGTGCCAGCCGACCTGGGGGCTTGTGAGAGTTCGTGCTAAGAGGCCAATCTGTAGTGTGTGAGCGGTCCCTCCCTACAGAAGATGGAGGAGGACTCAGGGACAAGAGGTTCATGAATTCAGTTTTCCCTGAGAGGCTTTTTGGGTCTTTGCAGACCACCTCACACCCATCCTTGGGCAGTGGTCCCCACCCCTCCTTACCAGCAGCCTCACCCCCTTCATTCCTGAGTCCCAGGAGCTTGTCCCTGTGTGTGGTGCCTGGAGCAAGTTTTTCAAAATGCTGGTTTCTTCCTGACAATATCTACTGTTACTATACACACAGTGCACAAACTTCATTACACTTGCTGCCTGAAAGGCTTGGCTCAGGAACAAGGGAAGGAAATGTTTATCGAGGGCTTATCATGTGACCCTCTTATTTTCTTCCCCCAGCTCTTCCTTTGAGTCAAGTCCTAGTCCCACTTACCTTCTAAGAAAAAAAAAAAAATTAAAAGGGTGCTTAGCGGGGTTAATGACTTAGATTCCTATCAGCACTGAAACAAAAAATTCAGACACAGACGATCCATCCAAAGCGTAGCATGAAAGGTTCATTCTTCACACCTTGATGCGCATAGGCAGAACAAAGATAAGCCATGGGGGAAGTGTCTGTGTGTGCCTGTGTGTGTGGGAGAGGTGTGTGTGTATGTAAATGGGGTGTGTGTGTATGTATGTGTGTGGACTGGGAATGCAGAAAAGGGTAGGACCAGTTCTTTTGTTCTAAATGGGGCATCTTCCCACTCCATCCTCTTTTTCCCCTTCCAACTTCTAGATCTTTTACAAATTACATTTGAACAGTTCTCCTCATCAAAGCCTTGCCATTGCTTCCTTCTAGACCCCTGCCCTTACCACAGCACGGGTCTGGTTCGGGTGTCTGCCTTTGTGCCCCAGAGCACTCGCCCCCAGCCTTTTCACACCCACCTCCCTCTGGTTGTGATTGTGTATTTACTCATATGGAACCCCGTGGGCTGCGCTCTCCACCTGGGCTGGCAGTGGGACTGTCTTGTTTGCTGTTGCACCCTCAGCGAGGATTAATAAATATTTATTAGAAGAATGGATAAACAGCATGAGGAGGAGCTACAAATGGCAGTGACTGAGCCCTAGCGTCTCAGGTATGAGGACAGATGCCTGGCGTGGGGCACAGCGGAAGCAGCTCCCTCTGCAGGGCCCGGCCAGGAAAGGCTCCCATAAGTCTGTATTTCTTGAATACTAGCCAGGTCCTCCATGCAGAGGGCTTTGCTTATATCATCCTAGTTCATTCTTACAGTGACTGGGCAAAGTAGGCCCTGATCAAGGTTTTATGGAGAAGGTGACTGAACCTTGAAAGGTTGGTAAGGCATAAAAGACAGAGAATAGCTTCTCATTCATAGAGAACAGATTGAACTCTGTCCCGGGGGTGTGGAGACAGGTTTGGGTGAGTGTGTCTATGGCTGGAGGACAATGGAGAGTAGTTGAGTGTTGAACTTTACCTGTGTTTGCAGAAGCAGTAGCTATTAGTCTCCCCACTCTTTTGTGTTCTAAGAAAAACTAACTTCAAAAACTCCTGTAATCTTGAATATTCCTGGATAGACCCATCTCCATTCTTCTTCATGAATGCCAGAAGACTGGCCTACAACTCCCCTGTTCACCTGCCTCTATAAAGCCCAAAGGCCGTTCCTTTATCTTTGATATGTTCCTCATTCATGAATGTGTTGTCTATTGCAGTAGCTTGAATGACATCATCTCCTTAACTGTTTGGTACATTCTGTCTTGCACAGGGGCTACAGCTGATAAGAGCGAGGGGGACCAGATCATGGGGGCTGTGTAAGCCATGGGTGGGAGCTTTGATGTGATCATGTAGGCATGGGAAGCCAATGATGGGGCTGAAGGGTTTTTAGCAGGGGACTGGCAAAGTCAGATACACATTATAGAATTTGTGTATGTGATTTGTATATGTGAGAAGGATTGGAAGGAGAATTCCTGAGCACAAAGAAATTTCAGATTCTGTTAAGAAAAGATGGGGCTCTGAGCTGGGATAGGGTTAGTGGTGGGTAATACATCAAGGATGGTGTCCTTTGGGACATACATGCTATCTGGATGTGAAGCAATGGGAAGGCGCTGTCAGCTCTCATGAGAGAGGCTGTCTTCCATCTGGACTGTGGAAGGTGAACAGCACGAAGAGCCACAGGCAGGCCAACTCGTAGGGAAGGTTAAAGAAGGTCTGACAGCAGCATTAGAAACAGAACTCGGAAGCACATGCCTGCAGGCCTCCATGAATATCCTTAGACGTGGATATTGAGGGGGATGGCTGCTCGAGACATATATGGCCTACCTCAGTCTAATTGGGACCAATTTATTTTTATTTGTTTTTCAATAAAAAGTTTAGTCTAATGTAGTCTAATTTATTTTTTCCTTAAACTACTGTCCTGCTTCCATCAGAGAAGAGATCTCCTGGCATCATGATCCCAGCCTGAATCTCTTCAAGAGGGGCCACAAGGGAGATGAAAGAGGTGGACATCGAGGTGCCCAGAGAGATGGCAGTTGTCACCTTCATTCCATCCATCCCCTGCTCTGTGGGTTAGCGATAGTTGGGTCCATTGGAGTCCTGGGTTCTGGACCCCCTCAGCCTCCCACCTGCAAATCAACATTAAGGAAGGGTAGATACTTCATGGCAGCCAAGAGGAGAGTTGTTTCTGTGGTAGGTGCCACACTTGAAGGCCCTGGATGACTCAGGTGCTAATTCCTCGGGGAGGGAAGTCACCCTTGTTACATGTCTTCAGAAGCCTGTGCTCAGACTGGAGCTGTGAATTGTAGACAGCCTGGTGAAACATTCTTCTCGGTTGTTCTCAAGATATCTGTGGGTTTTTTTAAAGTGTTTTTCACACATTAATACCATTTTCAGGCTTCCCCCACCACCACCCCGGTCTTTGATTGCCTGAAAGCTTAATGTAGATGTAAGCACTTCCCTGGATTCTCAGTGAGAAATGTTACATTAACGTAATTACAGCAATGATGATTCATATTGTCCCAGTGTCATAAATCTGGGCCTACAGAACATTCCTCACATAGAGCTCTGACTTTGTCTCTTTCCTCAGAGAGTGATTTCCGCCCTCTGCACAGTGGCTGCCCGGGGATGCAGCAAGCCTGGACTATCCCTGGGGACCCCCTCCCACACCATTGCCTTCAGGGTGGCTCATAGGCTGGGACCTTTCTCTGTGCTTCGGAGTCCCTGCTTCAGTCCTGATACCTGGGCCAGAGAACCAACTGGTCACCCTATCCCACCATCTGGATCTTCCACAGAAAATCACCAGCCCCGCACCTCTCAGCATGGGATTAGTCATCTTTCTGGCCCATCCATCCTTCTCCTTCCAAACTGCAGTCATCCAGTCGCCAGAAGGGAAGCACTGAGATGGATTTTTTGAGAGGAAATTATGCTAAACTTATAGGATGAAGAGCTGTTAGCCTAGCAAACTCGGAAGCGTGCCATTGGGACTGAGGGGCAGGTCAGGAGATGGGCCAAGGCTTCTTCCTGCATCCTGAGTGGATGGATGGCCAGGCCAGGCAGCTGGATGGTGCCAGGCCACCTCCCACTTGAAGAGTGGACATAAAGCCTAGAGCACGCAGGCGCTGGGGGGTTGCATGGGCTCCCATCACTCCCCACCGCTGTTTCCCTTTAGTGTCTCCAATTTCATTCTTAAATGGAAGTTTTTTAATAAAAATCTCAGAGTCCTGACTGTCCACCAACAAAGTTCATAGTCTTTAAAATACTCTAACCATGGAATGGTGACTTTCTCGAAGCAATACCCATGTCTGTGACCCAGTCGTATAGGGGAACTGCTCTCCTTTAGAGGGGCAGGGGCTTTGGGCACCTCTGAGATACAGGGAAGGAGGGAAGATTGCGTTGCAGGGCTGGGCAGCAAGTAAGGCGATTCGTGAAGGGCTCACTTTTATTTGGCAATTCTTCTTTCTTTCGGGACTTTGGGATTGAGGGTGTGTTGGCCCCTGGTAGGGGAGCTGATGGCAGCTACTCTAGGGTTTATCTGCTGCTCTGGGAGTCCAGGAGCTCCTGCCCTTTTAGAAGGGGTGATGCTTGCTTGGTGGGGTTGGCGAGTGGGGGCATTTGGTAAGATAGTTGGGATTTGTGTGGAGAAAAAGATGGCTTCTTAAATGCTGAGAAAGCATATTTATGGTCAGTTTTCTGTTTTTCACGTATTCCCAAAGTGACTGATTAGTTGAATGATGACACGTTTCCCATGCCATGTAATCTCTGCTCCCAGGGCTTCCTGCACGGTAAATGCATTCTTTTTCCCTTGCACGTGTTCTGAATCTACACTAAAACCGCAGTGCCTAGTGCCTAGTGCCTAGTGCCCAGGAGATTGTGGGACAGAAGTAAAGGTGGTGGTAGGGGTGTGTGTGTGTGGTGGGGGGTTGGTTCGACATGCGTGTGCATCAGTGTAGAAGTATGAGCTGTGTTTCTGTGAGAGAATACATTTGCAAGGTGTTTTGCAAGTGAAGGCCCATTTCTTTATGAAAATAGAATTGCTTTTCTAAGACAGATGTGCTGAGTAAGTGGAAGGACGGCTCTGAGTTTTAGAAGGAGCTTTCCAGAAATTGGTGCAAGGAACTTGCTAATGGTACTGGGAGATAGAAGGGGAGATGCACAGGCCATGCTGTGTTTTGCATTTCAATCTCTGTGGATCCTCTCTCCCTGCCTATGCATATTTAAAATTCCTTTCAATATATAAATAGGATAATTCTCTCTCCTCATCCCCACCAGAGTTCATTTAACAGGCACAAAAAGAATTGCACATCCAGGCCTGTCTTTTTCTGCTTCCTGTTTTTACTATTTATTGGTTTTTTTCTCCTCTTTTTCCCCCCTCCCACATTGCTCCCCTTAGACTAAACTATGTTTCAAGCTTGACTGGAGGGAAAAATGCCATTCCTTATACACCAGGCTGAGCCCCAGGGAGGTGATCTCTAGGCTTGCCCTGCTCTTTGGCACCAACCCAGACCTTCAAGAACTCCACTTTGAATAGAAATCCCTGAACCTCACACACTCTGGGTTTTTGCAACCTCCCCTTAATACCACCTTTTACCTATTTGGAAAATAATTACCCATTTTGCCTCATGAATGAAGCCTGGGTACTTTCCAGTGTCCCAGAAGCTCAAGTGAAAGAGGATTCTTGATGGGAAGGCTATGGGACAAGGGTATGAGCCAGGATCTGGGGAAAGGTGCCTATGACAATAGCCATTTAAACTCTTATTCTTAGAAAAAGGTTCAAGGATGCTTTGGTTGAGTCTAATGGTCTCGCTTCATGTTGCTGATGTGAATAGTGCAATCATTTTGGAGGAAGTTCGACCATACCTTCTAAACACCGTGCAGATTTCAAAATACCAATTAGTGAGGACTGTTGGACTTGTGTTCTTAGAAATATGTCCTACATCATTTTGCATTCAATGGAGGCAACACTGAATTGGGAATCAGGAGACTTGAGTTCTAGGCCTGCCTCTGCTAGTATGAAGCTCAGGCTTGCTTTCCATCTCTGGATCTCACTCAATTCATCTGTAGAAGAAGAAAGGTGGTTTTACTCATATGCAGTGACTTCTCCAATTACAACAATCATCAGCTTTTTTTTCTTTGCATATTTTATTTATTTATTTGTTTGTTTGTTTATTTACTTACATAAAATGTATTATTTGTTTCAGGGGTACAGGTCTGTGATTCCTCACAGCTTTTTATATGCCCTTGGATCATATGTGGTAGCCAAAGTACGTGTAGTGAGGCATAGAATGGGACTCTCACTGGTCTGTCACCTGTGATGTAGGAATGGTATCAGACAGGAGGAGCTTTTCTTTACAGGTGCCCTGAGCCTGACTCTGGGACTCATTAGGATCTCCTTGCATGGGTTGAGCTCCCATTAAACATTGGATAGAATCTAGAAGCGTGTGACCATGGGAAAATATCACTGTCGTATGACTTGGCAGAGGACCTAGGGAAACTTTATAGCAATTTCTGTCAATTAAAAGTAAGGTGAGCTATACATGTGATCTTGAAGAATTTTAAAAATAAGGCAGATGGTGTATTTTTTCATAATTACTTCAGATTTTCTTTCTTTCTTTCTATTGCTAATTAATACTATTTGTAATTCTTTAAAAAAATTTTTTGTTCAATTTATTTAAATTAAAACAAAAACAGTTCACCCATTTCTCCTACCCTGTCCTCTGCCCCTTCCCCTTGCCCTTGCGACCACCAACCCTGTTCTCTGTATCTGTGAGCTTTTTGTTTTTGGATTCCACATAGAAGTGAGATCATATAGTATTTGGTATTTGTCTTTTTCTGTTTGACTTATTGCCCTTAGCAAGTTCCATCTATATTATCACAATGGCAGGAATTTCTTCTCTTTTATGGCTGAATAAATTCCATTGTATATATACCATGATTTCTTTATCCTTTCATCCATCAGTAGACACTTAGATTGTTTCCATATCTTGGCTATTGTTAATAATGGAAACATAAATAATGCTGTGATGAACATGGGGATGTATATCTGTATCTTTTTGCATTAGTGTTTTTATTTTCTTGGATAAAGACCCAGAAGTTCGATTACTGGTTCATATGGTATTTCTATTTTTCAGTTTTTGAGGAACCTCCATCCTGTTTTCCACAGTGGCTGCACCATTTACATTCCTACTGACAATCCACAAGAGTTCCCTTTCCTCACATCCTCATCAACACCTGCTATCTCCTGTCTTCTTGACAATAGCCATTCTGACAAGTGTAAAGTGAAGAATAGGCTATTTGTGAGAGATTAATTTGGGATACAACCTACCTCTCACTCTAATCTGCCTCTGAGGTAGCTGCTGATTCAGATGGCTGCTGCCAAGATCAGGAGGCTGGAGGAGAGACTTCTGGTCCAGACAGAGCTGGGGACACAAATGCAGTACACGAAGGTTGCAGCTGATGTCTCTGCTTGGCAAACAGTCGGCATATTTGGCTCCCTGTTTGTATGCTTTGCTGTCAAATAATCTACTTTAGAAAACTGATTTCTGCAGGCCAGGCTGTCCTTGGAGGTCTGAAGCCTGTGTGAACTGCGTCAAGTTGCAGGCCTCAAGAAAAAAATGAGGACTCTCCTTACAGGCCAAATCATGGGTACTCTGCATCACACTGGGAAAAACTTAGGGATAGGTGGGCACAAGCTATGGGTTTCAGCTCTTCACATGGGGCACTCGATTTGGAGGTAAACACTGCTTGGTGGTTCTTCTTGCAGTGCATCTCATTTGGGATCTGCAACCAGTAATTTTTTTTTAAAGGTTTTATTTACTGAGAGAGGGGAAGAATGAGAGTGAGAGAGCATAGAGGGAGAGGGAGAAGCACATTCCCTGCTGAGTAGGGAGTCTGATGCAGGGCTCGAGCCCAGGACCCCAAGACCGTGACCTGAGCCAAAGGTACACGCTTAACCAACTGATCCACACAGGTGCCCTGCAACCAGTAATTTTCATACCTGTTAGGGTCCCTTCAGTCATAGGCACAGATAAACACAGGTTGCTTCTCTTGGCATCCTGAAATACCACCGTGGAGTGGGATCCTGAACACTGACTACAAAAGTTATCTTCACTTTGTCCTTTATTACAAATACAGGAAAATATGTAATTCATTCTGAATATTTCTCAAGTGCCATTGTAGGCTCATGACAGCCATTACTGTATGTAATTGTCCCAAGGTAGGAGTCATTGTCCTTCCAGAAATATCCCTGGCATCAAGGGAGGGGGGCATTATGATGGGAGGTCTGCATATTCCCTGTGAATTCATTATCAGAATTCAAAGACATCACCAAATTCCTAGGTTGATACTCTTCCAGGAATGAGCCAGACCTCTTGAGGAAGGGCATTTCTTAAGAGGAAGTGAGACATCAGGGCCTGAACATGTGTGTCTCATCAGGGAAACTGCTGTGTCCATGGTCAAATAAGCAATGATTCAGGACCATTGTTATTACTGTGAAAGGACCCTTGACCTTACACATCCCCTAAACTGGATGAGGAGTGTGCCCTCTACCCATGATTTGCTGGAGTATAAACTGAACTTTTCCCAAAGGTATTACATAGTAAACCCTCGATATTTTCTCGATTCTTTAACTTACAAACACCTTGATGGTGGAAAGTTTCCGAATAGAATGCATGTACAGAGTGGGACAGAGCAGGGAGCACCACAGAAGACTATTGGAACATAGCCCTGAACATTCAGCGAGGCTCCCACATTGCTCATTTGTTCCAACACCTCACTTTTCTGCAACTCAGCCTCAACAAAATTATTGATGGCCAGAGGCCAGGGGCCTTCACATTCTCTTTAGAATCTCTGAAATTGTGAAAATGATATCTGCAAGTACCAAAAGTCTCTTGTACTGGAATTGCAAATGTGAGTGGAGGATTTGGATTGCTGAACTTTTGAACAATCATGCTTTCTATCTTTGTTTTAGTTGTTGTTGCTTACTTGTTTTCTGAACTAAGAGCATGGACCCTTGAACTAAATGCCATGGGATCAAATCCTGGCTCTGGCACTTCCTAGCTGTGTAATCTTGGGCAAATTACTTAACCTTTCTGTGCCTCAGTTTCTATATATGTAAAATGTGGCAGACAGAAGGGTCACTGTAAAGATTAAATGAGATCCTGTGCTAATGACACTCAGGACTGTGCCTGACAGCAGAAGCACTATATAAGTGTTATATAGTTTCCTCTTTCCTCTTATTGAAAGTCACCACTGCTGTTACAGTTGACATCTGGAAGGTGTGCTGAATAGCATGTCCTGCATGAAAATATGATAATGGCTCTTGTGTTTGCAACTAGTATCTATTAATTAAGAAACCGTCATTTGTGCTCTGTAATTATATTTATTAAACCCTAAC
Source organism: Martes martes (assembly GCF_963455335.1). Taxonomy (NCBI): domain Eukaryota; kingdom Metazoa; phylum Chordata; class Mammalia; order Carnivora; family Mustelidae; genus Martes; species Martes martes. The sequence continues at coordinate 122,020,183 of NC_137896.1, forward strand.
TCCTATCATAACAATAATTAGTTCTTGCTAATTAAATTTATCAAATTCCCCCTGGATTCATATCTTAGGTAAATATTTAGTAGCCCTACACTAATTATTTTAATCAACATGGAGTGTATTTCAAATGACTACAAATAGTTCTAACTAATTAAACTGAGTACAAAATAATATCTTATGTAATAAATTTGCAGGTGCTAAAAAGAGGGGGAATGAGCCACAGGATAATGTCTCGGCAACCTAACCACCTGACTTAGTGATTACAGCATTTCCAAAGCTCAGCTAGGGGAAGTAGCCTGAGAAAGGTTTATTGTTTCTGTCCTGATTTGTTTTTTACTGCCAGTGTTTTGCGCATGGAACAAGCTCTGTGTGTGATTCAAGAACATGCCATATGATTTGAATTTGGACCCATTGACACTAGTAATTAATGCAGAAGCAAGAAGCTAGCAGCTGCGACAGTAGGACTAATCCCTGTTTCAAAGAGTCTGCAGGAAGGCAGACTCTGACATTCCTCCTTCCGCAAGCCTGGTTTCCTCATCCTCAAACCACACTGTCAGTTCTGCCTCATGCTGGGAAGTCCTCCTGCACATCCTCTTCCCCCCTCTCCCCTCCCTCTCCCCTTCCCTGCCATGCTCCCAGCTCCTTCATAACAAAGAAGATAAATCCTTGAATTACAGCTTGCTGATTGGCATCTGTTGCTAGGAAACTGTGAAATGAATGTATCATATTTCATAATAAAACTGCCTTTGACCCATCGTTGGAAAGGCACGCACAATGAGTTGAGGCACCGTGTGGAACAGGCCTGCACTGACCTCCCACCTCTCCTCTCCTCTGCTCCTTTGTGGGGCCATTGTGAGAGGACTGGTTCTCCTTAATAGTGGTCAGTCTCTGGTCACACACAGGGCTGTCTGTCGCCTGACTTAGGGTCCTGTGCATGGCTAAGGTTGGGAGAGTGGCCATCTTTGCCTGGAAGTGGGGGCTTAGTCTATAATCAGAATTGGCAGGATGTTTGGTTCACCACTGTGTTTTAATACTCAGTTTAGGATTGGGATTAGGGTTTCTGTGGTTGTGAAGTCCTATTAGGGAGAAAAAGAAGGAAATGACCGTTAAGAGTATTGGCAGTTGAATTATATTATAATAAAAATGATCTACCTCAAGAATAAAAATGATGAGTTCAAGTATCAAACAATCCATGTAGAAAACTAAATCTTTCAAAACTGTCTCCAGCTCTCTCTTGTAAATGACAAGTGAATGATGATAAACAAGCAGCCAGCAGTGGATGCTCAGGACACGGTGTCCGGGATTGCTCTGGGCTCTCCTGACCTCCCAGTGTCGTCAACTGGCAGGTGAGGAGGGGGCTTCCTTGGAGCTGACTTGTTACATTCTATTTTTGTGGAGGAGGTGTTTCGAGTGGGCATGGGATGGATCACGGGAGACAAATCTGACGGTGGATCTGCACTTATGCATCTCGGAGCAGTGTACAGGCACGTGAGAGTTATAGAAAATGCCCGCACTTTATCGCCCCCTCTCATTAAGCTGCCATCTACTTTCAGAGACGATCTATCTCTTGGTTCTGAATACCACTTCCCCCACTTCTAGCTCTCCCTGGAGTATTTGTGATCTCATGCAGCCACCTTTATGATAGATGAATCATTCCTATGGCAACCGCAGTCATCATGAATCCTCTGAGTGAGCTAGCAGGAGAAAACTGCTTTCAAGAGAACAGAGATCCTAGGGGGAACACGGGGTAATAGGGAAACTGGAGAACATTGAACCCATAGAGGTTGGATCAGATCATGTCAGAACTGGAAAGGACGAGATGACTGAGGACCAGAAGAGGGGCTGGTTTTGCTCAGTATCAAACAGAGCTAGAACCCAGGCCTCTTTCTTCCCTGCCACATGGTGTATAAGTAAACAATTGAGCACAGACTTGCCATGTGTCAGTTGCAGGCAAATAGGCCATATTATAGAATCTTTATGGATTGTTTATTTGAACCCATTGGCATGAATATGTAGTTAAGTTCAGAGAAGTCTAATGCTTCAGGACCAAGATTGCATCTGAACCCAAGACACATTATCACTGCAAATCTCATTCCATCCCATTTCTTCTCCAGAGGATGTCCTCTCTTGTGATGGTGGTAGTATTGGGGTCCCCAGCCAGTGGAGGCAGCCCTGCAGATAACAATGAGAAAGCTTCTAAGAGAAGGCACTGGGGAACCTTGCTATGCCTTTGCTGTGGTTAACAGAACATGCAAATATGATTTATTTAATAGAGTCTTATAGATGGAGCTTAGCATTCATTTTAATGGAGAGAAGATCTTCTCGAATGGAGCTGAGATCAGGCCATATATACACATGGCTTTTTTTCCTTGCATCCCATGCATTCCCATGCATCCATTGCTTACCTGTTAGTTTTGAAGAGTCATCATCAATCTCAACCTTGTGCACAAAGATGCTCCCTCATCCCATTTTTGCCCAAATATGTCCAGAGAGTGTTTCTTTTTAAAGAATTAAATGCCTTATTTTATGGTTTGAACAATTTTTATCCTGGATTGTGACTGAAGAATAGGAAGAAAGCTTACATCTTCTGAAAGAATCCACTACAAAAAAAATATGATGTGCATGGGAGGGAGGCATTGCAGCTGTTTCATTTCTGTGCCTTGCACTGGAATCTCCTGAGATGGCACCCTGAAGCCTGCCAATTGTTCTTTATCTTTAATAGATTATCCAGCAGAGATCCAAAGCCCTTGGCAGACTGGGCAGAGAACCACAATGTTTGAGCACATTACTGCTCATTCTGGGAAGAGTGGAGTACAAACTGTCATTTTTCAATCCACTGTCATATGGCTGCAGTTCTGCTAATGGCACACAGTCCTTCTACAACACTAAATCTAAAAGATATTTTGTCAGTCCTGAACTTTCATCAGAATTAAACAAAACTGACCATACACATCTTCCCTTTCTTCTCTTGGCTCTCAGAACAATACACTTCCAGATTTGTCCTCTCTGTTAGCTTTATCTTAGTTCCTTTTGTTGGGCTTTCTCAATGCTTATTCCTAACCTTTTTTCTTTTCTATATTTATTTATTTAAAAAAAGTTCAATGATGATCTATGCTTGCATTGTCTAGTATGGTAACCACTAGCCAAATGTGGCTGTTGGGCATTTGGAATATAAGTATCTGAATTAAGACTTGCTAAAAGTATAAAACACACAAGAGATTTCAACAAACAACAAAACAATAGCAAAGATGTAGTTATCTCAATAATTTTTATATTGATTGCATGTTAAAATTACAGTGTTTTGAATATATTAAGTTAAATAAAATATATTATTATAACTAATTTTACAGTATGTTTCTGTTGGGCAATTCTGACCTATGCGATGAAAGCACCCAAACTTATCTCTAGCTTAGACCTCTCCTTTAAATGCCAAACAATAAAACTAATTGCCAACCTAACACTTCTGCTAGGTTATCTGCCATGCAATTCAAAATCAACATGTCCAAAACAAAATGTGAGATGTTTTCCCCTAAATACAATTCTATTTTAGTGATTGGTCCTACCATAGTCATCATTATTTCCCTCTTCTCTTATCCATGTGGCTTTCTCTTCCAAAATTACAGAAATGTAAAATGTCCATGTGGACAGGCTGTGTACATAACCACTAATCCTATGCAAGATCAAGTTTTTATGTGGTGATGGGAAGTTTTATCTGTAGTGATGGGAAGCTTATTTCCTTATAAGGCAGCCCATTCCATTATTAGGTCTTATTGAACTAGAATCTGACTTTTATTCGTGTTTCAATTCTAGCTCCTGAAGCCATATGAAGTAAGTTTAATTATTCTTCTACTTGTGAGAATTGTTTAATGTCTTGATTGCATTGACCTTACTTGAGTCAAACATTTCTAATTCCATTGGCATGACTTAAAGTCTTCTCATTTATTCTTGCAACTTACATTTGAACACAATGTAGTTTGTCTACCTATAAAGAATGCAACTGTCAAATGTCCTACCAATTTTAACAAGCTAATCAAAGATTAGAAAGAGACTTTTACTTTAGTTGCTTTAGAATCTGTGCCTCCGCTGATAACCACTTGGGAGTATATCCATTTATTTGGGTTACATAAAACACAGCTATTGTTTTGTTTTGGACTTGATTTTGTGTAACTCCATTGTGTCTTGGATATGTAATGTGATTAAGCCAAACCTCTTCCATTTTCTGTTTTTATAGGTTTGTATAATATATTTCAAGTCTGTGGTTATACTTATAGCTTTGTCCATTGAACCAGCAAGGTTATCTAGATACCATTGATTCTGATTCTTTCACTCATTCATTTTTTTACTTAGATCAATATCATCCAAAAATAATTAGTAAGCCTATAGTTTTATAGAAATTAGCAAAAATGTATAAAGGACAAGGCAAAATTCAGGACTCTGCATTATACTATGAAAGTCTTCTATCCAATTATGTCATTCTGTGAGTTAGCCACCTAGATTATAGGGCATGATCATTTAACTAGTGGTAGGTCTATGTAACAATGTTGGTAAATTCTTTTATATGATCACTTCAAATATTTCCTCTGTCCTGTCTTCTGGGACTCTAATTATATTTCCATTGATGATTTCAAACTGTCCCACTACTCTTGGATTCTCTATTCTGTTTTTTTTTCTCCTTCTTTATCTTTCTCTGTTTCAATTCAGATCATTTCTATAGGCATTTCTATTTGGATCATTTCTATTTTTCAAGCACACTAATGTATTCCTGTGCTGTTTTCACTCTGCTGATGAACCCACTGAAGGAATTACTCACTTCTGATCTAATTTTTGTTTGTAGCTTTTCCATTTGATTCTTGGTTTCCATTTCTGCCGACATTCCATATTTGTTTATGCACATTGTCAATTTTTTCTATTAGACCAGATGTCAGCAAGATTTGTTTTTGTAAAAGGCCAGATACTAAATATTTTAGGCCTTATGGACTCTCTAGTTTCTCTCATTACTCACTTCTGCCACTATCAGGCAAAAGTAGCCATAAATGAATGAATGTGGTTGTGTACAATAAATCTTATTTACAAAACAAGAAGCAATCTGGGTTTGTCCTGTAGGCTATAGTTTGCTGATCACTGCTCTATATCCCTGAAAATATTAATTACAGTTATTTTAATATCCTTGTCTGATCATTTTAGTCATCTCTAAGTCTCATTATATTGACTATTTTATCTCTTGACAATGAATTCTTTCCTTGCTTTTGTTGTTTGTCTCATAATTTTTAATTAAATGTCAGAGATATGGTATGTTCAAGAACAGAAGAGACTGAAGTAAATGATATTTTACAAAAGAAAATGGGCACATCTCTTTTTGTGGATGATAGAATCAATCTGGTAAATATTTGCTTCATCTGGAATTTTTTTTTTTTTTTGTAGTTGTTCCAAGATGGTACTTCTAGCATAACACAGCCATCAAAATTCTCTAGTGTGAGTTGTTTTGACTTGTGCTTTACATAGGGAATGGTGCTGAAGGCTTTTTCTTAGTGTTCTTGATTTACCATTAGCTTTTAGTAGTCTTAATATAAACACATGACAAGGGGTGTTTCTCCTTCTCTCAGACAGACTGGAGAATGCTATTGCTTTTTAATTTGGGTTTGACTTGTATAGATGGAGGGAGGAAGTTGCTCTTATGACAGTACTTGAATTAAGTCATATTTCAGTATTTCGATTCTTATTTAAAGTGATATTGCAATGATCCAAATAAGTATTCTGAAAAATTTTTACTTATAGCTACCTCATTGTCCTGAATTACCAGAGAAACAACTTTAAGAAAGCAAAAATAAGTAGTGATTTTTTGACCTGATTTCTTTTTAGGAAAGAATGTTAGCTCCCAATAGTTGTTTTTTCCCTATAGATTCTTTTGAATCACACATAACTGAATAATAATATTTTATGGAATCTTCCCAGCAGTTGATATCAAGACAATTTGTCTCATATTCCAGTATCAATCTCATTCCTCTTTAACCTGGAATAATATTTGCTTTTCTGTAATCACCTGTGTCTTTCTCACATTCTCTGTGGTTTAAGTCATTATATAATCACATAGTTGAAGGTCTTTTTCTCTTAAAGTTTCTTCACCTAATTTGGGCTAAGCTTTCTTCTTCTAACATGTATGCTATTTATTATATGGCTGCAAATCATTGTAATTTACATTGGTAGGATGGATAACCACATTATTTAATGTATTCATTCAACCAAAGTTTATTTAATGCCAGATATGTGTCAAGTTTTAGGTTTAAAGCTTGAGAAACAGACCTGAATAAAATTTAGCCCCTACCTTCAAGAAGCTCCAAGTCGAGATGCTAAGGCAGCCATGTAACAGATATTTAGGCAGGAGCATGAGATAAAAACAATCATAGGGGAATGGCTGAGAAACTGTAACTAGGGGTAGGAAAGGAGATTTGAGAAGGTTTTGGACAGTTGGCGGTATTCTCAAAAATTATTTAAAAGGCAAAGACTTTCACTTGATACATGAGACAAGAAAAGACATTTCAGACAATGCAAAAACATGTTCAGAACTGTGGAGGTTGAAAGTAACCTCATGTCTGCATTTGCATAAATTCCAGCAATGGTGGAACATGGTGGCATGTCCTTACAAGAGATGAAGCTGGAGAAGTAACTAGGGCCAGACTGTGACGGTCATGCTAGCCTATTAGGAAATTTGGACTTATCCTGTACGTGGCTAGGATTAATGGAAGGATTTTAGATAGAGGAATCACATGATCAGATTTAGATTTCTCAGAGTGTACTTTGGCTCAGTGAATATAAAGAGTCAATGAAGCTTTATTGTTTAGGCTCTGCAGGCACATGCCCAGGGCCCATTAGCTTTACAATGGCCCTCAGATTGTTTGAGACATGGGGGAGAAGAAATACTAGCTTTATAATTGAAAAGCTGCCAAGTTGAAATAAAAATTATTTTAATTAAATGCCTATAAACCATGGAGTTATGTTAACTACTTAAACTACAGCTCGACTAAACTCTAAAATAGTTTCCTACAAATTAGGGAAGTGTTGTGTTGAATAAGCAGAACTCTGGAAGAGCACAATAATATAACCACTTCACTTTATTCTCTCTCTGTCCTTTCAAATCCATTCTGTGGGAGCTAGTTCCTTCCCTTCTCTTTAGATAGAAGATAAGGAAAGTTCTATGGTTTCTCTAGTCACTGTTCAGGAACTAGTCTATGTTCAGTCTAGTCCCCCAAACGATCTTAGTTCAATAGCGAGAATGCCCAGTCCCACTAGTAATCAAAACTACGTATTTATTTAAAGTTAATGGTTCTTTTCTCCTTTGCTTGGGGAATTTTTTTCTACCCTGGGCAGAAAGAGGAATTTGGTTGCCTTTTTCTGAATTCAACAGTTAGGGGTTTTAATTTGCTTTCTCCCTTCACTAATTGCCTCTTGATATTCTACAGTTGCAACAGGATGGAGGTAGTGTGAAAGATGTGTGGTGGGATTGGGGGGACTGATTCAAAATGGAAATGGAAAACATGTTCACAAGTTATGTAGGAGGTAAGTAAATATATAGCTTGGCCACTTAGACTTGAGAGTGAGAGAAAGGGAAGCATTTATAATGACTTCCTTCTTGTGTGACATACTGTGGTGGTACCTCTAACTAGATCAGGCTCTGCATTTATTCATTCAAGAAACATTAACTGCCAACCTCATATTTAGATCCATTTGAATGAGACATTTCCAGTCCTTGAACAGCTCACAGTCTGTTGGGGAGAGTAGCAAACCCATAACTCAAGTGTTCTGTGATGAGAACTATAACAACACTATGCCTTTGGAAATTATGGGAGCATAAAGGCATGCACCATGCAGCTTAGTACAAAATGGGACGTGGCAGCCTCTGGAAATGTCAAATAGCCAAACTTATTTTGGGAAATATTGATTGTGGTACCTGTGAAGAAGTAAAAAAGAATATTGGTTATATATAGATCTAGGGCTAAGGAAAAGGTCTGATTTAATACAGAAGTTTAGGAGTTATGAGCATAAATGTATAAGCAGAAATGAATGAGGTATATCATCTAGGGAGACTATTAAGTCCCCAGCTAATATTCATGAAGGGCAAAATGAAACATAGGGAATATGTAAGGGATGAAGAAAGACTGGAGAAGGATGTTGAGGATAACTGTACAGAAGACTATTCGGAAAACCCAGAGAGAAGAGTCCTAGAGGCCAGTGGAGAACTCCTTAGGGATGAGAGAATAATTACTGTAAGTACTTCAAAGAAGCTCAAGTGTTGTGTCAAGGAATCCTCATGGTTGCTGGGTCAGATGGACCTGGATTTCCCCCAGCTTCTGCTTATATTCTGTCAATCTGAGCAAACTGTGGGTCTTTGGTGCTCCTTCTAGTTGTTCCATAGAGTATAGGGTACTGAGTTTCTCACAAGAGCCATGTTCATCATTTGTGCTGAAAGATGACCAAAAGAGTATGTCCAGAGATGCTTCTCCTTCCCTACCTTCTGCATCTTCTCAGCATCTCCTTCTATATTATCTGAGTCATTTACGTCTTACTTCCTTTTAGTTTGGGTCCCTCCTGTCCCTGCTCCTCTCTCCAGCTTCCCCCTCTCCTTCAATTCAAGACTCCTAGAATGCAAAGCTGTGTACAGATGTTTCCATCCTGTGAGTGCTTGCTGTTTCTCAGATGGTGTCTCTGAGCAGATGTTCTGGGGTGTACCTCTCTTTCTCTGCTGTTGTGCTTTCTATACAAACACCAGATTGCATTGCTGCCTCCTTTCTGCAGAAAACCCAATTCACACTGGTGACAGAGTAGGTTTTGCCTTCAGGCTGTTAGATATGGTCTGTGGTGCAAAGGCTTTGCAGAGCAGAGTGTTAGGCCAAAGGGCTTAAGAAATGAAACTTTGTGCTGTGACTTTATCTACACATGACCTTTTGCCTTTGGTGTTTCTTCCATTGCACTGGTGTTCTATGAGAATATCTCTTTCCTCTACTTCTGTAGCCTTGTCCCATGTTCCCATGTGCCTCTCCAGGTCTTTTGTAATTGTGTATGGGCCTTCCCAACACACTGGGTTATCTTCTGACAGCACGTGGGGTTAGGAGATAGAGTCAAAGACTCCATGGAATTACTGTACAATGATAAATTTGAAGAGCCTTCGTGAAAATAGGGAGGAGGCCAGGTTACCTGCTAGGCTAGACTTGCAGGTGGGTGAACTGTCCCCAGGAGGGTCAGTGGTGACATGTTGTAATGGCCTGCCTTCCTTCTTTTCATTTTCTCTTCATTTACGAACTTGTCTTTGATTTCTTACTAACAATTTAACTACAGCAACAGACCCAGGAATATGGAGGACAGTCTCTGCCTTTAAAAAGGGGGCATTTTTAACTTACTGCTTGATTTCCTGTTAGGAATTCATGATTTGGCAAACACTTTTCATTCCCATCTTTGTTCTCTATATAAATAAGTTTAGTCCTTCATATGATAGAATGAGTTGCATTCACGTGTGACTAGCCATCTCTCCTTACTGGGAATAACAGTCTTGTTGAAGCTGCCTATGGTCCCTACCCAGACTCCTATAGACAAGGAGTACTCCTGTGCATTAATTTGAATGTTAAGTAGGACACTGGAGAGTTAGGACAAGATCCCAGAGAGAGTGGTGACGGAGTCAGGGGAGCCAAAGGAGAGGAGGGGGCTGGACTGACTCACTAACCAAAGTTTTGTCCATATCCAGACAAGGCACCCAAGTGATTAAAAGCAAGAGTGGAGCTCAGATCTGACAGGTCTCAATGCCACCAGGACAGAGTGCATTTTACAACCCCGGCTCCCCCCACCTTACATAACAGATTATCATCTGAAAATTTATATGTGAAATTCTCTCATTTGTAGAAGCCAACAGTACATTTATTTATAAAGTGAAGAGTATGGTGCAAGGAAAAAAATATGACCTTTAGAAGCAGACACACCTGAACCAAACCATGGCTTTACCACTTCATTCATTCATTCAGCCATTCATTTATTAAAAAATATTTATCATGAGCATTCACTGTCCAAAGCATGATGCCAGGAATGAGGGAGAGAACTAGTAAATTTTCTGCGTCAACGTGGATAATTTAGTAACTTCTCTGAGCCTCAATTTCTCATCTATAAAATATGAGTGATATTACTTACCATGCAGGTTGTCATGAAAGTTGAAATAAGGATTCAACTTCTGGCATATATCAGTTTTTGTATATTGAGGATTACAATTAAGTAAGTAATATTTCATTTCACATATCACATGTTTTTTTTTTTAAGTGAAACCTACCTGTTTACAATGACTTAACAATAATGTTATTCTTGTTGAGGTTCCCTGAATAAATATTTCTGTCCTACTAATAGATTAAACTTCTACTCACTCAAGCTCATTGCAATGATGATTTCAAAGATCAAATCAAGTTGTGTTACAGCTGTAACATTGGATGTGGCTTTCTTCTCTACAGAAGAGCTCCAAAGAACACAGGATTGGAAATGCCCTGGCCTGGCTTAGTCTTACCTTTGACACAATATAACCTGGGATTCCTTTGTCTCTCTGAACTCCGTATTCTTCATCTGTGGAATAGTTATAATAATTTCCTTGCTTACTTTGTAGTGATTTGGAGAGATTGAATGCAATAAATAATTTGAGAGTATTTTAATACTTTTATTGCATTTTTTTCTTGTTTAAGGAAGGAATAACTGAGATGTCTTGCTCAGTTCTACATCTCCTTACAAATTATCCTATTTCTTACCTTTCATAAATTTATACATTTAGATTTCTATTCTGAATGATAAGCAAGAGTGTTGGTGGGCCCTGACTTGAGAAAGTGGGTTTGTCTAAATTTAAATTTACAAGCTAGATACATTTGAGGATAACTGTTCACATTTAGGATGTATTTTATTTTGCGAAAGTGTTTTTCTTTGACTTTTTTAAACCAATAGGGGCCAACACCAGTGATTTAAAGCACGATTCATATTTTAGAAATATAGCTATTATACAATTTGAAATATCCATGCATAGTAATATCAGAGCACAGGTTACTATTAGGATTTTTTGTTCCAAAGCCCAGCTCAAAGTATATAGTGATGGGAATGAGTAGTACCTCCAGCTACACAAAACACTATTGAGTCTTTTGGTATGTATTTACTTTCGGACTTTGGTTTGGGGGTTGGCTTTGAATGAATTCCAAAGAAACCTTTATACCCAGAAGGTCTAGAAATGAAATATATTGAACAAAATCTAAAATATAATCATTCATTCCACAAGTCCAACCTAAATGCCTGTTGCGGATTCTTGGTCCTCTGCTGGGAGATGTGCAGTTGGGACGTCTTTACTGGAGAAGTGACATTTGAATTGAATCTTGAAAGTTGCGCAGGTGTTTAGCAAGTGAAAAAAGAGTCTAAGGGAAAACAAGGCATAGAGGACTGTGTGGCCAGTTTAGAAGAAGGATGATAGAATCCAGGAAGCAGGTTTGAGTGCAGGAAGCATGTGGAGGAGTTCTGACAGAGGAGGCTGGAGAGAAAGTAGGGAGACAGATTGGGGAAGGCCTTCTATGCCGTGTTGTACAGTTGCTCGAAGTGCAGACAAAGGAGTGAGTATTTGATAAAACAGCCCATACAAAGCAAATCAGTTATTCTCCTCTGGACATTTGCTCTATAAATTTTCTCACCGAGCCGAGGCAAGGGCTATTTCATTATTATGCAGAGGGCATTACGATTCTTTGCTAAAGACTGCACTCCTTAGCCCAGCATGCTGATGAGCTAAGGTTTACAAAGATACACTCCTGCCTGGGTAAGTCATGTTTAATGTGTTCCACCCATTAATTTGCTGTAGTAATAAACCATATGGATTATTATTATTTTTTGCTGAAGCGCTTGTTGTCTCCTTAGTGTGTGCTGTGTTTATGGAGTTATTAAAAGGTTGTCATAGAATCATATAAATTTGGGTTGGGAAAGTGTATGATCTCTGAGAATACAACATATAGCACAGGTGAAGTCAATCAGCTCCGAGATGGGGGCCACAGAAGAAAAGAGGTGGGTATAGGGGTCAAGGAATGGGTTAGGAGGGAGGGCATGAGCTAGGAGGGCATGAGTTAGGAGGGAGTTCTAAAACTTGAGACCAGGACTCTGAACTTGATTTTGGAAGTGCTTGGAAATAGAGTAAATTGCGAATTTCTGCAGTATAGAAACTTCTTTGGTGGGAGTCATCTGGGGAGTGAGAGTCAGCCACAAGGCAAAGACAGGCATTAAGCTATAAGGCTCCAAGGTCCTGAGCTTGCCTAAGATTGCAGAAATAAAAAGGAAAAGCACTTCGAGAAAAGTCAGAGGTTGTCTGCTGCAGCAGTTGGAGGCAGACTGAACACGGGAAGCAGAGAAATGTGGAATCCGGGAGGACTCCTGGGCTCCTTGGCCGTCAGGACCTAGCAGGGAATGGCACTGTTCAATGCTTTCTTGCTGTTAATCATTTTTCTCATTTTCGCTAGTTGTTAACCCTGGGACCATACTAATCAACTCCTCGTTTCCCTGCCCGTGGCTTACATGGTTCCTTGGTTATTACATCTGAGTTTAATCATTGTCCAAACTGAGCTCCATGTCTTCCTTGCAATTTCACCCCTGATTCAGTTTGTGTTTTGCCAGGAAATGTAGCTGTGTAGAAATGGGAAAGATCTATTTAGAGAGAGGAGAGTCGGTCGGACAAGAGAGATGGGACTCTCTGGTGATGTATGGAAGTTACCCCCTCCCCGGCACAGATCCCTAAGACAGTGATGAAAAAAATTCAGAAAAATCAAGAAAAACTAAAGCCATCCATGACTTACTACATTTTCTCATTGCATAAAGAAGTCATAGAGGTGAACTGGATGGCACGAAATGCAGTCAACTTGACATTTAAGTAGGAATCATCCGGAAGTCACATTTGGCTTCCACTCTCATCTCTTTCTGCATGGCCTCCTCCACTCTAGAAGTCTCTTACATTTCGGAACCAGAGTGTGGAGGAGGCAGAACTAAGTCCATCATGGGTTCTTTGATTACGAGGAAGTGTTTTGTCAATTGATCCTGTAAGATATCAGAAATGTTATTTATCTCTCTCTAAGGGTGTCTGACTTGGAGATGGCAAAATTTTAAAACCAGCTCCTTAGAGACCAGCTCTCAAAATCTTAAGGGGATTTATGAATAGATAAGGGTACTTAAATTTTTTTTTCCAGAAAATGCTGTCAAATATTCTGATACCCTGAGGAATACCTCACTCTAGAGAATGGGGTATATCCATCATGATACAAATATCCCATTATTTTTCCTATCTTGAAAACAAATAAACATATATAACTTGACCCCCATTTTCCACATCAGCAACCATCTCATTTTACTTCTTTAAGAGCAAATCTCCTTAAAAGAATCATCTATGACATACACCACCCCCAAATTTTTCTCTTCCTGTTCTCTTTTGAGTCCACCTAAAGCAGGATTACTCTTCCACCATTCCAATGAAACCACTCTTGATAAGATCACCAAGAACTCCCATGTGATAAATCCAATAATCACTTCTAGACCCTCACCCTACTGGATGTATCAGGACTATCTGATACAGTTGTTTCTCTTTTCCTACTGGATCATGGATAATGCATTTTTCAATTTGGCTTCTAGGTGAAACACTCCCCGTGTTCCTCCATGTCACAGGCCGCTCCTTCTGAGTTTCAATGTTGGTTTCTTCTTGTTTCCCCAACTTCTTAATGGTGGAATGTTGCAGGACTTAGAACTTGGTCCTTTTTACTACTTTATCTGCACTTACTTCTTCATGATCTCATTCAGTCTCATCGTCTCACACAACAGCTACAATTATTATGCTCCAAGCCCAAACCTCCTCCCTGAATTTCATGCTTATATATATCCAACTGACTACTCAGTATTTCCAGTTGAATGTTCGATAGAAATCTCAAACTTAGTATGTTCTTGATCCTTTTTCCCAAATCTGGCTCCTCCTGAAGTCTTCCTCTTCTCAGTTATCCTGTGTCTGTCTGTATGCCACAGAGTTTGCTGGCATCCATCTCTCTTTTCTGGTCATCACCTAACCATCAACAAAACCTACCAGTTCTACTTTTGAAATATATGCAGAAATAGATCACTTTTCTCACCCATGTAAACACTGTCATTCTGGTCCAAGTCATTACCTTGGGTCTGGATTGTTGTACTACTGCTTATTCTTTGCATGACAGAAAACAGTCATGCCCAGGTGGGATTAGAGGTGGAGACTAGAATCCAGAAAATAACGTAGGTTGTCAGGTCAGTGGTCTGATATTGACGTGGAAAGTACAGAGGTCTGTGCCAGTTACTTCTGTCTACCTCTTCACCACAGATCCCCCTTCTACCCTGTTGTGTTGTACTCCATGCTCCAGGAACCTGACCTCTAAGCATTACATCTCATCGGCTCTCTTGCCCTTTGCTATGTTTGTGTTCAGGCAAGGGATATGTGGGTGGGATCTCCAAGGGCAAGAGAACAGAAAGGCATAGTCCTGAGCATTCAACCCTTACCACACATCTGGCTGTGACTTTGTTCCAGTCACAGCACTTATCAAATTGTTCTTACTGCCTAGTTTCAGCTCTCCCTGGGCTCTAAGAGCACCACTTCCTCCTCTTACTCCTTCAGGCTCATGAGTGTTAACTGGGTGTTTCATCATGCCTTGTCAGTTCCTTTAACTCTATCTCAATCTCTAAATAATCTCTTTGTTGGGCTCCTTCAGGAACATCTTTTTGAAGGTGTTCCTGTGTTTCCTTCTCATAGGTAGAACATCCTTTTGGTATGTAAATAAATATTAAATTAATTTTATCTTGTGAAAATAAACAACTATTCCAAAATACATTACTCCTAGAAATTTAGAGCCTAAAAAAATCTAAAGGGAAGAAAAATGTTCATTCCTTACTGCAACATCACTAGATAGTCACTGTTAACATTTCAGTGAATTGTAAAAAAATTGTAATTTTTTATTATATTTAATTTGTATCTATATAACTTTAGACTCCTTGTGATGTTTTAAAACATTAATTTGTCTTTTTCTTCTAAAATTTTATTTAAATTCAAGTTAATTAACCTATAGTGTAGTACTGATACTAAAAGAAATGTAGAACATTTGGAATATGGAGAAAATACAAAGAACAAGAAAATCAAAAATTCTATCACTTTAAGATAAACTTCGAAAAATTATATTTTCTTAGAATCTTTCTTTGGAGTTTAATATAGTTCCTACTTTACAGAACATGGTGATTTTTAAAGCATAGTAAAGGCAGATTACTTACTATTCATAGAACAAAGGGGAAATGAAGAGAGGTTTTGAGTAATATTGACCACTGGTTTATTTTTATTGTTTTGTCCTATGATAAAGAAAATTTACTAGAGCTATTAAGTTGGAGTTTAAATTCTAAAAATCAGCTATTCAATTACCTTGATATAAAAGTTCCTTCTTCATATGCTTTATGCAACTGTGCTTTTGTGTTTGGGAGAGAAAGACTTTAGTAATTTTCTTGGTCCTAAACCAAAAACTTGAAAATACTGGAACCAGTGTTAGTGATCTTTATCACAGTGGATACATG
Organism: Martes martes; assembly: GCF_963455335.1. Classification (NCBI taxonomy): domain Eukaryota; kingdom Metazoa; phylum Chordata; class Mammalia; order Carnivora; family Mustelidae; genus Martes; species Martes martes. Next base: position 122,035,780 of record NC_137896.1, read on the forward strand.
CTTTTCTCTTCAAATAGATTTCCACATGATGGTGGAGGAAGGATATGTCTTCAGAGAATTACCCAGTTCTGGGAGAAGAAAGAAATTTGCTGAGGAGCAAAAGAGGCTCCATTTTATACCTGGGATACAAAATCTAAATTTGGCACATAAATACACTGATTCTGAATTACAGGTCCAAATGAGGAAAGAAAGCCTGTCAGATCTCTTTTTTTTTTTCATATAACTTTCCTAATTGAGCTTTATTCATGTTGATTTTTCCTTGAGTTACTCAATCTGTCTTTAAAAAATTGTTTCAAAATGGGTAGGTATATCAGTGCTTTATGTCTGAATCTCCTGAATATTTAACTCCCTCTCTGTTCCTTTAAGACATGAACATCAATTTATTAGTGTATGTAATACTTAGGTTTCAACCTTTCTTTCCTCAAAACATTAGGTGGTTTACACTTTTGATGTAGCATAATGAATAGCAAAGAGGCCAGTATATTCCTGTCTTTTTAAAATGTGTATATTCTGGCATATTTACTTTAAAAAGAAATATATATATATATATATGTATATATATGTATATATGTGTGTGTGTGTGTATATATATAGTGTATATATATATATACACACACACTATATATATATATATATATATAAACAATGTAATATAATTTCCAGCAAGTTACCAGGAATGGCATATACCCGTCATTGATTTTTACCAAGCATATAGCCTAAGGGCTTAAGTCAGTATATATCATGTTGATATATATTGTTGATCAATATATATCATATACCTCTTCCAACTCTAGACTAAAAAAAATTGTCTTGATTATGACTTTTTTCAAATGGTTCTTTTTTTTTTTTTTAGTTAGAAATGTGTGTTGTGGTGAGGTTGAATATCTATAATTACTATTTCCTCCATTATTTTCCATCTCCTGTTTATTTTTCTCCTCACTCCCAGGAACTTCTCAAAGTTGTTCTAAATGTCTGATTTTGTTTTTCACAGAATCAAATCTGCTCTTTATTGTCTTCGATTTGAATTTTAATCCTGTTCTGTTTTCCTCATTTTATTTGTAATATTCTTTTTTTGTCCATATCTCTTTGAGTTTTATCTTTTAATTTTGGTCTGTCTCATTCTTATTTTTTTTTCTTACTCTATTTCTAATAGCATATTCAAGGAAATACTTATTTTGTCTAATTTTCACTTTTCAGAATAAAGTTTTAGCTAGTATTTCCATATTAATTTCTTTTCATCTTTCATACTGAATTCTATGCTCCTCATTGAATATTGTTTTTTTAAATTAATTGATTAATTTTTTAAATTAACATGTAATGTATTATTAGCCTCAGGGGTACAGATCTGTGAATCTCCAGGTTTACACACATCACAACACTCACCATAGCACATACCCTCCCCAATGTCCATAACCCCACCACCCTCTCCCTACCCCCTCCTGCCAGCAACCCTCAGTTTGTTTTGTGAGATTAAGTGTCTCTTATGGTTTGTCTCCCTCCCAATCCCATCTTGTTTCATTTATTCTTTTCCTACCCTCAAACCGCCCATGTTGCATCTCCACTTCCTCATATCAGGGAGATCATATGATAGTTGTCTTTTCCAAATGACTTATTTTGCTAAGCATAATACCCTCTAGTTCCTTCCATGTCATCACAAATGGCAAGATGTCATTTCTTTTGATGGCTGCATAGTATTCTGTTGTATGTATGTATATATGTATATATGTATATGTATGTGTGTATGTATATATATATATATATACATATATATATATACCCTATCTTCTTTATTCATTCATCTTTTGATGGACATCTAGGTTCTTTCCATAGTTTGGCTATTGTGGACATTGCTGCTATAAACATTCAGGTGCATGTGCCCCTTCAGATCACTACATTTGTATCTTTAGGGTAAATACCCAGTAGTGCAATTGCTGGGTTGTACAGTAGCTCTATTTTCAACTTTTTGAGGAAACTCCATGCTGTTTTCCAGAGTGGTTGCACCAGCTGGTATTCCCACCAACAGTGTAGGGGGGTACCCCTTTCTCCGCATCCTCGCCAGCATCTGTCATTTCCTGACTTGTTAATTTTAGCCATTCTGACTGGTGTGAGGTGGTATCTCATTGTGGTTTTGATTTGTTTTTCCCTGATGCTGAGTGATGTGGAGCACTTTTTCATGTGTCTATTGGCCATCTGGATGTCTTCTTTGCAGAAATGTCTGTTCATGTGCTCTGTCCATTTCTTGACTGGATTTATTCTTTGGTTGTTGAGTTTGATAAGTTCTTTAGAGATTTAGGATACTAGCCTTTTATCTGATATGTCATTTACAAATATCTTCCCATTCTGCCCATTGTCTTTTGGTTTTGTTAACTGTTTCCTTTGCTGTGCAAAAGCTTTTGATCTTGATGAAGTCCCAATAGTTCATTTTTGCCCTTGCTTCCCTTGCCTTTGGCAATGTTCCTAGGAAGAAGTTGCTGCAGCTGAGGTCGAAGAGGTTGCTGCCTGTGCTCTCCTCAAAGATTTTGATGGATTCCTTTCTCACATTGAGGTCCTTCATCCATTTTGAGTCTATTTTCGTGTGTGGTGTAAGGAAATGGTTCAGTTTCATTTTTCTGTGTGTGGTTGTCCAATTTTCCCAACACCATTTGTTGAAGAGACTGTCTTTATTCCATTGGACATTCCTTCCTGCTTTGTTGAAGATTAGTTGACCATAGAATTGAGGGTCTATTTCTGGGCTCTCTATTCTGTTCCATAGATCTATCTATGGATAGATCTGTTCCATAGATCTATCTATGTTTCAAGACCATACTGTCTATGTTTCAAGACCATAGATCTATCTGTCTATCTGTCTATGTTTCAAGACCATACTGTCTTGAAGATTACAGCTTTGTAATAGAGCTTGAAGTCTGGAATTGTGATGCCACCAACTTTGGCTTTCTTTTTCAATATTCCTCTGGCTATTTGAGGTCTTTTCTGGTTCCATATAAATTTTAGGATTATTTGTTCCATTTCTTTGAAAAAATGGATGGGATTTTGATAGGGATTGCATTAAATGTGTAGATTGCTTTAGATGGCATAGACATGTTCACAATATTTGTTCTTCCAATCCATGAGCATGGAACATTTTTCCATTTCTTTGCATCTTCCTCAGTTTCTTTCATGAATACTTTGTAGTTTTCTGAGTATAGATTCTTTGCCTCTTTGGTTAGGTTTATTCCTAGGTATCTTATGGTTTTGGATGCAATTGTAAATGGGATTGACTCCTTAATTTCTCTTTCTTCTGTTTTGTTGTTGGTGTAAAGAAATGCAACTGATTTCTGTGCATTGACTTTATATCCTGACACTTTACTGAATTCCTGTACAAGTTCTAGCAGATTTGGAGTGGAGTCTTTTGGGTTTTCCACATATAGTATCATATCATCTGTGAAGAGTGATAGTTTGACTTCTTCTTTGCCGATTTGGATGCCTTTAATTTCTTTTTGTTGTCTGATTGCTGAGTCTAGGACTTGTAGTACTATGTTGAATAGCAGTGGTGATAATGGACATCCCTGCCGTGTTTCTGACCTTAGCGGAAAAGCTCTCAGTTTTTCTCCATTGAGAATGATATTTGTGGTGGGTTTTTCATAGATAGCTTTGATGATGTTGAGGTATGTGCCCTCTATCCCTACATTTTGCAGAGTTTTGATCAGGAAAGGATGCTGTACTTTGTCAAATGCTTTTTCAGCATCCGTTGAGAGTATCCTATCGTTCTTGTTCTTTCTTTTATTAATGTATGGCATCACATTGATTGATTTGTGGATGTTGAACCAATCTTGCAGTCCCAGAATAAATCCCACTTGATTGTGGTGAATAATTCTTTTACTGTACTGTTGGATCCTATTGGCTAGTATTTTGGTGAGAATTTTCGCATCTGTGTTTATCAAAGATATTGGTCTGTAATTCTCTTTTTAATGGGATCTTTGTCTGGTTTTGGGATCAAGGTAACACTGGCCCCATAAAATGAGTTTGGAAGTTTTCCTTCCATTTCTGTTTTTTGGAACAGTTTCAGGAGAATAGGAATTAATTCTTCTTTAAATGTTTGATAGAATTCCCCTGGGAAGCCATCTGGCCCTGGGCTCTTATTTGTTGAGAGATTTTTGATGACAGCTTCAATCTCTTTACTGGTTATGGGTCTGTTCAGGTTTTCCATTTCTTCCTGGTTCAGTTGTGGTAGTTTGTATGTCTCTAGGAATGCATCCATTTCTTTCAGATTGTCAAATTGGCTGGTGTAGAGATGCTCATAATATGTTCTTATAATTGTTTTTATTTCTTTGGTGTTGATTGTGATCTTTCCTCTTTCATTCATGATTTTATTAATTTGGGTCCTTTCTCTTTTCTTTTTGATAAGTCTGGCCAGGGGTTTATCAATCTTATCAGTTCTTTCAAAGAACAAGCTCCTAGTTGTATTGATTTGTTCTACTGTTCTTTTGGTTTCTACTTTATTGATTTCTGCTTTGATCTTTATTATTTCTCTTCTCCTGCTGGGTTTAGGCTTTCTTTGCTGTTCTTTCTCCAACTCCTTTAGGTGTAGGGTTAGGTTGTGTATTTGAGACCTTTCTTGTTTCTTGAGAAAGACTTGTATGGCTATATACTTACTCTCAGGACCACTTTTGCAGTGTCCCACAGATATCGAATAGTTATGTGTTCATTATCGTATGTTTCCATGATTTTTTTCAATTCTTCTTTAATTTCCTGGGTGACCCATTCATTCTTTAGTAGGATACTCTTTAGCCTTCATGTATTTGGGTTCTTTCCAAATGTCCTCTTGTGATTGAGTTTAGCTTCAGAGCATTGTGGTCTGAAAATATGCAGGGAATGATCCCATTCTTTTGGTACCAGTTGAGATCCGATTTCTGACCCAGAATGTGATCTGTTCTAGAAAATGTTCCATGTGCACTAGAGAAGAATGTGTATTCTGTTGCTTTGGGATGAAATATTCTAAATATATCTGTGATGTCCATCTGGTCCAGTGTGTCATTAAGGTCTTTATTTCCTTGTTGATCTTTTGCTTGGATGATTGGTCCATTTCAGTGGGGGTGGTGTTAAAGTCCCCTACTATTATTGTATTATTGTTGATGTGTTTCTTTTATTTTGTTATTAATTGGTTTATATAGTTGGCTGCTCCCATGTTAGGGGCATAGATATTTAAAATTGTTAGATCTTCTTGTTGGACAGACCCTTTGAGTATGATATAGTGTCCTTCCTCATCTCTTACTATAGTCTTTGGCTTAAAATCTAATTGACTTGATATAAGGATTGTACCCCAGCTTTCTTTTGATGTCTATTAGCATGGTAAATTGTTTTCCACCCCCTCACTTTAAATCTGGAGGTGTCTTTGGGTCTAAAATGAGTTTCTTGTAGACAGCATATTGATGGGTTTTGTTTTTTTATCCATTCTGATACCCTGTGTCTTTTGATTGGGGCACTGAGCCCATTTACATTCAGGGTAACTATTGAAAGATATGACTTAAGTGCCATTGTATTGCCTGTAAGGTGACTGTTACTGTATATCGTCTCTGTTTCTTTCTGGTCTACTACTTTTAGCCTCTCTCTTTGCTTAGAGGACCCCTTTCAATATTTCCTGTAGGGCTGGTTTAGTGTTTGCAAATTCTTTTAATTTTTGTTTGTCCTGGAAGCTTTTTTATCTCCTATTTTCAATGATAGCCTAGCTGGATATAGTATTCTTGGCTGCATATTTTTCTCATTTAGTACTCTGAATATATCATGCCAATTCCTTCTGCCCTGCCAGGTCTCTGTGCTTAAGTCTGCTGCCAATCTAATATTTCTACCATTGTATGTTGCAGACTTCTTGTTCCGAGCTGCTTTCAGGTTTTTCTCTTTTTTACTAAGACTAGTAAGTTTTACTATTAGATGACAGGGTCTGGACGTATTTTTTATTGATTTTGAGGAGGAGTTCTCTGTGCCTCCTGGATTTAGATGCTTTTTCCCTTTGCCATAATAGGGAAATTCTCTATTATAATTTGCTTCAATATACCTTCTGACCCTCTCTCTTTTTCTTCTTCTACTCGGATCCCAATTATTCTATTATTGTTTCATCTTATGGTATCACTTATCTCTCATATTTTCCCCTCATGGTCCAGTAGTTGTTTGTCTCTCTTTTGCTTAACTTCTTTATTCCCCTTCATTTGGTCTTCTATATCACTAATTGTCTCTTCTGTCTCACTTATCCCAGCAGTAAGAGCCTCCATTCTTGATTGCAACTTATTAATTCCTTTTTTGATTTCAACTTGGTTAGATTTTAGTTCTTCTATTTCTCCAGAAAGGGCTTTTACTTCTCCAGACAGTGTTTTTCTAGTATCCTCCATGCCTTTTTTGAGCCCAGCTAGCACCTTGAGAATTGTCATTCTGAATTTTAGATCTGACATATTATTAATGTGTGTATTGGTAAGGTCCTTAGCCATCAGTCCTGCCTCTTATTATTTTTTGTGTGTTCTGCCTTGTCATTTTATCCAGATAAGAATATATGAATGAGAGAATAAAATACTAAAAGGGTGACAAAGACCCCAGAAAAATGTACACTAACCAAAACGGAGGAGACCCCAAACTGGGGAGAGAAGAAAGGGGGTAAAAAGAAATAAAAAATATTATATATACATATATATAAATAAATATAAATATATAAAAATTGTATATATACACACACACATGCATACATACTGGTGAATATAACAGAGACACCCACTTGATTTTGGGTATATTTTGGTCTCTTAGAAGAAACTACCTCCCAAAATTTTAAAGAAAGAAACACACACACACACACACACACACACATACATATATATATGTGTGTGTGTGTGTGTGTGTGTATATATATATATATATATATATATATATATATGAGGGTAAACATGATGAAGGGATGGAGTATGAGTGTAAATGTGAAAATTTAAAAAATTCTAAAAAAGGAATTGATAAGTTGGTTGGAAAAAGAAAGAAGAAAAAAAAGGGAGAGAATGTGCTCAGGGTGGAGACTAGAACAAAGCCCTGTGCAAGATTTAGGGTATATTTTGATCTATTAGAAGAAATTGCATCCCAAAATTTTTTAGGAAAAAAAAAAACCCTATATGTATACAAAAAATAAGGTTAAATACAATGAAGGATAAAATATGAGTATAATAATGAAGTTTAAAAAGATTTTTTTTTAGAATGGCATTGTTAAGATAAACTAGTTAAAAACATTAAAACAGGTAAGAGGAAAAGTTAAAAAAATTATAATTTTTTTTTTTAAAATTTAATTTAACTTTGGAAGACTAAAGGATCATGGGGAGAAAGCCATGAATTCCATGCATTGTTTTCCCCTCCTCTGGAATTCCGCTCTTCTCCTTGATCAGTGAGCGTGGTCTTGGCTGGATGTTCTTGCTGATCTTCTGGGGGAGGGGCCTGTTGTAGTGATTCTCAAATGTGTTTTCCTGAAGTGTAATTGCACTGCCCTGGCCAGGGGCCTGGCTAAGACATTTGCTTGAGTTTGCTTTCAGGAGTTTTTGTTCCCTGAAAGCTTTCTGTAGAGCTCTGAAGGACAGGAATGAAAATGGTGGCCTTTCAGTCTCCGGCCTGGAGGAGCTGAGAGCTTGGGACCCCACTCCTCAGTGCGCCCTCAGAGAAAAGGAGTCAATCACTCCTGTCTCTCTGGTCTCTGGCTGCTCTCTGGGCTCACCTGGCCTGTGACTGAGGGTTTCTGTCTCTGACGCACAGCCCCATTTGGAGTCTCCAAACCCAGCAGATTCCTGCCTCCAGAGGAGGAAGGTGAGTTTCCCTGGATCTGCCACTTGTGAGTTCCCTGCTCAAAGAGCAGTGGTCCAACTGTGCCACAGATCACTGCTTCATGTAACCCCGAGCTGAGAGCTCACTCCTCGGCTCTGTCTCTGTAGTTGGCTTCCCCACTCCAATACCTGCGAGCTCTGCCACACTCAGACACCCCCGATCTTTCGGTGACCCCATGGTCCCGAGACCACATTGTCCCCACGAAGGGTCCACCCCCAATTGGCCTCTGTGATGTCCCTCAGTGGAACAGACTTCTAAAAGTTTGGATTTTGTGCTTTACTGTTCCACTGCTCCACCGCTTCCCTGGAGCCAGCCCCTTCCCCATGGTTTATCTTCCCATGGTTTCGGATTCACTTCTCTGCATGTCCTACCTTTCAGAAAGTGGTCGATTTTCTGTTTCTAGAATTGTTGCTCTTCTTCTCTTTGGTGTCCTGTTGAGTTTATAGGTGTTCAGAATGGTTTGATAACTATCTAGCTAAACTCCTGCCACCTGATGTCGTTTCAGTCTTCTACTCTTCCACCATCTTGCCTCTTGAGTAGCCAATTTTGAACTTGTTAAACTCTTTATGTTCCTATTCTATTTTTATTAATTCTATTCCTATTATTTTTTCTTTTTAAAATTTATGTCAGTTTGTTTGATTATATTGATCTTCTTGCTTAAGATGGGTATTTGGTCTGTTCTTTTTCTACCTTTCCTTGGTTCTAATGTAAGGATATAAATTTCCTTCTAAATACTGTGTGAACTTTTCCTTTTATGTTTCTTTCTTTCTTAAACCTCTAATTTCTATGTTGCATTATAATTTTTTTTAATGCATGAGTTCTCACAAGTGTGTTTTACAGTTGTATTGGTGATATTGAATCCTGACTTAGTCCTATGGTGGTCAAGTCTATATTCCTAAATTCATTCAACAATTATTTATTGAGGTTTACTGTGTCCAGGTCACCATTTTGGACGTTGGGACTTCATCAATGTATAGACCAGATAGACTTCTAACTCTTTGGAGCTTATATTCTAAAATGGGGAGAGAGAGAGTGAATGCAGTCAGTAGGTAGGAATTTTAGAAGGTGGTAAGTACCATGTAAATTTAAGAGCAGGGCAAAGAGATTATCCCTGCTGTGTATGTGTGTGTGCATGTTTTGTGTGTGTGCATGCACACTTGTTGTATATGGTATGGTGGGGGAGAGCATGTGGTTTTAAATAGAGTGGTCAAAGAAAGCCTTCCCAACAAGGTGGGATTTGGGTATGTCTTGAAGGAGAAAAAGGATTCTTCTCTGGGGAAGAACGTTCCAGTCAAAGGGTACATCCAATTCAAAAGCACTGAGGAAAGATCATGCCTGGGTATTTGAGGAGGCCAGTGTGACTGTGATAGAGTGATTGAGGGGACATGGTAGAAGAGGAGATAAGCGAGAATATGAGTGGGGACAGCTGGGTCACTTGGACATTGGCAAAGAGACCCAAGATCTTGATTTATTTTTATCCAATCTCCATGAAAGACTCATTTATTCAAAGCATATTTTATTTTTCAGATTTTTTAAAAAAATAGAAATGGGTTTACTTTGATCTCTAGGAATAAGTAGATAACTCCAACAGATAGTATAGGATCTTTTAGGCCCTTGTGAAAACTTTGGCAACAATCACTTAATCTGTGTTGAAGGAACTCAAGATTTTGCTCTCCTTTAATCTGACCTTTATACGGGAATCTTTCACTCATTTAGTCAACAAATACTTATTTTTTAAAAAATTATTTATATAAATGTTCTTTTGCTGACTTCTAGGAGATTTAGACAAATTAATGTGCAGCCATTCCATCAAGTTGTTTTACCTTAGAAATTTGAAGGACTTCAACAGTTACCATAATCACAACAGACCATTACCCAAATTCTGCCTGAACAATTCTGTTCTTGTTTATAGCTGAATTCATTACTGGATACTTTAATTTTTGCCAATTTTATCTTGCAGTCCACCAGATATTTGAAAATAATTTCCAGACTACCCTCAAATCATATCTTCTCTGGCCTTTGCATTCTAGGTCTTTCTACTGTTCCTCACATTCCTCATATATCTGGTGTTTCAGACTCCTGCCATTATGTTCACCCTCTTTTAGACAAGGAGATTGTGATTCTTACATTTCTGTGTAAGAAAAATTCCTGCTCTTGAATTTGAATTTTTACTTCTTATAAGTAAACCTTCAACATTGGTAATGGACAAAAATGTGATGAAAGCAGATCAATTCAATCCCAGCATGGACAGCCATGTTAAGTATTTTGGCACTTTATGGAAAGAGTTTCCTTCTCTCAAAGAAAAGTTCTATAATAGATCTTCCTCAAACCTAGTGAAATTGATTAATTACTTCAACTTAATTGATTGTATGCAGTTTTTCAACCGTTTCAAGATCCTAGAAACCACACTGAGCCTTGAGTCAACATCCTTCTATTTGGTTCCATCTGTGTTTATAGCTAGCATGACTCCTGCTTCTAAACAAGTACCCAGTATGTTGCAAAAGCAGAGAGGCTAGGTATTCTCCTAGTTAAATTTCCTATTTGTGATACAAGTGAAGTTAAGATGAACCTGATGAGGCATAACTTTTCCTGTTATATTTTTGCCCTGGTGATAAATAGCACTTTCCCTGAGTGTCATGTGAATTTGTTCCATTTTGGAAAGACCCTCGCTTGATTTATCAGAAAGTTAAGTTGGCAGAAGAAGCTCTCAAGCTATGTATAAAACATCTGTCCAGGGCGCCTGGGTGGCTCAGTGGGTTAAAGCCTCTGCCTTCGGCTCAGGTCATGATCTCAGGGTCCTGGGATCGAGCCCCACATCGGGTTCTCTGCGCAGTGGGGAGCCTGCTTCCTCCTCTCTCTCTCTCTGCCTGCCTCTCTGCCTACTTGTGATCTTTCCTCTGTCAAATAAATAAATAAAATTATTTAAAAAAAAATCTGTCCACTAATCCAAGCCTCTTCCCAACAGAGTTTCATTTTATACTTAGAAGATCTACAGGAGGTATTTCTTCCTTGGAATATCTTCTTAGAAATTTTGAAATTCCTTCTATCATTCTAGGTTCACCTAAAAATTACTTAAGTATGAAATTTTTCTTAGCTCTCAGCCAGAGTAGCATTTTCTTTCTTTAGGTATCAAAATCTACTCCAAGTACCTCACCTGTGGGATTCTATCCTACATTGTTGGTGTCAGATGTGTGCATCTATATATGATCAGACTTAAGATATGCAATTCCTACTTCATACTGAAGGTCCTGGTAGACATTTCTCTTTTCCTTTTTTTCTTTACAGGAATCTTAACATTCTTGCTCAGGTGGAATGTATCATCATGCAAGTTATGATGAGGGGCCCTGCTTCTGGCTACAGAGACCTTCAAGTCTGGAAAATAGTCCTCTTTTGCTACCAACATTGGGGCATGGAAACATGACTTAAAGTAAGTGATAGCATAGTCCTACCCAGAGTCCTAATTTAGAGCACTGATGCCCATCAGTACGGGCTTTTGAGAATTGGAGTTAGCCATGGTGGGTACAGGAACCATTGTTTGGTGGGGAACATGGCTCTGGTCCAGGAGTGGTCTCTGGTGTCTAATGGTAACATCAGTAGTGTCCCATCCAGACCATTCCTATACTGTGATCTTGCCTCTGGTTCTGGTTCCTGCCCATTTTCTGTAGTTGGCTCCTCATTTACATGTTGAGATTGTAAACTACTTAGTACTCTTCTAAGAAACCATCATTTTTGTTGTTTGCAGCCCAAACCCTGACTGGTAGAGGATGAATCTTTGTTTTATTCAGATTTGATTATCATGTGCCTAGTAAATGTTTACTGAATGATTTAGAGCATGTTGGATATGAGGTCTGTGGAAGCCCATGGGGAATCAGAAGACCAAATTAACTCATTAATTACACTTTCTCTTAAATTTTAGAGTGTGTGATTCTGGAGAAAGCTTTAGAATAGTCTCTCTCCCTTAACCCTCCTCTTCAGTTCTGAAGATAAGATCTCGTTATAGACTTTCAGCAGCCTATGGGGTTAGCTTGTTGCCTTTTTAACTTTTTTGGGTTGTGATGTTCAGTTGTGCTGGAAATTACAAGCCTGAGAACGTTCCTGGACATCAGGAGTCATTAATGGACTGAAAATACAGGTGGAGCATAACTGAGTGGATTGATCATTCCTCCTGCTGTGTGGCCTGTGGTGGCTGCTTTGGAATTGCAAGAACCAGGGGCCTAGGCAGACGGGAGGAAAAGTGGCACCATGGCAGCTTCTCCTTGTTACAGTTTTGCTAGGTCCTGATCTTGCCAAGGAATTTGCAAAGATGTGAGCATTCCAAAATCCAAGAACAGAAGTCAAGGGAGGGAGGATAGAAGAGCCCTGTTCTTGTATTACCAGATCTCAACGCATAGATACTCTTTGGGTCTGGAAAAGGGCCTTAGGTTTCCTGGTGGTTCCAGGATCCACCACCTGGTGGGGGTTCCCCAGGCACTGGCAGAGCCCTGAGAATGTGCACATGTGTCATGTGCTAGCCGAGGCTGTCAATCCCTCTGGGGGGTCTCACCCTCTGACAGCGAGTGATGAGTTTCCTAATGGGCCCGTGATGGCTGCAGCCCTGCCTGGAGGCTTGGCTCGCGCTCAGCAGCTGCCACACAACCTCACTGCTGGCCTTCTCCACAGCCTCAGGGGAGCCCCGCTCCAGTCTTGTGCCACTTCACTGACTCCAGAAGCTGTATGTTTACACCACGGGGAGTGAAAGAAGTGTGTTTATCAACCACCAGGCTTGGAATGAGTCTTCTTGTGGGAATGCATCAATCACTTCTCAGGACTGACCCTTTGTGGTAGTTCCTCTTGTAAACAATGTTTTGCTTTCTCTGATCGTGGAACAAAATAAGAACTTTATAATTAAGTGTGTGGTAAATAACATGGCGGTGGCCCTTTGGGTCCTCAGTCCTCTCAAAACAGCTAAGCATGCGGGTAGCAGCTTTGGGAAAGATGAGGTCGATTGGGAATTTCTCCCAGCTTCCTGGTTACAGTTAGAAATGGCTACTAGGTGATTCTTAGGTGACACTTGATCTCAAACACAGGTTTAGATTTCTTCTCAGGAACCTGCCATCTGATCAGTTTATGCCAAACCATTTAAATGGAAAACCCACCTACAGCCTATTGGGTTCCCACTACTCTACTATCCTACTTGTGTGCGATGGAGCCTAAGCCCAGGGCTTGAATTCCAAAATTGGAACAAAGGGGCATTTGTTCTCTTTCCCGAGTGGCAATGAAGCATTTTCAAGAACGTTTGGAGACAAAATTATGTTGATTTAACTTGGGATAAGATCAATGGGTTGTTTTTCAGAGAAAGATGAAAGGCCATCACTTCTTTACACACCCTCTCTATCTCCTTTGGAAACAGACAGTCAGTGAGAACATCACCCCATGTACTTATTAGCAGTACTTCCAGGCTGTGCCTATTAAATGAATTGTTTTGAGGTCAACATGAAACGCCAACTGGAATGTAACAAAAAGATATCAAAATAGAACAGCCCTCTTTGTGATCATTAAGACAATGTTAAAAAGGGAGAAATCTATACTATTGACCCAACTTTGATATTTTTTGCTTTTGTTTAGGGTCATCACCACAAATCTCAGTTACTAAACTCATTACATGTTGTAGAGGTTTCCTAAGCTGTGTGATTAATAATCCTCCTCTGAATCAAGGCATCACAGATAGTGTGTTACTCTGCTGCCTGAGAAATAGAGCCACCAGGGCCAACTAGTGTCATCTGCAGCCGAGGACTGTGACTTCTTCTGTATCAGCCTCTTCTGACAAATGTTCGGATTCTGAGTCTTTTATGACTTCAGTTGTGCTGAATGACAGACAACGCTGACAGTGTTATGGGTCTTTGTTCCTTATTGGCTCTAGGTAGGTACCATCAAGAAGTATTCTTGTGACCAAAGGGCAATACTAAGAGGTGCCAAGATGTTATAAACAGCTCTATGGGGCTCATCTGTCAATGCACATCCTCTCCACAAAATTTTTTTTTCTCTTTGTAAATATTTTAACCCAGAAGTTACAACAATGACAAGAACAATAGCTGTAGCTACTATTTTTGGGTATAATTGCAAGATTATATTGCCATGATTCCCTTGCACTGTGTATTGGAGTTTCCTCTTTGAAAAGTAGATTCTGTTATTATATCACAATATTCCAAGGCTTGTTTTGGTATCTCCGAAGGAGTGGGACATCATGGATGAAGTAGCATGATTTCAGCCTGAAAAACCAGACTTTGGAAGGCAGACACTGGATAAATTGGAGTGGCAAGACTTGCAGATCCCCTCACCACTTTCTCCTCTCCATTTTGGCTTTGAAAATGGGGAGATAGGGCGCCTGCGTGGCTCAGTGGGTTAAGCTGCTGCCTTCCGCTCAGGTCATGATCTCAGGGTCCTGGGATCGAGTCCCGCATCGGGCTCTCTGCTCAGCAGGGAGCCTGCTTCCCTCTCTCTCTCTCTGCCAGCCTCTCTGTCTACTGTGATCTCTCTCTGTCAAATAAATAAATAAAATCTTAAAAAAAAAAAAGAATCTTCTTAAAAAAAAAAGAAAGAAAAAAGAAAATGGGAAGATAGCTCTTTGATTTTGGTACTCTGCTCATAGGTAGGATGGGAGCCAGGTTGTGGGTGCCTCAGAAGGCAAGCTGTCCTAAAAGTGGACTATCAAAATGTGTGCTTTGTGGGCTTTTGCTTTTTTTCTCTTTCTCTCAAAATTTGAGATTCTTGACTATATGTGTATATATGTATGTGTATGTATTCCATATATACATATATATGTGTGTATATATATGCACACAATATATATATATATATATCCTTGAATTATATAGAGGATTATTACATAAAGATTTTGGCTCTCCTGTTTCTTTCCTTATAGCAGAAACCATGCCTTCTTTTTTTTTTTTTTTTTAAGATTTTAATTATTTATTTGAAAGACAGAGATCACGAGTAAGCAGAGAGGCAGGTAGAGAGAGAGGAGGAAGCAGGCTCCCTGCTGAGCAGAGAGCCCGATGCGGGGCTCGATCCCAGGGCCCTGGGACCATGACCTGAGCCGAAGGCAGAGGCTTAACCCGCTGAGCCACCCAGGTGCCCCGAAACCATGCCTTCTTGAAGCTAGGGTGGTCCTAGCAGCAGTATCAGGCAGGAGTATCAAACAAATGGTGATTTGGGCTGCTGTTCTCTTTTGGAAATTGTCTCTTTGGAAGTCCTGGTCTTCATTTTATTAATGACAGAAAATAAAGGAAATAGAAATATTCCCATATTACAGATGAAGAAAATGAAGCTTAAAGAGGGTGTCATTCTAGTAGCAAAAGCAAAGGTGGAATTGGGACCTGTGTTAGTCTCGTGACAAAGCCCATACTACATATGTGATGATAATCCTTCATGACTGAGAGGAGAGGCTCTAACTTCACCCAAAGGAGAAACCCTTCTTTCCTCCTCACCTTGTCCTCCAACAGCTTCATACTATATACAGAGGTAAACTGCATAGAATAAACTACTCTCCATGGTCACCATGGTCAAGGCAGTGACTGGGATGTTGCCAAACAGGGAGCCTTCCCTATGTGACTTTAGACCAGTGTGTTTCCTAAGGCCCAAAACTCTGCTGCTATGACAGTATTTCTTGGCAATCTAGAGAAGTCATCCTTGTAATGTTTCCAGGTCAAATTTGGTACTCAAGGAATTTTTATCAAATTGAACAGAAGGTTCCAAGTTTAGTGTAAACCTTAGGAAGGTTTTGCTTTTCTAAACACTTGCATATCTATTATCTTATGTGAGCTTCATGAAACATCTATGAAGATATTCCCATTCTACAGAGCTGTCAGACTAGTTACTGGAAGACTTGAGACTGTCCCAAGTTCATAGCATAAGTTAACCTGGGGCTGGGAGTCAAGTCTTGAAGTTCGTGGAGCAGTGTGCTTTCTGATTTCTTCCTGAATTCTTCCAGTTGGTCTTTAAGTATCTAGAATTGAGCATTAGAAGACAATATTTCTCTAAATGCTGAGTTCTCTTTCCCTTAAAAAAAAAAAAAAAGAGAAACTGATGGCAACGATGATGATGGTGATGCCAGATAATTCTGTGTTGAACAGTCCATCCATATCCTTGTTCTGATCAGAACTTTCCTGGTCCTTGATTTTCTCTGGTTGTCTGACATCAGGGAAATCTTAGTCCTCCCCACTGCCCCACTGCCCTGCCCTGCAGAGCCCTATAGTCAGAGGCTGGATGCTCACAGATTCCATAGGACTTCATTGAAGATCCTAAGTATGGTTAAGTCCCCAAACACAGATAGTGCTCTCTTTGGGATTGGGTACTTTTATGGCTAAGGGAAGGAAGGAAGACTGGTGGGCTTTTTTTTGGCTGTAATTTTAGATCTATTCAAACACTGGCTTCTAGTGATGCAGGAAAATTATGGCCCAAGGTGATTATGTGCCCGGGAGTTATTGCTCAGAAGACCTCAGGAATCAGAGTTTTTTATTGAGTTGGGGACTCCAAAGTTCAGATTCCACAGTGTTTATAGTCAATGAAACTTCCCCCTAGAATCTTCTTACTCAAAACATGGTCCTTAAACCAGCAGGATTGGCCTTACCTGAGAATTTGTTGAAAAACATAGACTGGCATGCCCTCTTAAGACTGCTAAATCAGAATCTGCATTTTAGAGAGATCTACATGTGATTAATATGCATATTACAGGTTGAGAAACACTTCCTGTGATATTGTGATTTATCATAAGAAATACATAATTGGTCTTGTCCCTGATTTCTGGTACAGAACTCCTAATACCCTTGGAATTTCCTGTGAGGATCAAGGAATGTGTCCTTTGACACATGAAATGACTTTTGGAAAGCACCTGAAGATGGGGGCTGGTTGCCAGGGGAGCCGATGAGGTGATTAGAGAGTGGAACTTTTCATCACTCCTGGACCCCCTTGGATGGGAGAGGACTGGAAGTTGAATCAATCACCAGTGGTCACTGATTCATTTAGTCCATCATGTCTATGTTGTAAAGCCTCCACAAAAACTCAACTGAAGCAGTTCTAGAGCTCCTGGGTTGAGGAACACGTGGAGGAGCTGGGAGAGTGGTGCCCCACATAACTCTTCTATCTACATATTCATGTTTGTCCTCTGTCATATCCTTTTATAATAAACCAGTAAACAAACAGGGTTGCTGGGGGGCGGGGGTAGGGATACCGTGGTTGGGTTATGGACATTGGAGAGGGTATGTGCTATGGTGACTGTGATGAAATGTGTAAGACTGATGATTCACAGACCTGTACCCCTAGGGCAAATAATACATTATATGTTAATAAAAATAATTAAGTAAACGAGTAAACATAAGTAAACTGTTTTTCTGACTTCTGTGAGCCGCTCTAGCAAATTGAGGAAACCCGAGGAGTAGGTCATGGGAACCTCTGATTTATAGTTGATCAGTTAAAATCACAGTGACAACCTGGACCCAGGACTGGCATCTGAAACTGGGAGCAGTCTGGTGGATCTGAATCCTTAGCCTAAGGATCTGATGCTGTCTCCTGGTAGACAGTGTCAGAATTGAGTTGAACTGTAGAAACCACGTGGTGTCCAAGAATTGGTGGTATGGGGAAAAGTCTCTACACATTATAATTGAGGCCCAGAATCATGAACTTCCCAAGATAGTCTTAAGGGCTACTGTGTTAATCAGGGTTCTCCAGAGAAACAGAGCCGAATGGAGATATATAGATGTGTATCTATCTATATATCTCCAACATGTGAATACAGCCGGAAATAATGCTTAGACAAATATCTGGGCACTCTGTGATTCAGTCAAGTTGACATAAAATTAACCATCACAAGATATCAAGTCACCTGACTATATCTGCTTTGGATTAAGAATTCTATTGTTCCTACAGAACAAGGAGAGTAAGCTGTCAGCCTCCATTTATTAAGAGCCAAGGACATTGCTAAATGGGTATTAAAGTTGATTGGAGGCTATGTTGATTAGTCAATGTAAGCTTGAAGTTATAGTTCCAGCTATCCTTGTGATCCATAGACCAGTAGCATTGGCAGCACATGGGGGAGGAGCTTATTAGATGTGCAGAATCTCAAGCCTACCTCAATCCCGTTATATTAGAACCTGCCTTTTAACAAGATCCCCAGGGAATATGTATACATATTAAAATGTGAGAGGCATTGCTGATGTTTGATCCAACCAGAATTGCCTGTCTCTAGTCCTTAACTAAGTGAAGAAAATGTTTTGGGGTTCCACCATGGGCTGTTTTGGGGATGGATCCATCTGGGGGTGCTCTGCCTGAAGAAAAATAACCAGGCACCCTAGAAAGCAGTGGTTCTCAACACTGGCTGCACACTGGCATCACCTGGAAAGATTTAAAAGGAGCCTAATGCCTGAGACACACTTCCTAATAATCTGATTTCATTGGTCTTAGGTCTAGCCTGGTCTCAGAGAAGTTTCCAACCTTTGCAGATGAGTGTAATACCACTGCTGTAAATGGAGCACGGAAGCCTCTCTCCAATCCAGCTTCGGTTCGGAGGCAGATCAGAGGTGAATCTTTTGAAGGCTTATTTGTATTTTTCTTAATTCTGAAATAATCTTCAGGATAGAGAGAAAATATGGGCAGCTTGTGGCGCTGAGGGAAGAAAGGTCGAAGAACACAATGAAGGAATGAGGCATACATGGGGAGGCACAGCTTCATCTCGATTCTTCTCTATAACCATGGGCTCACATCCCAAGTGTGATTTTTTGCTTATTCCCAGTGACAGGAAATGCCAGTTATGAAGTCAGGTATCATAAAATTTCAAAGCTGAGTGGGACACTGGGAAGCCAATTGGTGCCATTCCTATTTTAATTTGATGAATATCTACTCTTTCCAGCTCTGAGTAGTGATTCTTCCCTTAAATGTCGCAGAGATTTTACCCATAAGAGTCTCAGTTGTTCTCTTCCATGCTACCATTTTTTTAAAAATCTTTCTGCTGTCTTTCTCCCTCCTTCCTGCCCTCCTTCTCCATTGAATATCCAACTGTTAAGCACCTTCTGTATGCATGGACACAATTTATCATTTTCCCTTTGATTATTCATGCATTGTGCATTTCTGAACCCTTCTTATTTCCTGAGATTCCTTTATATTTTTTTGTGTCAAGAATGTAATCTAGAACTTTAACGGCAGTCTGGAAAAGAGAAAAGATGAGGGAAGTTTGACTTTTAGGGTCTCTGTATTTAGCTTGTGGACAGCTTGGAACCCTTGCTTATTTTTTCTTGTCCCAAAGTGACCCACTAGAAAGTCATTTCAGCTTGTCAAGAACGCTTCAAATTATATTCCTGTCTTGTGAGGGTATTTGTGAATCTGCCTAACTTAGTATAGACTGCAAATTTGATGAGCACATTGTCGATTCCTTCATCTCAGCCATCAATAAAGATATTGAATAGGCAATAAAGATATTGAATCCTGTCATACTCTGGGACAAAGGTATGGATGTTTACAATAACACTTATGACCCAAGCAATCCTGCTGTTTGAACTCATACTTTCTTCTCAGAATCAAGTATCAAGCTCATGGGGATTGTACTTTCAGAGACAATTTTAAATGTCATTAGAACTGGTGTCAACCAGTCTCCTGAACTCTCTGCTCTTTTGCTGTATCATGGACTTCCAACCACTCTCAATGGAGCTCACTGTCCTTTATCTTCATCCTCCTCAATTGACTGGGTCTTTGTCTTTATCAGCAGCTTGGGCTCTGAACCATGTTGGTATTTAAACATCTGCACTTTGCCTTTGATATCTTACAATATCTAGCCACAACTGTTTCCACCATAACTTTTCTACCTCCCCAACTCATACCGCCCTTCATATCATAACATTAGGCCCTGCAGTTCATGTCGAAAGCTACACAGGATGCTGTTTGGATGTTGGTAGGCATACCAATGTATCTTTGTCATTGACCAAGGAAGGAGTGGGCTTTTATTGTTTTAAATGCATGGAATATGATTCCTTATACCTGTGGTGTGATAGCAGGTTGAACAAACTTATTTTGAGTTTTATCATAACAGTTCTCTGATTGGAGTGTTGAGAAGCTCAGAATATTGCTAAGGCAATGATTCTTCATTGTGAAATGTCAGGTAGTCAGCAGCCTGTGGCAAGGCCTCTTCTCAGTGCTTCCTCTTTGTTCAGCCTCAGATTATCCCTTGACTTAAAAATAAAATGCCAGTATAGTTAATAATGTAACTGGCAGAGAGACATAGAGTCATTTGTCTCCATAGAATAAAACAAAAGCCCGTATCAGCCCAAACAAACAGATGACAGTCGTTCTGCAAAAGAACTTTTGCTCATCACTGTCCATCCAGAAAACTTTCAGTTTTTTCTTTAATTTAAACCACCCGTTTGAAAAACCAATCATAGCTGGAAATAAAGACAAATGATGTGCATCCCTCTAGGCTTTGAAATGGGCACCCTGCCTTTTCTCTGGTCCTATATCTACACACACTCCTTCTCCTAGGCAGAGCTATGAATCTCTTCACTGTTCTCCTTATATGAAACGCTCATTCCAGCCTCTAGGACTTTTTACTGTTACTGTCACTACCTGGAAAGCAGCCTCCCACCCACACCTCTTTTTTGCTGCCTCCCAGTCCCACATGCTAGGTCATTGCCTCCTATGGCCATTGCCTCCTCAGGGAAAACATTCTTACTCTCCAAAGCTTCCTTCTTCTTTTTCGTCTTTGCCAGACACTTTGACACTGAGTGATGATCTGGCTGTAACATTCGCTGTTTATTCATTCACTCACTCATCAGCTAAGTATTATTGAGCACCTAGTATATGCCAAAGATTGTATGTAATGGGACCCATGGCACAATGGTGAGCTAAAACAAATGGACACCTGCCCTCATAGAACTCATAGTCTAGTGAAGGACATAGATATAAATAGTTGCAAATAGCATAAAATTAAAAACTATCTTAAATGCTTCTCCGAGGATAAATGCAAGGGACTTTGCCTCACCTGGCACAGTATTTTTTTTTAGTTGAAATTTAAAAGGATAATCATGATTTATTTAGGAAAAGGATAGGAGAAAAGTAGAATATTCTTGCCTCAGGGAATGTAAAGTTCTGCAATGGAAACCAGAAGATCTCTGTAATTCTGAGAGGAAGGCATGTGTGCTGTGAGACGGAGCTGCCCAGGTGCCAGGGCTCAGGCAGGCCAGGTTTTATGGACTTTGTAAAGAACAGTGGTCTTTGTTCAATGAGCAGTAGGAAACCATGGAAGGCTTCAGAGCAGGACAGGGCCATGGGCTTAGTTTTTTATTGTTGTTTTTGCTTTCTTTGTGCATGTTTCACTCTGAGACTATCTGGGAAAAGACTAGACATGAGAAAATGTTTGGAGAAGAGTTTGGGAGGGTTATTGAGTAAGTTATGCAGGCATCAGGGAAGAAATGTTGGCAGCTTTGCACGGGGTGATAAGGTAGTGATGAAGAAAGGTGGAATGGTCTAGGAGGTAAGATGAAGAAGACTCTGTGATGGCCTGCGTGTGAAGGTTCAGGAGAGAAAGAAGCCAGGATGGCTCCAAGGTTTCTGGTGTGCACAGTAGTTGAAAGGTGGTATTATTAATGGAAGAAAGTAAAAGAGAACCACAGTGGAGATGGGAGATCATGGGTTTGGTATTGATACTCTTGAGTTGCACGTATTTGTCAGCTATACAAGTGGAGCTCAACATATGCATCTGGAGTTTCAGGGAGAGATCTGAACTAGAGCTCTCAGTGTGGGAAGCTTAGATGGGCAGAAGGTACTTGAGGCTCTGGGTGTGAGTAGCAATGCCCAAAGGAGGAGGGTCTCTGCCTGCAGGTCTAACTCGGCATTGCAGGATGCTATTCTGTTCTTTTTTAGTGAACTCCTTTATAACGAGTATAAGCCTCAGTTCATTCATTATGTTTAATTAGTATTTACAAGACACGATGCTGGTCTGTGACTACTTTTACAAGGTTTATTAGTTATTTTTCAGTATTTTAGTTAATATTTACAAGATATGATGCACTATTCACCAGTGTTTATTTAATTTTCATAGCTTTTCTGTAATGTAGATATGATTATTTTATTTTAGAGATTAAGAAATTAAAACTCAGAGAGATTAAGCAAATATTTAACTCAGACAACAAGGAAGTGCCAA
This sequence comes from Martes martes, assembly GCF_963455335.1. Lineage (NCBI taxonomy): Eukaryota > Metazoa > Chordata > Mammalia > Carnivora > Mustelidae > Martes > Martes martes. The sequence continues at coordinate 122,057,759 of NC_137896.1, forward strand.
AGCTGGATCAGAAACCAGTTTTTTTTTTTTTTTCCCAAAAATCCATCCTGAGCTCCTGCCTATAAAAACCAACCAGAGGAGATCTCAGTAAATACTTGTTTGTTGATTGATTGATGCCAGATAAATTAAATGTCTGAGAATTAGTAAATGTTACTGATTTTCTATTTTTCTAATCACTAGCTGTGAAATAAGCCTCATTCTTGGGTCCACCCAATACTCATTCTTGTCTGTGGATTAGAAGAGTGTACAGTGCATTTCCAATGTGGTTGGGCCAACAGAAGTGAAAAACAGGTAATCCTGAAATCTAAAACTGTCTAAAAGAACACAGAAATAGTTATGGCCCTTTCCAGCCTTCACGAAACACTTCCAAGGGTGTGATGCCAAGCATATTTAAGGCAATCAAAATTCACATAAAAGGAACATTCCTTGGAAGCTGTTTGTTCATAGGGAGGAACATGGAGGTAGGTAACTGTATGAATTGGCTCAACAGAATACCATGGACTGGTTGATTTAAAGGACAGAAATTCCTTTCTTCCAAACTGAAGTCTGGATCGGGGTTCCAGCATGGTCAAATTCTGATAAAGGCTCTCCTCTTGGCTCACGGACAGCCGCCTTCTTGCCGTGTCTTTACTTGGCAGAGAGAGAGAGGAGGAAGGTGGTGGCTGTGGGGAGAGGGAGGAAGAGGGCTTTCTGGTGTCTTTTATCATAAGGACATCAATCCCATCATGGGGGCCCCACCTTTGTGACCTCATCTAAACCTAATCACTTCCCAAAGGCCTCATCTCTAAATATCATTCCACCGGGCGTTAGGGGTTCAACATAAGCGCTTTGAGGGGACACAGTTCAGTCCCTATCAGTGACAAACAGTCCCCGAGACTGAGGAGTTTCCCAGAACATGGACTCTTAGGGCTAAAATTGCAACAGTCCTGGCAAAGCAGAATCCTTGTTCACCTTGCACGGAAGGGAAATCATTTTTTTCCCCCCCAGTTATTCAGGAAAGGCTTCATGGAAGAAGTGGAATTTCAATGATTATTTAAGGATAGACAACAATTGAGAATGGTATTGAATTGGGAAAAGGATGAGTGATACCCGTTGCCGGCCAGGTTACCAGCAACATTAATCCCTGAGTCTATTAACGAGAAGCTATTAGGATATCACCCTGGAGCAGTTATGTGCACTTTTCCCAAGGCCTTCCAGAGACAATGACTGAACTGTTATACTATGCTTTTTTGATATTCCAGGAGGAATTTCTAATATGGCAACTGGAGAACTGGTTTCACTGAAATCAAAGAAATGAAATATTTCTTACTCACTCTTTCTCCTCCTTTTCCCTGGACCAGTCCTATTAAAAAAAAAAGAATATATAAATATATATATATATATATGTGTATATATATATATACACATACATATATATATGCAAAAAATGTGGGTTTTTTTGGCAAAAATGCTGTAAACCTACTACTGACCACACAAACTACTACGTAAGTACTTAGTGATCTGATAGTCTATGTAATGAGTTATTTGCACACAAGTAAACATACTGTCCATCAAATCAATTGGAAAGCCTCCAAGAACAGGACCGCTGCAGTCTCTAGATTTAAGGTCCTTGAGTTCTTATTCATCTCTAGTTTATCTTTGGTGCATGCATGGAGTAGGATTGAAAGTAACACTTGCTGAAAAGAATGCGAACACTGCATATTCTATATAATATAGGCATCTTGACAGGCAGTGTATGCAAAAGCACATCTAGGGAATGTGTCCATATAGAATGTATTCAGAAAATTACTATTTTGGCAGAAATCCATGTCCCACCTTATTTGTTCTTTTCCTTAATGCTTCCAGGCTAGACTGTATTATATTTCCTGATATACTCGTAAGAATCAGAGCAGTATGATCCATGTCCCAAAGTCGATTTTTAAAAATCCAAACAAGTATGTGAAAGAGATGCTTTGTTATAAGTCACCAATGTCTTTTTTTCCTTAATGATGGCCAAGTGTAAACACAGTTGTTACAGTGTTATAAAGGTCCTTGTTTTGTATGTTTTAACAAAGAGTTATAGATTTTTAACTCCACAGGAAACTCACAAGTCCCTTGTGCAGCACATTTATTTTTATAATGAGGAGAAACCAGTGCCTTCCTCCAAAGTCCACATCCGGTTGGTGGTAAGGCCAGTGTGAAATACAAGTTCACTTGGATTTTCTTCTAGGACCCTTCTGCACTCACATGTCCATTTTCATATTCATGGGAAACCCTCTAGCGCCTTTCATCTCTTTAAGGGAAGATGATTAGCTTGGTCAGTGAGGACGGAGGAGGCTCTTATTCACTCAAAGAAGGGTTGGAGTTGGAGGAGGGGGTCTCTATCCCAGGCTTTAAGGGGACAAAAACAAGAGGGAGTCAAGGTCAGAACGGGGAGCCAATGGCCAGTAAACCAGTTCTAATAGTGCAGAGCTGAAGGTCCAGAGCCAAAAATCTGAGGTACCAGGGAGAAGTAATCAGATTAATAGATAATATGCAAGACAGAAATAACCCAGGAGATTGCTTGGCAAACCACTGTTGTCTGAAGCCAGCTTTTTTTTTTTTTTTTTTTTTTTTGTGCCGGCTGGTAGGCAGAGGCTGAGTGGGCCAGCTCGTTTAAAGGGCCAGCCTGGCACAGGCAGGAATCAAAGGAGAACATGCATCATTGCAGAAGAGAGTGCTGATTTTATTTTGCTTCCAGAATAAGAGGCAGTTTGGTGAAGTAGAAAGGGAGCACAGGCTTTGGAGTCCCATAGATCTGGGTGAAACTTCAGCTCCCTTACTCATTTGATGTGTAGCGTGACTCTGAGCAGATAATTCTGAGCTTCCGTCTCTCCTTTGTAAATGGGGGTTTATGATACCCAGCTCGGGGAGGGTATGTAGTTAGACTACTGAGCACAGAGCGAGCTCGTGGAAGGATTTCAGCTCCGCAAGTGTGAGTGTGTTTTTCTTCACAAATCTCTCCTCTAGCCTTCTCACCTTGCCATCCATGCCCTGTCTTCCACAGACCATCTGTGTCTGAGAAGAACAGCTTGAAAAGAACAGGTGAACAATGGAGAGGGGGAGTCTCTGTGACTTCCGGTGAGTGAGCTGTCAGAGGGGGAAGGAATGGGAGAGGCACGTGACTGTATTCACCTGCAAGCAGCGCTCGACCTGTCCATGTGTGTGAACATTTTCTGTGTGAGCAGGTGTGTGCTGGCTATGCCCCGTGGGTTAGGTCTTAAAGAGCCTGTTCTGTGTGGAGAATCTCAGCATGAACAAAGACTCGTCAGAGGGCACGGTTGGTCTGTGACCAGGTTAGCCTGCCCAAACCTTCCTTCTTCCCTGCAGAAGCCAATGTGGAGTTCCAGGCCTCCTCAGATTCTTCTAAAGCCCCTTAACCCTCACCCCGATGGTTGCCAGGATTCCCCTTCTATTTCAGGTTCACTCAAGTTTTCTCTGTCACCTGAACCTTCAGAATTTCTCCCTGATTTGCTCCTCCTAATTTAGTCAGTCAAACAGAATTATGGAACACATATTATAAATGTAGTATTATGCAAGGGACTTACCAAACAAACAAAACAACCCAAAAGACTCCAACATCGTTCTTGTTTTCAAAGAGTTTATAATCCACAAGGAAAGTCAGATATATCATAATTCATCATGATAATACTTAATTTGTAGTGCTATTGTAACAAAATACCCCAACCCGAGTGTCTTCAACAATAGGAATTTACTGGCTCACAGCACCGGAGGCACCAAGTCCTAGGTCAAGGTGTTAGCAGGGCCTTGCTCCCTCTGCTGGTGCTAGGGAAGGATCTGTTCCATGCCTCTCTCCTAGCTCCTGGTGCTTGCGGGCAGTCTGATGTTCCCTGACTTCTGCTGCATCACTCCTATCTTTGCCTTCATCTTCACATGGCATTCATCCTGTGAGTGTGCCTCTGCGTCTGAATTTCCCCCTTTTACAAGGACACCAGTCATGTTGGATTAGTGGCTCACCCTAGTCCAGTATGAGCTCATCTTAACTAAATATATCTGCAACAAACTATATCCAGATAAGATCACATTCTGAGGCATGCGGGGTTAGGACTTCAGTTTATGAATTTGGGGAGACACCAGTTAACCCATTAAAACCCTTAATGAAAATTAAGGTAGGGGAAGTTCGGGGTTCTTTGGAAAATTCATTCTGTCTGCTTTCCTCAGTGGTGTAAATAGCATGGGTCCTCCTCCTCCCTAAACTCCTGCTTGGCTCCTCTACTCCATACTTCATCGGGCCTATGTCCCTTTTCCTCTACTAGACTCTAAGTTCTGTAAAAGCAGAGAATATGTCTTCTCCTTCCCTTGTGACTGCCTCGGCAGTCATGAATCCTCAAAGCCACCATGCTCAGTGGAGTTGGTGACTTGGCGACTTTCCAGCATGGGGCAGAGTGTGCAAACACCAGTCTACCCCGCCTTCGCCTCCACCCTCTCATTAGCCTGAATCCAGCAGACCTGGCTTCCTTTGGTCATAAAGCCAACAGGAACTATCTCACAAAGCATACACCCCTCCAGAACCCTGTCCTGTGGCAGGGACCCTGAGCAGAGCACTGGCAAGAGGCACCAGCAACCGTCTCAGCACCTGGATCACTCCTCATGAGAAAAAAACAGTAGCAAACTATGTGATTCCTTAATGAGAAGTGACAACATCATCAGAGATCCTAATGATACCCTTACGAATCACAGGGTATACAGACAGCACCCTTGCTTTTAGCAGGGACATCGGATCCAGGAATATATTCACAGAGCTGTTAGTGTTTTGACACATAACATGGAATGAGGGATTTAAAAAAACCACAAAAACCAACCTATACACATCTTCATTTGCATCCATAAAAAAGTCCAAGAAAATATATGTGCTTTATCTATAATATGCACCTATTGTATAGAATATTGAGCCTGATTACGAACTTATGCTTCTGTGGCCTTTTTGAATAAATGATTGGGTTTTGTGGACCTGAGGTTAGAGATCCTGGATGCTCCTAAGACAGCAAAGCAGATGGTGCATTAATAACGGGGGTATTAGGAGGATCGGCTTCCCAATTCCAGTGTATTCATTAATACACTTTAGACAGTTTAATTGCTTCCTGAAACACTAATTGAAAGAGGTTCATTTGCAAATGCCTAGGTTCTAATAATATAAATCTGGCACGGTGCCACAGAAGCCCCTTAAATACTATTATAAGATGGATTGTGGCATTTAAATAAAGGCAGCTACATTTTTTAAATAAAATTGGTACAGTGAAACATAATATATAGAATTTTTTCAGAGTAGGGAAAAGAAAGCTCAGTAGGTGCTGAATCTTTCCAATATTGGGGTTTATGAAATACTCACCAACATCATGCTACTTGAGCCTTGGGATTGTGAACATCTGGTAGACTCTGTGACTTCAGCAGCACAAAGCAGAATGTTCTCGTTTACATAAACTCATTTCCTGGAGGGATAGCTCTGGAATCTGTTATTTCAAGAGAATATGGGACTACATGTTACACCTCTGAAAGGAGGATTTTCCCTTTAGAATCAGGCTGCCGACTGACCTTCCTTAAGTTGTATTTCATGCCTTTATAGGCATACTGACTCTCCACACACTTCTGTGGTATTTACTAACCCAAACTCTGAGCAGTAGTCTAAGAAGACATAAGCAGTTTGTTTCCATGTGAAAAAATTAATACAGATGGATTAGCACTAAGATTTTAGTGATTTTGTTTCTTTTGGTGGGTAATTCTTCAACGAATGGGCGTGAGTGTTAGCTGGATTGCTTACAGGCTGATGGAGCTATGGGTAATCTAGAACCTGTACTAGATAATGATGATCACAAGTGCCAAGTCTTCTGCCAGTGAGTTGGACCTTTGATGGTTTCCTTTACTTCTGTGAAGCAGGAGCAAGATACTTTACATAAATGGTCGTTGAATTAACTTCTAAGAGCTGAACACAGTTTGGTGACCGGGACTGTTCTGGGAATAGTGGAAGTCTTCAAGGAAAGACAAGTGAGAGCCACGGACAAATGCAAGGCATGGTTTGGTGTTTGATGGGCCAGGGAGTTAGGGGTGTACCTGCTTCTTTTCAGGCAGATGAGTGGCATTAAATAGGTGGGAGAAGGCACTTTCTGGAGACTTTGTGATAAAGCCAAGGAGCTCTTTTGTTTTAGGAGCTACCTTACTTTTCGTGGGGGGGGGGGGGTGGTGATGGTGGTGGATATTTTTCTTCAAGAAAATAGGAAATGACTTGTTGCATTTGAACTTTTTTCTTATTCCTGTTGATTGCTGTCCAGATATATTTTTTTTCTCACTTTTCTACTTTGAGTCCTACTTGTGGAAAAGACTAGCTGGCTTCTGATAGTGTCTATGTATTAAATGCACATGATTTCTGCAATACAGTGTACTGATTGTGCTTTTAATTTTATTGTGACTTTAATTCCAGTTTTAATTTAAAAATTACATTTTTAGAGGCAAACTAAATTTTTTATTTAAACTGTTTTAAATATAAACAATAAAATGATCTTATCTCTCCCTTGTCTCTTCACCCCCTGGCCCTAATATTCTTTTTTTTTTTTTTTAAGATTTTACTTATTTATTTGACAGGCAGAGATCACAAGTAGGCAGAGAGGCAGGCAGAGAGAGAGAGGGGGAAAGCAGGCTCCCCGCTCAGCAGAGAGCCTGATGTGGGGCTCGATTCCAGGACCCTGGGATCATGACCTGAGCCGAAGGCAGAGGCTTTAACCCACTGAGCCACCCAGGCGCCCCTGGGCCCTAATATTCTTGACAGGGATTCTGACTTTAACCAGATATTGTATGTAGTACCTATCACAGAAGCATTTATTACAAAATAACTCATTTTATCCTCTTCTTATGTCATCTTCTGTTTTCTTCTTCTTCTTCTTTTTTTTTTTTTTTTTGCCTTTATTCCAAGAAGTGATCACAAGTAGACTCTCAGTAAACCTTGGTTGCTTTGAATTAAATTGAAATGAAGATAAATATTCTTGAGAATGAATTGAAAGAAAATCAACTGTATTTCATCCTAGGCTAAAGAGGAACTAAGTCCAGGGGCCCCCATGTTTGATTTAGTTGCTGGATATGTGGAAATTTTGGTTTCACACCCTGCAAAAGGACAAACCTTGCTGGATGATTTAGCTCTCTAAATAGATGTATAAATATATTGTAATCATTATTATGGCCAGAAGGAAAATAGGACCCTGCTAGTTCTCGAAAGCCAACATACCTTTTTTTTAAAATTTCATTTCATTTTATTTTTTTCAGTGTTCCAAAATTCATTGTTTATGCACCACACCCAGTGCTCCATGCAATACGTGCCCTCCTTCATACCCACCATGAGGCTCACCCAACCCCCCTCCAAAACCCTCAGTTTGTTTCTCTGAGTCCACCGTCTCTCATGGTTTGTGTCCCCCTCCGATTTCCCCCAACTCACTTCTCTTCTCCATCTCCCAATGTCCTCCGTGTTATTCCTTATGCTCCAAAAGTAAATGAAACCATATGATAATTGACTCCCTCTGCTTGACTTACCTTTTCTTTTGTATGTCTGAAGATGACCACTTCACCCTGATTTCTTTCCATTTTGATACGGCTCCTCATGACCTTTTTACTGCACACACACAGACCTCAGGCTAAGCTCAGGAATGAGGCATGTCTCCAAATGAACCACCTCCCTCCTCATCCCTCTCTGGACTCCCTGTCTCAGTGAACTCTGAAAATTCCTAGTTATTCTCAACCCCTCCTCTCTCTTATCATACCCTCATCTCATTGGCCACGAATTTTTGCCTGTCCGGTCTCCTCACCTTCTACCTTGTGTTCTCCTAATCCTTTCTTCACACTGGTTCCCTGATGAAATTCCTAAATGCGAAATCTGACCATGTCACTCTCTCCTGCCTAAAATCTGAAGGATAAAGTTCAAATGCTTTAAAAAGGTATTCTTCCTTCAAAGCTGCCCCGATCTTTTTCAGTAGTAGAGCTCTGTTCTCTATTCTGGGGACGATTATTCCCTCCTTTAGGCCTCTGTGGAGACTTTTGAGTTGCTCTGTTATAATAGGATTCATGAGCTATAATTACTTGTTTATTTCTCCATCTCCCTAATAGTCAGCCCTTGGAGGCAGAGCCTCGGTTTTGCTTTTCTTTTAAGTTTTTCTGTCCTCATCATTTGCCAAAAAATGGGCATGTATTAGGAGCTCCATAAATGACTATTGACTGTAATTGAATATAATAGGAAGGCTGTTTGATTTTTGGTGAGAAAAGAAACCTAACAGAATAAGAACCATATAGTATCAGAGAGGAATCAAAGATCTGTGACATTAAAAAGTATTATGCTGAATATTTGAGTGCTCCATCCATTCCAAAATGTCTATACTATAGAAACCAGACTGATAGCTATGATCTGTATGATTTTGTGGCTCAGAACTTCATAGCTCCTTTGTGTAAAATAACTAGCTCTCTCTCTATATTTCTGCATGTATATATATTGATATATGCCTCTGTGTTTTCAAAGACTGAGAATGCATCTTGACATGTATATAAATGTGATACATTTTAATGAATATAAAAAGTTACCCAGGTAGATTACTTGATATCAAATGTACTTTTTTCAACTTGCTAAATCCTATCCAGCCAGAGTTTAAAAGTCTCAAATTACCTTCTTTAGGAAGATACCTTTGTATTATAATGCAGTTCCATAAGTAATGTATTGTTTGCTAATAAGAAATTCACATGATACAGTTTTGGGTAAGGACCCTGAGAGAAAAGGGTTTGGAGATACCAGATCCTAGACGTTAGGGGTAACAATACGATTAGTTGATATTTTGGTGTGGGGAAGAATAAAGGAGGGTAAAGTCTTAGACAGATTTTGAGCCCATTTTGGCTACCAGTATGTTTTTTTTTAAATTTTTAAATATAATAAGATTAGCTCTTATAATTGGTAATTAATGAAAGCAGATTCAAGTGATAAGAATGCATTTGAACATGGGTAAGAGTGAGGTAAGGGGAAGGGTGCTTTAAGGTTACATACTTTAGGGTATGGAAGTCCCGGGTTTTCATGGCAGAACTAAAAGTGTCATCTCTAGAGAGTTAACTACTATAGGTGTTACTGACTCGGGTCCTTGGGCCCTCCAAGTAATAGAAATCGACTGGGGCCAAGTGGAAATTCCAGGCAAGACTTTTATTGGGGCTCATGCTGGAGCACAAGAGAGACAGCACAAAGGAAAGAGTCCTTTAGGCTGACTCCAGGAACAAAGGCCAGGGACAATTTTTACAAAGGCTAAGGTGGGAAAGGAGCAACGTCTAAGCATGTAGAGGTGGGGAGAGACACAGAAAGTTGCCTATGCAGTCACAGTAGACAGAACATGCTTTGTCATGCATCACATATCTCATTAGCATGTTGAGTCTCCAACCCTGAGCATGATTTTTAGCATTATAATGAGGGAAACTTTAGTGAAAGGTCAGGGCTGGGGTATACCTTGACACAGACTGATTTGGTCCTGTCTTCTCTAGTCTTCGTAGTCCAGTTCCCCCTCGATAAGTATCTTCCTTCCACATTTCTGCAAGATATGCTAGTCAAGAGGCATAGAGTTTCAGCTCTCAAGGAATGCTGGGTTTTACAATAAGGATTGAGGGGACCTGTGTCCAGTCCCTATCTGTCTCATAAACACCAAATAGCCACAGTTTCAACTGCACATAAAGCAGGGATTTAAGGATTTTCATTAGTGTTTAGATAAGATCAAGAAAGACATTTGAGGATTCAAAAGTTATATCCACCAGAAAGGAATCAGAGAATAAAGCACATGTCTTTGTTATTGATAATAATTCCTAAAACATTCTAATAGAAAAATTTAAAGTCAGTTGCCTTAGACTTATATTCATTGATGTAGGTATGACTAGTTAGTGTTAGTCATAAAAGAAACTATTAACAGTTAAGTAACTATTGATCCATTCATTTCCAAACAGAAACCAAGTCCTCCGACTTCAGTCTCTATCCCTCGTATACATATATACATATACTGTAGGTCACTAAAATCTACAATAAATAATTTCATCTCACCTTGTTTGCATTTTCCTTTGTACAAGTCTTGAAAGAATTAGTCTGAGAAATCTAATATCACAATGGAGACTGAAAGGAGGCATGTTGAGACTAGAAATAAGATTATTTTTAAGGACTTGGACACAATTATCTGTGCATGCAAGTAGGTACCTCTTTCATACTCATTAAAGCAAGTTCAAATAAATTTCCTGCTGGGGGATACTTCTTAGGACTTGTCTCTACTTGAATCTAGTGAAATCTCTCTTTTAAATAATCTCATGTTTCACACTGAACACTTAAGCTGGTTTTGTGTCGGAGACTTTGTCATATTTAATCTGCCTAAATATCCCAATCCTCTTCCTATTTTGGGGGCGTTGCACTTTGATGAATCTTAGTGGAAGGCACACACTAGAATTTAAAGGAAGCCAGAGGCTCCATTTTCCCTTTCTATTGTTGAAAAGGTGAATCTTACCTGGTATGCTTTGCCAAACTGGCTGCTCCTGTCCCAAGAGACAGAGAGTGAAGACTACTTGGAATGTATTCCATGGTGGTGGTGCCCAGTGTCAGCAAAAGTGGTATCGATCAGTGGGGTACTCACTGTGCTTTTCCTGTGACTTGATTTTGGTGCTGATTTCTGTGCCCTCTTCCTTCTTAATTTAGCTAAGAAATGTTTTTTAAGATTATTAAAAAAGTGATCTCATGACCAGTGTTGGTCAGTTTATATCATTTAGGTCCATGCTTCTGCGTGTGTACTTTTTATCCTCTCCCATGAGACGTGTCGAATAATATGTGCATTCTTACATGTCCAGTGTAGTTTTAAATTAAGGGATTTCTATGAAATTTTCCTTGGTAAAATTGTTGTATTTGTGAGCTGTCACTAGTTGAATGTAATAGAATGACATTGAAGTCATCTCAGATTTTACCCTGGCCCCTTTCCCTTCTCACAACTAATGCCCTAAATCTGTGGGAGTTGAGTAGAGTTAAACTTTATAGAAGAGTACAGTTTGTTCCGTTTTATATTTTGGTGTGTTGAATTATCACTTGACATTATTATCTAATCTGGGTTATGTTTAAAAGTCAAAGTCATTAAATATTTTAAGCTTCCTTTGAGGTTTGTCTTTTCTTATTAGGGCTGGGGCATGGAGAAAAGGTACATCTGAAAGAAATTGGTAATGAAGGTGCTGAATCTCATGGGGGAGAAAGGGCCAAGTTCTTATGTAAGACAGAAAAATTCTAGCTCCCATAAAGATGAACTAAAGAGAACTTGATTCCAAGTCTGAGACTTTCAAGGAGATTTAGAGGTCAACTTTTCTTCCTCCTTCCTAATTGCATAGATAAAGTCTTAAAAAAAAAAAAAAAAGCTCAAGAAAAATGTGAAGTTGGAGGAGGGACTGGAAACAACTTAGCAACTTATAGGTCCTGACAGTAGTGACATTGATAAATCTGCAAAGCCAAATCAGTTTTGTATTTTTTTTTAAGATTTTATTTATTTATTTGACGGAGAGAGATCACAAGTAGGCAGAGAGGCAGGCAGAGAGAGAAGAGGAAGCAGGCTCTCTGCTGAGCAGAGAGCGTGATGCGGGACTCGATTCCAGGACCCTGAGATCATGACCTGAGCCGAAGGCAGAGGCTTAACCCACTGAGCCACCCAGGCGCCCGCCAAATCAGTTTTAAGACTTGTTACATTGTAATAGAAATCCAGCTTTCTTTTCCGTGATCTGTCTTAGACTAACAGAAAAAAAAAGGTCAGAACCCAGCTGATCAAAATCAGTCAGGCTGTAAGAAAATGCTACTCCAGATTTGCCTGCTGGGGGCGTTGTCTTAGATGACAAGTCAAGACAGCCCTCCAAAAATGGTTCAGCTGTGAGTCAGGGTGCCCGACCAGCAGTGTGGGTAGATACAGTTCATGCGTTTGTGTGTCTGCTCTGTGAGGCTATTTAAGAGTTATTTCCTCTTTTCTTTCTTTTCCTTCCTTTCTTTCTCCCTTCCTCCTGCCTTCCCTCTCTCCCTCCCTTCCTCCTGCCTAGTAGGATTTGGCTATACTTCATCCTTTTTTTTTTTTTTAATTGTAAAATATAGTCCTAAAGAACATTTGGATGACAGTGGGCAAATCTGACTTTCTACACGACTTCAAGTAATTGATGTGACAGCTTTAGACAGACATATTGATTAATAATTCTCTCCCTGGCAGTAAGTATCCCCACCAAGCCAGTTTCCATTTTATTATCGTGTAAATATGTAATCTGCATAAAATTAAAGCTGTTATGTACTTGAAACATTGTCTGCTCAAAGATGCTTATTGTAAAGAACAGCCATGACTGAAGTTTCTACTCTTTCTCTCTCTTTTCTTTATTCAATCCTAATTTTCCTCTCTCCATTTCAGAACTGTATTCCCTTGTCATTATTCCTTCTGAACCGTTCTATTAGCCGTCTTAGGCATCTCTTTATGGAGCCAGAAATGATTCTGAGTGTGAACATTCGGTGTTCATGTCACCACCTCTGCTGAAAACCGAACTGTTAAATTATGAATTTGTGGTCTCGTTTCACACCATAGTAGCCCAGGCTAAAGCACTCCCATAAGAAATGTCAGTTTTCATCTAAATGCACTCAACAGTAAATGTCTTCTCCCTGGAGCATGCCCTATTTGTTGAAAAGAGACACAGAAATTTCAGAGTTCACATGTTGTACTTCAGGATCACACAGCTGGTTTAAAAATTAGTGCATTTGGAATAATGAATGGCTGACTGGAGGTATTCTGCTGTTAAGTATGGTCCAAAATGTTCTTGACAAGCAGAATGTTAGAGAATTTTTAAAAAAATTCTTAGATGTCAGGGTGTTTGGAAGACAGACCCTAACGTCCATGCTCATGACACATCTGTGCTAATATATTGTGAAGATTAAATGAGTGAAAAAATGAAGTATCTACAATTCTATCTCATATAGAGTAAGTGCTTAATAAAATTATCTGTTAATATTGCTCCTTACCTTAGTCCAGAGACTTTTATTTTGCACTAGGGTATTTAGCAACTGGCAATATTAAAATTTACATTATGGTCATCCTGGAGAATGATGTAATTTCATGAACTAGGTGATTTATAGGGATACAGAGAGGGATTTCTTCAGGAGCAAATAACCTTATGAATTTAGGAAAGGTGCCTCTTAAGCCTTTCATTCATACTTACTGGTTCTTAGAGGGTGAATTCAACTCCAAGCCTGATTAGAACCCAGACAGAACCCTATTTAGGAAACATGGATCCAGGTTTGCAAAGTAGCTCATGCTTCAGTTAGAAATGGCCAGAATTGACCAGTGGGCAGACCTTTCTCTACTGGTTTAAATTTCCATTAGAACTCCCCTATCGTACAACAGATGACTGAAAAGGAATAAGTAGATACACACAGAGTGATTTTTCAGCAAGGCAATCAAATCCTGAAAATGCAGGAAGAGACCGCGGGACAAGAGCAGATAAGGAACACCCCAACTGGTCTGGTCTCAATCGTCCTCCAACGATAAAAGGTAGAAATTCTTTGAGGTCTGTTGGTTTATCCTCCCAGTGAAATTATGAATTCTGTGAGAATAGGCACCATGTCTTAGATTCACACAGGACACAGCGTCAAGCACAGTGCCAGGCACAGGTAGGCAACTGCCGAGATTGAAGCTATGGGATCTTACTGTCAGCATTACCAGAGGGACACCAGAGAGAAAGGACATGGGGGGAAGGGGGAGAGATGATCTGTGCTCCTGTTCCTACAGCCATATTTATGAGCTTGGACAAGATTGCTTCGTGTATAAGCCACTTCTACAACTGAGATCACAACTATGGAACTTTGTACTTATACCCTTAAGAAGGTACTTATACCCTTCTTGTGAAAGAATAAATAAATAAAAAAAATACATTAAGATGCTTAGAACTTTTCTTAGATTTTTCTTAAGTTTCTCAGCTGAAGTAAAACCCACATTACTACATAGACCCTTGGAAACATTTTTCCATGACACTTATTCTCTGAGTCCCATTCCATGGCAGTGGACTAGAAGGCAGGTGATTGGGATTCAGGCCCATATTTGTGTGACCAAGAACAGTTTCATGAAAAATGATCCAGAGTGACCAAAGGAAAACCAACCTAAGTCATACTGACCTCACTGGGACAGAATTGGAATTTATGTGTAAATATCTGCTTTGGACTCTATCATATTCAGACATTCATTTTTTCAAAATATCTTTTGAGTGCCTATACTGGGCTAGCCCATTGTTCTAAGTGCTAGGACATGGCACTGGACAAACCTGACCAAGTCCATGTTCCTAGAGTTTATATTCTAGGAGGAGGAAGAGAGCACTATTAAGTAAACAAGTAACTGTAAAGTATGTCAAATAATAGAAAATACTATGCAGAACCACAGAGCAGGGCAGAGGGCAGTGGGGATGGGGCTTAGGGAAAGAGGTACTCCTCAGTGGGAAGACCTTTCAAGTAAATTGACACTTGTTTAAGGACCTAAGGGAAGTGAAAAGCAAGATTCGTGGGCTTTCAGGTGTGTAGTAGTTGGGGCAGGTCAGTTAAAAGAGGTTGGATATTCAAATAAAGAGGTTGAATTTTTAGTTCACTAGCTAACTATTGTAATCTGGACTTCAGGATGGGAGATAGATATTTTGAAATTCAGCTAATGGGAGACATTTTGAGTCATGAGATGACATGTGTCATCACGAAGAATGTATAGATGGAAGGGTGCAGGGACTGAGCCCACAGGAGCTCCAGATGTGGAGTTAGGGACATGAGAGGAGAGGCCCAACAGAGACTCAGAAGGAATAACTAGGGAGATAAGTGAAGCAGGACTGAACAGCGTCTCAGAAACCAAGGGAAAAGATAAAAATATCTAAAAATAATTAAATATCTAATTAATACTAAATCAATTAAATGTAAGGTTAATAGCTGACATTAAGTAGATTGATATCCAGCATGTCTTATTTCTACTAGAACCACAGCTAAAAGGCTTTGTAATTTTCTATATATTATAAAGCAATAATTTTCAGCATTGGGAAAGTAATATTGGTGTCTCTGAGGCATTTCCATTGGCTTAAATGGAAACCAAATGTTTTTATCTGGAAATGACATGAGAATGGCTGAAAAGTCTTTGAGCACTTAGCTTCATTTCCATGGAGGCATGCCTGGTCCTTGACAAAGTTTGGATTGATTGATGGAATTCTCAGACATGCTTCAGTGTTAGAGATTGAAACCGTTGTCTTACACTTACAGTCTGGGGCTGGCGTCCCAGATGGAGTGCAAGTTCTGATAACATTAGGTGCCTCGACTGGGGCTGTTTCTGGAGGCAGTTCACAGGAGAGGGTTCATGTCAGTGCAGGAGAACTTCAGAATGAATCAGGAAAACAAGCTCTGATCATAAATGAGTTATCTGGGGAGAACATTCAGTAATTTGTTTGACCAATGAGAACCTACTCGGTGTCACAAAAAGTGCTGCCAACCAGTATTGTGAGGCTGAACAAAAATGAGAAGGGGGAATACAGTAAAGTTAAGTGAGAAAAACAGGATGCAGAGTTGTATTATTTGTGGGGCATTAAGGGAAAAACAAAGGTAAAAAATTCATGTATGAAGAAACTGGAAGAAAAGGAACTTAGGCAACTAGGAAATATTCTAATTCTCAACAATTTCCATATTTTCCTACTTTTTCTAATATGAGAGTAAGTGGCTTTTATACCAGAAAAGTAACCTTTCATGACAAGAAGAAACTGGAAACTTCCCACGTTTATTTTTGCTTTAACTTCCTATAGGGGCAAAAGATAGTGCTTATTCCTAGTTAACCTTTCTTTCACGGAGTTTATACCCTATTTATGAAATTCAACTTCATCTATGCTAATGGCTGTGAAAATCAGGCAGCCACCCTACCTGCTATCACTGTGGATCGCCTGGGGTGCTACCTTCTCAAGCTGCTGTTTTATTAATGATCTTGAAACTGAGATACTAAGGGATGAAGAAGTGTTAAAAAGACTTACTGATATGCTACCAACATTTGCCAAGAAAATGAAATCCACTAAGATGAGAAAGCACTGGGGAGGCCGAGGAGAAGCCAACTGTTCTATGTTCTGAGCTTCTGACCTCTACAGTCAAGATTTCTAAAGACCAGCCTTCCCTGGCCAGACTTGGGCTGTCTACCCTTTGCCTGCATGCAGACAGCAGTCCTCTGAGACCTATGATTTGTCCTTGACGAAGCTTGGATTGATTGATTTTATTTTCAAACGTGTTTCAATTGCCGCACAGTTATAACTTGGAAGGGGGAGAAAAAAGGCTTGAGGCCTCATCATACTCTCACTTTATTAATTTTTTTAATAAAGGAGAAGGATTATTCAAGATATGATTATCCTGTGGCCCAGTTTGCCTAAGTTAAATTACATATCATTAATATGTTAAGTTTCATAGAATTAAAAAACACTGTTAAATGATTCAGGATCTCTCTCTCTCTCTCCTTTTTTTTTTTTTCCCTTGCAGGCTACCTGCAGGTATGGTGTCACCACTTGTTTTATTTAAACTGAAGAAGACAGTGTGTGTGCTGAGGCTGTCACAGACAGCAGCTACAAATTAAACAGCAGCAGTGGAATTGTGGTCAAGGTGGTCTGTGGTTGGATATTTTTGCAGAGAGTCATTGTCAGGGCCACTTTGCAGAGGGATGCCTAGGCCTTTGGGATCCCCAAGACATACGTGGTAAAACAAAACTGTGAAGCAAGATCATTGGAGCCTCAAAAGAGTTCTCTCAGTTTTTACAATAGCGGATGTCTTCCATGAGTAAATAACCAAAGGGGATAGCAATGACCTGATGACTTCTTTTACCAGGTGGGTGGCATCAAAGCTGGGGTCCAGTTCCCCTAGTTTTGACAGAGCTGAAGGAACTGGAGGGATGACTGGGGAAACTGCGCAGAGGGAACAGGTGGTAGGCATCCCGATGTGTTGAGTGCTTGGCAGCCTATGGCCTGCATTTTAGAAACTCTCTCTTATGTCTTGCCCACTGGTGGTCTCTTGAATGGGCGGTCGCTTCTCACCTTCACAGATGACGAAATGGAAGCTGAGAGAAATTTCCTTGTTTCGCCAAGGTAACTGTGCCCATAAGGCTTTCCAACTGTGAGTCCAGAATTTCCTTTAATGCTACACTAGTCCAGACTTTGACTTTATTAGATTCCCTGCTCTCATATTGCTGAGTTCTTTATTCCTACTTTTTAAAACTTTCTTAGGGACTTCTAAAAACTTTTTTTCTGTCGTCTCATCCTGAGCATCTGCCAACAATCAACACCTCTAAAATGAAAATCACCCAAAATAGCAGGGCCGTCTAGTACAATGAAACCCATAAAAGGCACACCTGGTATTCTTGAAAAATAAGCGCTGTTTTTGATGGATTTAAATTGGACTTCAATAAGAGACATATTAAATCATGTTATATTTGACCTAAAAATCACCTCGAAGTTGTCAGATGTACCTTTGTGAAAACTTCCATCAGATAGGGTGTGCTGATGTGATTTACTGAAGGAGATTTGACATGAATGGCAAAATTGTCAGAAGTAATGCAGCGATTTTAAAAAAGCGGGTCCCCCCTACTACGTGGACATGGTGCACTTTATTAGCATAAGTGCCTGTGCCGAGGCCATCAGGCTTTCTCCAAATGCCCAGCAGTCTAATTGGATGGCTTCTAATCCAGGACTGTTCAGACTCCTCATCACTTCCTACTCAAGAGCTCTGATTGATTGGACAGTGATGAGTTATAAGGATTTTCTCGGAAAGTGTGTCCCTAGGCTTCCACACGTCAATAGCAGAAGGAACAGGGCCTGAAGAAGCCTGTGAGTTAGAATCCCAGCTTGTCTCTTGTTCCTGAGAATTATACTCTCAGCTTCTCGTAATGGGATAAGATGATTTTAGTGTCTCCTTTGTTGCTTATCGACCTGCTCCATCTGTTGCTGTCCTTCAGTTTCCTAACTTAGCATCCTCTTCTCTGTTTTTCCCACCAGAGGTCCTGCTTCCTTCTCTCACAGTAATTAGTTAGTTAGACTTTTCATGATTCATAATAAACTATCAAGGAGATGCCAACACTGAAGTGGAGCCTGTTTTGCATTGATTCATTAAGCAAACACTTATTGAACCTGCACGAGGCACTGTTACAGGCACTGACGATAAATCAGTGGGGAAAAAGGTTCATGAAGCTCATGTTCCTGGAGTGGGATCAGATAACAAACAGATAACAGACTAGAAGGTCAGACTGTGATAGGTGCCCTAGAGAGGAATAATACAGGGGATGAAGGGGATGAAGGCACTGGGAGGAGATGCCGTTTTATTTTGATGATCAAGGAAGATCTCATTTATGATGGTTGAACAGAAACCTGAAGGAACTGAGGGGAATACACATGGGTATCTGGGAACGAGAGTCCCTGACCAAAGGTTCAGCAGGTGCAAGAGGCCTGGGAACAGGAAAGAAGTTGCTGTGGCCTCAGGGGAATGAACTAGGGGAAGTAAGGTTGGAAGAGAGGCCAGGTGGAAAGCTAGATCATGTAGGGTCTCTTGATCCTATACGGATCCTCACTATAAGGGCTTGGGCTTTTACTGCAGTGATAAATGATGCCTCTGGATGTAATCTGACTCTTATTTTAAAAGAATCACTGTAGGTGCTGAGATAAGCATAGACAAGATGAGGGTAAGGGAACAAGTGGGGAGACAAGTGCACTAACCTACGAGAAAGATGATCGTGGTCTTACATCAGGCGGAAATAACGGAGGTGGAAAAATCAGTTGCATGTGGATGTATGTTATGGTAATTCTCTTAGGAAGACTTGAAATTAGTTATTGCAAGTGTTTTAGACTTCTCCAGCTCCGCAGATTTTCATATCCAGCAAGAAAGTTTCCACTCTTCTAGATGTCCCTGACTTTTCTATCTCAGGTCAGGAATTACATGATACCATCAAGAAGAAGGAAATGATGTTGGTGATTCATAGTCCTAAAGTGAATCCTGATTCAACAGATTCATGACTAGGGGAAAATTACTCTCCTCAGCTTCCTCATCTACAATATGGAAATGAGAGTAACATCCGTCTCTTGGGTTTGCAGTGAAGATTAAATGACATAAATTTATGGACAGTATTTGGTGCAGTAACTGGTATGTTGGCAGAGTTCAATCAATGCTAGCTTTTGTTATCAAAATTGTTTTTGATTGTTGTTATATGCACATTCTTACTTCTAAGCCTTCAGTGAAGGCCTAACATGTTCTGTTCTTCTCAGAATCCTGAAGCTTTCTTTATCAGTGTCTGAAGCAGTGCCCATCTGCTCTACTTCTGTCTCAAGTACATTGCTGATAGCATCTATGAATGATGGCCTCCCTGCTCTTCCTCCTTTGCGGTGCCTTGGAAGCAGTCCTCTCTCTCTCTATCCCAAGCAGTTTTCACTTTAATGAAGGTTGCTTCTCTCCCTTTCATTTTCTGGGTACATGTGGGAGAGCCTCTTCTTCACTCTTATCTCCTGGATTTCAAACCCATGCCAACAAAGCCTGACTTTGAGGAATACTCATGCGATCCTTGTATCTGTTTCACTAATGCCTCCTTCCCATCCTTTACTCTTTCCAAGCTCCCTTTCCTGTTTCTGTCTTTTGTTTTCAACCCATAGCCAACCCAGAGAGGCCACCAGAGCCTGGCCCGTTGATGCCTCCCAGGCCCTGCTTGCTAAGTTACCAGTGCAGCTCCTATTCCGTCCCCTTCTCTCAAATTCTGGGTGCAGATCTGCTTTGCTACGCCTTGGCTGTCTTGTGTGCATGGGTATTTTGACGATGGATGCCTGGGGGGAGAAGCATGGCTGGTGTGTCTTTGCCTGCCAGGTGTTTTCTTGTACCAGTGAGGAGGTCACTAAATCCTAGATATGATCTGATGAGCCCCCACCTTCTTCTTTGCTTGCTAACAGAATCAAAGGTAGGTGGTGCCTCTGGGCTTCACCCTGCCCGTGTCTCATGGCCCCATTCCACATTTCTGCTCCTTGGGGACCTAATTACTCTGATGGTCTTGCAGTTCCATAAAGCCGGGTGTGATCCTTTTAATCTTATGCTTTATGAAGTATGCTGTGAGCATCCCCAAACTTTGAGATTCACCCATGAAAATAACAACACAGTATTAACTTTTCTCTATTTCACATTTTTGTGATTTCCTGATGACGCCACTTGTATTCTAGATGCATCCCACAGAGGACTCAAGAGCACTAGTACACACTCAATTTTTATTAAAAAAGAAGATAAGAGGGTCCTCAGAGAAACAGGATGTCATTAAGAATTATTATGGGGTGTAAAACTTTATTTTTAGGATGTGACATTGGCATCCTGAAATTCCCTGTTTCTTTAATATAAAACTTGTATTTTTTCACTTTATTTTTTTAAGAAACGGACAAAAGCATTTAAATAGTACTTGTCATTTCTCCTGTGCATTTACTCCCATCCTGTTATTCAGACAATATCTACAATGCAGAAATCCTTATGGAGAGAGACAAAAACAAATGCATTTTCTCCCCTCAAGGAGTTTCCTCTCTGGCGGGTTAAAGACAGATTTAAAATAACTCATGATTGTGGGGTTGGAATTCTCATTATTCTTACGGTCGAGCTAGGGCTCTTTAATAGATGATCTAGACCAGTGGGAGAAGGGCTGAGGAAGCTTCTGGTGCATCTCTCTCTTTGCTGGCTGAGCAAACAGCTTAATGCTCAGCTTCTCCACCTGTCTTCGTCGAAGTGCCAATAAGTTCCCACCCATTCCCCCAACCTGGCCAACTGTGCTGGGCTGGGTTTGTGAACTGATTGCATATGTTACCAAGAAAATTATTGGGATGTCAAATGGTGGTGTCATCTTTCTGGCAACATATTCTCGAGCAGATTGTGGTCCAGCGACTCACAGTCTCATCACTCAAGGTGCCCATCCCACTGCTGGTCCATCCCCTACTTTGGTCTCTAGACTGGAACCCTATCTGGCGAGTGAAAAGTACCAGTAGATCCAGAATTCTATTTCTTTAGCCTTTTTCTAGAGCTGCTGCTCCAAGACTGTGACCCAGGCCCAATACCTTGTAAGGTAACACTTGACCTATATAGATTCATTGCCTCTTTGTCCTTCTTCACCAACTTTTCACATCCCACACAAGAGCTGCTCCCTGCAAGGGCAGCGAACTCTACAAAGATTGAAGAGAGATGCCAACTTTCTTAAAATAGTTTGAATCAGGATTTTAAAAAATATTTTAAACCACAAAATAAATAAATACTTAACATACATTAAAATATTTGCTCAGAATAGTTCCTCTTTTTTCCCCCCCACCCCATATCAAATACTTCCCTGTCCTTTTCTCTTTTCTTGAGATAATTGTATGTTTGTGTTCTTGTATTGCCCCAGGTTTTTCATGTCCCTTTGAAGTAGACTTAATTTGATATTCTTGATGAATATTGTGTTTATTTTAATTACATAAAAACATAATTCTTTTCAAAAGTCAACAAGCATGTTTGAGCTCCTCGAAGCCTGCCTTACACACATCCAGTATGAAAGTCTAGCTTGTGTAATTTATTGATATGTAATCTTCCATTAATTCCCTCTATGAATTATTATTGTATATCAAGTAAGGCATAAGAAGCTAGAAAGATAGCAAATGGATCTTGTACTGTATCACAAGAAACATACAGTGCAAAAGGTGGTATGAAGTTGAATATGGCAAATGCCCAAAGAGATATTCTTAAAAAGTGTTATAGAGAAATGTGGGGTAGTTAATATTTCTCTCTTTAAGATCAGGGAAACCTTTCCATTTTTCTTACTAATATCATTGCTTGCCTGTAAAACTCATTTTTATCTACTCATTTTTAATATAACGACTTAATTTACATTTGAACAGGGAAACAATTTTAGAATCATCCTCCTAGAAACATGGGCCTTGGGGCACCTGGGTGGCTCAGTGCGTTAAAGCCTCAGCCTTCGGCTCAGGTCATGATCTCAGGGTCCTGGGATCGAGCCCCACGTTGGGCTCTCTGCTCAGTGGGGAGCCTGCTTCCTCCTCTTTCTCTGCCTGCTTCTCTGTGTACTTGTGGTTTCTGTCTGTCAAATAAATAAATAAAAATCTTAAAAAGAAAGAAAGAAACATGGGCCTAACTGGTGACCAGGGGTCATTACTGGTGTGACACTTTATGGATTTACTGAGTAAAGAACAGTTGTCCTTCTTGATACTATTAAATACCGTGAATATGGTCCCCATCCTCACAAGCAGAATAAGACATGGCCTTGATGCTCAAAGAGCTCATGTGGGAACAGGGCCAGCAGAGAAGTACACAGCTGAAAGTTCAGTTCAGACCATGAATGGTCTCCTGTGGGACAAATCACTTACTGTCTATACTCTTTTGCAGTTCAGACCATGAATGGTCTCCTGTGGGAAAAATTACTTACCGTCTCTTCTTTTTCTTATCTGCAAGTAGGGAAAAGATGTCTTTCTTACAGAATTCTGCTGCTGTTCTTTTGAGATCATGTAGTCCCTAAAACTAGCAGGCATTAGGAATTAGAGATGTCCATACTTGATGGCCACCGTAGGAAGCCCTGCCGATCTGTGCTTCATGATGACTTATAAATTGTGAAAGTATTGTGACATATTTCACAGACATAGAGAGCTTAAAAACACAACCTGAGGCATCTCCGTTGCACTGGGAGGAAAGAAGACTTTTTGGATGTTTAGGATTTTCTTAGTGGGAAATTGAAAATTTAAGGAATTCACATGCTTGCCACCTGTGGGCTCGGATTTTTAGCACACCGTGTAATGCCTTCTGAAGGCCTTCATCTGAATGTATACTGTTTCCTTTGTCTTACACCTCTAAAAATCAGGGAGCCTTGCTCATTTGATACTAAATTCTGGTTCCCTCTACATGAAGCACCTTTGTCTAAGTCTCTGCCTAGAAAACTTCTGCTTCCTTGTTGCCTCTTTCTGATCTCTTCCTTCTCCTCCTCAGTCAAACATAAGCACTTATTTCTCTGCTAGTATTAAGCTCTGCACATTCTTTCCACTGTGGCACTAGAGTAATCAGTTGTAATTGCTTACTTGTTTTTATATCTTAAGTATAGTGTCCTTAATACCTACAATGATAACTGGTTCACAGAAACCATCCAATAAATGTTGAGGGGGGACACCTGGGTAGTGCAGTTGGTTAAGCATCCAAAATCTTGGTTCTAGCTCAGGTCGTGATCTCAGAGTCCTGAGATCGTGCCCTAGGTCTGGCTCTGAACCCAGTGTAGAGTCTGCTTGAGATTCTCTCTCCCTCTCTCTTTGTTCTTCTCCCTGCTCACTCTGTTTCCTTCAATCAATCAATCAATCAATCAATAGATAAATGTTGAAGGAACACAAGGAGAAAAAGTGGGATAAAAGGACAAAGAAATACAGGGAAAGAAGAATAAAGAAAGAGAAGAGGCAGGAAAACATTCTTTGGTCAAACTACATCACATATGTTTTTCTACCTTTTCTTTCTCCTTTGGATTTAAAACAATGTGGAAGTAGATTATGATCATTATAAAGCAGACAACAGCATAATAGAGAGTTAAAAATTAGAAAACTGGATCATGTTTTTTTCCACTTAAAAATATATACTGGATCTCATGCAATTACTCTACTATTAATCTATTAATTTATTTTTGCAAAGCAGCAAAGTATTCTGTGGGTGGATCATAAATTAAATTTCCACTTGTCTGTCAATGGATATTAAAATAGTTTCCAATATTTTCATTTTCAAACATCATGCAAAAAAATCTTTGCAGATAGGAGTCAATATTTATGTAGAATCCTTAGAAAATGAAGTGATGGATCCAAGCAAACGTGCTTTGCCTTTTGATAGATCCTGCCAAATGTCTTTCACAATCAGTGGGACATCTTCCCCACTCTAGGCAACACTGGACATTTTTAACCTCAACTTTTCCTCTAGCTCAATTTTATAGATAAAAAATATTTAATTTTTATTTTAATTTGCATGTACAAGATTACTAGGTAGAATATCATTTTATATGTATTCATCATTTCTTGGAATTACTCCGTGCCTATCATTGATTCACAGTTATGCCATTTCAAAGATTTTACCATTGTGTCTATTGTGTTTGCGGTAAATACTTTCTTTCGGTCACGTAGTAGGATTTTGGATAAAATTCTTATAAAGACCCACTGTGTAATGTAATCTAATTTCTTTGTAGTTGTTGATCCATGTGTCATTTGCACAGTACTTCTGTGTCAACAAGAATCAGCCAGAGCCCTCCAGTCTCCAGTGGTGCCGTATAACAAGGATTTCACACCACTTCAGTCCCAAAGGGAGTTAGATCCTATATGTAAAGCAAGGAGTTCCTCATGATGCTGAATATTTAACGAAATTGTGCTCTAGGTTGGACTGATATGATATGCATGTGCTGCTTCCTTCCTGGTGAACTCTTTAGTGTTCTGAAAAGCATGATAGTGATTCTGACATGCCCTTCATGGTTTAACAACTTCTTTCAAGAGAAACTGCACACCTGCAAATTGTGCTTGCATCTGATCTGCCATGATCAGAACCCTCATTATTTCATAGTGGGTAGACTCTCTTAAGGGTAATGTATAGTGTTGAAGCTTTCCATTTTATTTTTGTTTCAGAATACTAGGTCAGAGGATATTTATCATATTTGCGAGTTCATTTTCCTTTTGCTCATTTGAATATCAGATGTAGAAATTTATCCAGTTCACATCACCTTTAAGGGAATATATTAACTCATTACAGGATTACCTCTACCTACTTCTATCCTGCATCACCAAGCAGAGTTTTACTATATAATAGAATACATATATTGTCATAACTCCTTTTACTAAAGGATTTCCTATAACTCCTCAGAACTGGAAAAGAAGAAAACACTTCTGTGGAAAAGCAATTCAAGTCCTTATAAACCTCAGGAGCATTGTTTATTTAGGACACACAGATACACTAATCTTGTATTGATATTGTTCATCATACTGAGTTCAGATCATCTGTCTGCATTGTAATCAATCTACCAGTCAATCCTTATCTACTTCCTTTTGTTTTTAAAATTAAGTATAATTTACGTATAATAAAATTTGTCATATTAAGATATACAGTTTGATTAGTTTTTATAACGCTCTAATCAGGCAACCACTACCACAATCAGGATATATATGGAATATTTTTATCACCCCAAAATGTTTCATTGTGGCCCTGCCTAGTTAAAAACACCCATAGGGCCCCAAGCAAGTACAATGTTTCCTGTTCCTATAGTTTTGGCTCTTCAAGAGCTTCATAAAAATTGAGTCAATAGTAAATAATAATTTATAACCAATATCTTATAGTTAATATAACGTTTTTTGGTTCATCCAAGTTGTCACACGTATAAATATTACTGAGTAGTGTTCAATTACATGTATGTGACACAATTTCTTAATCTACCAGTTGATGTGTGTGTGTTTGTGTGTGTGTATACGTTGTTCCCAGTTTTTGGTTATTGGGAAATAAACTGCTGTAAACATTCTAATAGAGGTCTGTGTTTGAAGGTATATATTTATATGTTTAAATACCTACTGGTAAATCTGCTGAATCATATGGTAAAAGTATACTTAAAGAGTTGAGAACCACCAAGTTATTTTCAAAATAGATCATATAATTTGTACTTCCATCAGCAAAATATGAGAATTTTAGTTTCTCCATATCTTCCCTAGCACCTGCTATTGTTTGTCTTTTTAATTTTAGCTACTTTGGTAGTTTTGTAGTGATGCTCATCGTGGTATTAAATTTCCATTTCCCTAATGACTAATAATTTTAAATAATTTTTTATGTGCTTATTTATCACTCCTTTATCTTTGGTGATGCTTTTAAAAATATTTTACCCATTTTTAAAAATTGAATTTTTTGATTTTTATTATTGACTTGAAAGAGTTCTTTGTATATTTTGTATGCAATCTGATGTGAGGTACATGTTTTGAAGTATTTTTTTCCTAAGCCATGACTGGTATTTTTTATTTATTTATTTATTTATTTATTTATTTTTATTTTCTTAAAGTGTCTTTTGAAGAGCAAAGGTTTTTAATTTTGATCAAGTCCAATTTTTGTGGCTTGTGCCTTTTGAGTATTCTGTAAGAAATCTTTGTCTACCAAGATTACAAAGATTTTTTCCTTTGTGTTTTTTCAAATGTTATATTTTTAGTTCTTACATTTAGGTCTATAATCTATTTCAGGCTAATGTCTGTATAGTATGTGAAATAGGAGCTGAGGTTTATCTTTTTGCAGATCCAGTCATCTCAGAATTTGTTGACACCTGTCACTCCACTTCTGGACTTTCTGGTCTCTCCCAGGGACTGTATGCATATCATCACATTAGTATAACACTCTCTTGATTATGTTAGCTTTATAGATATTTTTGAAATCAGGTTGAGTAAGGCTTCCAACTTTGTTATTTTTCAGAAATATTTTTCATATTCTAGGTTTTTTACATTTCTGTATAAATATGAGAATCCACATGTTAATTTCCCACAGAAAAAGAAAATAATCAAATAAAAATAGATCAATTTAGGGAGAATCAACATCTAAAAATATTGAGCCATCTGATCAATGAATGTGGTATATATCTCCATTTTTTTGCAGTCTTTAATTTCTCTCAACACTGTTTTGTAGTTTCCAGTGTATGGTTTTACATATTTTTGTTAAATTCAACAAAATTTTGTTACATTTTTCAGACATAAGTAAATTAAGGAACTTGAGATGGAAGAGTATCCTGGATTATCCTGGTGGGCCTAGTGTATTCATGAGGGTCCTTTTAAAAGGAAAGAACATCAGAGTCAAAGGAGATGTGACAAATGGGAGAAATGCTAAGAGTGGGGCCATGAGAGAAGGAAGGCCTTATCTACTGTTATACCCATCTTTTAATTTCTCATGAGCATTTATATTTCTTAGTTCTAAAAGTTACACTTGAAGATTTATTTCAGGTGTAAGCTTTATAATTTCAATCTCATCATCTATTTTCTTGACCTAATAATATTGGTTAGTTGAATAATATTTAATATTTTAAAAGACTTTATTTGCTTATTTTGAGGGAGAGAGAGAGACATTGTGAGTGGGTGAATGAGTGGAGAGAGGGGGAGAGAGAGAATCCCAAGCAGGCTTCACACTAAGTGCTCAGCAAGAGTCTGACATGGGACTCAATCCCACTACTCTGAGATCATGGCCTGAGCCAAAATCAAGAGTTGGATGCTAAACCAACTGAGCCATCCAGGTGCCCCAGAATAATATTTATTTTAAAGTCCATATTTGATAACACCAGAACCTGGGTCACCTATGGATCCATTTTATTACCTGTATTATTTCCCATGGGTCCTTTTTTTAATGCATGGAAAGTTTTGATTGAATGTAAGACATTGTGTAAAAATGTTGTAGTTTCTGGCTGATATTATCTTCCTTTGGGGACCATTCTCTTTGTTTTCCGGTAGATAGCTATAATAGAGAAGATCATCTTTAATCACGGTCTGAGCTTGTTAAAGGCTGGATTGCCATTGACCTCGGGCTAGAATAATAGGTCATCTTAGTCCTTAGATACAGATCTCCAGAGGTACCAGTTTAGAGCCTGGATTGTTTGCCAGGATCACTCACCCTGGGGAACTCTAGTGTTTATCTCCTCAGCACTTCATGACTTGAACGTTCTGCCCCGTGATTCAACTATTTCTCTGCTTGGTTTCTTAGTCTCTTACTCTGCCTGCCTTAAGGATTTGGCAAATGCTTCAAGAATCTAATCTAGTGGTTCTCAATCAGGGTGATTTTGGTCCTCAGGGAACGATGGACAATATCTAAAGATATTTTTGGATTTTACAACTCTGGGGGTAGGGGGCAGATTACTACTGACACCTAGTGGGTAGAGGCCACGGTGCTGCTAAATATTCTACAGTGTTCTATAGGACAGCCCCCTATGATAGAGAATTATCTGGCCTGATGTGTCATAATAGTGTGGAGGATGAGGAGCCTGAGTCTAAACCACTGAGTACCAAGTTTACTTCCCTCTACCTCGCTTCTATCATAGACTTATTTCTGGCCTGATGTGTCATAATAGTGTGGAGGATGAGGAGCCTGAGTCTAAACCACTGAGTATCAAGTTTACTTCCCTCTACCTCGCTTCTATCATAGACTTATTTCCTCCAGACATGACTCTCTTGGCAGCTGCAAAACTCCATATTTAAAAAAAAACAAAAAACAAAAAACAAAAAAAACCCCAGCCCTCAGCCTCACAAGGTATTAAATATCTTTGCTAGTTTTCTGTCTTGTAGCAGTGAGGCTCTGCCAAGCATCTCAGCTTCACCTCCTGTGCCAAGAAGAGGCAAATCCCTAAGGGTAAACATAGCTTATAGAAAACTGTGCTCACTTCAATGTGCCTTCTTTTCTTTGTGATCAGACTCCTCAAGTCCAAGTTTGTGTCTCTTTCTATCCAATTGTTCTTGACCAGAGCACTGGCCTCTACAAGCTACCCTTTCATAGCTAGAGGCCATTGTATTCCTAGCTGATGAGAAAGTAACAAGGGATAGACAGAAGTTCAGCTCAGAGAGGTATCTGAAGAAAAGTGTTCCTTATTAGATGGGAGATAGAAGTAGGCTCAGTGTCTTCCTCACAGCCAGTAAAAGGAATCTGAGAAAATCTTTTGCAGAAGATCTGCATGAGCCATGGTTTCAAAGGAAGATGTGGGCTTGAGGGGTAGGAGGGAAAAAGAAAGAACTTCAGAACAAGGAAAGCAGTAAAGGCGTCAGCTGAATCTGTAACACTCTCAAGAATCACTGTGTGGCAAAGCCCTGGCATCCCATTTAAAACCAAGTTCTGGGGTCTGGCAAGAGGCTGAGTCTGACATTTTATGCCGAGAAGACTGAGCACAGAGGGAGAGAGTCCCTGTACCTCAAATGAAACTGAAATAAAGCTCTTCACCACATGAAGAAATCTAATGTTCAGAAGGAAAGGAGGCTCACAAAACTAATAATTCTAGTATCAGTTCATTCCTGTGAAGTAAATTTTGTCATTCAAAACAATACAAGTACATTTAGAACTTCAAAAGATACATAGTTGGATACTACCCATTGAAAAGAATGAGAATTGATGAAAAAAGTCAATTTAAAAAATGTAAAATGGTCAGATTAAAGTCTTGAAATTTATAAATATTGAGATTAAAGAACAGATTATATGAAACATGAAATGGACCCAAAGGAAAAACAGTTACTTGAAAATGATACAGAAGAAATCACCCAGAATCCAGTAGGATGGGAAAAATTGTAAAATCTGGAAAATCATTGAGCGAGTGGGTGTAGCTGGATAAGCTCCACCATAGGTCTGATAGAAATTTTGGAATAAAAGAGGGATGGAGTGGTGGAGAAGAAATATATGGAGACATAAGCGGTGCTATTTCTCAGATTTTAGGAAACTCTGAGTCCTTAGGGAATACACAACAAGAAATACAAAAACAAATGCCCTACAAGAAAAAGAAAAACAAATCCACAACTGAACAAAGAGAAATGAGATTGTAAAACATTCAAGAGAAAGAAAAAATCTTAAAAACTAGTCTCTCTTTCGAGAAGACGAGTTAGCTGCATTTGAAGTGTCTTTTGACTAAGAGCAGACAGATCACCCAGAAGAAAGTCCAAAAGACAATAGAATCATATATTCAAAATCCTCTGGGAGCTTCACTGTTAACCTAGACTTTTATACTCAGCTAAATCTTCATTCCCGGGTGAGGGTAAGGAAAAGGCATTATTCAGTCATACCAAGACTGTTGACCAGTTATAGGATAATACCAGAAGATTTATTGCAGTGTGCTGTGCAGGTAGCAGAGATAGGAACTAACAGCATGGACAAGAGGATAAAAGTGAGCACAGAAAAAATAAAAATCTATCTGTAATTTAAAAAGCACTTTTGGTGCTTAAAAAGGTAAAATTAAACATACCAATAGCAATAACATAATGGTGATGCTATGCGTTTTTTTAAAAGCATGCTAAGATTTTTGATGGATTTTGCATAGAGGGAAACATTGAATAACTTTAGACTTTCTTAGAAAAATGTGGAGCTAAATTTGGATAAAGTATTTGAATATTAGGAGCATAATTTACAGCTTCGAATTCTGGAGAAAAATGGATGATAAAAATCTTCATTTGCCTATAGACATCAGAAAAAAGAAAAAAGAAAACAAAGAAATGGTAAAAAAAATCAATTTTAAAAGTCCCTATCATATATAAATTACTTCAGAAAATATAAAGAGAGAAAATCACCCAACTTATTGTATGAGACTTTCATAACTTTTATACCTAAACAGGAAAAGGCTAGTATAAGACAAAATATGGACCAATTACACTTTTGGTTACAAGTCCAAAGATCTGAAATGAATGCCAAGGAATAGAATTCAGTGGTATTCTAAACAATGACAGATTATGACAAAATAGATCTTATCAATAATGCAAGGCTGCTTTCATATTAGGAACTATATTAATAGCAAAAAACAAAAATCAGAAACTTGCCAATATCACTTGGCAAGCCAACACAATTTGTTGTGATAAAATGACCCTTATGATATGACTAGAATAATTATTACAAATAATTCTTTTTTAATGAAAAGGTACTGTACACAATCCAAAGTCACTAAGCATCAAAGAAAAAACCACCACAAGAGTTTACCCTACGCATGCAAAATTATTTTAATATTAGAAAATCAGTCCATGTAATTCATTACCATTCAAATTAAAGACAAAAATCATATTGACTCACAGGAAGCGTATCACCAACTTTACACATAATGTTAAAAATAACTTGGACGTTTGTCTCTGAGGTTAGGGTAATAGTACAGCATGCCACCAGCGTTTCTCGGTGGTATTAGGTTGGCATCCTTCTATAGTTATCCCTAAGAAAAAACTGAAACATTGGTCAGACTGTGACAGTTCTCTGCTCAAATCCCTATAGTGGCTTTCCATTTTGGAGTGGGTCAGAGGTCCCTGCAGGATTTGGCTCCCTTACCTCCTCTCTGCTTCCTTGCCCAAGTCATGTTTCAAACCCACCGGCCTTCCTGGCATTTCCTAAGCATGCCAGGCACACTTCTGCCTCCGGGCCTCTGCCTGGAAAGCTCTAATCCCATCTTTCGGGTCCCCCACTTGTCATCTTCTCTAAAGGGTCACCTTGACTCCCTCTTGTGACACTGCAGCCCTTCCCTGAGGTCCCCCTTCTCTGATCTATGTGTTTCTGTCCCCAAGTACTTACCATCATAGAACATACATAATTTTTGTCAAATGTATTATGTATTGTTTATCTGCCTCTGCTACAACCTAAGTTTCACCGGGGCTGGGATCACGTCTGTTTTTATCCCGGAGGCCTAGGAATAGTACATCACATTCAGTAGGCAGCCAAGCAATACGTGTTAAATGATACAATGGGGAGGGGCACCTGGGTGGCTCAGTGGGTTAAGCCACTGCCTTTGGCTCAGGTCATGATCCCTGGTCTTGGGATCGAGTCCCGCATCGGGCTCTCTGCTCAGTGGGGAGCCTGATCCTCCCCCCACCCCTCTCTCTGCCTACTTGTGATCTCTGTCTGTAAAATAAATGAATAAAATCTTTAAAAAAATGATACAATGAGGAAATTTTGTGGGAAAGCTACATATGTTTAGAAGTATGTTTTGGAAAAAAAATACAGAGAAGAGTCATCTTTGGTCTTTTGAATTGATTATCTGTATTCTAAAATGAGCATTTTTCCATATATACATTAGTAGTCTCTATTTTATTCATTTTAAATACGTCCCCTTCCCCCAGTAGGACTTCAAGATGCTTGTGAGAATAACTGTATCTGATACTACTTGTATATGTTTCAAAGTGGTGAGAGGCTGCTTTCTTATGCTTTTTTCAACTGGAAGGCCAATCAATCAATATTTAGTTGAATTCAAATACTAAGCACATAGTTTTATAGGGCAAAGCTGCCAAATTACTTACTCTACGAAATGAATACTTTCACCATCCATCCATCCATCCATCCATCCAAATATATGTAAACACACACATATTCATATCTATATAATGTGTGTATAATGTGTATATGTGTGTGTATGTGTGTGTGTGTGTGTGTATACATATATATACATGTATATATACACACACACACACACACACACACACACATTCATGGACGCAGTACGACTTTTCATGTTGCTGAAGGTATTTAGGTTCTAGTCTTATAACTGCCATTTGCAACATTTAATATGAAGGGAGACTCACTTAGCATTTCTGAAGTTCTACTCTTCTTATTTAATGATTCAGTGTACCCATTCCTTTCCCCTATTTGCTTCCTTGCTTCTGTGTTTATTTCTATTGATTAGTTTTGGTGGACTTTGTGAATGTATACACACTGGAGTGAAGAGCCCTGCCATTGCTTAGGTTCAAATCTGAGATCTACACATTACTGGTTGTACAACCTTGAGACAAATACTTAGCCTTCCCTGGTGTCACTGCCTTCATATGAAAAATAGAGATACTAAGAGTACCTATCTCACTGGGTAGGATTCAGTACTTTCATAGGTATAAAGTAATTCATTACCATTCAAATTAAAGACAAAAATCATATTGACTCACGGGAAGCATATCACCAACTTTACACATGATCTTAAAAATAACTTCAGAAATTAGGTATAGAATTTATTGTTAAAATTTACAATAGACTCCCCTGTTAGATTGTTAGCTTTCAGACAATCTACAAGAAACATAATGCTTAATGATGAAGTGTTGGATGTTTGTCTCTAAGGTTGGGATAATATAATAGTACAGCGTGCCACCAGCATTTCTCAGTGGTATTAGGGTGGCATCCTTCTATAGTTATCCCTAAGAAAAAACTGAAACATTGGTCAGACTGATGTCTGGCATATACTCAGTCCCAGATGAATTTTTTTCTTCTTTTTAGTTTGTTGGGGAATGAAGGTGGATACTGGGGGAAAGAAATGAGAGAGCCTCTGAATTAATTCCCCCCCATATACCTTTTCTCAGACAAGCCCAACTACTGTGTCTGCAACATCCTGCTGTTTCAAGCATCTGTGTCATCATACACGTCGGTCTACTGGGAAACTTTCCCTGTTTCTAAATTTTCTAAGTGCTGTCCTCCTTCCATGCTTACCCTAAGACTTACCCCCATAAGCACTCTGCCTGACTGCCCCCCTGTAATCCTTGTCCTAGCCCCTTCATGTGCAATATGAAAGTGTCAACAAAAACACACAAAAAATGAAATACAAAATTTAACAAATACTTTGGCAAATGCTTATTAGATTTTCACTCTATATTCAGCATTATGCTAAGAAGTTTATTTGTATCACATAGTTTAATCTCGCGTGGTGACGTTCTGAGGTGTTAGGTGTTAATTCCAGCATTCACAAGTGAGAACACTGAAGTTCAGAGATGAAAGTTGACTTATCCAAATTCTCAGACAGTAAGTGGTAGAACTGGAATTATACCATTTGACTTCTTCAAGCCAGGGAATTTTATGTTGAACTGTTGATGCCGGCAGGCTGAGTCCGAGAGCCCTGGAGAAGGTCCCACAGGGACCAGCCAAGAGGATCCTTGGCTTCATGCAGGGTGGAAATCGGCTTTGGGCCAGAGAAAGTGGAAACAGTGTTTACTGAATAATGTAAGTGACAGGTAGAGAACGGCAGATGGAGTGTCTGAGAGACTCAGAAGGAAAGGAGAATCCGTCTTGTTGTTGCTTGGGGTAGGGGTTTGTATTAGAAAGGGGTCTGAGGTATATGTTCCTTTAGGAATCCGGAGTAGGGCTCACTCAAAGGCAAGTGTCAGATCAATAACTGGAGTTAATCCATAAATTACTAAAGGTAAGGGATGTCGACGCCCACATCAGCTGAGGTTGGTTCAAAGCTAATGGAGCCTGTTTGGAATCTGGCTCTCTTTGGATGTCGTTAGGCGTTTGGAGTCTAGGACAAAACATAGAGACTGATGAACTTCCTTGCTTCCCCCTTGAAGTGGGAACATAGCTTCTTTGGCACATTCAGAGGCAAAATACAGAACATAAATAAATAGGGGCTAACAGAAAAACAGCAGAGGGGGAGCCTTTTCTAAAATGGAGTCCCTTCAGCTTCCCTACTTCACTGTGATAGTCAATTAAATTGTCTGTCTTTTCAACGATGATAGAGGTCTGTTTTAAAAAGAAACATTATCGTTGAGATTTCATACATATAGTGCCAGAACAATTTCTGACAAAGGGCATTAGGCAACTATAGGTTGGAAAAAAAATGGATGAATACTTTATGAAGGAGGTGGCAAGAAATTAGGAAAGAGGGTAATTTGAAAACCATCTGGGAGAGTTTGTTACAATATTTAGTGAGTTTGTGCTTCATCCTCTAGGTTTTTAGTTGCCAATACCACATTTGACATGGAAGAATTACACATCAAGATCTGCATTTTCAAAAGATAACCATGACAGGCAGATTCTGAGGAGAGCGAACTGGAGGCAGAAAGAACTTTCAGGCGGCTGTTGCACTAAACGAGAGTGGAAGCACTCAGGGAGACAGCAGGGGTGTTGACAAAGCCCTCAAACTCAGGAAGTTAGCACATGAGTCAGGAGTCTGGGCAGGAATTAGCTGGGTCTTTCACTCACGGTCTCCCAGGACTACAGTCAAGGTGTTAGCTGCGCTGTCTTATCGGAAGCTCAGAGTTCTCTTCCAAGCTTATGTGGCTGTTGGCAGAATTCAGATAGAATTCAGCTGAGGTCCTCTTCTTCTGTGGGCTGTCACCTGGGAGCTGTGCTCAGGTTCTTGCAAGGCGGCCTTCTTTTAGGCACTCTCATAACATGGCAGTTCCCTTCTTCAAACCCTGTAGGAGAATCTCTCAGTCCAGGTTGCTAAGGCTCCATCTTCTATAATGTACCATAATCATGGCAGTCTATCCCATCAACGTTGACATATTCTATCATCTGGAAGCTGTCTCAAGTTCTTCCTGAACTTAGGGAGAGGGACCTGCACAAGCTGTGTCACCTATTATGATTCATCTGCCACGGATGAATCATACTCAGACATTGAGGTGCAAGGGTTGCCTACCTACCATACCGAATTGCTAAGATTATAGACTCCGAAGCCAGACGGCCTTGGAGCTGTATAACCATAGGCAGGTATCCAAGCCTCTCTGTGTTTCAGTTTCCTCATCTGTAAATGAGGAAAACAAATTGCTATGAAATGAGGTAGTGCATGTGTAGAACCCAGAACTTACCAAGTGCTCATTGTATGTTCGCCAAGCTACTATAGCTTGATCAAGATGGCCCTAATTTTCCCTTCAGCTTGACTAAACTTCAGACTGGTCCCTGATCTTTCTTTTCTCAGAGCACTTATTTTAGAAAACTTATAGTTGTCAATTCTTTCTCTGCTCCTTTGAGATATAAATCTTCTCCCAACCTTTTGCCAGTTTTACCATCCAGGAATGTCTCAAGGACCTGGGAACCATCCCTTTGAAATGTAATTATCAAGAAAGATAGCACCCTTATCTTCCAAGAGACTGGCACCTCTGTGGGAGGGTAGGAGTCTAACCCTGCAAAGGGACAATTAGCAAATACAGATGACTTAATCACATCCACCAACCTCCTCCCTAATGTCCTCTAGTGCTTCTCTCCCAGCTTACCCAAGTGCTTAAAAACTTCCTATTCTTTGACACTGAAGAATTTTCAGTGGACTTGAATCTCTCTCTCCTATTGCAGTAGTCTTAAATAAAGTCTTCTTTGTCTGTTTAATTCTGTCTGGTACAATTTTTCTTTGGTGATATAACAGCAATCCATAGGAGAACCCTCCTTTTCTGACCTGGGTCAGAGGCAGCCGCTTTGGAATATGGTCAGTGAGCAAAAAAGGTAATCGGTGATTTTTGGCATCATTCTACCTTCCCTTTTCTCTACCTATTTCTCCTGAGTGACTGTTCCCTTGATGGATAATTAAGGCCTTCATATAATACCCCCACCCCAGACCTGTTTTTCCCCTTTGCTACTTGGTCCATATCCTGTCTGCCCTGTAAGAAAGGATGAATTATGCAGATTTCCTCAGGGAGGTAAATGTCAGATAATGACTTCCTGTATTACCTTCCAGGAAAACTTCTACTTTAACAGGGACACTTTCTTCACTCAAAAGAATTTTCCTGAATCATGAAACTTTATCATCAATTCCAGCCTGGGGGAAGAGGCATTAATAGACATTGGCACTTCCTAGAACTTGCAATTAACTGAAAAAAATTGCAATCTATTTAACCACAAGTAAGCCCTGGTTCGCAAAAATGGAGAGTATAAATTTACACAAAAAAGAAATGGATGAGCAAATCCACAGTGAAACAGAGAGAAATCCAAATCTACGTGGGCAAAATTGAATGACTCATTAGTTCTTTTCCGTAGTTTAGAAACAAATAGATAAAGTGACATATATCTTCAATTATAATTGTCAGGAAGTTTAAAAATAATTTAGTATGTCTGATAACGTATAAATGTCACAGAAGCTTTATCTCTAGCATCCTAGCGTAAGTCTTACCAGTGTAATACATGTCCTTCCAGAGAGTTGCTCCCTCTCAGTGGCTAATCATAATTTCAGTGGATGTTGATGTTCAAATAAATAAATCTCTTTAATCGAGGCAATATAGGACCACATATCAGAAACCTTGTGTGCGTGCATGTGTGGGTGTGTATGTGTGTGTGTGTGTGTGTGTAAAATGATGATATATGGAAAAACAGGGTAAAATACTGCTCTATTGGATCTGCTTTCTCATTTAGGAACAATGCGGGTGTGCGTGCATGTGTGTGTGTCCATGTACACATGTTTAAGTGTGTGTTTATGTGTCAGGGCTCATGCTCAGAATGCATGTGTAACAAGACAGAACTGCGCCAGGTCTCCCAAGCTCAGGAAGGAGGTGTGCAGAACCTACAGGGGGACATTCTGTTGACCAAACAGAGTATTAATATTTCAGAATATGGTGCCTGCATTTCTGGAGAAAAGGTGGATTTGGTGTGATTTCCAATTTTGGGAACAGTTTGTATGGCTCCCTGCACTTGTACCTTCCTGAATATTGAC
Source organism: Martes martes (assembly GCF_963455335.1). Classification (NCBI taxonomy): domain Eukaryota; kingdom Metazoa; phylum Chordata; class Mammalia; order Carnivora; family Mustelidae; genus Martes; species Martes martes. The sequence continues at coordinate 122,094,886 of NC_137896.1, forward strand.
TCCCTTACCAGAAAATACCTGCTTCCAGGGACTTATTTTTGCAAAACTAGAAATTTTATTTCTAAAATGAGGAGTCCAGTAAAACTAACTATAGACTCGTCAAGATTCCATCTTTGATTTTAATTTTTTTTAAAGTCTTAATAGAGTAAAAAATGAATGTGGTGAATTTCAAGCATGGAAATAAATTGAAGAAGCAGAAATCCAAATGAATCATAAAACGCAGTTCTCTACAAACTCAGAGAAGCGGTGTTTTCTTGATTTGCCTTGTGTGTGGTGTCAGGATTTCTTGGCCATTCAGGTGACTTGTTCTTGCAACACCAGGCTCTTTCTGGCTGTTTTTGAGGCCTGGGATTTGGAGTGCAAAGACAGGTTGTGACCTAACCCGGTGGGCGTCATGCACATTTCAGTACAATAGGACTTAAGAGTTCCAGAGAAAAGCCCCCACTTGCTAAGGGCTGTGCTATTCTGCCCAAGACGGAAGTGCAGGGAGAGGAGTTATGTTTCAGAGCAAGTTAAGTAGCGTGTTGGGCTCCGTTCCACTAAAGGAGACCTTGTGAGCAAATGCCAGCTCCTTAAATCTCCTTGCACTTTCATGCATGAGACGATGTCAGTGATAAATGACGTGGAAACTAAACCACCGTGAAGTACTTCAGACAGTCTCTCTAGAATTAAGCTGGTCACGTATAGATCTAGGAGTCAACCTTTTCAATCTGCAGGGAGCAGCCAAGATCATGACCTACAACCAAGGCAGGAGGGAAGGCTTAACTTGAATAAAGGGAAAAGTGCTGTGAGATAGGCAGCTTCTTACTTTATTAAACAGAGAGGCTGGGGCAGGAAATTAGATCCCAGGTTAGTGTGGACATAGATTTTTGATACATTTCAAAAGGCCTGGACTTGACTTCCTGGAATTATTCTCTCTCTCTCTCTCACACACACACACACACACACACTCACACATACACGTGAGCGCGCACATACACACAACCCGCCTCCTTCTCCTGGGATAGGACTGGCAGGGAGAAGCTTGTAGCAAGCACTGCTGGTCTTTGACTCTCAGTGAGACCTTGAAGACTTGAAGCAGAGAGCCTCCATCTCAGTGTTGTCTGACTTCAGGCTCTGCACAAAGGCAGAGGCATCACCCTCACCCCCTCGTGGCCTTGTGGAGCTGGGGGCCAGGAATGCACAGACAATAAAGGTGTGATATCTTGGCTGTTGAACACGATTGGGTAAATTACCGATTTCCCAGATGCTCTCCCCAGTCCTGCTCGCTGACACAGGAGTTAACCTGTTAATTTTGCAGAGCGATCAGGGCTGCAGCTCTGAGTCAGCCCAGGAGGGAGCACAGAGATAAGCCCCCCTAAATCAGATATGCAAGGCTGAGAGGGGAATAGGAGGAGAAATTGGGAACAGAGGCACAGGGCTTAGAGGAATATGGGATGCTGATAAATGCAAATGTGTGCTCAGGAGAATGAAAGGAAAGTGCACAACTGTGCATCCTCCTTAAACTCTCCTGGGACCAGTGCAGAACTAGTTTAAAAGTAAAAAGACCTACATGGATAAGGACATCCTTCCTGCTCCAAATGGCTCCCCATTTCCAATGGCATCTTTCTGTCTTGTAACACTCCCACCTCCAACCCAAACTGACAGTATCAAAAATAAAACATGAAGCATATTTCCTATAACCTTCAGAGAATCAGTATGTCAACTGTATGGTCTCCAAGTGCACAAACTGCTATTTACAACCATTGGAGTATAAGGAACACTTGGTTCAGGGAAAAGAATCCTGGACGAGCTCTGAAAATCCTGGTTCATGTCACGGACCCATTATTTCATCTCCATGTCCCAGTGAGTGGGAGATTCCTGAATATTCTGTACTTGGAAAGAAAGTTGTGTTTGGAAGATATATGGGATATCCCTGTCTTACTAAGTGCCAGATAAAAAGTAGCATGTAGGCATGTCTTGTGGACCATGAAGCCAGTGATTACTGTATATGTTGACTTTCTTGGTCAGTCTAAGTGGCAGGGAAATAATAACAAGGAAAAATATTTGTGAAAAGTCATTGCCTGTTCTTCCTTGGCACTCGTCTTGGGAGAGTGACCACAGTGTATTCTGGCATTCAGTTCTGATGTTTTACTGTCAAAACAATAGGATATTCCTTAAATCTATAAAACACCACCCAGAGTCATATCGGCATAACATATCATTTAATTAATTTTATCTTAACTTTTAAAATTTTTTGTTTATTATTTGAGAGAGAGAGACAGAGAGATAACATGCAAGTGGAGGGTGTGGGGCAAGAGCAGAGAGGGAGGGAGAGGGACAAGAAGACTCCACGCTGAGTGTAGAACCCAACGAGGAGCTTGATCTCAAGACCTTGTGATCACGACCTGAGTTGAAATCTAGAGTCGGATGCTTAACCGACTGTGCCACCCAGGCACCCCTTTTATATTAACTTTTAATTTTCACGTATATTTACACTGTAAAAGAATGTCATCGTAGGGTGTGCATAATGTTGTACTTTATCAGTTAATGTCATGTTGTAAAAATTCTAGGCATGCTCCTGTGCCTCTCTGTGGTCCTCAGAATTAGCTTTCATGGATGCAGGATGTTGCATTCTGTTGATGGATTCAAACTTAATCAACCCTCTCTTACGAGTTGTTTATATTACTACCACCGTTTGGTCAATGAAGCCTGACAAAGTGCTTTGTATCATGAAAGAAGATTCAAAGCAGAGTAAGCATGGCTCTCAGAATCATTTTAAGATGGAATCAGAAGGCTGTAAGGCAAATAGAGCTACACACGTCTACAACCAGATAGAACTTTGAACTTGTGACTTCGGCAACTGTAATCCACCACATTCTAGAAAACATCCTCGTACATGGGGCTGAAGGAGAGATGAGCAAGCCCTGTTAGCTAACTACCCAATCATGTATTAGATGTTCAGCTTAAACTCACCAGCACCAAGCATAATTCATTTAAAAAAAGCTGGGGTAGGCCTGTGGTTTCTGCCTTTTAAAACCCTGCCTCTTGCCTACAACTTGGAGCACATTTTCAGTTTGGCTAGACTTTGTGTCTCATGGACTGCAGTTCCCAAGACCCCAGATAAACACTTCCATTAATTTTGCAGCTTTGTAGTTTTTGCCTTCCCTTGGTGTGGGCAGCATCGATTCTCAAAAATGGAGCTATCGATTCCAGCAGTTTGGGAGTCTGCAGTGAAGGTTGTGGATTTGGGTTCCCAAACTAGGGAGAGGTGACCTGGCTTCATTTCAAGAGCCGAGCATTTGACATTGAATACTGCACACCCCTCATCCTTACTGTCCTCTTTCAGATCCCTCTCCATAAAGAAATTAGAAGGAAAATCAAGTATACTATGCACAGAACTTGAAACCTATACTCTCTTCATAAGAAACCTAATGTATTTGAATGGAAAACTCCCCATAGCGTAAATTTGATTTAACAAACTATATTAAGGAGCCACTCTGTGGTGAAATAGTCATCTCTATGGAGTGAGTAGTGGTTAAAGTTCAAAGACTCTGACCCAAAGGCCTGAGGTGACATCTCTGTTCTGTTACAAAGTGACTGAGTAGGTTCAGCAAGTGACTTCATCTTTTTTTTTTTTTTTTTAAATTTTTGCTAGTTGTCCCCAGTCTGAGAATGCGCATGAAATTTAACTGTCAAGTCCTGTGGTGGGCAATTCTTCTTCTTCTTTTTTTTTTTTTAAGATTTTACTTATTTATTTGACAGATAGAGACCGCAAGCAGGCAGAGAGGCAGGCAGAGAGAGAGGAGGAAGCAGGCTCCCTGCCGAGCAGAGAGCCCGATGTGGGGCTCGATCCCAGAACCCCGGGACCATGACCCGAGCCGAAGGCAGAGGCCCCAACCTACTGAGCCACCCAGGCGCCCTGTGACTTCATCTTTTTAAGATCCAGTTCTTCAGCTGAAAAAATGGGGAAGTGTGAAATAATACAAGTAAAATATTTAGTGCCTCTCTAGCATATATGGGTCAATGTACCAGAAAGCATAGCTCTTGTGATTCTTATGATTATTATGTATCTTTTAGGCTAAGCACCCAAGGCAAGTTATTCAATTTCTCTAAGCCTTGATCTCCATACCTATATAATGGAATTCATACTAAGATTTACCTTATGGTCTCTTATAAAATTTAAAGGAAACAACGCTTGCAACTAACTCAGACCAGTGCCAGCACATAGCAGTCCTTCAAAAAATGTGACTTATTTTAATTTTTTTTTTTTTTAAGTCATCAGAGCAGCTTGGCTAGGCATGTATTACTACCTCTCCTTGAACTGGTCAGGACATGAAATCCTTGAGGGGTTCAGAAACCTAGGTCAGTCACTCACCTATTGTATGTAAGTGCCAGAGTTTCAACTGGCTTTTCTTGACTTCACACCTTTCCAAACTCTGGGGGGGATTCTAAATGAAAGAAACAAGGTTCTTGATAGTCAGAATCCTATAATCTCACGAAGGAAACCAGCAAGCGTGGATATCCAGGATGGGAGTCCGTGCTGGGAGGACCAGAGCACAGTGAATCCTGCCTGGAGACAGAGGGCTGGGGAGACCTGTCCTTCTGCTCCCTGAACTGATATCAATTGTGAATTCCAGGAGAGCAGTGTCGAAATGAACTTAATATTTCTCCAGATGAGAAAAAGTACCCTTGGGGAAGAAAAACCTGGTTGGGCTTTGACATTCAATTTCCAAGCACTTTAGCTTCTAAGAGAACTTTGAAGACACCTTCCTAACCCACTTTCCTGTTACATTTCTGTACCCCGCCCCCCTTTCCCTGCAGGCCACTGCTCAGGCCACAGGCCATAGGTTCTCTCCCTCTGCTCTGGGCCCTCAGAGGCAGAATTCCTGACCTAGGCTCTTCTAGCAGGAAGGCTGAAATAGAGGGTTGAAAAGTGGAAAAACAAAATGAATGGCTGAATGAGGAATGAGGAAAAACCCACAGTCCTGCTTTCCTCTTCTTTAAATCATTGGCAGCCAATTTAATGGAAAGGCAGTATGTTAAAAAAAAAAAAATTAAAATCCCAGTACAGTCCTTATAGTTCGGAATATAATTTTATATTTGATCGAGAGTTAAAAAGCATTTTTCTGATTGAATTAATATTTGGAGTGGCATGTCTTTCAGCACTGGGAGTCCGGGTGCATTTGCCTGGAAGAAGTCCTTCAAACGTTTCCGATTGCTCTCTTTTGAGTAACTTGTAGGTTGGGAAGGTGCTGGACAGGAACGCTTGTACTTTCAGCAAACACCAAGGACAACTTGTTCAAGGTGTCAGAACAGAAATGGGGTGCTTTTTCTCCTTTCACTGAGAGGGGTCTTATTCTCTGTCCTGCCTTATCTAAGAGCAGCAGGCACTAGGTCAGAGCTGATCTCCTTGGAAATAGGTGCACTTGGCCATTGAATGATGCCAGAAGGTTAAATGGGGCTCAGAATTCCAGTCCACACACTTTTTTTTTTTTTTTTTAGAATTTTGTCTGTGTAATGGCAGCAACTGTGTCATATTGCACTTGTCCCCAGTGGATATGTCTCTCTCCTTTTGGCTGTGAGCTCCTTGCGTCGAGATGTACTTTAGCACAGCGTCTGGGTGGGAAGGCTGCTCAGTAGCAGTGTGGCGGAGTGAGTGGGAAAAGCAAAGATTCTGGCGGGAGGCAGCCTGGGTTTAATGCTGGTTCTGCTGCTCATCCTGTGACGCTGGCCAAATTACTTGACTTCTCTAAAGCATCAGCTTCTTCCTTTATAAAATCGGGCTGGTTTTTAGTGCTTATCTCAAAGGGCAGGTATTTGGTCAGCTGAGGACCAGCTGTACTGAATCCCTTGCTGGACACCTTGAACCTCTTCACTAAGTAGGAGCCATTGCTGTAATTACTTCCACTGTTGTTTTCATGTTTAAAAATCATAGAAAAGGAAAGGGAAAATAGTGTGTTACAATGAACTTTCTGTTTCTGCTTTGTTTCTTTTCCTTCCTAGTCTGAGTATGGATATCAGAGGTAATGATTTCTTTGGATAGGGGGTTCCTGGCTTACCACATATGGCATACTGTATTTTTACTTACATATTTACTTATTATGTTCTCCTCTGCTAGCATGCAGGGACTTCTGTTCTAGCTCTTCACTGCACAGGGCCCAACACATAGTAGTTACTTAGCAGATATTTGTTGAGTTAGTGACTTGATGATGGAAACTATACCTGGAGTTTTATATTTTCTAGTTTCAGACATCACCAGAGACAGGGTCTATCTGTTTCAAGTTCAAAAGTCCCAAGGGAGGGATCCTTAGTCTAGTTTGGGTCAAATGCCATGGGACAGGGGCACATGGTAATATGGCTCTAATATGACAGGAGGGAGATGGGGCAATTCCAGAACAAGAAGGCAATACAGAGCAGAAAAATAGCAGATGCTGAACAAAAATTATACAGTTCCTCCTCTAAGGAGTTTACCTGGAGCGATTTCATCCTTTTCTCTCTAGTTTTGAATTTAGGAAGGCCAAAGCCATCTTGACCCAGAAAAGCCCTTTATGCATTTACCCGAAGGAAGATTACTTCCATCTTATCCTACAATCAGGCAGCAAGTATTTACTGAGTAATGAGTGCCTGCCAGGAGCATGCAGTAAGTACCCTGTGATGTAGAGAGACAGACATGCAAAGTAGAGAAATGGATTTGGGAGTCATTTACATCCTGGTGAGAGAGGAAGCCCTGCGAGGAGATGAGCTCTCTGAGAAGACAGGTGGAGAGGGAAGTAATAGACTCCACGGTCCCAGGAGGCGCTTCCACATAGGGAGGGAGGCTGGCACTGATGTGCCAGTTGGAGCCGAGGGAGGACAAACTTCAGAGAGCCCCGGTTCTCCGTGGGCCTGGGCCGGAGGAGGTGCCTATGAAAGGACGAGCCCCTCCCACAAATACCACGCATGGCAGAGACTGAGAAGCCTAAAAATATGAGCACCTGAGGACGCAGGTTCTGTCTTGGAATTGTCGTCTCAGTCTCTAGCACTGGCTCTGTTTCTTATACCGCTGCAGGTGATATACTTGTTAATGAAAAGTTCAGTTCTTAGTATACACACTGCAGCCTTTAGTGATCATGAAGAAAACCCGCCAATCTTTCTATCCTCCAAAAAGAAAGGGCAAAGGGTCCAGTGCCAGTGCGCTTCCTGGTCTAACGTTGGTTACTGTTAGTTATCTTAACAAGCCTCTGTCAGCTCCCTTCCATGCTTTTGAGGGAGCCATAAATGCGATAATCTCAGGAATACATGGTGCCCTTAGGGATATGCAAGCACATGGGATTCTAGAAGCATGCAAGCTAAATTGATAGACTTTTAAAAATGATTGACAATTACCAATAGCTGGAGGTTTTAAAATTTATTTCGTGTGCTCTGTGAATACACTGCTTCAACTTCTATTTCTTAGAGGGCTCATGATTCATCCACCGCAGAAGGAACATTTTAAAAAATTGTTCAAGGGGAATTTGGTGAACAAAATCACCCAGACCCGATCAGATACTTATTTGATGGTAACTGAATCACGTGTTGCTGACTTGGTTCACCTTCTGTGAGCCCTTCTACCATGCCAAAGGCAAAGGTGTTCATGCACTTAGCATGGATCATGCCCCATATAATGCTAAGGGCACATATTTGCTCTTAAGGAGGTTTACAGCTAAGAAGGGAAGCTGAGATGGATACACAGATAACTATAATACAAGGCAACAGGTGGTAATCACCAAATGTCCGCTTATTTCCTAATAAGAGAAAATGATTCTGAGTAAATGAATGAATGAAAGCATCAACTGGGTGAGTGTAAGTGAGCTCGGGGCAGGGAGAAGGGGTCTCCCGAAGTGATAGTATATAACTTACTTTTGGATATGGACTTGGATGGGAAGGAAACAGTTTGGGCATAAAAAGATGAAGAGGGGAAAGAAGAGCATATATTTGCGGGGAGAGCGTGGGCAGAAGCATTGAGACCGGAATCAGAGAAACTGGGGAGACCATGCGGGCAGGTTTGCAGCAGATGGCAGACAAGCTTACTCAGAGGATATAAAGGATCTTGGAGAGTCATGATATTTATCATGGTTAAACACAGTGTGCTAGGGGACCTGATTCTCATTTATAAAACAGATGATGAGCTCATTCTGAACACAATAAGTCTTACTGAGGTCAGGCTCTCATACGACAGTAGTATCCCCTTCTCCTAGAGGAGTACATTCCTAGACCCCCAAGGGACGCCTGACATTGCAGACAGTATTGAACCCTATATGTGCTATGTCTTTTCCTATACAAACATATCTATGATGAAGTTTAATTTATACATTAAGCACATTAAAAGTTAATAACAGTAACTAATAATAAAAGAGAACAATTATAACAATATAGAGTAATAAAAGTTGCTTGAATGCAGTTATGTATCTCTCTGGTTCTATCAAAACATTGTACTGAACTGTGCCAACCCTTCTTTTGATGTTGTGAGCTGATAAAATGCCTATGTGGTGAGATAAAGTGGGGTGAATGACGTAGACAGTGTGATAGAGCATTAGGTGGAGATAAAGTGGGGTGAATGACGTAGGCAGTGTGATGGAGCATTAAGTTGAGATAAAGTGGGGTGAGTGATGTAGGCGGAGTGATGGAGCATTAGGCTGCTATTGACCCTATGATGATACATCAGGAGGGGAACTGAAACCACAGAAACAAAACCATAGAAAAGGGGGACTACTGTATACGTCGATCAATATATTATATTGGGCCTTCCACAAATTATGTGCCCTTTACATCCATAAAATTAGTGGAGATAATCTGTAAACAGCATTTAAAAATAATAAGAGGGACAACGATGTAGATAATTATGTATATAATAATTTGGAAATCCTCTAACAAATCTAAAATGTCTGCTTTAAACAGAATGGTACATGGTGGCACTGAAGTCTCACTGAAGTGAAGAGACTGAAGTCTCCTCAGTCTCACCGAACCTTTAGGTGTTAAGAAAATAATTGTTCTTGGGGCACCTGGGTGGCTCAGTGGGTTAAAGCCTCTGCCTTCGGCTTGAGTCGTGATCCCAGGGTCCTGGGATCGAGCCCCGCATTGGGCTTTCTGCTCAGCAGGGAGCCTGCTTCCTCCTCTCTCTCTGCCTGCCTCTCTGCCTACTGGTGATCTCTGTCTGTCAAATAAATAAATAAAATCTTTAAAAAAAATAATTGTTCTTTAAAAGCTATTTCATGATTTCAAATACTTCCAATAGAATTAAGGGAAATCATTCTTGTTCTCTTTTAGTTGTGAACAGATTGGATAAGTACTGAGAACTTCTTCCAAGCATATGGTGTCTGGACAGTCTGAGGTGAAGGCTTCTTGGAGGACCTGGCTTTGTCCGCCATGTGATCATATTGTGATATTCCAGAAACTCTTTCCTTGCTGTGGGATCATTTGCTTGAGGCTCAGATATTAGTACTCATTGGGAGAGAGGTGCAGAAATAGGGTTGACTGAAAGAGATGTTATATTTGAATAAACCAACATGTGAAACAGACCATTTTATTGGCTTATTTCATGATAGATCACCCCCAGCCTGTTGCAGCCTGGGCCATGGGTTGGCGTTTATAATATTTAACTGCTTTATATTCTGTTTTAAATAAATGGAGGTATAATAAGTAAATAAGTCTTTAAATATGCTATACTAATGAGGTGTCAAATTAGATTAAATAAAAGCGACTATCACTCCATATCTGAAACAAAGTTGTGAATTTACTGCATGCTAAGCAGGGGAGAACTTCATGGTTGAGCCCTCACTGATTAGAGACCTGACCTTGTATAAGGATTTAGGAATTGTGGAATTCAGGGGTTGGTAGAATTTCAGAACTGAAAGTGTTTAGATATTGGGTGATCTTTAGCTGTGAAAACATAGTTACTTGAAAATCATTGTTACACATTGGCTGATTTTTAGAAACAAGGTTACTGATGTGAAGTCGTCCTTGATCAATTAGGATGGATTTAAAATTGGTTCTGGAGATTACTTGCTGCTCTGGCTGAAGAAAAAAAAAATCGGTCTTTTCCCATCAGGATAGGAATTTTTTTTTTTTTTTATCACTAGAAACCATTGTTATCATCCTTCATGCCTAAAATTTCAAACTGTAGTCTGACCTTTTTTTTTCCCCATGTTGAAAAATACAGTGAGAAAGGGATAAAATTCTTTTTACAAGATAAAGTATGAAAAAATACTAAATATTAAAATGGGCTGTCAGAAGTGTTGACAGGTGAAGATAACAAGTGATATATGAATCGTTAACTTTTGAATTAAAATTTTATATCTCTGGTTATATTATAGTCCTGGAATGGTCTAAGTTTGACTATGTATTTGCATTGCCTTCCGTATTATCTAGAACATATTCATTTACTTCAGATCTGTGTCTTCCGTTGGAGAAAAATGAACATGATAAATTGAATTAGTTTGACATATTAGTTTGGAAAAAATAAAGGCAAAAAAGGTGTCAGGTTTAAATTATTATTCGTTTTCTTTCCCCTTTGTAAAAGCTCTCTTTTTGTGGGAACCCTCCATTCCAGGATGCTAAAAATGAGGATGGTACGAAGGCCATTGGCTTAAAGAAGAGCGTGGAGCAGAGGAAATCGTTTGAGAGGAAGGAAAGAGGTTCTGCCAAAAAATATTTTACTTTTTAAATTCAAGAGTCAGTCTGGAACTAAAAGTTCAAATTTTCTGTATGTACCAAAATAAGCACTTTCTCTTGGGAGGATATGGACCTCATGTCATGGTGCCTTATTTAGTACTACTAGAGAAATCTGTCATATCATATCCTGACCATCCTCAGGACTACTAAAATGCTCTTTTGTTTTAAGGGGCACCTGAGTGGCTCAGTCCGTTAAGCATCTGCCTTCAGCTCAGGTCATGATCTCCAGGTCCTGGGATTGAGCCCTACATTGGGTTCCTTGCTCAGTGGGGAGCCTGCTTCCCCCTCTGCCTGCTGCTCCGCCTGCTAGTGCTTGTGCTCTCTCTTTCTCTCTGTCTGTCTCTCCCTCAACTAAATAAATAACGTCTTTTAAAAAAATAAAATATTCTTTCATTTTTAAGCATCTAGGACTAGAAGGGCCATGCAGCCCTCTGGAGACCCCCAGAGATGGGTTAGAAAGAAAGCAAAAGCATGCGCGTCACCCCTGTAGGTTACGATGGATTCTGGTGAGAAGCGTAAGAAGGGAATGGTGGGCAAGGGAAGAGGTGATGAGGAAGTCACGTGGGTGCGGGGGTTTTAACACCATCATGAGGGAAGTTGGAAATGGGCCAGTGGAAGGGGAGTTCAGACAGAAACAGGAGTATCAGCCCAAATGGCTGGATGGTGAATGGGGAGGAAGGAGAGCTGCGGGGGTTGGCAGTGGTGCAGTAGCTGCCGTGTCTGAAGCATCTTATCGCTTCTGTGAATCCTAAGGAATGTGGCCAGGAAGAGGTGGACAGGGGGACGATGTAGCTGGGAGAGAACAGCCCCCGTCTTTACTGGAGACACACCTTCGAGCCCTTCAAAGCACTGATAATCGCTACTGAAAGGTTTCCCGCTTAATTGCATCAGGTCCTGTATTGTCTTCTAATGGTAGCAGGTGTGTCTAAGTCAGGTTTCCCAGAGGGCAAAACTGCACTCTGCTCTCTTAGTTCTTCACAGCAGAGCTAAACGCATGGCTGAGAGCCTAACTGAGCAAGCTCTCATTTCGGACTCGACTGGCTGACTGATTAAAATGGCAGTAAACAGCTCAGGTGATTATTTTGTCCATTGGTGAGAAGACTGGAAGACTTTCATTTCCTAACTGTTGCCAGATGGATCTAAGAAAAGTTACGGCGGCCTTCCGTCCTTGGACCTCAGTGTGATAATCTGTAAAATGTGGTGGATGAACTTGGGCAACAGCAGCTTTTCTCCAGAAGCCTGGGAGTTCCATGGACTGGGATTCCAACCGGCTCTTTGCAAAGTGTTGTTAGCACCCTGTGAAGTGATGTGTGGAGTTTTATGCTTGGAATTCGAATGCCTGGGAAGAGCTAGTGTGAGTTATACTTCTTTCCTTGCATTTAAATTCTTCTAAAAAATGGTGAAATGGTGAAAGCATCTTGAGAAATGTTTTACTATTTTACTTTTGGTTCCCAAATTATGCACTGCCTGGATTTGTGTACCCCTCGATAACGAGGGGACATCACAGGCTGGAGCACAACAATAACTCCCGAATAGGGCGAGAAAGTCGTTTATCTTTCTGTTTCCACTCTGCCGGCAAACATCTGAAAATCACTAACATTCCTATTTGAATAAATGTTTTGGTAAGATATGTTCATTTGAATTTTTACCCTCAATAACTTAGATTGTGATGGGAAGAAAGGAAAGAGATGAAATAGTTTTTATTAAGAATTTCAACTGCATATCTGAAAGTGCTGTTAATACTAGAATATCTTTTTCTATTTGATAGTTTTCTTTTTCCCGAACAGTTTTGATGTGAACAGTTAGAGCTATACTGCTCAATGGGGATGTGTATATGGGGAAATGACAACAGAGAAAGATTGGAGATACCCCTTATCCTCCTCATACATTTATTACCTGCTCTCTGCAGAGTTGCCAATTAAGTTATAGCTTTTGCTATCTCAAAGCCTTTTTTTTTTTTTTAAATTTTCTCTTTTGGATTTTGAAAGGTAGATACTGGAGTATCTAAACTCAGTTGAATTCTGTGCCCCCTTGATATCTAATGCCTAACTTCTCCAATTAAGGTGTTTAAGAGGCTGCTAATGATAACACATCTTGATGGTCCATATGGAAGATCAGGAGGAACAGCTAAGTTGGAGTAAAAAGTCTCCTCCAGATTGTGAACAGTGTTTAACCTAATAGCAGAAAAAGTGACATGATAGAGGATATCATCAAATAATCTCTGAGGGCCTCCTGGAGTGTGTCTCATTTGCTCTGGGAAATGGAGAGCTGAACATGACAGGATACCTGATCTGGGGTAGCTCATAGATTTGAGATACAACAAAGTATAACAAGATGAAACGATGATGACGACAGTGATGACAATAAAAAAACACCAAAAACCAAGCAAGCAAGCAAACAAACCCCAAAACCAAAAACCCAGCCCCCCCCAATTTTACAATGACAATGACAATGGTGATGACAATGACAAACACCAAAAACCAACCAACCAAGCAAACAAACCCCAAAACTAAAAACCCCAGCCCCCGCAAACACCCATAAAAACATGGTCCCAAAGTAAGTCAGGCTCAGCTGGAATGTGTAGTTGTGGTTGTATCACACAGCAATCCAGGATTTGCTGCACTTGACTTGAGAATGCAATAACGCAATAAAAAATGTCCATACATTCAATTATTGGTATTGATTCGATATAGCTTCTTCTCTTTTCTCTCTCAGGCATTTATTGTCCAGCTCATATTTTCAGGTTCCTACTTCTTGCTCATATAACTTCTTTTAGAAGTATGTGCCTTTCCATCCTAATATTTTTTGCTATCCATGTATAAGCTGCCTGAATTCCAGATTATATCTCTCTAGCACAGAATATATTCTATCTCCTCCTGTGACCTGGATAGTCTTTCTCTTTTTACACTTCCCAAGATTACATCGCATTTTGTCATGCAGCCTCACACTGTTGTCTTCCATTAGCTTACAAACAGCTAAGGCCTATGCTTCATTTTCCATATGAGTTTTTACTAAGCCACATCTCAAGGGAATTGGGAAATTGAAATTTGGAAACCTGTGCAAGATTAACTTTGATTTTTGTTAAAATTCAGCCAGGAGTTTTTTGGGATTTTTTGAACTAATGTTTTGACCAATCATGTTTTTCTTAGATCCTGACAATATCATCCTATGTATTAATGACCCTTCTCAGCTTTTAGGAAACCATTATTGAAATTCTTTAGAATATCCATACAGTTTTGAAAAAATCTCATTCTGTATTACCTAGAAAGATAGAATAATTAGATTTATTCACTCTCTTTGCTCTAGGAAAAAGTTACATGTTTCAAAAAGGTCATTTATTCTTTTCACCATGACATCCACCAAATTTCTAAATGGTCTCTCATCTCTTGTATTTTTCCCTCTTAAGATGATGGCTTCTTTGTGTTGAGTTTGGATCCTAAAGAGTTTGCCTTATCATAGAGAAGGTGTTATTTGGTGCAGAAATATTCAGCTTAAGTATCCAAAGTTGTAGTTTAATATATTTCTGAAAAGGAGTAATAAAAAATACTGTCTCCCCCACTGCGCCTTCCAAAATGACTTATGTTGCTTTATGCTAATATTAACGGGCTGCTTCAGGCTGGAGCAACATGCTGGAAAATTGTGGTCTGTGAGGCATTGCCTCTGACGTCATCCCATGCCAGGTCAGCAGGGATTTGCATGGTTTGGGTTGGGGGTAGCTCTTAAAGTTGAGAACTACCCTCTCAACCCCACTTTCAGGACAGCTCCCCATATACAGTGATCATCTTCTATTTCATTTAAGGCTCTTCTGCAAAGGACAGCTCATGGTTTCAAAGGAAATGGATTGTCATTGCTCCTCTTTTAAGTAGGACTTGCTTACCGGTTTGTTTGAATAGAATGACATTATTATTATATTTTAAGCACAATGAAATTTGAGAGGAGGAATGGCATATCAACCATAAAAGATACATTATTAGATGGCTATAAAATGCTCTGTAATATTAAAACATCAGATACAACTTCTACTCTGATAACAGCATAATCACCCCCTCACCATAAAACACTAAAATTACTACCAAAGTGAAAAAACATTGCTTAATGAGCCTTAGCTTAATAATAATGTAATCGCTGAAAATATATGTGCTAAATGCTTTACCTGCATTATCTCATAAAATCTCCATAATCTCTCAAGGTTGGTACCATGATCAAGGTTAGATGCTCAGGCTTTGTGGATAGGGTGCCTGGTTCAAATTCCCCACTTCTTTCTCCTGTATTAAATTGGTGAAATTTTCACCCTCTCCCAGTCCTATTTTTTCTGTCTGTTAAGTGTAGCTAGTGATCATATGTATCTTATAGGGTTGTTTTAAGACTCAGCAGAAGAGAACGGCTGTAAAATATTTATCAAAGTGTCTGGACGGGAAAATGGCTATGAAAACAGCTAACATTTAGTGAGTGCTTACTGTGTGCTAGTCACTGTCCTAAGAGCTTTATGGACAGTATTAATCTAATCCTCACAAAGACTATGATCATCTCATTTTCCAATTAGGAAAATTAAGGTTAGTGAGGTACAGTATCTACTCCAAGGGCACACAACTCACTGGGAAGTATGTAGCAATAGCCGAACTTGAATCTAGACATATATGTACCTGGCTTATATTAAAAAATCAATAAACATTTATATTTATGTTTGTTGCTACTGTTCACAGCTCAAATATAAGAGTAGAAGCCTTTCTTTAACATGAGACAGAAGATGATTCAACAATTGTCCACAGAACTGAATTTATAGATACAATCTAGTGAGCATGATTATTAGTATAATTTAACAACTTACGGAGCACTTAAAAGCTACATAATACCTTTGGCTTGTTTCTTCTAGAAAAAGCCCATAGAGTCTCTGTCACTGTGGCCTCTGTTTTATGAGGCAAGAAAACAATTGCAAACCTCAGGAGGGAAGTCAGACGTGCAGTTTGTATTCTAAATCCCTCTTACCTGCATGATGCTTCCCTTGAAACTCATACACCCAATAAAGGGAGGGCTGTCCTGTAGAACATTCTGTGATGATGGAAATATTCGATACCTATGTTAGCCAGCACAGTAGCTACTAGACACTTGTGGTTATTAAATACATGAAATGAACTCCTACAAGTGAAGAATTAAAGTTTTAATTTAATTTAATTTTAACTATAGTTATTATGTCTTCTGTTCTTTTCACAGGGGGCAACTTTAAATCATACAGTCTAGCTTCTTCTTCAGCCACTTTCCCCTTCTATTTCCCCCCAGGTCTTTTTTTCTTAGTCTGGAAGTCAGGTTAAAAATCGCGTTATGTTGGATGCAGGTGATTGAGAAGTAGCTTTCATCTAATAATAACTCAAAATATATTCTTTCCTCACTATCAGACACAACATCCAAAGGTGTATTCTATTCATTCATTTCCCTGTCTGGGTGGTTATCTTAAAAATGATAGATGCAAACCATACCCGAGAATTGAGAATGAGCAACCTTAAAACAGCACCGAGCAATAGAAAATTTGCTATCTTTTTCTGAATCTTTACTTTTGGTGCTCGTGCCACATTATGGCATTTTGGCCTGATGCACTCGATGTCACATAGCCATCAGCATCCACTATTGACAAGCTGTCAACAGCACGGTGGAGTTATCCACCAGTTGTATGCGATTTCTTGAAGACACTGTTTCCGGAAACAAGGAACAAAGCATATGCTTTGGAACATTGCAGACATAAAATATTTTTCTGCTTCTTAATTTGTAAAATCCTCATCCCAAATATGAATTAAGGGAGTATTAAAGGACAGAGCTGGAAGAGTTGAAGAAAAGAAATAAAATAACATATGCACCCTGAGATCAGTTATATTTTTGAATATGCTTTCTTTAGAAGTGATAGAAATGAATTCAATCAGATGAGACTGTGAGGGCTCTTTCAATTTGGCAGACTCAGCGTCCTATTACAGAACAGAATTTAGTGTTGACAGACAGCTTGGGGAGAAGAGAGAACGCATATCTTCTGTTCTTGAGTTCTGGTCCACAGGAGGACAAGATTTTGTGCTCTCGTCGTTTACCTGGTGTCGTGAAAATTTCTTAGTTATTGTTCCAACAGGACAACATATTATAAAAATGATTGCTTGTTTTAGAACGACATGATGCCATAACGAAACGCAGCTTATCAACTCAAACATTTTTTGTGACCCCGAATTCCATGTCAGCGAGTTCACCAAATAGAGGTAGATAATTCTAGCCTCAGAATCTCAAAGACTTGCATTTGAAACATAGTATAACCTTAATAGATATCTACTTTTCTCTTGCTCCATGGTAAGTGGCTTCTAGAAACCTTTAACTTCCCTGTCGTGTCTTAAAATATACGCCTGATTTGGGAGGAAGTAGGTAGAAGGTGTATTATAAATAACAAGCCACACAGTCAGAGGCCATTTCTGAGGCAACAATGGAAGATAAGTAACAATGATGAAGATCTTCTTTGGTCCCGTTGCCCCAGCTCACAGACTGTTGTAGAAGAAAACAACAACAACAACAACAAAACAAATAAAATAAAACAAAACAAAAAAGCCCTCACCTGGGAGTCAAAGACCAGGGCTCAACCCTAATGCGAATAATCTAGGTCACTTTTTTTTTTTTTTAAACCCCTCTTTCCATTTCTTTGTTTGCAAAGAAGAAACGATAACTTTTTCTACCCAGTCTGGGTGTTATCTGTACATCAAATAAAATAATATTTGTGAAAACACTTTGGGAATTATGCTGATTTGAAAATACTGTGATTTGTTCACAGATTGCACTACTAAATTTTCTGCAGCCTGATATGTAGAAGGATGGCATAGGGGTATGAAAGGAAAGTTTTTTTGTGGGCCGGGCAGGACAATGTCAGAAAAAGGGTATCAGAGGGAAAAAGGCACGCCCAGGCTTTGTACTACACTTAATTATGGAATATGATAAAAATTTTTCTGGGTCTGAGAAAAGATCGGTTATCAAATATATTGAGGAATGAATTCCAATAACAACTTCATTCCCTACATAATAGAGTCATGTGAATTCAGTTTGGAAGTTGTTAAGCTTACATAAACCAGGATGGTTTGTATGCATTATTTCTATAAGCATAAAATCTAAGCATAAAAAAAATCCATATGTTAAAGTAAAATCCATATGCTAGGTTGAAAGAATAGTTTTTCCAAAGGAAAGAAGAAGGTCTATAATGAAATGCCCTGATTTTTCATGATGTGTATTGTGCTTGGACTTATCTCCGCAAATCTAGAAAAACATGATGTTGAGTTCCCGGGCACCAAGGTACAAGCCATCTTGAGTTTTCCTGGAAAAAATGTCTATGTGTGCAGCAATAATAATAATGTAAGAAAAAAAAAGATTGCAAAATGAAAGGACAGAGTTTCCTGTTTGTTATTTTTCAAAATAATGACTGTGGGCTCTCTCCCCACAGAAAAGATGCTATTTATTTTTTAATGATGAGCTGTTTCCCAGAGAAACAAAGTGGCATTCTGTCGACACCATATGGCGGCGGAAAAACAGATTCCACCGTGTTCCATTTGTTAGACTGTCTTCTGCATTTCTGTATCCATAATTTATGTGGGGGCCTCTGTGATTGCCAAAATATTCAAATGGATTTCTCTTAGCAGGGCAGCCTGCATGGGGGGAGAAAGGTTTTCAAAACAGCAGGACCTGAACAGTCTCCTGCTGCTCGGAGAAGAGAACACTTCCAACTTCTGTCCTTCTGGCGGCTTTCATTGTAATACTAATTTACATCCTCGGTTTAGGGACCATGTTTGCATTCAGAAAAAGCAGCTTATGTTCTTTTATGCTAATACAGTCATACTTGAATTATAACCCACACCCTTAAAGTCATATTACTCCTTCTGTCTCGGTGTACGCAGAGAACCTGGCCTTTAAGAAATTAATGGTAGCTGATACGTAGCAGTGGCTGAATGAGACCACTTTGAACACATTGATTCTGCAGCTGGTTTGCAAAAAGACATCTGAAGTGGTTATAGATATATTAAAAATAGTCATGAAAGGCTTCCTTTGCTGTCTAAGCATATGATTACCATCTACGTATTCAGAGGCTGTTTTCAGTGGAAGTTCGAGTGGTGTTCTCTGGTGCAAAAATAGAAACATGTCCCATACATGATACAGAATATAAAGAGAAGATTCGATGAGTCAGACTAATTGATATTTTGGCAAAATGGAATGTCTGTAAACAGTTTCATGTTCTTGTGCATACAAGATAACAAGAATCTAAACCATAAGTATTCTATTGCATATATATATATATATATATATGTATTTTACTCCAGAGAATCTTGGATATTCTTTCAGTGGTTTTAGCCATTGCATGTACCACTGTAGTGCATCAGGGAAACATCACATAATTTCATATGGAGAAAGGAAGCACATGGAAGAAATACTGTTCAATTATAGATGGAAGGTATAGCAATAATGCAGTACTACTACTAGAAGGGTCTTTTCCTCAACCGGCACTAGTATGCCTAAAAGTTCAGGCTGCCCCAAATAGGTGGATCATATTTGGTGTTTGTCAGGACAAATGGAAGGGTAAGGCTTTGGGTTATAAGGTGCAGAACTAAAGGCCCAGAGACACTGACTGATTCCCATTTCTTCAAAATCAGTTTGGACAGACTCCTGGGAATCTCTACTGTTTTTCAGGATAGAAGGGAGGGGACACAGCTGAGTTCACTTTACTGATGCTTAGTCTTATCAGGAAGCAGAATTCCCATGGTCCAACCTATCGGCCTTACTGAAATAAGTGTCCTAGCAACTTGATCTCCCATTAGAGAGTCTCCTCATGGAGACTTGGAAGATGATCAACTACAAAGACCCCTCTCCCTGGAGTTCATGAAGACAGAATGGTCATTGGACTATCCAACGGAGGTAACTTAGGGCCCCCATCTTTTATTCTTTATGTAAAATGTGGACTCTTTTGCCTGGAGATGGGCCAAGATATCAGAGGCAGGGTTGTGAATAGTCTCAGGTGTTTTCTCACATGACTCATGAGGCACTATCGTTCTGACCTGGCTGGACCCCTCATTGTAATCGATAACACTCACTCATTTCTCCAAATCCTAAAATACATTTGTGGTACCATATTGATACCTGCCTATTAGGACATTTTTAAGAACCTCAGTTCTTTCAGGAAAGCTTTTTGGAAGGGAAGGATTTCAGTTTCATCCCACCCTTTTGTTAGAACTCAAATCTCATACTTCTCCCCTTTTCAATTAAAAAGTTACACATTCAATTAGACTACATCTGTGAACTTGCTTTATCAGTAATTAAGATGAACATTATGATATGGGTAATAAAAAGTAATAGGCTCCTTCAATCTCTGGGGTTTTTTGAAATACATTTTCTCAATGGAAATCAAATTATTTTATTGCATAGAAGTGATTCCTCTCTTCAATAAGGTGAAATGATGCATGAGCTGTTGCTTGTACAACTACTAAGTCAGAATCATTAAGAATGAAGTTTAGTAAATAAAGTTATTGGGTGGCTGCTTTTTCACAAAAGGTTTGAAACTGTATTAAATGAACAGGAAATAGATCTAGAGTTTTTCTCTAACCTATCCTCGGTGGAGAACAGAAATGAAATGGCCTTATTCAAGGACATCCATTTGAAATCCATAAATATTTTATAAGGATGGAATAAATTGCTTATTTTAAAACAGGTGCTATTGTAAAAATTATTTTGATTTTTCTTTTGCCTCAGGGCCCTTGAACAAAATAACAATATATCATGTACATAGTGCTTAGACATTAGGTTATGTCTGTGTTTTCCATAATTGGCTCAGGTGGAGGGAAGCTCACACTAAGGGTTCCTCTGCTGTCTCCCCAGTGTCTTCCCATAAGGAAAATCATGACTTAAATAGGACCTGCATCTCATTGCTCATTCTGCAAATTGTCAACTAAAATGGTACCATTTCCTTCAAGATAATGACAATAGATTGAAATGTGTTCTGCCAACTTATTTGATAGATAATTTCTACCTTCCATCAGCATACTCAAATGTTCTCTATATATGTTGTGGGTGATTTTACATTTAAACAAAAGCAGAAACATTTTATTAGGACAAATATTTTCCTTCTTTATTTTTGATTTTGACCTCATTTTTCTTTTGGATTGTAGGTTTTCTTTAAGTAATGCATGTATTATGGAAGTTTGAGATGGAAAAATTTGCTCCTTCAAAGAAATAATGTAAGGAAATATGGTGCCATTTCCCCACCATCTATTTATTTCTGGTTGTATTTCTGGGAGGAAGAAGAAGCTGAGTTGAGTCATCTAAATTCTTTCCTCTCTGTCCTGTAAAACTAATGATCCTCAGCCTCAAGGTTTTTCAGGCTGAGGTCAGACTCTGATGTGTGGTTGGGTCTGGAATCAGTGAGTGGACAAAGACATAATTCATTGCATGAAGAGTATTAAGATGTGGTTGAGATAAAGACTAGATTGTTTTTTGGCCACGATCAAGTGGCCAGTAAGTAATTGTGAAACACTATAAAATGGACCAATTTTTATGAACATAGAAATCTTGAAAACAAATATATGCATATCTCAAGAGGAAGTTGCCTGTACAGAAGCCAAATGACTAGAAACCAAGAGAATTGCCAACAACACAATGATGGCAACCAAAAGAAAACTCTTCTTGTATGTATGTGATCACTATTTCTCTGATAGCGTCCTTTTAAAGAGAATTTGTCCCTGATTGGAAGAAGGAACTCCCTGAACCTAAAGGAACCAATGACAGGCCTGGCTGATCCGGTCTGATTTTTCCTTTTGAAAATTTGAACTAGGAGACAGAAAATAGGCAATTTTGTGTCTGAGCCAAGATCAGATCATTGTGATACCCAAATAAAGGTTCAATACCTGGCCCTGTTGCTGCTGCCGCCACTAGAGTTTCTGCAGAGGTGCAGATGGCCTGAGGTTGTAGATTGCATCATCAGCCCTGATTCTCTCTGTCCAAGTCCTTTGCTGTGTAACTTTGCAATTCCTTTTATGAAAAGAGCAGGGTATATTTCCTTTTCCCTCAATGCCATGTTTGTCTACTTGAATTGCTTTGACCAAAAGAATGGGGTAGAACGGACAGTATTCCTGTTCTGAGGTGAGACTTGGAGTGGCTTTGTGTCTTCCCACTGGCAATAGTGTACTTTTTCTTTAGCAGGAGGAAGAGCACGTCCCAGCACATTTGCCAGTTAAATGTGTAAGAAAGACACCTGGATCCAAGCTATCAAGATCAATGGATACACTGCAGTGAAAAGTAGTCATTCCAGCCACTGTGGCTTGATGCAGAGCTGCCCTGCTGAGCCCAACGTGGAGCGTTCAGACATCACCAAACCCATAGGCTCAAAAGCCACTTATTAATGCTTTTTAAGCCACTGAGATTTATAGTCATTTGTTGTGTAGCGATAGCTAGTCAGTAGATGTCAAGTCCTATGTTCTGATCACCATTTTCTTAGATGTCATTGGTTCTGGTTCCTTCTAATGCAGCCTTTTTATGTAGCTACTTTGAGTGAATTTCCATCCCTTGAAAACATATTTCCTGCCCTGGGCAATCACAAAAGGACCTTTAGCCAAGTCTCAGGCAAAGAAGAGTCTGCTGATTAGATCTGATAGCATAACACTGAGAGAAGACACAGAGAATGAGCAGCTTCTCCCTTCATTTCCAAATTCTCTTATAGAAATCATCTTTAAATAAGAAAAGATAGGGGAAAAAAAAAAAGAACAAACATCTGGGATCAAAACCCTGTTTCTTAGCGAAGGATTTGCAGTCATAAAAGTCACATAGGTAACGGATAGGTCCAAAAGCCAATCTGGAACATGTTCTTCCCAGGAGCAGGGGTACCTGGAAGCCAAGTTCATAATTAGAAATTTCTTTGTGGACATGGAATTAGAATAACAGAAAGTTTATTGCAGGATTTAAATATTTAAAGATATTAAACCTGAGACACTGGCTCCATAATCCCGGCAGTGGGGCCTGGTGTGCCTGAATCGCTGGGAGAACCCTGCATATCCGATGGCCTCGCCAATGCCTCTACATAGAACTGACATTACCTTCCTGCCTTAATGTCCTTCAGCCCTGTTAATATCTTGAATTTAGTGTTCTACCCTGAAACCGTCTTTCTCTTTAGCATAACCTGTGTATTTCTCTCCTGACTGGATATGTGTTGGTAGAATTTCATACTCAAGGAGAGTTTATAATTTTTCTTTTCTTTTTTTTTTTTAAGATTTTATTTATTTATTTGACAGAGAGAGATCACAAGTAGGCAGAGAGGCAGGCAGAGAGAGAGGGGGAAGCAGGCTCCCCGCTGAGCAGAGAGCCCGATGTGGGGCTCGATCCCAGGACCCTGAGATCATGACCTGAGCCGAAGGCAGAGGCTTAACCCACTGAGCCACTCAGGTGCCCCTATAATTTTTCTTTTTAAAGCATATCTGGAAAGCATACTTCCATTGATCCCAGAAAAGTATAGAATGAAACTATGATCAATTTTTACATAAATAACATTTACTTGAACTTCTTTGAAGATAACGGTTTTACCTAATATTTCCGGCAAAATGTGGGACATTATTTTATCTCATAAGCAACCTAATATCTTGCCCCCCCCCTTTCTTTTCTCTTCATAGTATTCTGAGTGTGGTAATAGAGTTGAAAGTGTTATTATGTAGAAGAATTCTGACCTCCTCCTTCGGGGCTGAGAGATCACACAGAGAGCAGGATGCATGGGGCCAGTGATCTGTTCCTGGTGGAGCTAATTGATAAGGAACATATTTTATGAATGAAGTTACAAGATAAAAACTGAGACTAATGAAATACCCCAATGACTCCAAAGTAATTAAGGAAGGCATTCCATACACTACCTCTAATTAGACACTGAGGCTGAGAATTCACAACTGACTCAATATTCTCCAGTGGTGCTGACCCCTTGTTTAATATGACAGCAACTGAGAATATTCATAACCAAGAAAAGTAAAACCTTCCTTCTAAGGTGACAATGGCCATTTAAGTGAGGCTGGGGTGGGTATCAGACAATTACAGGCATAGAAATTTAACACAGTCTCTGTGTTTTTCAAAGGATTCCTTGAGCCAAACAAGTTTAAGAGATGTTTTTCAAAATAATTTTTATAAAACAACTCTTTTCAGCATTTAGAAGAATGATTAAAAATAAGGTCACACAATGTGGCCTATTAAAAATGTGTTTACCTGTTTCCTCTCATCAGGCTTTTCTTCAGTTCTTCAATCTAGTATCAGAGTTTCCTATAATCATTATTCCCATAAAACATAATATTCTAAACTCACATCGGCTCTTACCCATTGAACAGTGCTTGCTCTTCCCTTCTTATTTTTCAAAAGATTACCCTCACCGAGATTTTACTGTTTCTCAAAGATGTGGTGAAACCATCAGAAACCAAAGAATAAACATTAGGTCAATAGGTATTTATTAAGTAGAGCATGTGATGTGTGTTACAACATATGGGAAAGCAAAAGAAAATTTACACAGGTACCCATGATTTAGAACATTATAGTCTATTCTCAGAAATGGAACACACATACAAGACAGAGAAACTAACAACATATGACAGAATATAATTATATGTGGAACTGTGCACCAGACTTTGTTTTGCGGGAGTTTGAATGAGAGGAGAGGAACAAAGTCTAAAATACTGGGTAAGGTTTCTGAGTGGGAGGAAAAACCCAGAGGGCACGCAGAAGGCACTGATTTGGACAAGCGGAATGGGAGGTAGTGGGCAGCAAGTTGAGTGAATGTGCCAGAGAGAGCATTTGCATGGGTTGTTCATGACAAAGGGAGAAAGGTGTTATTGTTGCTGCTTGTGGTTTTGTCGCCATCACTGGCTCTCACGAAAGCCGAGCCAAAATCATATGTAGTTATTTTACTTGCAATAAATCAGGGCCATTTGCCAGCTTATGAATAATTAGAGAGGGTAGTATGGAATAATTTCAAATTACTTTTAATCCTTCTTTATTTAAAAAAAATCTTCCCTAAAGAGCAATAGAATCTTAGAGCAGACAGAGACTGTGAGGGTTATCTGCTCAAAGATTCCTCTCAATGTGGAAACTTCTTCTGAACCATTAATGAGGTGTGAGGTGCTTGGGATCAATGAGCCCCCAGTACACTATGTAATATTTTGTTCAATATGCATATTTTTGCATAGAGAAGCTTATAGTTCTATTGTATTTTTGAAGGCATTTTATGCTCAGGCCCTTGTGATGCACACCAGGTGTTGTATGGGAGCCTTGAATCACTGTATTGTACATCTGAATCTAACATTACGCTGGATGTTAACCGGAATTTGAATAAAAAGTTAAAAAGAAAAAAATAACCTCTTTCAAGTCTTAAAAACCGGTGGTTTTTAGCACCTTTGCCAGGTGATCATCAAGAAATAGTGACAGGGAGGCCACCACCTGTCAATTTTGCCAGCTGTAATTTCAACAGCTTTGTCTCTAAGTTGCCCTGAACCAGGCTGCCAGACAGAGGGCATATTTTGGCGCTGGTTTGTGGATGCAAATCTGAATCCAGGAGGGATGATTGAATTAGGAGCCAGTCAGGATGATACCCCAGTACGTAATGCTCGGGAATCTCTATCCACAGCACTGACAATGAATGCATAGACTTCTGTCTGAAGGATGTGAAGATTGAATTACTTGCTTTAACTCCCTGATAAAGTGAAATTAAAATAAAGAATTAGACCCAGGAGACCATTTGACTTAGCTCACGGAGTCTAGCGATACATGCAGAGTCTTAGAATGGTGAGTGACAGACACACCCATTTCCACTGACCCTTTTTGCATCCCTGAGTAGATTTGCGAGGCATTTTTACTTTCGGTTCCTGAGTTTCCTCCCTAATGAGGAGAAGCTGTTTGAAAGGACGTACTTATTTGGAGTTTTCTCTTTCTTTTTTAACATGATATATTAGAATCCCCTTTCTGCTCCCATCTTTCAGGAGTGGTGCCAATAATGTGGGGGACAATAAATTATTCAAAGTGGGGGAGCCATATAACAAACAGGAAGCCAGCAGTTTATTAAAGATAGCTGCACACAAATGCGCATTTGCCAGCAACGTCGACAGCCAATCAGAGATGATATAGGACCTTTCTCACACGCCTGCTACATTTAATATCTTTGAAAGACATTAAAGATGTCAAATGTTTAGACCACGATCTGAGAAGCCGTGAAAACACAGTATCAGTGTTGGCAAAACAGGCTTAGAGCTAGGTCACAATTCCCTGTGCCTGTCTTTTCCTAAAGGGTAAACATCTTCCACATATTTGTTTGCTAGTGTACTTTGCTTTGCAAAATAGTTCTGATCCTGAGGTGGTTTGTTAATCCAATCCCACTTTACCATAAACTAGCATTATCATTTCAGAAGCAGTTACACTTCATTTATGTTCAATTTCCGACTCGGGTAGGCTCCTGTAATTCACATTTGTTTATCCTTCTCCCCCTGCCCTGTGTTTAATATTGAATGATTTATAAGGCAACTACTTGAAAGCATTGAAGAAACTGTTTCCTTTTAAGCCGATAATAGTGGATACTTTTTGGAAGTAAAATGTCACTTTGCTAATTCTTTTGCTTTATAAGTTGGATTGTGGTTTGTGTTCATTTTTAAAATTAATCGTAAAATGTAAACGTAGAAGAATAGAATAGCATAATGAACCCCATATGCCCATCACCCAACCTCAACAATTATCAACTCATGATCAGTTATGTTTGAACTGTACCCCTGTATTGTTCATTTTAATTCGAAGCATATTAAATACAGTCGGATATCGTTGAACCTGTAAATATTTTCTTGATGTGTCTCTGAAAAATATTTGATCAGTTCTTCCTCAATTTCTCTTACTTTTCCTTGCTTTTTATTTGTGCAAAAAACTGGAATGTTTGTCCTGTAGGTTTCCAAAAGTCTGTTTTGCTGCTTGAATCCATGTTTTAACATGTATTTTTGTCTCTATATTTCTTGTCAATTGATAGCTATAGAAGCCTGATTAAATTCAGATTCAAGTTGTTTTTTTTTGGCAAGACTTCTTCATAGGTAATGTTACACACTTCCATCAGAACGAAATGTCTGCTTATCTTTCTGTGATGTTAGCAACCATCGCTGTATCTGTAGATACAGACGGTATGAAAATCTTACAACTGTATGCTTCCATTTTTCTTTTCCTATCCTTTTGTGTTCTTATTTTCAAACATTTTACTTCTGCTCTAAAATATATTACTTTTGCTTTAAATGGTCAGTTTTTTTATTTATTGTTTTGAAGATTTTTTTTATTTACTTGACAAGGAGAGAAAGCGTGCACAAGCAGGGGGAGCGGCAGGCAGAGGGAGAGGGGGAAGCAGGCTCCCCTCGGAGCAGGGAGCCGGATGTGGGGTTCCATCCCAGGACCCTGGGGCCCTGGTATCATGACCCAACCCAAGCAGAAGGCAGACGCTTAACCAACTGAGCCACCAAGGTGCCTCTGAATAATTAGTTTTTTAAGTGATACCAATAATTAGAGTAAAAGTGTATCTATCAGTGCACTTTTTCCAGCTGATACTCTTGATTCCTTTTCATCAACTCAGGTATCCATCAGACCTCAGTGGAATTCCTCTAATGTTCCTTATACCACAGGTCTTCTGGTGGTGAATTTTTTTAGGTTTTGTAGGACTGAAGATTTTTATCTCACCCCTCCTCCCTCTTTTTTTAAAAGATATTTCTTGGGTATAGAATTCTTGGTTTATAGTTCTATTCTTTTAGATACCAGTAAAGATTTTGTTCTACTTTTGCTCACTTGCATGATTTCTAGAGACACCTCTGATCTCACTTTTACCTTTGGCCCTTTGTACCAAATAAGACATTTTTAATTTGGTTGCTGTTAAGATTTATATCTTTATCTCCTGTTTGAAGCAATTTGATTATGATGTGACTTCATCTTGTCATGGGTCTTATGCTTATGGTTCCTTAAGCTTAGATTTTTGGGTTTAGAATTTTCATCAGATTTGGAAAACTGGCTGCTGAAGTTATCTGACTACTTCTTTTTTTTTTTTTTTTTTTTTTTTTAAAGATTTTATTTATTTATTCGACAGAGAGAAATCACAAGTAGGCAGAGAGGCAGGCAGAGAGAGAGAGTAGGAAGCAGGCTCCCTGCTGAGCAGAGAGCCCGATGTGGGGCTCGATCCCAGGACCCTGAGATCATGACCTGAGCCGAAGGCAGAGGCTTTAACCCACTGAGCCACCCAGGCGCCCCAGTTATCTGACTACTTCTGCAACTATTTAATGTTTTCCAGACTTTTCTTTTGGTGTTTCCATTTAGATAGTTTTCATCGCCCTGTTTCCAATCTCACTAATCTATTCCTTTGCATTTCCTAAATTTCTTTTAATACTTTTTAGTATATTTTTATATTTAAGCATTGCTGTTTTTGCTTTTCAACCCAAATCTCCATATAGTCTCAATTCCCTTTTATGTGAAGAACTTTCTTTAGCACTTCTGTGTGTGAGTCTGCTGGTAATGAATTTTGTGCTTGAGAATATCTATTTCCTTTTCATTAAGAAAAACTTTTTATTTAGAAACAGTTGCATACTTCTAGGAAATTTATAAGAATAGTCAAAAGAATAATTACTTTATCAAGATTCACTTCTTGTTACCATTTTGCCAAATTACTTTATCATTTGTGCTCTTTTTTTTCCCCTTTATTCCTGAATTTTTCGGTGTGTGTTTCCTAAGATGAAGGATATTCTTTTATATAACCAAAGAATAGTTACCTATTTGGTAAATTGAACATTGATACAATACTTCAGTGTACTGTCCATGTTCCAACTGCCTTTTTTAAAAAAAAAATTATTTTGATAGAGAGAGAGACAGAGGGAGAGGGGAACACAAGCAGTGGGAGTGGCTCCACACGGGCCTTCATCCCAGGACCCTGGGATCATGACGGGAGCCGAAGACAGACGCTTAAGACTGAGCCACCTGGGCGCCCCCCCAACTGCTTTTAAAGCATTTTCCTCCAAAAGAAAATCCAGTCAGTGTTCCAGGATTAGATTTATATTTATGCCTCTTGAGTATTCTTCACTCTGGAAGAGTTTCTTGGCCATTTTTTGTCTCGGTGTGTGTATTTTTAAGACATTAATGATTTGGGGGGAATAAAATATTCTCCACATTGGGTTAGGATGCTGTTTCCTCATGATTATGTTTAGTTTATTTTTCCAGAGCACAATATTATGTAAGAGATATGTCCTTTTTCAGGATATCATTCTGAGGCATATGACGGCTATTTGTCCTCTCCCTACTGATGTTTATTTTGATCACCCAGTTTGATTTTTCCAGTGCATGACTTCTGTTTTTTTCCTTATAACTAATAGGAAAACCATAGCCTTGCGTATATCTTGATGATCATTAATATCTCATATTGGGTTTAGGATCAATTGATGATTCTTGCCTGAATTGACCTTTATTTACTTTGACAACTGCACAATATTATTTTCCAACTTGAGTACATTTTATGTATTTACCTATCAGCCCTCCACATTGTATTGTAAACGAGTCCCATCTGTCTTTTTCCTCCCTCCCTCCCTTCCTTCTTTTATTTATTTTCTTCCTGTCTTCCTAATTATTACAAGAATTTTGTAGGTTTCTATTTTTTGCTTCCTATGTTTTATAATTTAATACTGACTTATTTGGGGGCTCATAATGTTCCAAATTTAGTTAGTAAAACCCTCTTAAATTATTTCCTTTATCCATGTTATTTCGTCTTCATTTTATAAATTTTTTTCACTGAATATAGAATTCTGTATTGAAAGTTTTATTGTTTTAATACTTTATAAATGTCGTTATACTCTCCTTTGACCTCTACTGTATCTGATGAGAAGTTTCCCATTCATACTGTTATTCTCTTGTAAGAAGGAGTGTTACTTTTCTCTAGCTGCTTTCATAATATTTTATCTTTTGTTTTTAAATATTTGACTACAATATTCTTAGGAATGGTTTTCTTTGCAATTATCCTTCTTTGGGTTTATTGTAGTTATTAGATTTGGAAGTTGGTGTTTTCTACACCATTTGGGAAAATTTCAGGTATTACTATCATTTTTCTACTCAATCTGTTTTTCTTCTAGGATTCTAATTACATGTATTTTAGATAACTTGATATTGTCCTACAGATCACTAAGGCTGTGTTAATATCATTTTTTACTAAATTAGATGATTTCTATTAATATCTTTTTAAGTTCCCTGATTCTTTACTCTTTAATCACCAATTACTCTTAATGCTATCTAGTGAAATTATTTATTTCAGTTAATATTCTTTTCATTCTAAAGTTTCCATTTGGTTTTTCTTTTACAGTTCCCATACCCATATTTCTGTTTATTTATCATGACCATATTTTCATTTAATCCTTTGAACATATTGATAAAAATGGCTTTAAAGAGTTTTTCTGCTGGTTTCAACATGCGGAATATTTTAAGATAAATTGCTATTGATTGCTTTTTCTATTAATTTGGGTCATATTTTCCTGTTTCCTTACATGTCTAGTAATTTTTTTTATACTGGATATGATGTGTGATATATTGTAGAAATTTTGGATTCTATCACCACCCTCTGAAGAGTGTCTATTTTTGTTCTAGCTGGCAGTTAAATTGACTAGACACAGACTCCAAACTCTGTGTCCCATGTGATGGGTGGTATCCAGAATCTCTGCTCAGTTCATTCAATATCCTACCTTTTGCTTTTCTTTGGGTCTATGGCATTTCCCAAGATATTCACAATTGGGGTTCAACCAAGGATTTGGGTAGATATATACAGATATTGAGGCTTCCTCTCTTACTATGGGTCTTTTCTCTTTCCTCACTTTTGAAGTACTTTGGAAGCTCTAGCCTCCATTCTAAGATGTCTCAAGTTAGTAACACTGTAACTTTCTGCCTGAGTTCCTGCCAATGTAGGCTATGCTTACAGAGAAGATCTTTCAGAAGAGCCATTAAATACAAACTTTACCCGGGGTAGTTCTCTTATAAGTGACAGATCCCTTTCCAGTCTCTGCCTGATTTTTGGCTGCTTTACTTTCATGTACTTTATATTTTGTGAATTTGTAATTATTTCCCATGGAGGGATTAGTCCAATACAATCTACTTCACCATTAGCAGAAACAGAACTCCTGCTTATCTTTTCAACCCACCCAAGTCAGACTATTGTCCCCTCCAGTTTACTCGTACAGCTCTAATCAAGGTCATTGGTATTTTCCACATTGACAAAATCAATGGTCATTTCTGAGTGCTTTTATTACTTGATGTATGAATGGCATTTGACCATGGTATTTCTTTTCTCCCTCTTGACCTCACTTGGTGTCAGGACACAAATACTCTTTAGTCTTCTGTTTCACTAGTTGCTACTTGGTGTCCTTCTCTTTACCAACTCATATACTTATCTTAACATTTTAGAAAGCATCAGGGTGCAGAACTGTAGCTCCTTTGGTTCTTTATCTACAACACTTTCAAATTGACCTCATGTAGTACCATGGTTGTAAATACTGTGTAACATTTTCTTTTTCTCTGACTGGATCTCCTCCTTGAATACTAGCATCAGAAATCTCACTATCTTCTTGAAATTGTCGCTTCATGATTTGGTAGGCACCTCAAACTCATCCTGTCCACATATTAACTCTTGGTCTTTCCCCCAAAAGACTATTGCCCTTTTCTCCCTTTAGTAAAATAGTCTCTCTCAGTTAAAATTAACTTCATTCATGCTCTTGCTTTGTCCTTAACACATAGATGGTTGTAATTCTTTTTTATTTTTATTTTTATTTTATTTTATTTTTTTTAATTTTAATAAACATATAATGTATTTTTATCCCCAGGGGTACAGGTCTGTGAATCGTCAGGTTTACACATTTCACAGCACTCATCATAGCCCATACCCTCCCCAATGTCCATTTCCCCACCACCCTCTCCTGTCCCCCCTCCCCCCGCAACCCTCAGTCTGTTTCTTGAGATTGAGTCTTTTATGGTTTATCTCCCTCCCAATCCCATCTTTTCATTCTTTCTTTTCCTACCTCCCCCCAACCCCCCCGCCTTGCATCTCCACTTCCTCATATCAAAGAGATCATATGATAGTTGTCTTTCTCCGATTGACTTATTTCGCTAAGCATGATACCCTCTAGTTCCATCCACGTCGTCGCAAATGGCAAGATTTCATGTCTTTTGATGGCTGCATAGTATTCCATTGTGTATATATACCACATCTTCTTTATCCATTCATCTGTTGATGGACATCTAGGCTCTTTCCACAGTTTGGCTATTGTGGACATTGCTGCTATAAACATTCGGGTGCACATGCCCCTTCGGAGCACCACGTTTGTATCTTTAGGATATATACCCAGGAGTGCAATTGCTGGGTCGTAGGGTAGCTCTATTTTCAGTTTTTTGAGGAACCTCCACACTGTTTTCCAGAGTGGTTGCACCAGCTTGCATTCCCACCAGCAGTGTAGGAGGGTTCCCCTCTCTCCGCATCCTCGCCAGCATCTGTCATTTCTTGACTTGTTAATTTTAGCCATTCTGACTGGTGTGAGGTGGTATCTCATTGTGGTTTTGATTTGTATTTCCCTGATGCCGAGGGATGTGGAGCATTTTTTCATGTGTCTGTTGGCCATCTGGATGTCTTCTTTGCAGAAATGTCTGTTCATGTCCTCTGCCCATTTCTTGACTGGATTATTTGTTCTTTGGGTATTGAGTTTGATAAGCTCTTTATAGATTTTGGACACTAGCCCTTTATCTGATATGTCGTTTGCAAATATCTTCTCCCATTCTGTCAGTTGTCTTTTGGTTTTGTTAACTGTTTCCTTTGCTGTGCAAAAGCTTTTGATCTTGATGAAATCCCAATAGTTCATTTTTGCCCTTGCTTCTGTTGCCTTTGGCGATGTTCCTAGGAAGAAGTTGCTGCGGTTGAGGTCAAAGAGGTTGCTGCCTGCATTGTCCTCAAGGATTTTGATAGATTCCTTTTGCACATTGAGGTCCTTCATCCATTTTGAGTCTATTTTCATGTGTGGTGTAAGGAAATAGTCCAATTTCATTTTTCTGCATGTGGCTGTCCAATTTTCCCAGCACCATTTGTTGAAGAGGCTGTTTTTTTCCCATTGGATATTCTTTCCTGCTTTGTCGAAGATTAGTTGACCATCGAGTTGAGGGTCTATTTCTGGGCTCTCTATTCTGTTCCATTGGTCTATATGTCTGTTTTTGTGCCAGTACCATACTGTCTTGATGATGACAGCTTTGTAATAGAGCTTGAAGTCTGGAATTGTGATGCCACCAACTTTGGCTTTCTTTTTCAATATTCCTTTGGCTATTCGAGGTCTTTTCTGGTTCCATATAAATTTTAGGATTATTTGTTCTATTTCTTTAAAAAAAATGGATGGGATTTTGATAGGGATTGCATTAAATGTGTAGATTGCTTTAGGTAGAATAGACATTTTCACAATATTTGTTCTTCCAATCCATGAGCATGGAATATTTTTCCATTTCTTTGTGTCTTCCTCAATTTCTTTCATGAGTACTTTATAGTTTTCTGAGTATAGATTCTTTGCCTCTTTGGTTAGATTTATTCCTAGGTATCTTACGGTTTTGGGTACAATTGTAAATGGGACTGACTCCTCAATTTCTCTTTCTTCTGTCTTGTTGTTAGTGTAAAGAAATGCGACTGATTTCTGTGCATTGACTTTATATCCTGACACTTTACTGAATTCCTGTATAAGTTCTAGCAGTTTTGGAGTGGAGCCTTTTGGGTTTTCCACATATAGTATCATATCATCTGTAAAGAGTGATAGTTTGACTTCTTCTTTGCCAATTTGGATGCCTTTAATTTCTTTTTGTTGTCTGATTGCTGAGGCTAGGACTTCTAGTACTATATTGAACAGCAGTGGTGATAACGGACATCCCTGCCGTGTTCCTGACCTTAGCGGAAAAGCTTTCAGTTTTTCTCCATTGAGAATGATATTTGTGGTGGGTTTTTCATAGATGGCTTTGATAATATTGAGGTATGTGCCTTCTATCCCTACACTTTGAAGAGTTTTAATCAGGAAGGGATGCTGCACTTTGTCAAATGCTTTTTCAGCATCTATTGAGAGTATCATATGGTTCTTACTCTTTCTTTTATTAATGTATTGTATCACATTGATGGATTTGCGGATGTTGAACCAACCTTGCAGCCCTGGAATAAATCCCACTTGGTCGTGGTGAATAATCCTTTTAATGTACTGTTGGACCCTATTGGCCAGTATTTTGGTGAGAATTTTCGCATCTGTGTTCATCAAGGATATTGGTCTGTAATTCTCTTTTTTGGTGGGATCCTTGTCTGGTTTTGGGATCAAGGTGATCCTGGCCTCATAGAATGAGTTTGGAAGTTTTCCTTCCATTTCTATTTTTTGGAACAGTTTCAGGAGAATAGGAATTAATTCTTCTTTAAATGTTTGGTAGAATTCCCCTGGGAAGCCGTCTGGTCCTGGACTTTTGTTTGTTTGGAGATTTTTGATGACTGTTTCAATCTCTTTACTGGTTATGGGTCTGTTCAGGTTATCTATTTCTTCCTGGTTCAGTTGTGGTAGTTTATACATCTCTAGAAATGTATCCATTTCTTCCAGATTGTCAAATTTATTGCCATAGAGTTGCTCGTAGTATGTTCTTATAATTGAATTTCTTTGGTGTTGGTTGTGATCTCTCCTCTTTCATTCATGATTTTATTTATTTGCATCCTTTCTCTTTTCTTTTTGATAAGTCTGGCCAGGGGCTTATCAATCTTATTAATTCTTTCAAAGAACCAGCTCCTAGTTTTGTTGATTTGTTCCATTGTTTTTTTAGTTTCTATTTCATTGATTTCTGCTCTGATCTTTATGATTTCTCTTCTCCTGCTGGGTTTAGGCTTTCTTTGTTGTTCTCTCTCCAGCTCCTTGAGGTGTAGGGTTAGGTTGTGTATTTGAGACCTTTCTTGTTTCTTGAGAAAGGCTTGCACCGCTATATATTTTCCTCTCAGGACTGCCTTTGTTGTGTCCCACAGATTTTGAACTGTTGTGTTTTCATTATCATTTGTTTCCATGAATTTTTTCAATTCTTCTTTAATTTCCTGGTTGACCCATTCATTTTTTAGAAGGATGCTGTTTAGTCTCCATGTATTTGTGTTCTTTCCAAATTTCCTCTTGTGATTGAGTTCGAGCTTCAGAGCATTGTGGTCTGAAAATATGCAGGGAATGATCTCGATCTTTTGGTACCGATTGAGACCTGATTTATGACCCAGGATGTGGTCTATTCTGGAGAATGTTCCATGTGCACTAGAGAAGAATGTGTATTCTGTTGCTTTGGGATGGAATGTTCTGAATATATCTGTGATGTCCATCTGGTCCAGTGTGTCATTTAAGGCCTTTATTTCCTTGTTGATCTTTTGCTTAGATGATCTGTCCATTTCAGTGAGGGGAGTGTTAAAGTCCCCTGCTATTATTGTATTACTGTCAATGTATTTCTTTGATTTTGTTATTAATTGGTTTATATAGTTGGCTGCTCCCATGTTAGGGGCATAGATATTTAAGATTGTTAGATCTTCTTGTTGGACAGACCCTTTGAGTATGATATAGTGTCCTTCCTCATCTCTTATTATAGTCTTTGGCTTAAAATCTAATTGATCTGATATAAGGATTGCCACCCCAGCTTTCTTCTGATGTCCATTAGCATGGTACATTGTTTTCCACCCCCTCACTTTAAATCTGGAGGTGTCTTCGGGTCTAAAATGAGTTTCTTGTAGGCAGCATATTGATGGGTTTTGTTTTTTTATCCATTCTGATACCCTTTGTCTTTTGATTGGGGCATTTAGCCCATTAATATTCAGGGTAACTATTGAGAGATATGAATTTAGTGCCATTGTATTGCCTGTAAGGTGACTGTTACTGTATATTGTCTCTGTTTCTTTCTGATCTACTACTTTTAGGGTCTCTCTTTGCTTAGAGGACCCCTTTCAATATTTCCTGTAGAGCTGGTTTGGTGTTTGCAAATTCTTTCAGCTTTTGTTTGTCCTGGAAGCTCTTTATCTCTCCTTCTATTTTCAATGATAGCCTAGCCGGATATAGTATTCTTGGCTGCATGTTTTTCTCGTTTAGTGCTCTGAATATATCATGCCAGTTCTTTCTGGCCTGCCAGGTCTCTGTGGATAGGTCCGCTGCCAATCTAATGTTTTTACCCTTGTATGTTACAGACTTCTTTTCCCGGGCTGCTTTCAGGATTTTCTCTTTGTCGCTAAGACTTGTAAATTTTACTATCAGGTGACGAGGTGTGGACTTATTTTTATTGATTTTGAGGGGCATTCTTAGCATTTCCTGGATTTTGATGTTTGTTCCCTTTGCCATATTAGGGAAATTCTCTCCAATAATTGTCTCCAATATACCTTCTGCTCCCCTCTCTCTTTCTTCTTCTTCTGGAATCCCAATTATTCTAATGTTGTGTCGTCTTATGGTGTCGCTTATCTCTTGAATTCTCTCCTCGTGGTCCAGTATTTGTTTGTCTCTCTTTTGCTCAGCTTCTTTATTCTCTGTCATTTGGTCTTCTATGTCACTAATTCTTTCTTCTGCCTCATTTATCCTGGCAGTGAGAGCTCCCATTTTTTATTTCACCTCATAAATAGCTTTTTTGATTTCAACTTGGTTAGATTTTAGTTCTTTTATTTCTCCAGAAAGGGCTTTTATCTCTCCGGAGAGGGTTTCTCTAATATCTTCTATGCCTTTTTTGAGCCCGGCTAGAACCTTGAGGATCGTCATTCGGAACTCTAGATCTGTCATGTTACCAATGTCCGTATTGATTAGGTCTCCAGCCTTCGGTATGGCCTCTTGTTCTTTTTTTGAGGTGAGTTTTTCCGCCTTGTCATTTTGTCCAGATAAGATTTGCTTTCTCCTGCTGTGGAATTCCGCTGTTCTTGGTGACTGAAGTTGGTTTTGGATGGGTTTCTTGTTGCTCTTCTGGGGGAGGGGTCTGTTGTAGTGATTCTCAAGTGTCTTTGCCGCAGGCGGAGTTGCACCGCCCTTGCCAGGGGCCGGGCTAAGTAATCCGCTCGGGTTTGCTTTCGGGAGCTTTTGTTCCCTGAGCGCTTTCCGTAGAGTTCCGGAGGACGGGAATGAAGATGGCGGCCTCCCAATCTCCGGCCCGGAGGAGCCGAGAGCTTGGGGTTCTGCTCCTCAGTGTGCTCTCAGAGCAAAGTGCCCACTGCCCTGCCTCCCTGGCCTGCAGTCACGCCTTGAGGAAAACAGTCAATTGCTGAGGCTGGAGAAAAGCGCCGGGTCGCTTCAGTCTCCGTGGCCTCTGGCCTCGCTCTGAGCCTACCCAGCCTGCGACCGGCACAAGGTAACCCCGGGCTTAGAGCTCACTCCTCGGCTTTGTCGCTGTAGCCGGCTTCCCCACTCTAATACCTGCGAGCTCTGTGGCACTCAGACACCCCCAGTCCTTCTGTGACCCCGCGGGACCTGGGGTTATGCTGACCCCGCCTGGGTTTCCCCCCGGTTTAGCCTCTGGAGCAATGTCTCCCAGTGGAGCCGACTTTTAAAAGTCCCGATTTTGTGCTCCATTGCTTGCCGGGGGCCGGCCCCTCCCCCCGGGGTCTATCTTCCCGTCTCTTTGGATTCACTTCTCCGCAGGTCCTACCTTTCAGAAAGTGATCGATTTTGTTTCTGGAATTGTTGCTCTTCTTCTCTTCGATTTCCCGTTGGATTTGTAGGTGTTCACAATGGTTAGATAAGCTATCTAGCTGATCTCCTGCTACCCGATGTGGTCTCAGCCTGCTACTTCTCCGCCATCTTGACTCCTCTGTAATTCTTTTTTTTTAATTCAAATTCTACATCAAGTGCACTTGAGAACTGTCTCTGCTTTACCTTTAGAACTGACCACTGTGTACCACCTTCTCTCCTTCTCTCCTACATATTCTCCTCAAGATGTTATCAGCTTTCACCTCCATTACTGTGAATACCTTCTTCTTCTGTCCTTGACCTGTTATATTCTTAGAGTCTTTTATTCACACAGTAGCCAGAGTAATATTTATTTATTTATTTATTTGACTTCAATTAATTAACATATAGACTATTATTAGTTTCAGAGGTAGAGTTCAGTGATTCGTCAGTTGTATATAACACCCAGTGCTCATTACATCACATTCCCTCCTTAATGCCCAATATCCTGTTACCCCCTCTGCCACCTCCCTCCCCTCCAAGAACCCTGAGTTTGTTTCATATGGATAAGAGTCTCTTATGGTTTGTCTCCCACTCTGATTACATCTTTTTTCATTTTTCCCCTCCCTTCCTCTATGCTCCTGTTTTGTTTCTTAAATTCTACATATGAATGAAATCATATGATAATTGTCTTTCTCTGATTTATTCTTTTCATTGGCATAATATCCTCTAGTTCCATCCACATCATTACAAATGGCGAGATTTCATTTTTTGATGGCTGAGTAATACTCCATTGTATATGTGTGTGTGTGTGTGTGTGTGTGTATACACACATACCACATCTTCTTTTTCCATTCATCTGCTGATGGACATCTGGGATCTTTCCATAGTTTGGCTATTGTGGACATTGCTGCTATAAACATTGGGGTGCATTTGCCCCTCCAGGTCACTACATTTGTATCTTTGGGGGATATACCAAGTAGTGCAAGTGCTGGGTCATAGGGAAGCTCTACTTTTAACTTTTTTGAGGAACCTCTGTACTGTTTTCCAGAATGGCTGTACCAGCTCACATCCCCACAAGTAGTATAAAAGGGTTCCCCTTTCTCTGCATCCTTGCCAACATTTGTTGTTTCCTGACTTGTTAACTGTAGCCATTCTGAGTGATGTGAGGTGGCATCTCACTGTGGTACTTCCCTGATGCTGAATGATGTTGAGCATTTTTATTTTCATGTGTCTATTGGCCATTTGTATGTCTTCTTGGAGAAATATCTGTTCATGTCTTCTGCCCATTTCTTGAGTGTTGTTCAACATAGTACTAGAAGTCCTAGCTCAGGCAACAAAAAGAAATAAAAGATATCCAAGTTGGTAAGGAACTCAAGCTCTTACTCTTTGAAGATGACATGATACTCTATGTAGAGAACCCAAAAGACTCCACCTCAAAATTGCGAGCACTCAGAGGAATTTAGCAAAGTGGCATGACAAAAGATCAATGCACAGAAATCAGTTGCATTTCTATATACTAACAAGGAGAGAAGAAAGAGAAATTAAGGAATTGATCACATTTAAAATTGTACCAAAACCCACAAGATACCTAGGAATAAACCTAACCAAAGATGTAAAAAATCTATACTCTGAAAACTATAAAACATTCATGAAAGAAATTGAGGAAGACACAAAGAAATGGAAAAATATTCCATGCTCATGGATTGAAAGAACAAATATTGTTAAAATTTCAATGCAATCCCTATCAAAATACCATCAACATTTTTGCAGAGCTGGAACAAATAATCCTAAAATTTGTATGGAACCAAGAAAGACCCCAAAGGAAAGTTGAAAAAGAAAACCAAGGCTGATGACATCATAGTGCCTGACTTCAAGCTCTATTACAAAGCTGTAATCATCAAGATAGCCTGGTACTGGCATAAAAACAGACACATAGATCAATGCAATGGAATACAGAAGCCAGAAATGGACCCTCAACTTTATGGCCAACTTTTCTTCAACAAAGCAGGAAAGAATATCCAATGGAAAAGAGAAATTTTCTTCAACAAATGGTCTTGGGAAAATTGGACAGCCACACGCAGAAGAATGAAACTGGACCATATTCTTACAGCATACACAAGATAAACACAAAATGGATGAAAGACCTAAATATTAGACAGGAACCCGTCAAAATACTGGAAGAGAATACAGGCAGCAACCTCTTTGACCTTAGCTGCAACAACTTCTTGCTAGACATGTCTCCAAAGGCAAGGTAAAAAAAGGCAAAAATGAGCTTTGGGACTTCATCAAGATAAAAAGCTTTTGTGCAACAAAGAAAACAGTTGATAAAACCAGAAGACAACCTACAGAATGGGAGAAGATATTTGCAAATGACATATCAGATAGAAGGGTTAGTATCCAAAATCTATAAAGAACCTATCAAATTCAACACCCAAAGAACAGAGAGTAATATTTTGAAAACCTAACTTATTGATGCCACCACTTTGCTCAAAAGAATCCAATGGCTAACATCTCCATCTCACCCAGAATGAGATCTTTTCCATTGCCAGCAAGTACCTTTGTGATTTTCTCTCTCTGACCAGCTCTCTGTGATCACATGCCCAACTTCTCTGTACCACACTCCTTTTGCTGCAGCTACTCTGGTCTCCTCCTGGACCTTTGCGCTTGCTCTTACCTCTGATTTGAACACTCATTTCCTAGCATCTGAGTGATTTGTTTCTTTATTCATTGAGATGTCTGCTTATATGTCACCCTGTTAGGGAGGACTTCTCTGTTCTTCCTATTTAAAATAGCACCACTACCTTCACTATTCTATATTCCCTTAGCCTGTTTTTATAAAGATTCATGTCATTGGTCTTGGCAATGATTTCTTAGATATGACACTGAAAGTACAAGCAACAAAAGCAAAAATAGACAAGTGGATCTATATCAGACTGAAATGTCTGCGCAGAAAAAGAATCAACAGACTGAAAAGACAACCTACAGAATAAGGGAAATGTTTGCAAGCCAAAATCTGATAAGGGGCTAATATCCAAAATATATAAGGAAGTCCTACAACTCAATAGCAAAAACCCCAAACCCCCAAATAACCCAACTGAAAAATGGACAAAGGATTTGAACAGACATTTCTTGAAAGAAGATATACTAATGGTTGACAGATATGTGAAAAAATGCTCACTATCACTAGTAATCAGGGAAAAGCCATCATAATCACAGTAAGAAATCATCTCACACTTGTGAGGATAGCTATTAGCAAAAGTACAAAAGATAAGTGTTGGTGAGAATGTAGAGAAATTAGAATTCTTGTACATTGTTGGTGGGAATGCGAATTGTTGCTGCCCCTATAGAAAACGGTATGGAAGATCCTCAAAAAACTTACCGTATGACCCAGCAACCCCACTTCTGGGTATACATCCGAAGGATTGAAATCAGCGTCTTGAAGAGATTTCTGCCCTGTCGTGTTCATTGCAACATTATTCACAGTAGCCAAGATTTGGAAACAACCTAGATGTCCTTCAACAGAGGGGTGGATTTTTTTGAAAAGTGGTGTATACACACAATAGAATATTATGCAGCCTTAAAAAGAAGGAAATCCTGCCATATGTGACAAAATAGATAAACCTGGAGGACATCACACTAAGTGAGATAGGCTGGTCAAAGAAGGACTAATACTGTATGATTCTAGTTATATGAGGTATCAAAATAAATTCATAGAAACAGAGGGGCTAATGGTAGTTGCCAGGGACTGGAGGGAGGCAGAATTGGTGAATTATTATTCATGGGTACAGTTTCAGTTAAATAAGACGAATCAGTTCTAGAGATGTGCTGTACAATGCTGTGTCTGAACTTAATAAAAATATTTTTATTGAGCTCTTGAGATATGTTGTTTGTTTAATGTCTGTCTTTCCAGAAACAAAAAGCTCCCTAATCACAGGCATTAGGTCTTTTATGTTCACTACTATATATTCAATATCTCAATCAGTGCCTAGACCGCTGTGGTGTTCCATAACATTTGTGAAATGGATGAGTGTAGTGAAAGGAAGCATAGTGCATTTTAGGAAATGAAAGAAGTTCAGTAACAGATACGGATGTTGGGGAGCTAGTGAGTTAGGCAGCAGCCAGACGGTACAGAATTTTGTAGACCACATAAGGTGGTCTACAAAAAAAAAAAAAAAAAAAAAAAAAAGCACTGGGTGTAGCCGCTGGAGGATTTTCAGCAGATGGACTGATATGATCTGATTTAAGTTTTGATAAAAATCACTCTGATCT
Organism: Martes martes; assembly: GCF_963455335.1. Classification (NCBI taxonomy): domain Eukaryota; kingdom Metazoa; phylum Chordata; class Mammalia; order Carnivora; family Mustelidae; genus Martes; species Martes martes. The sequence continues at coordinate 122,136,525 of NC_137896.1, forward strand.
GGGAAGTGTATGATCATAAGGGCAGTTGTGCTCAGCCCCAGACTAATTAAATCAGCCCCTCTAGGGTTGGACCCCAGTCCTCAGTGATTGCCAAAGCCTTTTGGGGATTCCAATGCACAGCCAAGATTGGAAACTAATGGGCTTGAGTAAGGTTTCTGAGAAAGCAGGATAGACAAGATTCAAAACCCAGGAGGAGGGATTTCTGGTTTCAGCTTTGTTACCTTAAGAGCTTGGATATCATTCCTCTTGTCCTTAAAATGAGGAAAAACTGTACAAGCTGAAAATCAATGACTTTCTTGGACCAATCAGAGGACTTATATTTTGGGGCAAACCACGGCCCTGAAATCTGGAGAGTCAGATGCATCTGCAGCGATAGATCAACTGAGATCTGCTTACCTAAAGCAGAAGTCACTGGGAGCATAAACTGGTAGGAACACATAAATGGTAATTTTGACAAATTACTGGAGTCTAAGTCTAGACTAGCATGAGAGTGAGAAGCTCCTGTCTGTCCTAAGGGGACCTCATAGTTTTCCAGGATTTTCCTTCAGGAACACTATCAGTTTTCAAGGGGAGGATCTGAGAAAGCTTTTTTACATAATCTTGGAAGGGCAAGGAGAGGTGGGGAAGGAAGAATAGCTATGGTACCTTTTTCCAAGCAAAGGTCTAATCTCCAGGGTGGAGGACTTCATTAGAGGGCAGTTCTTTTTCTTTTCTTTTTTTTTAGATTATTTATTTATTTATTTATTTATTTGTCAGAGAGAGAGAGAGAGCGAGCACAGGCAGACACAGTGGCAGAGGGAGAAGCAGGCTTCCCGTGGAGCAAGGAGCCTGATGCGGGACTCGATCCCAGGATGCTGGGATCATGACCTGAGCCGAAGGCAGCCGCCCAACCAACTGAGCCACCCAGGCGTCCCTAGAGGGCAGTTCTGAAACCTTATCCCAGCTTAGAGAAGAGAACTCTGCCCCACTACCTCCTACTTCAGCCTTCCTATCTCACCCTAAAGAAAAATAAATAAAAGTCTGGTCCACAGGGGAAAGGGTTTTAAGGGTTTAGACTGAGATCACTGGGAAGGAGACTAAGGGACAAAGTTCCACTCCTGGGAGAGGGACAGACATTTCAGAAGTCCACATCCCAGACTCACTAAAGACTGGGCCTCAGTTAGAAGGTTACGGGACACCCCCTTCCTCACATCTTATCACCACATGAACAAACTTTCAGTAATAATGACAGTGGGGCACCCGGGTGGCTCAGTTGCTTAAATGTCTGACTCTTGATTCAGCTCAGGTCACAATTCAGGGTCATGGGATCAAGCCCCACATTGGGCTCTGCACTCAGTGCAGAGTCTGCTTGTCCTTCTCCCTCTGCTCCTCCCCCTGCTTATGCTCTATTTCTCTCTCAAATAAATAAGTAAGTAAGTAAATAAATAAATAATAAAATTTTAAAACAATGAATCATAGGGAACACATAGTTTCATGAATTACTTATTGAGCACCTATTATGTTCTGAATTCTGTTCTATACCAGATATTTTACATAACTTCAATGCCCCTTCAGTTTTTTTTTTTTAATGCTCATTTTATATTTGAGGAAGCAGAAGATCAGAGAAATAATTAAATGCACAGAACTGGTGAGATGTGCATATCCCATGCAAACTCATGTATTTGTTTCATTTTTTTAACCTCCTTCTCCAAATCCACTGCTTGTGCCACTCTACTATGTTGTTTCATATCATTTCCAAACATGCCAAATTTCAAGTAGCAGAAAGAACAGAAATGGGTCCTGAAATGAAAGAAAAGATTTTATGGCACAATTATTATAGGTATTTTACTTAGGTATATTTCTATCTAAAAAATATTTAAATCTAGATATTTTCTATGTACATGAGGATGAGACTATTTACAAAGTCAGCTGTCAGGGAATTCCTGTACTTTATTTTCTACCAGAATTAACTGGTGGTGTGGTTTTTCACACCAATGTCTGGAGTGTCATTGAGGTGTCAGAGTGATAAATATGCAACAACTTCTTGATTCTAAGACTCATGTTTTGTCTTTAAATTTTAGCAGCTTAGAAGCTGGGATGCATCTTATTAGGTCAAGAGAAACTTTCCAGTGGCCAAGCAAAGGAGTAAGTTATGGTAACAATTTTTTTTTAATTGCCTAAATAAAGAAAAACTTACTCCATTTTGCAGGTAACTATTTACCTGATTTGCACCCCAGTTAATTTGTGTTGGTAACATTATACTCAATTGATTTAAATGTAAATTTGGATCCCTAGTGATTGCTTTTAATACCTTTAGAAGATTATATTGTAAAAAATTTGCAAGTAAAGTTATGCTGACCATGGAAAATTCCTTATCAAATTCCAGAAAATGCAATTAAGGGGAATGAAAATTGCTAAATTTTTTAGAATAGGTCATATAATCTTGAAAGCTTGAGAAAGAGATGTGACCAAGTCATGCATCGAGAAGGACTCTGATGTAGGAACTGAACTATTTTATTGAAAGTTTCCAACCAACTTGTAAACAAAGCTGTTTAGCTGCAAGCACTACATAACAAGTTAAGAAAGCTAGATGAACAAACCAAAAGTTTGACCAGATAGTCAATGCACATGTAAGTAAATGGTTCAAATTGTAGGGACACTAAAATGGCCTGGACAGAGAGACAATTTATGATTTGAGGAGAGAGGAAGAAACAGAGATAGAACTCCTACCAGGAATATGCAAAAACAGTAAAAGATTTCACTAATGCTGCACAGGTATTTTGCAAAAGAGTTTCCAGAGAAGACCTTTTATATGCCAGATAGCTGTTATGGGTATTAATTTATGAAGCACCTGAAGAAGGAAAAATATGCATAATAGTGATCAGGGGAGACCTCTCAAGAACGGAAAAAGTGTTGAAGGGCGGTATGAGTCTCAAGATGTTGAAGAGTTAGGGATGGAGGCTACTACATATATGTACCCTCCTCTCCACCCAACTGGTGCCCATGAAAATATTCCACATAGCTGCACTGAAGAAACATTTGAATAGTTTGAAAAAACTGAAGGGCAGCACCTCTTAATGGATATAGAATGTTAAGGGTCATGGAAGAGCGTTAAAAAAACCCAACAGAAGCCTTCTCTCTCCTCCCACATCCACTCCAGATACATTCTCAGAATCAGCACCATCCTATTTTTAAACATTTCATTTGTCAGCTTTTTATTATTAAAAAAATGTCCAATTTGCTTAAAGCACCTCAGGCAAAGTATGATCAAATTCATGTATGATAGTGACACTGAATAAAAATGGACAGGGACAGAAAAACCAGGGCCCATTAAAATGGACCTACGGATAAAGAGGACTCTCAGCTCTACCACTCTACTACATCGAGGATTTAGTGAAATAAAACCAGAAATGGTCATAGTCTGATTCAGGATCAACCTCAGAGGCCATGCTCTTACAGCCTAAGGGACTGAATTGTGCTAAGACCAGACCATGAATTCCCAGGGCATTTTCTGAATAATCATCTTATCTCCACATGGTATCTCAGCTTAAACTGTTTTCTTCAAGAATGTGTCGGGAAAAGTATGGTCCTTGACATTCTTCTGTGGAAACGTTACCTCAAGCACACATAGATTTAGATGATTTTAAATCAGGGCTGTTTGTATTCTGAGGGTGAGTACAGCTGTGACATATATGATAATTGGGAAATGGAAGAAAGCAAAAGAGATCCCACATGGTTTCCTACAGCATATAACAAGTATTTGTCTATTACATGAACCAGATATCTGAGCATGACAAATTCTTTCAATATGGTAGCCATAAAATGAAGTAGTAACAAGGAGCCAGGACACAGTCTGATATGCTGTGAAATTGGGGAACCAAGTCCAGGGAAATCCAGAAATGTTAGATTAAAAGTCCTGTTTCCACAAGTGAGTTGTCACATCTAGGCAAGGTTGTTATTTCTTTAGTTCTTTAAGATCAGGGTTATGGGAGGAGGTGGCCAGGGAGAAGGCAAGACAATTGAGCCAGCTGTATAGATGGTAGTTTTGTTTGGAATTCTTGATGCCTTTTTAAGATTCACAGGCTTGCCCCTATGGATGTACCTAGCTTCTTAAAGAGACACTGCACAGTCAGGAGGCCCCAGAGACTCTAGGCCACAATTAAGCCTTTTTGGAGGTCTGGATGAAAAGGGAGGGAACAGGAAATCATGAAAGCCAGAGAAAGGATGTCTCACCTGATAGGGAACTGAAGGAGGAGACCAAATGGAGACACCACCATTTACAAGTTTTTGCCAGGCCTTTTTGACAAAGGGTACTAGGCAGTTTGAACATTTATTAGGTGGTGGACACGATGGGAGACACAAAAAGGAAAAGAATAAAGACTCTTGATCTGGGGCACCTGAGTGGCTCAGTGGATTAAAGCCTCTGCCTTCGGCTCAGGTCATGATCTCAGGGTCCTAGGATCGAGCCCCACATCGGGCTCTCTGCTCAGCGGGGAGCCTGCTTCCCCCTCTCTCCCTCTCTGCCTGCCTCTCTGCCTACTTGTGATCTCTGTCTGTCAAATAAATAAATAAAATCTTTAAAAAAAAAAGACTCTTGATCTAAACCTTACACCTTATGAAAATTAACTCAAAATGGATCATGGAACTAAATGTAAAATGTAAAACTAAAAAACTTTTAGAAATAGAAAATATTTGGGATTGAGTGTTATGCAAAAAAAACTCAGACACGGCACCAAAAGCATAGACCATACAAGAAAAAATTGATAAATTAGACCTTATCCAAAATTAAAAGTTTTTCTCTGTAAAAGACCCTGTTAACAGCATGAAGAGACAAGCTATAGTCTGTGAGAAAATATTTACAAATTACATATCCAATAAAGAATTCATATCTAGAGTATACAAGTAACTTATGAAAGCTCATCAGTTAAAAAAAATGCAAACAATCCAATGACAATATGGGCAAAAGACAGAAACAGACATTTTATCAAAGTGAGTAAGAAATAACAAGCACATGAAAAGATGTTCACCAACATTTGTCATGAGGGAAATATAAATTAAAACCACAGTGAGATATACTATATTCCTATTAGAAAAGCTAAAACTTTAAAAAATATAGTGACAACATCAAATTCTAGCAAGGATATAGAGAAATTGGTTCACTCATACATTGCTAGTGTCAATATATAAAATATTAAAACCATAAAGGAAAACAGTTTGGAAATTTCATATATAACCAAACATGCAAATGCCATATAGCTTAGAAATTGCACTTGAGGCCAGTTGTCCCAGAGAAATTAAAACTTACACTCACATCTGTACATGGATGCACATAGCGGTTTTATTTGTAATAGTCAAAATTTGGAAACGTCCCAAAAGCCCTTCACCAGATGAATGATTACACAAATTGTGGCATATTCATGCTATGGAATACATCTCAGTAATAAAAGAAGCAAACTATTGATACGTGCAAAAACTTGGATGACTTTCCAGAGAATTATTCTTTGTAAAAAAAGAAAACCCAAACCCCAAAGGTTGCATACTGTATAATTTTATTTATATAACACTTTTGAAAATATAGACTTATGAGAATGGGGAATAGATTAGTGGTTGTCAGAGATTAGAGACAAAGATTGGGGAAGGGTGAGGAAGTAGGTATGTATGGCTATTAAAGAGCAATAAAAGGGATTTGTGTGGGGGTAGAAACGTTCTTTACCTTAAGTGTATCAAAGTTAGTATCTTGGGGCACCTGGGGGGCTCAGTGGTTAAGTGTCTGCCTTTGGCTCAGGTCATGATCCTAGTGTCCTGGGATTGAGCCCTGCATTGGGCTCCCTGCTCAGCGGGAAGCCTGCTTCTCCCTCTCCCACTCCCCCCTGCCTGTGTTCCCTCTCTCCCTGTGTCTCTCTCTGTCAAATAAGTAAATAAAATCTTTAAAAAGTAAAAAGTCAGTATCTTGGTTGTGATGTTGTATTCTAGTTTTGTAAGATATTACCACTATGAACTGTGTAAGGAGTCAAGGGGTCTGTCTAGTATTTCTTAAAAGTGCATGTAAATCTATTATTATCCAAAATTTAAAAGTTCCATTTAATCAATGTATTATCCCTTTTTAAAAGTCTAAATCATATGTAAATTAGCTAGATTCTGTGATACAGAGAGAAATAGATCTGAGGAGACACTTGGACTTTATTTTCTAGCTATAGAATGGCTTCGAAGTATTTTAAGCAGAGGAATATTATGGTCAGACTTTTTAAAAATTAATTTTCATTTTAAATTCCAGTGTAGTTCACATACAATGTTATATGAGCTTCAGGTGTACAATATAGTGATTTTCAATTCTATACATCACTCAGTACTTATCATAAGTATACTCTTTAATTCCTATCATCTATTTCACCCATCCCCCCCCACCTACCTCCCCTTGGTAACCATCAGTTTGTTCTGTATAGTTAGGAGTCTGTTTCTTGGTTTGTCTTTCGCTCTTTTTTCCTTTGCTCATTTGTTTTGTTTCTTAAATTCCACATATGAGTGAAATCATATATTTGTTTTTCTCTGACTTGCTTATTTCATCTAGTGTTATATTCTCTAGCTCCATCCATGTTGTTGCAAATGGCAAGATCTCATTCTTTTTGATGGCTGAATAATATGTATGTATGTATTTATGTATGCCACACCTTCTTTGTCTACTCATCTATCAATGGATACTTGGGTTGCTTTCGTAATATAGCTTTTGTAAATAATACTATAATAAACATCGGGGTGCATGTATTTGTATTTTAGAAGTCATGTTTTTTTCTAGGTGATATTGATTTGAAGAAGTAGGGTGTTTAGCGCTTGGGTGGGGACACCTTAGAGAGTGACACCAGATAGAGGGTGATGGCTACCAACCAGGAGAAACATAAGGGACTAGTCCACCAAGGTAAAAGCTCCAGGGATAGTGACGGGGGAAACACACAGAAACACACAGGCGGTGGATCAATGGCATGTCCTAGTTGAGTCTTGAGCAAAGAAGAGCAGGAATCAAGAACTATCTCCAGTCTTCAGTCACTAGAGGCATAGTGGAGCCTTCAGTAATCAGGTTGCAGGAAAGCAATTGTTGGGGGGGACGGGGCTGTAGGACACAGGATCCAGTTGAGTTATCTAGTGCTCAGTCATTTCACAAACTCCTGCCCCCCATTATTTTTCTCTTCACCAGAGTTGGTGAAGTCACTGGTCTAGCATTTATACCTTGACTTCCTAATTCCATGAATTTGAATTCTCAAATATCATACTAACTGTCCAGAAAGCCCATCATCCCAAGAAGAGATCTATTTCTTCACATCTCTGTGAAATTAAATGTAAGCAACCATCCATTACCGCATAACCTCTCTCTAATTTTGGGAAGCAGAGAGAACATCATATTCATTGTGAGTCCACTTAACTAACAAAGGACTCTGGCCTGACGTGGTGTTCAGGGTGAATGTGGTATGGAGTAGGTTGATCTACATTTAGGGAAGCTCTGACTTAAGCAGACTCCATCCAGACTGTGGGACAGATGTAGCCTTGTGTGTGGACTGCTCACTGGAGACGGGGACTGGAGAGCTCAGATGGAAGACTGTGTGCACAAACAAGCTGCAGACCTTTTTCAGTCCTTCGATCAAAGTCCTGTGGCTCAGAAGTGATTCCAAGATTTTTTGAGAAATTACAAGATGCTCTTTTGGGTTTCTCTGCTAGGGAGAGAGAATGCTGCCTACTTTACCCATCTGGCATAATCCCCTTCAAATGACACTTAGAAGAAGGGAGTTTAGCCGTGGCTTCCTTCCTTTAGAAGCCCTCACTCCTATTTCCTCAGAAACCGTGGGACTCTGCCAGTGCTTGCCATGGCATCAGTGCCCCATAGCAACTGGCCTCCTGGTCAGTTCTCCCTGGAGCCCATGGGCTAAGCACATAGACTTGGCGCGAATTGCTTTCTGCTGAGTGAGAACTGGTGTGGGTGGGATGGGTTCTATTCATGACAGGCACTCACCTCTAGCCACGAGCCATTTTGATCTGTGCCTTCATGGGAGGAGAGAAGCAATACCATAAAAAAACAAGCCACCCGAGTTGTCATGTGAACACTTCCTTGCGCAGCAGAAACCTGAGGGAGTAATTACATTTCGCTGATGCCCTATCATCTTTAAGGTTGGGTTTTATCCTTACATAAAGACCGAATTACCCCGTGGTGTTTATTTAACAAAATACCCAGAAGATCCTAAGCGCGCTTTCACATAGGACTTCTTTCCCTTTCTCTACATCTGTCTCACTGTTTCTCCAGGTCCACTCAAGGGATTCAGCCGAACCCTGGAAAGTGCTTCCTGATGGTAAGAGCAGGGCTACGTTTGGCCATGGGAAATGAAGCTCTTTCCAGGGAAATACTATTTTTGTTTTCATGTCTGCTTGAATAGACATGCGTAAGAAATTAAATCTGGCCAGGGGGTTGATGCTGGAGCTTGTGGGGGATAAGGGCATATGGAAGGGTCAGGGGCAGAGAGAAAAGCCTGGCTAGGATGTAGCCCCCAAGGTGAGCAAAGGAGGTCTGGAAACTTGCCAAAGAAGATCAGTGTGGCATTAACGGCAGAAGAGATGTGCCAGCAGCTGATGAAATATGATCTTAAGGGAAAGCTCAAATCCAGTTATGAGTGCAGAGAAAGCACCAGCCTGGGCCAGAGAAGCGATCTGAAGTAGAGGGACCAAAATAGAAACTGTGATTGGATAATGCCAGTCACTTACCTACCGCCCAAAGATACCGGGAGGGAGAGCTAAGCTATGTGCTAGGCTCCTGACAGACACCCCAGGGTCGTGATTGTTGCCATTGCATGCAGCATAGAAAGAAAAGCCCGTGTGCACAGACCAGTCCATCTGTGCGTTGGCAGATGGGATGGGAGCTGCCGGAGTGAAGAGCGCAGTGTGATTGAGTGTGGATATGAATGAACTTAGGATAGTTCAAATACAATTGCATTAATGTGGCTGTCTCAGATTTTCAACTGAATGAATAGTTTCTGAATTGATTTTATTGTTTAAATTCACGGTAGTTAATGGCTTTTCAAAATAAAATTGACTTTGGCTGACTTAAACATCAATAGAAGATTTAAAAAAATGAATTTGATTGTATTTTAAGCCCCAAATCAAGATTTCTATAAAATCGGACATGTCCCTTTTCCCCTTTTGTAAACTGGCTTATTTCCAAATGTTGCAATAAGCAAAAATAAACCAAATTACAAGTGGAGTCTTATAAACCTTAGCTCAAACTTCAGGTAAATCCTCTATTCTCTATGAATCGTTGGGTAAGCTGCTTAATTCCTCAGTTTTCTCAATAGAAGAAGAAGGAGATGATATTATTTACCTTGCAAGACTATTGTGAAGATAATTGTTAAGTGCCTAATATAGTGCTCAGCCTATTGTAGACATTCAGCAAAGATTTGTACACAATTGTGTCTGTTTTGCATATAGATCCTTACATGTGTATATGTACAATGTTGAAAAAGACCTGGATGAGAGGACCATGGTCTTCTGGTTATATCCAGCAGTGGGAGAAGGCACAGAATGAATAATAGGTGTGATATATCTGGGGATATCTTTCTGATCATTACTCTTATCAGTAGCAAAATTAGCAAAAACTTAGATCATGGAGAGTCTCAGTGATAAGGAGTTTAGACTTAATTCCTTAGGCCGGTGGCTGACAAACTTTTTCTGTATAAAGCCAGATAGTAAATATTTTCGGCTTTTTGGACAACAGTCTCTCTTACAAATACTCAATTCCACCATGCTAGTGTGAAAGGGCCAGAGACAATGTGTTGATGAATGAACGTTGTCTGTGTTCCAATGAAACTTTCTTTACAAAACTAGGAAATTGGCCTGATTTGGCCCGTGGGCGGTAGTTTGGCAATCCCTGATCTGGGTGACAAGAAGTAAACCCCACATCCTATCTTATCATTTCTTCACTTACAAATACACGGAGGTTTTGCTCTTTTGGATTGGTTAGATTACAGCTAACCCCAAACTGTGTTCCTTAATGAAATAATATAATACATTTTTTTAAAAGTTTTATTTATTTGACAGAGAACACAAGCAGGCAGAGAGGCAGTCAGAGAGAGAGAGAGAGAGGAAGGGAAGCAGGCTCCCTGCTGAGCAGAGAGCCCGATGCGGGGCTCGATCCCAGGACCCTGGGATCATGACCTGAGCCGAAGGCAGAGGCATTAACCCACTGAGCCACCCAGGAGTCCCAATATAATGCATTTTTGAGTGTGTGCTATCATTAACTATTTCTCTAGGTGCTGGAAAAATAACGGTGAGCAAAACTCACAGAGAAACATTCCTGGCTTCAAGGAGCTCATGTTCTGGTGACATGACAGAACTCTATCTGTCGTTACCTTGTTCTAGAAATCCTGCTCTACATAAGTCACACTGATCAATGTTTGCACTACTGCTCATAGATTTTCTGCACCTAGACTTCCTATATCATTAGATAAAGGGGCATTCTAGCATAGTGTATCTGGATAGCAGCAAGATGTCTGACAAAGTACCCCCTGATATTGGAGGGGACGCAATGGAGAAATGTGGGCTGGATGATAATGTAGCTCAGTGAACCGGAACCTGGATGAAAGACATACTCAATGAATACTGATTGATTGATCACCGTCAACCTGGAGAGCAATCTCCAGTGACCTAGAGGGCCATGTCCTTGTCTCTGTCCCAACTCCTCCATTGATGACTTAGGTTAACACATGGAAAGCATGATGATCAAATTTGCAGAAGATGTAAAGCAAAGAGGGAGACAGCTGACAGGGCCAAGATCCAAAATGATTTAGACAGGCCAGAACAATGGCCTGAATCTAACAAGATGAAATTTAATAGGGATAAATGGAAGGTCTTGCACTTGGGTTCAGAAGTCAAATTGTACATGGGGAGAGGGGGAGAAGTAGTTAAACTGCAATACACGGGATAAAGCTTTAGAGATTTCACTGACAGCAGGCTCAGTGGGAGCCACAGTGCATTGCGAATGTCAAAAATACCAGGGGAAACCAACGGCATTGCCATGAGGGCAGATTCCAGGGCAAGCTGGGTGGCAGTGCTTTCTCACTGGGCAAGATCAGATCTCACGCGTGTGTGGTCCTGAATGTCAGGTGTTCGGAGACACACAGAGAGACTCTGTCCTTGTAAAAAGAGAACACCTCATGGGTAATGAGGACTCTTAAGAACATGGGGATTGATTAAGAAAATAGGATTTTTAAGTGCTAAAGTTGGTTTAGGGATTCTACAGAGCACATTCCAGGGGAAAATGGCAACATTCATTCTTGTTGAAATGTTTCTACTTCTCTTGTAGCAAAACTCTTATCTGCTCTGAAGATCAAAGGGGAGTAGATATTTTAGGGCAGAACCCTCTGGGCAAAAGGCACTCCTGGGAACCCAGGGGAGCAGATGTTAAAACTGCTTTGTTTCAGTGAGGTTCCTTGTCAGTTTCATGCCTTTGTAACCCAGTAGCCAGTTTTGAAAATCTGCGTCAAATAACCCCAGCGTGAGGAGGGGAGCAGAAAGGTATGCCTTCTGGCCTGCTAAGAAGCTCAGTACCAAGGGTCATATGTATGCTCTTCCAGGAACAGATTCCACACGCACCCCCAGAGAAAAGTCAGGGAATTAGGGGCTCAATGAACGGAGAATTAAATTTGTTTTGTTAACTCTGAAAATATGTTTTTACGCTACGTTGTTGTTAATGCAAATCATTTTAAGACAATCTGTTTACTTTCTTAACTTGGTAAAGGGAGGAAAGGAAGGGAGTAGAGTTGATCTCTAAACTAGTCTCTTAATTTTTAAGGGAAAACCCAAATTCGACCTGCCCAGTCCGATCTGGACTCAATTTACCTCTTTTGCATCACCAGCATCTCTTTAGTCCAGTGGCTCTGACCTCTCAATTCCTCATGACATTCCATACCCGTGCTGTCCCTTAGGTTCTGAACAGTTTGTCTCCCCACCATATCTACCATCCTTCAGTTCTTGCCAGAAAAACTTAGAAGTCACAATTTCTGCAGAAGCTTCCCTGATTCCCAGAGTCTGGGTAAGGCCCCATTGAATGTTGTCTGAGCACACCTTGTCCTTGCTAGAGTGTGATGTTTATTCCACACCATGGTAACTGGCTGGCATTTGTTTCTGTCTTCCTCACAAGCCCAAAGAGGACAGAAACCATGACTGATCTATTCATTGTTATATTTCCAGTATTTAGCATCCTTGATGTGGAATGTGTGTTCAGTAGATTTGCTAAATTGAATTAATTCATTGACGGTATTAAGAACTCTAGGGACATCATCTTAGGCATCAATAACAGGGTCCTAAACAAAAGATGGCACCAACACCACAGTCGTGACAAGAACTATCTGTCCAGTGTGCTTTTCTGATAGAATGAAGAGGCTGAGTTCTAGTAAAAGAGACTGACTTGCCCAAGGCCACATAGCCATCGGGCAGCTAAGCCAACACTAGACCCCATTTATCTTTTCGAGAAGCTCTTCTCAGCCTCCCCATAACTGCCACTGCCAGAATGTGAAGTCACAAATCTGCTCTAGCAAAATCGGTAGAAGAGGAATATATTATCTCTGAATCCAGTGAAAGCTGGAGAACCAGATTTGGAAAAAGAGCAGGAATTAAGAATGGTGAAGCATTTAGAAGGACAGGCTGGAGCAGATCCCAGTCTGAAACAAGTCATGCTTTGGAATTGTCTGGTTCAGATGCTGTCCTGGCACTGGGCACTTTCCGCCCCTGCCCCCGGACCTCATTCCTCCCTGTGGACTCACAGTCCTGGCACCACTCTGCTCTCTTACTGAATCGTTTCTCAACTACTCCTGCATTTTAATTTTTGTTCCTTAAAGATCCAAAATCCCAGGCAGGCGCAGCTGACAGGCTGAGGTGAGGCAGTAGACCTGAAACTTAGATGCCCAGAGCAGGAAGATGGAGAGCACCTGGCCCGCTCTGACTTCTGCTATGTGAGGCCCATGTGAGCAGAGGTGTGCATCTAGCAAAGGTGTGCAGGTCCAGGGAGCCATAAAACACCCAGACAAAACCCTAACAATTCACATCATTTTTGTCTTCAGTGTTTTCTTCTCCCCAGTTGACCCATGGCTCCCACAAAGCAGGTTTCTCTCTAACACTGAGAATAATGACCCAAGAAAATGTACGGCTTTCATTTTCCCTTTCTTTTTTCTTTTTTTTTTTTTTTTTTGAAAGAAAAGTCTGTAACTGTCCCCTTCTTTGCTCACATCTCCATTTTCCCAGCTGTGAAGTGAGTGCAGTTTTTGGGTGACTTCTCGGAGGGCTGTCCTTCCTCTGATGCCCAATGATTGTTTCATGGACCCACTCACCATGACGTGCTGGTACCTTTCTGTGGAAAAGTGTGTTTGTTAACTTCCTTGTTCAATAAAGGAAGTGTGGTGACTGTTGAAGCTGGCTTGCTGATGGAGACTTCTGAAGACCTTCTCTTGTCATTCTGGATACCCGCCGTTTTGAGAACTTCAGATGAATGGAGATGACTAGGAGATTGGGCTGATGCCCAGGTCCCAGGACACAGTGAGAAATCTCTGTTACTGGCTAATACTCTCAGAGTGATTATCAACTTTGATTAGGGGAATATGGGAGTGATCTCCAAAATGGACTCTTTGAACATGACATGGGAAGTGGACTTAGAAAATGTTCGGCTTCAAGGATTGTACTTCCCAGCTGAGAACTGAGGCAAGCTTGGTTTTGGCCGGCACCTTGACCCAGTGTCCTCTTGACTGGGAAATGGCCTTTTAAATCCATGTAGCACATGGCAATGTTAAAATTTTACAGCGACTTCCAAAACTTCATAGAAGGCAAAATCGCAATGTGACAGCCAGAAAGCGAATTGTTAGTAACTTCTGCTGAAGCCTGCTGCTCCTCCGTAGCTTTGTTGAAACATAATTATTCATGCCAGGCATAGTATCTTTTTGACCTGTTAAATGATTTAAAACCTACTAACAAACAAACCAAATGGCAACCCAGGAAAATTCTCCTCTTCGAGACAATGTGGAGCCATTATTCATTTAATAGTATAAACATTCTCTCTATCCCAGGGTTACTAACTTCTGAGACTTTAATGGACTCTGCATTGTACTTAGGGGATTAACAGAGAAGTTTGTAATTGATTCTCTTTGTTGAAGGAAATAAAGAAGACAAGTATTTACCTGGTCATGGGTTATGTTACTGATGGAATGTAAAAAGGCTCTCAATGTTTAGAACTAGACAGTTGTTTATTTCCTCCTTCTAAGACACATATTGTGGTTAATACTTCAAAGACCAGATCAGCAAGTGTGTGTTCTTTTAAGAGGATCTTAGGTTCCAAATCACAGTTCTTCAAATGTATTTACTTTAACATATTTATTGTACTTTATTGTTCACCCACTATGTGGGCGTTGTATAATCTCCTAGACAACGTATGTGGTGTTGAACACCAAGGTGATTTGAATCTTCAGTTGGGTACCAAGAAGAGCTGACATTGAATTAATAATCACACAAATAAACATAAATTATGATAAGTGCCAAAATTTTAAAAAATGAGTTATGGAAGAGAAAAACTGGAGGTGGGGGAAGAGGAGGGACAAGAGAATGGTGGCATTAACTTCTCTGAGGAAAACGTGGTTGAGTTGCTTTTTACTGTGGCACCCGTTGTTACTGTTGTTGACTGTGTAATTAGGCTCCTGATACATACTTCTGACTCCGGAGTGTTGACTGTTTGGTACCACACTGTGATTACTCTCTACTCAGGCACGGCAGTCAGAGCTGAATCAGGAGAGCTGAGCCCCCACAACTGTTATGGGAATAAGGTATTTCATAGAGGGACCGGGGCTTACACTGAAGGAGGAGGAGCTGTGAAGTGTAAACTCTAGAAGGTGAGCATCAGAGGATCAAACAGTAATTTCTTTCCGAAGCACCAGTGCAGCTGGGCAAGTCGGAGCTTGTGGGAATCTCTGGAACACCGCGTCGCATCTGCCTGTGGAGGCAGGACCACGAAAGGGCAGCATGTGGAGAGGTCTGCAGTAGCAGTTCGCTCTAGAAACTGCTGCCGCCATGGCATCCCCTGCCCCTATGGAGAAGGCTATGTCTAGAGTTTGCAACCAAGCAATGGTGCGAGGCTTGTGGCTCCCACTGAGCAATAGGGGGCAGGGCCAGAGATTGGGTAGACTAGCTGGAACCAGGGTAGGAGGGGAGAAGGACAAGCACAGGCCTGCTGGAAATGCCTGCATCCCTTCATTACTCTGACACCCATGATAGTCCAAGGTAATCTTGATATCCCTTCCATTGTCTAAATCTAGGGTGACCAACTTCTTGGTTTGTGCAAAGCTTCCCTAGTTGTGCCACTGAATGCCCAGTATGCCTGGCCACCCGTCCATCCTGGGCAGGCTGGAGTAGTTGAGCCCCGAAAATCTCATGTGCACTCATCTCACTGACCCACTCTACCCCAAATCCTCATAGAAGAGGGATTCAGGGAAACATAATTCCCAGGCTTAGGCAGGTGCTACAGCCAGGTTGACCCAGGAAATCTAGCATATCAGATGTAACCCATTTCAAAGATTTGTGATAGACAATATCCAAACTGTACTGTTTTAATCAGTATGGCCCCATCCATTTGGTGTCCCCTTATGGATTATGACTTAAGTTTAATTCAAATATAAAATCATACTACTTTGATGATAGAAGGAGTTTTATGGCAATCCCTGAAAGTAAATTTAAATGTTTTGTGGGTTGTCCTCTATTTTATTACTTTTGGTCTCACTCTAGCCACTTAGCTTGGGCAAGTGGAAAGCAGAGTGCTCCAGTATGTCCTCTCTCCTGACTCTAGAAAAGAGAATAGTTAAGAGTAGACAGAATGGGATGAAATCTTAAATCTTACTGGTGGAGAGTGTGCCAGGTGTGAACCAAGGAGAAGGTGGTGGAGCGCAGCGAGGTTACATTATGATATGTTGCTGGGTCTTCCCCAAAGACCAGTGTTGATTACAGGGGAAGCTGGGTATGCGTCAAGCATTGTAGGAATGTGAAGATTGGAAGCCAGAATGAGGGATGTTGCAGATAAAGGTAAAGGAAAAAAAAAAGTTAGTGAGAAAGGCAACTATAAGATTTGAAAAGAGAGGAGAAAGGAGATACGTGCTGTGTATGACTGTCAGAACAATTCAATAATGTCTGAGGAGGGCTTGGATTTATTGGCAATGAAGCAGGTAAGCTTGGGGCCATCCATTCGGGCTCAGCCCTTATAAATGATTTGGAAGACTTTGTAGCGTGGTAAGTAAGCATAATGGTTTTTGTATTGAACTGTGGGACCCTCAGCCAACTTGAAAGGACGAAGATTCTCTAGAATTCAATTTACTTTGCATTAATGGGATATCTGAGCCTCATCTGCTCTAACTGCTTCTTTTATCTAAGCTGCTAAGGAGTCACATGGTTTAGGAAGAAAATTAAGAGATTTCGCATTTGTTGCTCTAAGCAAAATCATTTTGTTATCTACTTTAATGAGAGCGTGGATGAGTTTTCCTGTTTTAATAATCACTGTGTCTTAAACTTCTCTTCCGTGAAGGCAATATCAACAAAAACTCTCTAGAGGCTTTATCTTTATACAATTAGTTTTTCCCTTTCTACTGTCTGACGTCCTTAAAATTATTTTTAAAATAGTAGGAGGCATGTCCTTTCTCTGAGCCCTCTGGGCATGTATAAGGAAAGTGGACGTTACAATATTGCTTTGAAGAAATAATTGGCGTAATGTAAGGTCTCTATCTTTATCACAATTCACAATGAATGTACTCAGATTTTATTTTATTTTATTTTATCTTCTTTAATCTTCCATTTTTCTTTCTGTACATAAAAGACGTCTATGGATTTCTGTGAGTCCTAAAGTTACTGGGGAGTGAATTCATTGCATTCACGTCTGGTAATTCCTAAGAGCCAGGAAAATTCATTCCAAAGTATTATGAATCTCACCTTTTTGGTGAATCTATCTTGCATGGTTGAAGAAAGACTGGTCATAATTTTTGTAGTTCCACATTTTGCACCCAAAGAACCTAACAATCCCCATCGAATGGTACTTTATCAAAGTCTCCCACACTGGAAATAGGCAACCTTGTCTCAGACTTAAGTTTAACATTACATCTATCCTTAGTGCATTTATTTATGTATTATTTGTATTTGCTCTGCTTTTAAAGTTTTTGAAAGAGCTCACAATGAATGAGAGGTTTAAAGTAACAGTGTTGAAATCGAGAAAAGAATGAGAAGGAGAAATGACATACCAAGCATGAATTAACAGTGAACTATTTGGCACTGTAACAGAAAGAATTGGAAGATTTGCACTATTTTAATTGTCTGGTTACAAGAGATAAAATGTTTTTAGAGCAGAGGAACACTTCTCCTAGAAATAAATATTAAAAGGTAAAGTTTGTGTCCTCA
Organism: Martes martes; assembly: GCF_963455335.1. NCBI lineage: Eukaryota > Metazoa > Chordata > Mammalia > Carnivora > Mustelidae > Martes > Martes martes. The sequence continues at coordinate 122,153,949 of NC_137896.1, forward strand.
CATCAGGGTAAAAATATACACTTGTCTTCAATGATGCTTTTGCAAGTTATGCTGACATGTATTTATGTGGCAAATTTTTATTGACCCTTGACAAAAAGACAAGGATACAGTATTTAACAATGTGTAGTAAGGGGGTTTTTATATAAGGCTAGTCTAATAGGTTCCAGGTAAGTTGATTTCAAGTCATATACTGATAAAAGGACCAAATCAAGAGGGTCAGGAAAGACATCTCAAAGGCCCCAGACATACAACCAGTGGCATTTAGGCTACTAAAATTCCTTGAAAATTCAATATAGTTTTATATTTGGCATTTTTAAGGGGAAATTATCCTGGTGTTTTATAATAAGCTGACATTTTCTATATAATATTAACCATTAAGGTTTTTTTTTTTACAATCTTTAAAAAGTTTTATTCATTTTTATATTAAAAATTGCTACCAAAAAAATTATTGGGGAATTCTTTGAAACTGTGTATTGCTCAGTCCTTGGAACCACTCCTGATTCTCCTTTTCTTTTCTCTCTGTAAACTCCAAGGAGTCAGCCTGTTGTCTTCAACTCTTGCCTTGTACTCTATCCATTGAGATTCTTTTCCTTTTACATCTGACTTCAGAATGAAAGATACTTTCCAAATATTCTAATTTCCTGGTAGCTTCCTTAGGAGCCAAACATCTCTAAAAAACAAAACAAAACAAAAACTGTACAACTTCTTTTATTGCTCCACCTACCCCCTGGGGTCAGGTTTCAATACCCGTCTTCCCCAAACACTGAACTTTATGAAACTGTATTGGTAAATTTAATCCCAGTGTCATAATCTCTTCCATTGACAGTTACTCTCCAGAGTGCACATATTCCTTAACTATTCTTCAGCTTTTAACATTGTAGGCTAGTCCTTTCTCTATTGATTCCTAGCTATCAAAGTTTTTGCTCTGGTTAAACTACAAGACTCCCCTTTGTACAAATATCCATCTTAATTTTGGGTATTTCCCCCAGTGTTCCATCCCTATCCTTTATCCTACCTCTCCTCTATATCCATAGTCTCTGTGGGTGATGTCATTCACTCCCATGACTCCAATCATGTTGAACCCATTTATTCCAACTCCTTACCCTGTATCTCTTAGACATATTTCTTGCTTAGCTCAAGTCTCCTATATCCTTCTACTTACTGCATATCTTTAAGTTGATACCCCTCAGGTACAAACCTGAACCTGCCATATTCACCTCGCCTCCCAATCTTAGCCATGGCCTTTCTTTCTCTTAGGAATAGCACCACTGTAGAAAATGCAAAATCATGTTATACTTTTGTTCTTCTCTTTATTCTGAATATAAATGGTTTGATAATACTGAAACTTCAGGTCTCCCTGCACCTTGTGGCATTTATTGGCAGAACCCGGGAATGGATCTTATGGGTACTTGCTGAGGTAATGGACAACATGAAGCTGGAAAAAGGAAGAGTTTGTTGATAAGATGTTACTCTGTACCTTAGTTCTCAAGGTTGGTCCTCATTATAAACAGGTCAGCCTCTCCTGGGAAGTTGTTAGAAATGCATATTCTTAGGTCCCACACAGACCTGCATCAGAAACTCTGGGGATGATTCCCAGGAATTTACAGTTTAACAAACTCTCCAGGTGACTATAATGGACACTAAATCTTGAGGACCACTGTTCCACTGTGATTCAGAATTGAATGCTCTGGCAAAGGCACTTGTATCTGTCCTCTGAACTGGTGAAAATTGGCAAAAATGATGGCCCTCATTAAATTAAGTGAGATCCAAAAACTGTGCAGGCAAACGTTAAAGAAGGGGTCAAAATGCTAGAAGAAGTGAACATGCTAAGAGGAATTTATTATATAAGACTCAAACACACTAGATGGCTACATTACTAAATGAGACCAGAGGATATTACCTTAACTAAGGCATCAAGAAATATGCTGGTGAGAGGAGGCAGCAGCAACTCCAGTAGGTTTAGTACTCTTTTCTGTAGCCTAGTATGACTCTGAGATCCCTGAAGTTAATAAACATTATAGAATTCTGAATATATAGAGGCCAGTGCCTGTGGTAGCATTTAGCCATCAGAGGCAAGGTAGAATAAAATGCTATGATGGACATAAAGGTCAGAATTACAACCAGAAGTCCTGGCCTGCAAGTATCTATGACAATAATAAATAAATAGCCCATATGATTCTTAGAGACAAGATAAAATGATGGTCAGTCAACCAACAAAAAAGAATATGTGTGTGTGGTGCATATGTATATATGTGTGTGAATGGATGAATAGAAGGCTGATGTCAGTTGCTTTGGTGATAAGACACGATTCCTTAAATAGTTTTTATATCTCACTTAGCTCTCAGAATCAAAAGTTCATTAATTATGGGAATGGTCAGATCTTTCTGAGGAAGAATGCTACAATGACACAGCAAGTGTATATAATAATCATTCTTTTAGATCTTTCCCAAAGTGACACAGCTATGTACATGCTTAGCAGTGTACATGCTTGTACACTGGAAAGAGAATCCTCAAATTTTTGGTTTATTCGATATCAGGCCTGAGCTGACACTTAACCCAAGAGCTCCACAGAACAGTTACCACTCTTCTGTTAGAATAGGGACTTAAGGAAACCAGGGGATAAATGGAGATCTGGCCTAGGTGTGTCTCACAATGGGTTTAATGAGCCCACAGATCTACCCAATGGATATATTTCATAGAAACTGACAGGAGTCTCACCAGAGTTCCTTGACTTTCAGAATAAGAGACTTTTTTTTTTTTTTTTTTTTTAAAGACTTTATTTATTTATTTGACAGAGATCACAAGTAGGCAGGCAGGCAGGCAGAGAGAGAGGAGGAAGCAGGCTCCCTGCTGAGCAGAGAGCCCAATGCGGGACTCAATCCCAGGACCCCAGGATCATGACCCGAGCCGAAAGCAGAGGCTTTAACCCACTGAGCCACCCAGGTTCCCCAGAATAAGAGACATTATTATAGGAAAGGTCAAGTTAAAGACTAAAACTATCTCCTTTGTCTAATATATCAGCCCCTGCTCCAGCCAAGATAGTAAAGCATGAGCAGTACCATATCCCAAATGGAATGGAAGAGATTAGTGCCATTCTCAAAGACTGAAAGGATGGAGGGTGTTGACCCACCTGATATCTACATTTAACCAGGAATTGAGACCACTCCTACCGTACACTTCCCTCTCTACTGGGCAAAATTGGAGTTGTAGCTGGACCAGTGTTGCTCCCTATTTCTCTTCCTTTGGCCACATGTTTAAGACTCATAGTCCCTGGTGAGTATTTCTAATTAGTTCAGCCATAGCCACATTCTCCTGCTCTGGTTGATTGGGGTCCAGGTAGCGAGGGGTTTAGTGGAAAAGGAGGGAGAAGAAAAAAATTAGCTACCACAGCCATGGTGGATAGAACTCACAAAATAAGGCAGTGAATGATTTGGGATGGAAATAAGAGAGCAGGTAATGTAGGATTTTAGGTTCTGGTTAGGATTTTAACTCTTTTGTAAGAGCTATTGCAAAACTATTGAAAACCTTAAAAGGGGCTATGACATAGCAAATTCTGCCTTTTACAAAGATTGCTTGAGATGCTTTATGTAGAATGGATTAGAGTGGCATGAACAGATGTGGAGAGATTACCACATACAGAGTTCTTGCATGAGTCTTAGCAGGATATGATAGTGGCTCAGGGTAAAAAGAAATGGAGACACTTGACAGTTTTGTCATATACTTTAACTATTAGATTTAGTTGTCTTTAAGATTCATTTGGGTATCAGTGGTAGTGATAAGAGATGTTAAGGATCCAGTGGTGTACTAAGTTTGGGACTATGGGAACCATCTACCCTAGGTCTAGGTAATAAGGAGGAATATATTTGTAGAGAATTTAAAATGTAAATATACCCCACTAAAGCTGATCTCTTTTTCATTATCATTATGCTCCAGAAAGTTTTTAATGAAGAACATTTTAGGTAATAATTTATACATAAAATTCACTCATTTTTTAATTAACATATAATGTATTATTTGCCCCAGGGGTACAGGTCTGTGAATCATCAGGCTTATACTTTTCACAGCACTCACCACAGCACATACCCTCCCTAATGTCTGTAACCCAACCACCCTATCCCTACCCTCACCTTCCAGCAACCCTCAGTTTGTTTTGTGAGATTAAGAGTCTCTTATGGCTTATCTCCCTCCCAATCCCATCTTGTTTTATTTTTTCCTTCCCTACCTCCCACAACCCCCTGCCCTGCCTCTCAAATCCTCATATCAGAGAGATCATATGGTAATTGTCTTTCTCTGATTGATTTATTTCACTCAGCATAATACTCTCAAGTTATATCCACGTCATTGCAAATGGCAAGATTTTGGGTCTTTTTGATGGCTGCATAGTACTCCATTGTGTGTGTGTGTGTGTGTGTGTGTGTGTGTGTGTGTGTGTGTGTACACACACACCACATCATCTTTATCCATTCATCTGTTGATGGACATCTAGGTTCTTTCCATAGCTTGACTATGGTGGGTATTGCTGCTATAAACATCAGAGTGCACATGCCCCTTTGAATCACTACATTTTTATCTTTAGGGTAAATACCCAGTAGTGCCATTGCTTAGTTGTAAGGTAACTCAATCTTCAAGTTTTTTGAGGAACCTCCATGCTGTTTTCCAGAGTGGCTGCACCAGTTTGCATTCCCACCAACAAGGTAGGAAGGTTCCCCGTTCTCTGTATCCTCCTCAACATCTGTCATTTCCTGACTTGTTAATTTTAGCCATTCTGTCTGGTGTGAAGTGGTATCTCATTGCGGTTTTGATCTGTATTTCTCTGATGGCGAGTGATGTTGAACGCTGTTTCATGTGTCTGTTGTCCATCTGGATGTCTTCTTTGCAGAAATGTCTGTTCATGTCTTCTGCCCATTTCTTAATTGGATTATTTGTTCTTTGGGTGTTGAGTTTGATAAGTTCTTTATAGATTTTGGATACTAGCCCTTTATTTGATATGTCATTTGTGAATATCTTCTCCCATTCTTTCGGTTGTCTTTTGGTTTTGTTGACTGTTTCCTTTGCTGCACAAAAGCTCTTGATCTTGATGAAGTCCCAATAGTTCATTTTTGCTCTTGCTTCCCTTCCTTGTGGCAATATTTCTAGGAAGAAGTTGTTGCAGCTGAGGGCGAAGAAGTTGCTGCCTCTGTTCTCCTCAAGAATTTTGATGGATTCGTGTCTCACATTGAGGTCTTTCACCCATTTTGAGCCCATTTTTGTGTGTGGTGTGAGGAAAGGGTCCAGTTTCATTCTTCTGCATGTGGCTATCCAATTTTCCCAACATCAGTTTTTGAAGAGACTGTCTTTTTTCCATCGGACATTCTTTCCTGCTTTGTCAAAGATTAGTTGACCATAGAGTTGAGGGTCTATTTCTGGGCTCTCTATTCTGTTCCATTGATCTATGTGTCTGTTTTTGTGCTAATACCATACTATCTTGATGATGACAACTTTGTAATAGAGCTTGAAGTCTGGAATTGTGATGCCGCCAACTTTGGCTTTCTTTTTCGATATTCCTCTGGCTATTCGAGGTCTTTTCTGGTTCCATATAAATTTTAGGATTATTTGTTCCATTTCTTTGAAAAAATGGATGGGATTTTGATAGTGATTGCATTAAATGTGTATATTACTTTAGATGGCCTAGATATTTTCACAATATTTGTTCTTCCAATCTGTGAGCATGGAACGTGTTTCCATTTCTTTGTGTCTTCCTCAATTTCTTTCATGAGTACTTTGTAGTTTGCAGCTTCTGTGCCTCTTTGGTTAGGTTTATTCCTAGGTATCTTATGGTTTTTGGTGTGATTGTAAATGGGGTGACTCCATAATTACTCTTTCTTCTGTCTTGATGTTGGTGTATAGAAATGCAACTGATTTCTGCACACTGATTTTATATCTTGACACTTTACTGAATTCCTGTTATTAGTTCTAGCAGTTTTGGAGTGGAGTCTTTTGGGTTTTCCACATAAAGTATCCTATCATCTGCAAAGAGTGAGAGTTTGACCTCTTTGCCGATTCGGATGCCTTTAATTTCTTTTTGTTGTCTGATTGCTGAGGCTAGGACTTCTAGTACTATGTTGAATAGCCATGGTAATTGTGGACATCTCTGCCATGTTCCTGACCTTAGGGGAAAAGCTCTGTTTTTCCTCCATTGAGACTGATATTCACTGTGGGTTTTTCATAGATGGCTTTGATGATGTTGAGGAATGTACCCTCTATCCCTACACTTTGCAGAGTTTTGATCAAGAAAGGATGCTGTACTTTGTCAAATGCTTTTTCAGCATCTATTGAGAGTATCCTATGGTTCTTGTTCTTTCTTTTATTAATGTATTGTATCACATTAGTTGATTTGCGGATGTTGAACCAAGCTTGCAGCCCTGGAATAAATCCCACTTGGTCGTGGTGAATAATCCTTTTAATGTAGTGTTGGGTACTATTGGTTAGTACTTTGATAAGAATTTTTGCATCCATGTTCATCAAGGATATTGGTCTGTAGTTCTCCTTTTGATGGGGTCTTTTTCTGGTTTTGGGATCAAGGTAATGCTGGCCTCATAAAATGAGTTTGTCTTTTTTTTTTTTTTTTAACAGTTTCAAGGTAACACTTTAAGGTAACAGTTTGTAACAGTTTGAAGGATCAAGGTAATGCTGACCTCATAAAATGAGTTTGTCTATTTTTTGGAACAGTTTCAGGAGAATAGGAATTAATTCTTCTTTAAATGTTTGATAGAATTCCCCTGGGAAGCCGTCTGGCCCTAGGGTCTTGTTTGTTGAGAGATTTTTGATGACTGCTTCCATCTCCTTACTGGTTATGGACCTGTTCAGGTTTTCTATTTCTTCCTGGTTCCGTTTTGGTAGTTTATATGTCTCCAGGAATGCATCCATTTCTTCCAGACTGTCAAATTTGCTGGTGTATAGTTGCTCATAATATATTCTTGTAATTGTTTGTATTTCTTTGGTGTTGGTTGGGATCTCTCCTCTTTCATTCATGATTTTATTAATTTGGGTCCTTTCTCTTTTCTTTTTGATAAGTATGGCCAGGGGTTTATCAATCTTATCAATTCTTTCAAAGAATCAGCTCTTAGTTTTGTTGATTTGTTCCACTGATCTTTCGGTTTCTACTTCATTGATTTCTGCTCTGATCTTTATTATTTCTCTTCTCCTGCTGGGTTTAGGCTTTCTTTGCTGTTCTTTCTCCAGCTCCTTTGGTGTAGGGTTAGGTTGTGTACTTGAGACCTTTCTTGTTTCTTGAGAAAGGCTTATATTGCTATATACTTTCCTCTCAGGATTGCTTTTACTGTGTCCCAAATATTTTCAACAGTTGTGTTTTCATCTTCATTTGTTTCCATGAATTTTTTTAATTCTTCTTTAATTTCCTGTTTGACCCATTCATTGTTTAGTAGGATACTCTTTAGCCTCCATGTATTTGCGTTCTTTCCAACTTTCCTCTTGTGATTGAGTTCTAGTTTCAAAGCATTGTGGTCTGAAAACATAGGGAATGATTCCAATATTTTGGTACCAGTTGAGACCTGACTTATGACCCAGAGTGTGATCTGTTCTGGAGATTGCACCATGTGCAGTAGAGAAGAATGTGTATACTGTTGCTTTGGGATAGAATGTTCTAAATATATCTGTGATGTCCATCTGGTCCACTATGTCACTTAAAGCCTTCATTTCTTTGTTGATCTTTTGCTTAGATGATCTATCCATTCCAGTAAGGTGGGATGTTAAAGTCCCCTACTATTATTGTATAATTGTCAATGTGTTTTTTTGATTTTGTTATTAATTGGTTTATATAATTTACTGTTCCCATATTAGGGGCATAGATATTTAAAATTATTAGATCTTCTTGTGGGACAGACCCTTTAATTATGATATGGTGTCCTTCCTCATCTCTTATTATAGTCTTTGGCTTAAACTCTAATTTATCTTACATAAAGATTGCCATTCCAGCTTTATTTCGATGTCCATTAGCATGGTAAATTGTTTTCCACCCCCTCACTTTAAATATGGAGGTGTCTTTGGGTCTAAAATGAGTTTCTTGTAGACATCATATTGATGGGTTTTGTTTTTTTATCCATTCTGATACCCTGTGTCTTTTGATTGGGGCATTTAGCCCATTTACAGTCAGGGTGTCTATTGGAAGATATGAATTTTGTGCCATTGTATTGCCTGTAAGGTGACTGTTACTGTATATTGTTTCTGTTTCTTTTTGGTTTGTTACTTTTAGGCTCTCTCTTTGCTTAGAGGACCCCTTTCAATATTTCCAGTAGGACAGGTCTGATGTTTGCAAATTCTTTTAGTTTATGTTTGTCCTGGAAGCTTTTTATCTCTCCTTCTATTTTCAATGATAGCCTAGCTGGATATAGTATTCTTGGCTTCATATTTTTCTTGTTTAGTGCTCTGAGTATATCCTGACAGTTCTTTTGCCCTGCCAGGTCTTTGTGGATAGGTCTGCTGTCAATCTAATATTTCTATCATTGTATGTTACAGACCTCTTGTCCCAAGCTGCTTTCAGGATTTTCTCTTTGTCACTGGGACTTGTAAGTTTTAACATTAGATGATGGGGTGTGGAACTATTTTTATTGATTTTGAGGGAAGTTCTCTGTGCCTCCTTGATTTTGTTGCTTGTTGCCTTTGCTATATTAGGGAAATTCTCTGCTACAATTTGCTGCAATATACCTTCTTCCCTATGTCTCTTTCTTCTCCTTGGCTCTCAATTATTCTAATGTTGTTTTGTCTTATGGTATCACTTATCTCTTGAATTCTCCCCTATTGGTCCAGTAGTTGTTTGTCTCTCTTTTGTTCAGCTTCTTTATTCTCCATCATTTGGTCTTCTATACCACTAATTCTCTCTCCTCCCTCATTTATCCTAGAAGTAAGAGTCTCCATTTTTTTAATTGCACTTCATTAATAGCTTTTTTGATTTAACTTGGTTAGATTTTATTCTTTTATTTCTCCAGAAAGGGATTTTGATTTCTCCAGAAGGGTATTCTGTAATATCTTCCATATTTTCTTTCAAGCCTAGCTAGTGCCTTGATAATCACCATTCAGAACTCTAGTTCTGGCATATTACTAATGTTCATATTGATTAGGTTCCTAGACATCGGTACTGTCTGTTGTTCTTTTTTTTTGTGGTGAGTTTTTCTGCCTTGTCATTTTATCCAGATAAGAATAGATGAATGAGAGAATAAAATACTAATAGAGTAGCAATGACCCCAGAAAGATATACACTAGCCAAATCAGAAGAGACCCAAAACTGGGCGAAGAAGAAAGAGGGAAAATTATAAATAAATAAATAAATAAATAAATACACACACACACACACACACACACACACACACACATATACGTATATATATGTGTATGTGTGTATATATATATATAATAAACATATGTGTGTGTGTGTGTGTGTGTGTGTGTATATATATATATATATATATATATATATATTTACATTTACACTAGTTAAGAGAACAGAGCCACACACTTGATTTTGGGTTTATTTTGGTCTCTTAGAAGAAACTACCTCCTAAAATTTTAAAGAAAGAAAAACTTATATATATATATACACATATATACACACACACACACACACACACACACAAATAAGGGTAAAAACCTTATTTAGGAAGGAATAGAATATGACTGTAAAGATGAAAATCAAAAAAGATTCTAAAAGAGGAATTGCTAAGGTAAGAAGTTTGTTCAAAAAAGAAAAAAAAAGAGGAAAGAATGTGATCAGGCTGGAAAGTAGAACAAAGTCATGTGCTAGATTTAGATTTCTATTAGATTTATCAGAAAAAAAATTGTATCCCTAAATTTTAAAGAAAAAAAAAACCCTACATGTATACAAAAAATAAGGGTAAATCCAATGAAGAGATAAAATATGAGTATAGCAATTAATATTAAAAAAGATTTTTTAAAAACTATTGATAAGATAAAATAGGTAAAAAGCATTAAAATAGGAAAGGGGAAACATTTTAAAAAATAGAATAAGAAAAAATTAAATTTTTTAAATAAAATTTTTAATAAAAATAAAAAACAATTAATAAAATTAAAAAAATACGGGGCGCCTGGGTGGCTCAGTGGGTTAAAGCCTCTGCCTTCGGCTCAGGTCATGATCCCAGGGTCCTGGGATCGAGCCCCGCATCAGGCTCTCTGCTCAGCGGGGAGCCTTCTTCCTCCTCTCTCTGCCTGCCTCTCTGCCTGCTTGTGATCTCCCTGTCAAATACATAAAATCTTTAAAAAAAATTAAAAAAAAAAAAACTTTGAAAAACTAAAGTATCATGAGAAATAAACTACAAATTCTATGTTTCTTTACCCTAGCTCTGGAGTTCTGGAGTTCTCATTGATTGGTGAACTTGGTCTTGGCTGGATGTTCTTGCTGATCTTCTCGGGGAGGGGCCTGTTGCAGTAATTCTCATATGTTTTTGCCCAATGCAGAATTGCACCACCCTTGCCAGGGGCCAGGCTAAGTAATCTGCTTGGTTTTGCTCTCAATAGCTTTTGTTCCCTGAACACTTTCTGTAGAGCTTTGGAGGATGGGAATGAAAATGGTGGCCTCCCAATCTCTGGCTCAGAGGAGCCAAGAGCTCAGGCCCCACTCCTCAGTGCATCCTTGGAGAAAAGCAGTCAATCCCTCCCATCTTTCTGGTCTACAGCCATGCTCCGAGCTCACCTGGCCTGTGACTGAGCATTTCTATCTCTGGCCCATGGCTCCATTTGTAATCTCCAAACCCAGCAGATTCCTGCAGCGCTATCCCATGTCACTCCTCCTGGTGAAGGAAGGTGAATCTCCTGTATCTGCTGCTTGTTTGGTCCCTGCCCAAAGAGTGGTGGGCTGACTGTGCCATGGATGATGGTTTAAGGTAACCCTGAGCTGAGAGTTCACTGGTTGTCTCCATCTCTGTAGTTGGCTTCCCCGCTCCAATACCTGGGAGCTCTGCCACACCCAGACACTCCTGGTGTTTTTGTGACCTGCGAGTCCTGAGACCATACTGTCCCCATGAGGACTCGACCCCCCCACCCCCACATAGCCTCTGGAGCAACGGCCCTCAGTGGAGCAGACTTCTAAAAGTTCTAAAAGTTCTTCTAAAACTTCTAAAATGCTTCTTTAAAAAAGCACTTTCTGATTTTGTGCTCTGCTGCTTTATCACTTACTGGGAGCTGGCCCCTCCCCCCACTGTCTGTCTTCCCAAATGTTACCTCAGATTCACTTCCACACGTCCTGTCTTCTGGAAAGTGGTTGTTTTTCTGTTCATAGAATTGCTTCTCTTCTTCTCTTTGCTTTCCTATTGACTTTGTAGCTGTTCAGAATGGTTGATATCTAGCTGAACTCCCAGGACCTGATGATATTTAGGTCTCCTACTCCTCTGACATCTTGTTCCTCCCTCCAAAATTTACTCATTTTAAGTGTTTAATGAGTTTTGACAAATGCATTACACTTGTGTAATGACCTCTATTATACACACACACACACACGTATATATATATACGTATATATATGTATAAACCTTATACATATACATATGTATACATATACATATATATACATATATATGTATAAACCGTATACATATATATGTGTGTATATATGTATAAACCTTATACATATATATGTATATATGTGTATATATGTATAAACCTTATACATATGTATACGTATATATGTAATTTAACATATGTATTATATGTATATAAATTTCTCATAGAATTTTATGTCTGTTTTTGTTTGTGATACAATTCTTTGAACTGTTAGACCCATATCAAGTCAGGGAGCATCACTATAATCAGGATACAAATAGTTCCATCATACCAAAAATCAATGTTTGTGATAAAACATTTTTTCCAGAGAAATCTTTTATTGGCCTAAGTTCTAGCAATTCATGTAGTTATTGTTGAGTTGATGATAGTGTATATGTAACTTTAAATTTGCACATGTTTATACTTTGTCCTTTATAGTCTGTCTAAGAGGAAGTTAATTTGGAATTCTCCTAGTTACAAGGCTGGCTCCTGCACCTCACATGTGTAAATATAATTATATGAGTTCATTTGGCAGTAAGTTCCTAAAGGTTCAGGATCCGTTTTGTTCATTTTGGGCTCATTTTGTATTTCCAATCCCAACCACACTACATGTGCCTGCCTTTACACAATGGATGTAAAATAAAGAATGACAGCACAGTGACCATAAAAAGAAAAAAAGAACTTGAATTATTTCAGTTCTGTTATTCTAAGTGACCACTTGGAGTTTTCACTTGTGTTTAAAATTTTTTGACTGTGGAACAATTGAAATCTGCTCGTATAGATTCTGAAGAAACAGTGACACAGGCAGAAGTGCATTTTTCTTTGTATGTGAAATGTGAGTTTCTTTGTGAATCTCCACCAAATCTGCTCTTTGAGACTTACCTCAACTTATTTGTATATCTGTTGCTTCATGTCAAAGAAAAGTTTGAAAATTAAAATTAATTAAAAGGTTCCTTAACTCTGAGTGAAGAAAGATTGGCAAATCTGCTGTACTGTCTATTAAGCAGGAATACATGAGGATCAATTTTGCTTTGACAAATTTGCAGAATTTAAGGCTCAGCAACAGAATCTACATTATTATTCATTGCTGCAACAACCAAAATGTAGGTGAAGTTTTCCCCATTTTTACAAAAAAATAAATTAAGGTACTTTAAATGTATGAAGCAATTACTTTTTTCCTTTTTTTACTATAAATGTAATTTAATTTTAATCATATACATTATTTAATTTCTAGCATGACTGTGTATATGCAGAGTTCAACAAAAACAGTTTTCACTGTCTGAGTTTCTGTTGTAATCTTGATTATTATTTATTCCATTTCACGATTATTACTGAAAATAATTTTGTTGTGTTGAGAAATGTGGTGTTATTCCTGGTGTCAAATATCCTGGATACAGTGCCACAAAATTTTGCCCATTTCTAATTTTACGAGGTGAGCCCCTTGATGGAGAAGGTTGCCATTTCCTGAGATAAGGAACACTGAAAGGGAACCAAGGTTGGGTGAGATGCCCATATTTTTGGGATATATTGAGTCTGAAGTGTCATAGAAAGATCCATAAGAAGGTATCATGTAGGCAGATGGATACAAGACCCGGAAGCTCAGAAGAGGCTTAGGGCCGATATATACACTTATTAGTCATCTAGACACAGAAAGAAATGGAAACAATCGGCAAGGATAGGATTAACTAGAGAGAATGAACTGCATGAGAATTTAAAATGGCCAAGGACTAGTTCATGAGGGAAGTTGGCATCCAAAAGTAGATAAAGATGGACCAGCAAAAGAAACGAGGGAGAAATAATCAGAGAGAAGGAGGAAAAAGAAGGAAAATGAGGTATCATAGCAGCCAATGAGTAGGTCATGGGTTGACCATAGTCAGAGTTTCTAATGGGTTGAGTAAGATGAGAACAAATAAAGTATGGTCAGGATTAAAGGAAATGGCACTTTCTGTTGACCGTGTGGGAGAAGATTCAGGGAGTGCTATGGATGGAGGCAACCTTGTAGAAAGGTGAGGGGAGAATAGAAATGAAGGAATTTGAGGAAATAAAGACTACTCTTTTAAGAACTTTGTCTGTGATTGGGAGAAGAGAACTCCTCTAGCAGTAGCTGTTGTTTCAGATGGGAGGGCCCCCAGGAGAGGAAAGGTTAAGGAAAGGCATATGAAGGAAGAAACACTTCAACATTCCTTTGGTAAAAGGAACCCCAACAGACCTAGAGGATTGGTCATTCAAAGGGTGGAGGAGGGAAGAAAAGATATGTGAAGATGTAGATAATATCAGTTAAATGAATTAAAATAACCTAACCATGTAAGTTTTTAGATTGATTCAGTAAAGTGTGGTTTGTTAGTCACCAAAATGTTACCAAAGTTCTCCAAGTGGTACTAAAACCAGAAGTCTGAGTGCTTTGGAAAGCCAATGACATCATTAATTTTGTAGCTTTGATGAATTTTTTCAACTCATATTAGCCAAAGTGACTATATAGGTCTATAGTTGGGTCATATGACAAGCATCCAAACCAATGTTTTCTGAAATAATGCCAAAATACTTCATTTTTTCATTCTTTTTGTTCTATGCCTATAATGTAGAAACTTTCATAACTGAATGAAGTTACTGATTTTATTTCAAGGTTAAGCTGTTACTGTTTACCTGTATTGGTGTCCAAAAACACAATTTTATGGGTTATTCAGGCTAAGTAGTACTCTATTTTTAAATGCCACAGTACTATTTGTAACATCAAACAACTAAACATCTGGGATATAGACATGAATTTATTAATCTGTTAAATCTTAATAGGGCTTATAGCAGTTCATCTGAACATATCATAGCTTATTATGTCATTGATATAGCATATCATATATTAAATCACATTGTTTCTGTGTATATGATTTGATCATGTGCTCTAAAGCTATAGAAGACTGTAAGTTTTCTTTATTCTTCTTTTTTCTTATACCAGTGTTTGTTCATTCTCTCTTTCTTTGTTTCTTTCAATTCCAGTATTTTTTTTAAAGATTTTATTCATCTATTTGACAGAGAGATCACAAGTAGACAGAGAGGAAGGCAGAGAGAGAGAGAGAGAGAGAGGGAAGCAGGCTCCCCGCTGAGCAGAGAGCCCAATGTGGGTCTTGATCCCAAGACCCTGAGATCATGACCTAGGCAGAAGGCAGAGGCCCAATCCACTGAACCACCCAGGCACCCCTAATTCCAGTATTGTTAACATACAGTGGTATATTGGTTTCAGGTATATAATATAGTGATTCAACAATTCCACACATTACTCGGTGATCATCACAGTAAGTGTACTCTTAATCCCCATCACCTATTTCACCCATCCCACCACTGACTTTCCCTTTGGGAACCATCAGTTTGTTCTCTGTAGTTAGAAGTCTGTTTCTTTGTCTCTCTCCTTTTTTCCCCCTTCGCTCATTTGTTTTGTGTCTCAAATTACAAATATCAGTGAAATCATATGCTATTTGTTTTTCTCTGACTCATTTTGCTTAGCATTATGTCCTCCAGCTCCATCCATGGTGTTGCAAATAGTGAGATTTCATTCTTTTTAAATGGCTGAACAATATTCCATTGTGTGTGTGTGTGTGTGTGTGTGTGTGTATACACACACATCTTCCTTATCCATTCATCTATAGATAGACGCTTGGGCTGTTTCCATAGTCTGGCTATTATAAATAATGGTGCTATAAACATTGGAGTGCAGGTATCCCCTTGAATTAGTGTTTTATATTCTTTGGGTACATCTAGTAGTGTGATTGTTGGAACATAGGGTCGTTCTATTTTTAACTTTTGAGGAAACTCCTACTGTTTTTCCACAGTGGCTACATCAGTTTGCATTCCCACCAACAGTGCAAGAGGGTTCCTTTCAGTCCACCAACACAGGTTCCTTTGTTCTCACCAACACTTGCTTCTTGTAAATTTGATTGTAGCCATTCTGACAGGTGTGAGGTAATACCGCATTGTAGTTTTGATTTGCATTTCCCTGGTGATGAGTGATGTTGAACATCTTCATGCGTCTCTTGGCCATCTAGATGTCTCTTTTGGAGAGATGTCTGTTTAATGTCTGTTCATTTTTTTTTTTTTTGGCATGTTGAGTTGCATATAGATTGAAGGTCTTCCTCTTGAATTTGTTGACTCTTCCTGGGCACATGGCCACTTTGCTGGATACTCTTACCAATATTTCTCTATTGGCTGTCTTCTTTCCTTTTTGCTGGATAGATGTGGCAGCCACTGGACAAACCTTAGACATACCTGCTGAGACACAACTGTCCCAGTAATACCTGGATCACCTCGTATAGCAGACTGCCCATCAATACTGATTTTTTTTATGAAAGTGAAATAAACTTGTTTGAGCCACTTAGTTTTGAGATAGAAGCTTTAACTTGACCTTAACCAAAATTAAAAATGAGTACCTAAAAGTAGGGTTCCGACATAACAAAAACCTAAAACATGTGTTATTGGCCCAGGTATTGGTGGTGAAGAAATAGATATTACATGCTGGAAGCTGCTGGTACTTATTATGCCATTAAAACTTCTTGATAAAACTGTCATTCGTGCCAACTTAGAAAGCCAACCATGTGCCCGTGGAGATGATGACTGTGTGGGAAGACATTGGGGAGTGATGTTACATTATATTGTATATATACCTTGTTGTCTTTAGTAAGGCATAGCAGGAAAATGAAGAATGCAAACATAAGTGGGGAAGTTGTAAGCAGTGTTTGAAAATAGAAGTGCTTCCATATCACAAAGATCAAGAAATAAGACTATGGAAAGCCTTTCACAAAGCCCTGCTATTAAGACTTTCAGCCAAATTAAAGGATATATAGAGCCTTGTGCCAGAAAGCCAGATTAATGTTGGTATCTCACTAAGACCTTTTGGTTCACATTTCTGTAAGGCATCCTCATTAAAACAAGGGAGAAAGAAATGGGCTCAACACCAATGCTGGCATTTAAGGTAGACTTCAGAAGATGTCCAGAAAAGAACTTGGGTGAGGTTACTTGAACATGAAACTGACTGGTATCAAATAGATCAGAAAGCTACTGAAATTTTTAGGGAGTTTCAGGCCACAGGACTGGTCTACAAAAACTTCCAGGCTTTCTAAACTGCATTAGTGGAAAGTGTGCAAAGGAAACTATGTAGTTCCCAAGGAGAGCATACCCTCTAGCACCCATTTCAGATGGTGTGCAAGAACACAGACTAGGAAGAACCTCCCAGAGGGCATGGCTAAGACACATGAAGGACAGTGGACAAGGAAGTTCATGCCAGAACCAGAGACCATATCTAACCTACTAACATACTCCACATCCCAGGACAGGGAGCCTCTCCAGTTCCTATCCAGCAGTAATTTACTCATTGTTATAATCAGTGACTACCTGTGTATGCAATTATTTCCTTTTCTGAATGGGAGATTTTATTGGGGTTATTCTCTTGTTACTCTACAACTGCAAATTATAGAGGGAAAAGGATAAAATTATCTTTTAGATCACAATGTTATATACAATAAGGGGTATCTCTAGACCTGATGAAGAGGACTGAACTTCACCTAAAGGTCTAGGATTTTGAAATAGAGGCAATAACTAGAGGGGCCTTGCCTCCCTTAAGGCAACAAGTCTATATCTGGGGAGGAGAGTACAGATTGTTGCGTGGCCGGCCAGAATGACAGGCTGTAGCAGACTGCAGGTTGCAGCCACTTACAGTCCCGTTCTCTATTCTTTGTCCCATGGGCACCAGCAGAATATTACATTTTCCAGGTTTTTTGGCTAGGAGTGGCCACGTGATTAAGTTTCTGTTAATGGGATGTGAGGCTAAATACTAAAAATAACACCTGGGTTACTTTTGCAGAGGCCATTGTCCTGGACTTTCCACCACCTTTCCTTCCTTGTAACTGGAATGAGACGACCAGAACAAATATGGAAAACCATAGCTCAGGATAGTAGAGCTGCCTCTCTCATCTGGATGCCTGTATGACATAGTAGTGCAGAAACAACCTACCTGCCCTGGATAGTTACGAGAGAGAGAGAGAGAGAGAGAGAGAGAGAGAGAGAGAGAAAAGGAGAGAGAGGTAGGGCGGGTGGAGAGAAACTGCCTCATTTGAGACAATAATTTTGGTACCTCTTTATAGAAAAATTTAAAAAGTAAAAGCAGCTTAGCTTTTATTGTAATTCAAATGAACATTTCACAAGTCTCCATAATCAATGTCATATCATTTTAAAGAAGTGAATCTGCCAAAGATTATATCCAAAGAGGCAAAGGGAGTCTGCCTAAGTGTATATCCAAAGAGGAAAGATAAAAATTAGGCACAGACATAAAATGTTTTATAAGGAGATAATGCATAATTATGTAGCCATATATATAGCTGCATAATTGTGATATTGTTTAGTTATTCATGAATAGAATCTGAGATACATATAATTAGTGAGTAGCTTAGTGAGAAAGAAGTAATTTTTTAATTTTATATTTTAATATGACTGTCTGCTATCTGGGCACTGAGAGCTATTGGGATTTCCAAAATACTTCCTTTGGGAATGCTAAAAAAATGTGGAATAAAAAGATAAATTCCTAGATCAAATAAGTTTGGGGAATACTACATAACCCAAGCTGAATAGATTTTAAGGGAGGGTTTTTATGGTTTTGTATATGCTATTCAACATTGTGTGTCTCTAAGAGACAACTCCTTTCCCACAGAATATGTAATGGGATCAATATATTCTGCATAATATAGGCTGTGCAATGCTGCTTTGAGCCAAATAATGAAGCCATGCTGCTTTACTGGGTGAAACATACTCTGGCTTGCAATGAGCTAAAAGTATCCATCATGCTAATCCTGCCCTCTTCTCAGAACTGTGCTCACTCCCTGACCTGGAAGGTAGCCAAGCTCTCCCAGACTGCCAACACTGGCAGAAGCTGAGATACCTTCTCTGAGCCATCTATGATCATGGACCACACCTTTCTGGTAAAAGAAAAAGTGTCAGCAGTGTGGTTTAGAAGCTCCTTTCCACATATATGCCTGTGGGATTTCAGCTGGCATGGGACACTTCAAGTAAAAATTATGAGATTACCAAATTCATTGTAAATTCATTCAATTTACTACTAAATTCAAGAGACTGTTATTTATATTCATACAGACTTTACAAACATGTATTCAAAATGTGGACAGTACTGGCTTGGTTTAAGAGGAATCATCAGTTCTGGTGCTGGTTTTTGTTTTAGTCTTAGGTCCCTGTGACAAAACTGTAGCTGAACTTAAAACGAAGTGACCTGCTAAAACCTGTCCCCCGGGAACAAGAGTGTGCAAGGGATGAGTACTCTTCAGAGCATTATCCTTCTGGGGATACTGTGAGAAAGTTGGCTTCTCTTTAGAAATTTCAGAGTTTTCTTTAAGGAAAGCATAGCTTCTTAAATCATGAATGAAATTAGAAGATAAAATCCCCAGAGGGAAAGGAGGAAGGCAAAGTGCAGAGGCTTCAGTACAAAAGAAAGAGGAAAGAGGAGGTGCAGGAAGAGGCTGCCCAGGATTACTGATGATGAGGAACCCAGAAAAGAACAATGGAGCTCAGACTCTTCTGTTGGCTTCTTAAGGCTCAGAACCTCTGCATGAATGCACTAGAACCAAAATGAGACAGGAAAGACAGCAAGGGCGGGAGGACCTCCAGTGGAACTTCCAGTAGGATCTCTCAAAGGAGACTTGGGCTTGCTAAGCTGATACTTTTACATTGCCCTACACTGTGTACATATACAACCTACTGTTTAGATCTTGTGCTTGGAGTCCAACCTGATGTGCACCCTCATTGGCAACCTAATTCTGGGAATGTGGGCAAAAGACTCAAGTTCTCAGTTACCTCGTCTGTGAAATAGGGTATTGCTTGTAGTGCCGACAGTTTCATAAAGATATCATGAGGGTAAAGTTCAGAAATGCACATAAAACACTTAGCATATAATGATCAATTGGTAAATGGCAGCTGTTTTTGTTGTATTTACAAATATTTACATCCTTATCACCCAGTTTTCTTCAGGGTAACCCTGTGGTACCTCCTCAATTTAGATAACTACACAGATAATCAAAAAGGTTAATCTGATCAAAGTTCCACAGCTTCCAAAGAGAACTCAAATGTGGGCTTCCTAATTGTGAGTTCATTGTCTAGAAGTGGCCAAAACAAGGGCAGGACTAAATTCACACATATAGGGAAGTGCAGTCCTACCATGTGCCTGAAGGAGAAGGATCATATTTGGGAACAGCTTACGTAATTCCTACGATAAGCAGCAACCTTATTTTACCTTGATAAATCAAGGTTACTCAACCCAGTCACTGCTTCCATTTTTTTCCTTTCTTATTCACCCAGTGACGTAAGAATCTAAATAAGTAAGACGATATGCCCAACTTCTATGCCCTGGAAAAATCACTGGGCCCCCTTGCAAAAGCAATCCTCCCTTAGGTGCTAAGTTCTCTAAAACTGAAGTACCTAGAATCATTAAATGAAAAGTAAAAATATTGTGCCTGATCACTAGGTACAGTAATGACAGGTGTCACTCACATTTCTATCCCTAGTTCTCAGACTCCCGTGTTCTCCCCGTGGGAGAAGCAGCACCATTAAAAAAAAAAAAAAAAATCCTGTAGGAGAAAGAGACTCTTTTACAAGGTGATGTTCTTCAGCTGATAATGTAACCGAGTGTTCAATTGGCCAGCCCACTGTTTTTTAAGCCCAATTTCTAGTGCAAGATGGGACACATAGCAGACCCAGTGAATGCCGTGAGCTCTAGCCTGTCACCTTACCTTGCCTTCCCTAAAATAGAATCTTTGGTTAGAGACACTATAATATGAAGTGCTAAGATGGCAAAAGGGGGCATTTTTATATGATCCAGTCTCCTGGGAGACAGACATTGAGACAGCAGGTTTTGTGCAGAAGTTTTCTTGGAGCATGTTCTCTAGAACATGTGTGAGGAGGGAGGGAGGAGGATTACAAACGGGGAGAAATTCAACCAAAAAGCAGTTGTAATTAGAGGCCTCAGCCTGTCCTTCAGGGAGCTCCAGAGCTAAAGTGGCTTTTCCCAAAGACAAAAGTTGTAGCCTTGCCTCAACCTGTTGTTGAGGTGTCACTGGGGAAGAGGTATAAATTTGGACAAGGCATATCTTTTGGCTAGGAGCAATTTCCAGAAAGGTTGTTAGTTGTGAGCTGACCCTCTCTGCAGCTGGGGAATGGACTTCGAGTGAAGACAAATTGTATGTAAGTAAACCCTATGAAATAGTAAATAAGTAATAAGTAAATAAGTAATAGTAAATAAATAAACCCTATTCGAGTGAAGACGAATCCCTCTTCCATGATACAAGAGTGCCATATGATCAGCCTGCCTTTTGATGGTTGGTAATTTATGCAGGTATGTTTATCACTGCTGCTTGCAAATGCAGGCATTCAGTAGGACAGGAGCAATCCCAGCCCAGATGAAGGCAAATCCACATTGTTCAGTACGTGTATGACAGCTATCCTGGCCACTATGGATAGTCAGTTAAGATGATTCTATTTTTTATTCCTTAACTTATTAATATATTAAACACTGATATGCATATATGCATTGATAAATTTTTCTGGTGCTGTACCAGCCTTACATGCTTAAGAAAATCTTTCTTTGGGCAAGATTAAATCTAGACACGTTACTAGATTTGATTTGCCAATATTGTATTAGGATTTTTCCATCTATGTTCATAAGTGTGATAGGTCTATAATTATCTAGTTCTCTACTTATCTAATTTTGGTGTCAAGATTAAATCAGTCTCATAAAAGAAGCTGGGTATTTTTTTAAAATCTTTTTCTGTTCTTTGAAACTGGTTTGAGGATTATCTCTTCATTGAGACTTACAGAAAATTTACCAGTAAAATTCTTTTAACAATCTGGCCACTTCTTCTACTTCCTCCTCCCCTTCAATTCCTTCTGATGCAGTGTCACTGTACCTGAAACATGCCAGAAACCTGTTTGTATGGACATTCTTCTCTCTTTTCTCTGCTTGGAATGTTCTCCTCCCAAATATCAACATGGCTGATTTCTTAGCTTCTGAACCTGCCTTCTCAGGTTACCTTGACCTTCAACTTAAAATATCAGGCAAAATAATGTCTGTCTCAAATCACCAGCAGCCCACAGAGAGTCATTGCAAATAATCTGGTGGTTTCTCCACAAAGCTGATATACCTTTTGGGCTAGTAATGAATGTGGAAGCAAAGGGAGGACAGGAGTTTGTTTCCAGACTGTTGGAGCTCAGTTACTTTCTCTAGCACTTTTTAAAAAAAAAATATTTTATTTATTTATTTATTTGACAGACCGAGATCACAAGTAGGCAGAGAGGCAGGCAGAGAGAGAGAGAGGAGGAAGCAGGCTTCCCGCTGAGCAGAGAGCCCGATGGGGGGCTCAATCCCAGGACCCTGAGATCATGACCTGAGCCAAAGGCAGAGGTTTAACCCACTGAGCCACCCAGGCGCCCCACTCTAGCACTTTTTAATGTCATGTTTCCTCAGAGAGAGTTTCTTTCACTATTAGGTAATTATTGAACTGGGTTAAAGAGCCATTTATTTAAGACAAAAAAAATAATATCAGGAAAGCCCCTCCATCACACCCACTTTGCTTCTTTCCATGCCCATCCTGCACTTCTATCTCCCTTGTACCCTGTTCGATTTTTTTCCAGTCTTTATCACCTTCTAAAATATAATGTAATTTTCATTTTTTTCATAGTTTATTGTTGGCTCCCCTCACTAGAATTTCAGCTCCACAAAGACAATATACTTTTTTGTTGTGTTTTATTCATTGATGAGCCCAAGTGCCTAGGACAGTGTCTGACACATAGTAGGGTCTCAATAAATATTTGTGGAATGAATGATTTGTTGAATAAATGTGCTACTGACCTTAGAGGAAACAGAGGGGATGGAATTTTTATAACCACCAATCTAATTTCTTAATTGGTTTTTGCTTTTTAACAGTTTAGATTTTACACAATGGGGAAAGGATTCTCTTTGATAAATGGTGTTGGGAAAATTTGTTACCCACACGCAAAAATGAAATTGACCCTTGTCCTATAGGAAACACAAAAATTAACTCAAAATGGATTAAAGACTTAAATGTAAGATATAAAACCATGAAACTCTTAGAAAAAATGCATGGTAAAAGCTTGTTAACATTGGTCTTGGCAATGATTCTTTTGGATATGATACTAAAAGCTCAGGCAACAATGCAACAATAAATAAGTGGGACTACATCAAACTAAAACCTTCGGTAGCAAAGGAGGAAAATCAACAAAATGACCTATGGAATGTGAGAAAATATTTGTAAGCCATAAATCTGAAAAAAGGTTAAGGTCCACAATATATAAGGAATTCATAAAACTTCAGTAACAATCTATCCATCAATGAATCAAGTAAGATAACCCAATTTAAAATTGAACAAAAAATTTGAATAGCCTTCTTTCCAGAGAAAGCATACAAGTGCCCAACAGGTGTATGAAAAAATGCTCAATGTCACTGATCATCAGAGAAATGCAACCAAAACCACAATGGGCTATCACCTCACACCTGTTTGTTAGGATGGTTATTATAAAAAAGACAAGGAATAACAAGTGTTGGTAAGGGTTTGGAAAAAAGGGAACCCTTAAGCACTGTTGGTGGGAATGTAATTTGGTATAACCATTCTGAAAAACAGTGTGGAGTTTCCTCACAAAGAACTATGCACTATCTCAGAGATACCTGCAGTCCCATGTTCATTACAGTATTATTCACAATAGCCAAGATAGGGAAACAACCTCACTGTGTGTGGGTAGATGAATGGATAAAGAAAATGTGATATATATGTATATATCCGCACACAGTTGAATATGATCCAGTCATAAAAAAAAGGAAATCCTGCCATTTGTGACAAAGATGAATCTGGAGGATGCTATCCTAAGTGAAATAAGCCAGTCATAGACGAATACTATATAATCTCCTTTATATGTAGAAACTGAAAAAGTTAAACTCATAGAACCAGAGAGTACAAAGATGATGCCAGGAGCTGGGGAGTGAGGGAAATGGGGAGATACTGGTCAAGCTCTCAGTTTTAAGATGAGTAACTTTTGGGGATTCAACGTACAACATGGTGATTATAGTTAATAATACTGTTGTATATACTTGAAATTTTGCTATGATAGTAGATCTTTAGTGTTCTTGCCACACACACAAGCATGGTGAATATGCAAAGTGATGAGTGTGTTAATTAACTTGATGGTAATAATTTTACAATGCATACTTCTATTAAATCACCACATTGTATACCTTAAAAAATAAAGCTTAATTAGCATCCTAGAAAAAGATTTTGTTTTCCTCCATCAGTCAATTCTGGTGATTTATACTTTTTCATGATATTGTCACTCTTCTGAGTTGTGAAATTTATTGGCAATTGTTATTCAAACTAATTTCACGAGACTTTAAAAAGATCTTATATATAGTCATATCCTGCTTTCTTTCATTTCTGATTTGTCACCCCCACCCTTCTCTGATCACCTGTATTCAGGATAGTCTGTCTTGTGACTATTTTCAAAGAATCAGCTTTAATTTTGCTGATTATCTCTGGTGTTCTCTATAGCTGTTAACTCATGCTTTTATCTATATTATTTCCTTTCTTCCTCATTCCTTTGGTTACTATTTTTCTAGCTTCTTGAATTGAATACTTTACTCATTTATTTTTAATAGCCCTTTTAAAAAAATGCTTTTACTACTATAATGGATCTCTAGTTCCACTCATGCTACATTCTGCAAGTGTTAGTATATAGTTCATTTATTGTCATTGCGTTCTATAAATATTTTATAATTCCATTGTGTCTTCCTCTTAAATCCATTAGTTATTCAGGAGTATATAAGGTTTGGGAGGAACTATCACTTACTACTGATTCTTCATTTTTTATATCATGGACAGAGATTATGTAGTATATGATATCAATTATTTGAAATATTTCAAGAATTATTTTATGGTCTAGTACTTATTCAAATTTTGACTATCAAATTTTAAATATATATTGTATATCAAGTTTCTTTGTAATTCAATCTTACCAATTCTGTTCTTCTTTTCTTTATTTCTGGTGTTTTGGTGAAAATTTTCTTTTTTTTTTTTAAGATTTATTTGTTTGACAGACAGAGTAGGCAGAGAGGCAGGCAGAGAGAGAGGAGGAAGCAGGCTCCCTGCTGAGCAGAGAGCCCAATGGGGGGCTCAATCCCAGGACCCTGAGATCATGACCTGAGCTGAAGGCAGAGGCATTTACCCACTGAGCCATCCAGGTGCCCCTTTATGGTGAAAAATTTCTAATAGAAATGTAGAAAATCTGCCACAGTATTTTTTGTCAATTTCAGTTTTTAATTCTGTTAGTATTTTCCTTATAAATATTTAAGAGTTGCTGCAAAGATCACCTAAGTTCTTTATTATTAAACAGTTTTGTGTCTTTCACTTATGAATTAGTGTTCTTCCTCATCTCTACTAATGTTTTCCTTAAATTCTCTTTGACATAAATTGCCATAGAAATCTTATTTTAGTCAGCATTTTTCAATATATTTATCTCTATCCATTTATTTTCAATCTTTCTGTGTCATTTTGTTTTAGAAAAATGTTTGTGTCTTAGTGATCTATTGTCTTAAATAACCTAACAATTTTTTTATTTATTGCAACTAAATATGTATATTTCCATTTATTTCTATCATTCCTTTCACATTTTTTCTTTTTTCTTAACCAGACTTTTCACTTTATTTTTTCATTTTTTTCTTTTCCAATTTAAATGTACTGTTTCCCCAACTTTTCCTGTTATCTTTAAATGTCTAGTATACATTCCTAACTATAACTCTTTTATTTGTTTATTTATTTATTTAATTTTTTCAGTGTTCCAAGATTCATTGTTTATGCAGCATACCCAGTGCTCCATGCAATACGTGCCCTCCTTAATACCCACCACCAGGCTAACCCATCTCCCTCCCCCGTCCCGTCCCTTCCAAAACCCTCAGTTTGTTTCTCAGAGTCCATAATCTCTCATGCTTCGTCTCCCCCTCCAATTTACCCCAATTCACTATAACTCTTTTAAAAATGAAGTCTAAGTATGTATCTCCATCCTCCTCCAAACAAGGCAGAAACTTAGTACTTTTTACCTACTGAATAGCCCTCATTATTCTTATCATTGCAGTGCAGAATATCACAATATTCCATTTTTATCATAAAGTACTATTACATTTACCCTCAAATATTAATTAAGATTACTTATATGTTTTACTGATTTATATGCTAGTCATTATTTCTTTTATCTTACTCTACTTCTGCGTTTGTTTTTCTTTTTACTAAAAAGCTTCAATTACTTGTAGTTTCTGTGAGACTCTGTGGTTGGAAAATTTTCTTTTGTATTTGTATGTATCAGCAAGTTTTTCTTTAATCCCAACTCTTACATAAAGTTTTGGCTAGACATGAAATTTTATTTATTTATTTTTTTTTAAAGATTTTATTTATTTGACAGACAGATCACAAGTAGGCAGAGAGGCAGGCAGAGAGAGAAGGGAGGAAGCAGGCTCCCTGCTGAGCAGAGAGCCCGATGCGGGGCTCGATCCCAGGACGCTGGGATCATGACCTGAGCCGAAGGCAGAGGCTTAACCCACTGAGCCACCCAGGCCCCTAGACATGAAATTTTAGATTGATTATTATTTTTCTTCAGGTTACTTCTTTCAGATGTCCTTGTGTGCTGGCAACTAGGGTGGCTGACGTCTACAGTCACTTTATTTTTCCATTGAGTTAAAAGACTGTTCTCTGTGATATCTTTTAATATTTTCTCTTTATCCAGGAGCTTCTGAAGTTTCACTAGGAAAAGTCTGGGCATGTATTTATTTTTATTCATCCTTGGAGTTTCCATCTCTCTTATTACATTATCAAAGTGATTTTGCACCTTGTTTAATTTTCCATTAGAGCTCTTAACAATCACAGTTATTTGAGAGTTGTTGTCTGATAATTCCCACACTGAACCTATTGAAATTGGAATTCTGAAGTTTATTTTAATCTTAACTTTGCCTTTGGGATATTTTTGATATATATAATCATGTACATAAATCACATGTAACCCCTGTTATACCATAATTTTCAATGGTGGATAAAAGTATCTCTTTGTATTATGGAAAATATTTTTAAATAACTGTAACAATCTACTCAAAGGGACCTTCCTCATTCAAGAGATTATACCATGTTGCCTTGTAAACTATCTTCAAGTTACTGTGTGCCAGAAAACCAACCTCTAAATTTAGAATCTGAAAGTTTTCTCATGCCATTTGAAGTTATGATGGTGTAAAAAATATTCCCAGATTTAGTCATTAAGTGTTTTAAATGCCTGATGGATAGAATTTATTGTGTGACAATCTCTGTTGAAAATAAAAGCAAAAACAGTCATGTTTATGTATATGTTCAAATGATAATTATAGGTTAGACACTAATATGAAAAACATAATTAACCTATAGTATTTTTTAAATCTTTTGGATTTAGGACATATATATGATTAGAAAACACATAATAGTATTTGTTCCAGTGTAAAGTTTTTAATGTAGAGTTATGAGTCTTTAAATATCTAGTAGAGTTTTTAATTTCCTAGTTAGTGCATATATCTTCATTATTGGATTCATAGGTCAGAGAATGGGGTGGGAGGATCCAAACTTGGAAGCTTTGAAAAAATTTTTAAGAATAATTCTTCTATAAGTACTTTTAGAAGGACGTAAGGTATCTTAATGGTTAAAGTGATCACACACTTAAAACAATAGTTGGTACTTATCAAATGTCTTTTCTTTGAATATGAATTATAACCAAGAGAAATGGTTGCTTTACATTACAGACAGACAATCTTAGAAATAGAAATGTTTCATTTGGCTGCTTTGGTGACAAGACCCAGAATGGAGTGTTGAAGCTGATATAAGAGCCTGGGACTTTGGCAAGAATCCTCTCCCTTCCCATTTTAGGTCAATCTCTGCCTCTACAAACTCACTAAACCCTCCTCTGGTCCTCCTGGGATTACCAGTCTGTGACTTCCATGCCATATGTCTTCTCTCCTGAGTGGTACTTTTACCAGAATCATGGAAAATTCACTAACGAAAGCAAAAATAAGAAAAGGTGTATTGTATTTCAATCCTTTTGACCCTCATTACTATTTAGTGGATTTCTGTCCTGGATGCATAAGGGGCATCGGCTAGCAATGCTCTTGCTAGACCATAAACTCTGTGTGGGGACATGTGGTCTCAGACTTCCTTGCTGTCTTTCTTTCCTTGTTTGCTCCCAGAAGCAGCCCAACAGGTAAGGCTGACAGGATGGAATTCTGCCTAAGGCTTAGGAAGTCATCTTTGGGCAATTCTATTGTTGCAGGGCTATTTCAGGGGAAGGAAAGGGACAAAGGAAAGTGCTCTTTTGCCAAGTTCATTGTTCCAGGGTGAGAAGGCTAGAGGAAGTGAAAAGGATGCTTTGCTCCTTAAGTGCCTGCCTTTCAGCACAAAGCAAACTACTGCTATTTTCTTTATAAGCCACTTTAGTAAAGATACATAATAGACATTATATGTAATGCATGTAAAAAGTGAGAAAACCGAAAAGTTCTCTGACAGTAACACCTTATAACTTGATGCTAAAGAAAATATCCTTGTAAGAGGAACATGGCGCCTTTTGCAGAAATTGCTCCTTCGTTCCCAAAGTTGAACTGGCAGGCGTAGCATTTCATTCCATCTCATATAGTGACTGATTGCTTGGGGCATCATAGTCCTTTAAAAGTCATGCCTTTACTGCTTTTCAGTAATTGCATTCTGTGTGTGCAATGATCTGAAAGCTATTTGAGGGAAAAGAGCTTAATATTACATATATGTTAGAAAAAGGTGCCAAACCTCTGCCTCATTTCCTGATATTTGATGATTCCAGTGGTGCTGATTCAGTAATAACAGAGCCACATTGCTAATTTGTAGGACTCTGGTTTGTAATTTATACAGACTTTTATTTAAAAAGAAAAATAAACCTATTTAAATCTTTCATTTGTGTTTAATTGGGTGATTGAGAGGGTCAATCGATGATTTATCAAATAAATTTCTAAACCACTGCAGTGTTTCTTGCAAAACATCTAGCAGTCAATAAATGAATTAAAGGAGAAGACATTTAATGCTGAACAGAGCATGCATTAAAATATAATAATCCAGGAAAATGCACCTTCTACACGAGGAACAAACTGGCAGTTTGTGAGAGCTGAGGTTAAAAGTCCACAGGAAGAGTAACAGCAGAGGGATGTAGAGGCCGTACCAATAGGGGTACAGTTCCAATTAATTTATTGACATAATTAGCACATAGTTATTAATGACATTGCAGAAGCAGTTGGCAAGTGTGTACATATACACCATTTGAATGAAATCAAAAGAACCCTGTACTTATCATAATTAAATTATTAGTTCTGGGAAAGCAACACAGACTATGGAGGCCATACCAGCAGGCCAAAAGTCATGCATCCAGTTTAGTTTGTCACGAAAATAAAATGTCTAGAGTTTTTATGTCTTATCAGGCTGAATCTATAGAGCAGAAATTATTATGACTGTCAGGATTGAGTGGTCCACTTATAACTTCACCATTCGTGAAAACATGGACCAGATCACCTCCTGGTTTATAAAAGAGAAACAGGGAAATATAAAAATAAAATTTTGTAAATGAAATCAGTCTCTTGGCCAAGCAAATTCTCTACTTTTATATATTTGCTCCTGGATAAACATGTAAAAATGAGAGCCAAAAGAATTGAGTTTCAGATTTTCTAATGACTACACAGAATTAAATGCAAAGCGCAGAGAATAATCCCAACTATAGTTAAAATTATAGATTTTTTGAAACTTTCTCACCTCTTTCCTTTAATTATGTTTTTAATGATATTTGCTTTAATCCTGCACTGCTTTTGTTCATCTGGAGAGAAGGATGCAGACTTTTAATCAGTGAGAGGGATTTCATCCTAACATAGCTGTTGTATATTGGACTTGCTAAAGTCAATGAAACTTGTAAGTAAACAAACCCAAAAATTAAGAAAGAAAGAATATTCTTTAGGGAAAAAATTCAGACTCTGGCAACTTTAACAACAACAACAAAAATGGAAGCGTGCATTAAAAGAATTCTTCAGCATAGGCTTCCTACAGAGGGAAATGCTTTTCAGAACATTCTGGATAATATGGATCTGCATATAACTAGGTAACATTGTAAGTGTTGTAAGTGGGGGTGAGTGTTGGGGTGGGAGTGTTAGGTGTAGGTTCGAGTTTTCAAATCATGGCTATGGTTGTCTGGAAATCAGACCCATGGATTTGGGATGCCAGCAGTCCTAGCAGAATATCTGTGGGATCAGGAAATTAAGAACTGACTTTCCTGAGGGGCCTCTTTGATTCTTAGTCTTTCTAGATCTCTGAGTATCTGAAAATCTATATTACTTGTAGCAGAATTGATACTTTTGTGCACAAAAGCACAATAAGAAGACAAGCTTTAATAATAATAATCATGAGTATTTATTGTGCGCTGACCATTTGCCCAACATTTTTCCGAGCATTCTACCCATTTAACTAACCCATTTAATTCTCCCAGAAGCCCTATATATAAACATTATCTCCGTTTTTTACAGATGAGAAAACTGAAGGAGAAATTAAGTTAATTATCCAAGTTAAAACAGCTGGAAATGGTAAAGCTGAGACTTAAGCCTTCTGACTTTGGTCTGGACTCCTGACTACTTAGCTATAATGCATTTCCAGTGATCTTGGAGACAAGATACCCCTTCTCAGTGTGGACACAGGAGTTGCTATTGCCCCTCTCCTAAATGATTAAATGCTACAAAGGGCCTTATGAGGCCATTATAACTATTGGTCAACTGTGGAGTGAAGGGGAACCCTTAGGAAAATACAACTTCCTCTATCAAATACTGCCCTTCCTGTAACTTCATTGGCTCACTTGTTTGAATCTATGTCAACACAACCTCTCGGCCTAAAACCACCAATGCATTTATAATGGCCTCACTCATGTTTGCTTCTGTTCAACCCCCTCCTGAAATTGTTTTCTGCATTTATCTGGACACTATGGCCACTGTAAGAAAGTGCAGGAACCCATCTAGTATCTTGTGTCTCCAAGAGATGAGTTCTACAGGCCACTTCCTCTCAAAGATATTAAAGGGCATTATCTGATAATTATCTAATACTGATAGGAGATATGGGGAAGTAGTACATGCCTGTTCTTATTGGGGATACGGAGCCCTGTAATCATCACAGGTCCTTGCTGTGTACCCTGGTCAGCCAACCTCTTCATCAATGCAAGTCTGAATTTTGGGTCTTGAGAGCTGGCCAGTAGCAAGAAAGGCCCTTCTGCTTTCGTTCTACTTAATTATACTTGGGCCAGAGCTGATGGGGGACAGTGAAATCACTGTACTGTTCTTTTACACATAATCAAGGATCCTTCTCTCTCTTCCTGACCTAGAGGTATTCTCTATTTTATTAAAATCACTGTATATATTTCTAGAATAGGGACTTGAAGTTGGATTTTCATTTATTGATTTTTTTATTGATATATAATTTTTCTGCATTGAAAGGTAGACATATTAAGTGTGCAGTTTGTTTGCTTTGACAAAAGCATACACCTGTGCATCCACACCCCATCAATATAATGAACATTTATATTCCCACTCTCAGACAATCCTGAACTCTTCCCCACAGGACACAACCACTATTCTGATTTCTTTCACCTTAGATTATTTAAGTCTGTTCTAGGACTTTATAGAGATTAAATCACACATGGCTTCTCTTGTTCACCATAATTTTTTTAGATTAATTCACATTTTTATAAGTTTATCAGTTGTTTGTCTCATCTTACTACTGCATAGTATTTCATTGTTGATGGACGTATGAATTATTTTCAATTTTGGCTGTTATGAATCAAGTGGATATTAACATTCCTATACAAGAATTTGGGGTCATGTATATTCATTTGTATGAGTGAGATTGATGAGCCATACATAGTTGTTTTTGAAAGGTAGGTAGAACTTTTAAAAGTAGAAGGCATAAAGATATTTCAGGATAAGAGTAGGATTTGAGTAAATGTATACAGTGGCACTAAAGTGTCATCATCATAACAGGAGCATGGCTGATAATGGAGGAAGAGGCACAACTGCCTGGGTGTGGCTAATTGCCCATTTGAATTTGTTTCCTTGAGTAAGCTTTTATTCTTGCTGATTATTTTATTAATGACCCTAAATTTCATAGGTGTTCTGATTGCCCTGGAAAGACCACTGTGATTATGTTTATGATATGCTGCCGCTGAAAGAAACATGCCTAGTAGGGTGCCTGGTCTTGATGGGCTCCCACTGATATAATTCTGGCTCTGGGACACACTCCAGAAAAGGCTGGGATGTCTCTTACTTCTGGTAGGCAAATGACATGACTGCTCACACACTGTGAGTAGTGAGGTGTTAGTTACCATTATTTGGTGTGTGATGTGTTTTGATCTCTTTAAAGTGTGTTTGGAGTCTGCTGTAAGAAAGAGCACTTTCTCATTGGTCATGGGCCTGCTTGGGGTGGGGAAAAAGAAAATGCCGGCCCTCAGACTTTCTGGAGCACTAGGAGACCTGAACACACTGCAAAGTGTCTTGGCCGTTGAGTAGACCCATGAAATAAGATACGAGCTGCATTAGGCTGATGAGAAATGCGTGCATGTTTTAAAGATTTTTTCTACACGTTATTAGATGGTGTTCCAGAAAGCTTACCTAATTTGTACTCCTGTGGGCAGCAAATAGGGGATGGTCTTTTCCTCTAAACCTTGTGAACACTGAGTAATATTTATTGTTCATCACATACAAATATTACTCAAACTCTCACTTTGCGGTTCTCAACATACAAATTGGTTCTGCTCTGTTTTGCTCTATTTTTTAGTGGGTAATTGGATGAATTTTTTCCATCATTTTTCTTTCCCAATGCTAGGGGATCATTACATTCTCACCTCAAAAGTCTTTTGATGTCATATCTTACTCCTTGGCCATTCATGACTCTGCTCTGGCATTCATATCTCACAGAAGCTCAGCCTTGGTAACCCTTTGTAACGCTGGTAACCCTTTGTTGACACTAGAGGTCTTGAATAGTCTCTGAAGAGCCCAAACCTCAGGTTCTCAGTCAAAGAACAAATTCTTAGCATTACTGTGTTGACTAACTCTCTGCTCCTTAGGAATTGATTCATGATGTCACAATAATATCTAACAAAATCAGAGCTAGAAAGTAGCTTTCCTTCTCAAAACTAGCAAAAAAAGGGTTGGTTTCTGTGTTCAAAATTAAGGTTTGAGGATGTACTACAAGACTCCTGATCAGTAGTTGGAGCCTGTGTATTAGTTTCCTAGGGTTGCCATATCCAAGTACGAAAACAGAGTGACTTCGTTTTAAGCACAAGTTGTTTCACAGTTCTGGAGCCTAGAAGTCTGAAAGAACAACACAAGTTTATTGTATCACGGTTCTGGAGCCTAGAAGTCTGAAATCAAAATGTCCACAGGGCCATGTAGCCTCTGAAACTTGTAGAGGAATCCTTTCCTTCTTCTTCCTAGTTTCTGGTGCTTTGCCCATAACCCTTGATGTTCCTTGGCTTGTAGCTGTGTCACTCCAACCTCTGGCTTCACCATCACGTGACCTTGTCCTGTGTTTCTGTGTCTTCATGTGGACATTTTCTTAAAAGGTTACTGGTCATAATGGATTAGGGGTCTACTCTTGTTCTAGGACTACCTCATCTTACCTAAACATCCGCAGTGGGCTCTTTAAATGAAGTCACCGTTTGAGGTTCTGGGGCTTAGGACTTCAATGCATCTTTATTTGGAGGATGCAGTTCAACCCATAGCATTGATACACTGAGTGGGATACAAGCCACACTCAGAATGGGCTGTTTCTCAGGTAATGTTTACAAATAAGAATGCTGATATTATCAGGGAGGTCTCCTGGGAAGAAAAGGGGATTGTTCTGGCAAACTATCACTGTAGCTTCAGAGAAATTGCAGACCTGAAGTTAATTCTTGATTATCAGCCATGAATCTCTCATCAGTTTTTTTTTTTTCAGTCTAAACACTTGCTTCTAATTACGCCCCTTTGATGTTTGCACCTTTCAAATATCTTGAAACTAAGTTCATTTCCATTTCTCACACTTTCAACATTGTTAACACAAGCTGAACAAAATTTCCTTCTTCTAGGCCTTTCTGGTTAGTCAGATCCTCCAGCACTCCTATAATTGTAAGCTGCTCTTTTCTTCAGTTTTCTCCTCGGCTGGCAGTTTTCTTAGCACTAAATATCTCACCATGTACCTCATATAGTGGGAATGAAGATGTGGCCCCCTGTATTATCTATGAAGGGACTTGTGACACATTTAATTTCATCAGGAAGCCATCAGCAACCTGGTGTCCAACTGCTGCAGGAACCCAAGTGTTGTCTTCATAGCTCTTCCTTGCATTGAATACTTTGTCTTTCCATCTCTTTCACAAACATAACATGGAAAGAAGCCCATGGTTTTTGCACCTTTTATATATGCTTTTTGGTGATTAAAACCCTAGGGAGTCGAGTTAGTGTAAATGTTAAAATATGTACCTAGAGTCCAGTAAGAGCTTTCTCTCTGTGTATTTTTTAAAAAGAGTTTCAGAATTGTGAATAATGCTGGATTGAAAACTCTGGGAAGCCAAGGCCCTCTGATTATAGCTCCTGCAGTGATATTGTATATTTTCCCAAACTTGGCTGCATTAATGCTTCTACATCATTTCTAAGAAAGAGAAGAAAGCTTAGCTCTCTTACAGGCCTTGGGAATTCTAGAAATTTACTGGACAGTGATTGTTAAAATATGGGTATATTTTAGCATGTCTCTTATTCTGATGCTTTGACTTCTTGGAATCTTGCTGACACTAGAAGGGACAGAATTCCCTCTCAAGGTTAGCTCATCCTAGAGATAGCAATCAACTTGCCATCGGGAACCAATCTAGAGTCCATACGTCCTTTATCAAGCTCTCACCCTAGGAGCCACTATTCCCTGCCCTAATCACCCCAGAGCCAGGTATCAGATAACCAGAGGCAGCCCTGATGTGCTGGAGCCTACTGAAACTACCCAAACTCGCCCATCCTAAGTCTATGTAACCTGCTTACCCTGCCTTGTCCATTTCTACCTATGAAAAACCACCATAAAGCCTCTTTCCTTTATTTTCCTCTTGCTGTTTCTGCCTTCTGACCAACTCTGGTGCCCTGGATGGCATGCCTTACTTACCTCCTGTTTCTAGGATCCATGATGTAAAAACTTATTCCTTCATGTGTCTGAATGTGTTACCATATCTGATTAAAATAAATCCCAAGGGCATTTTATTTTTTATTTTATTTTATTTATTTTTTTAAATTAACATATAATGTATTATTTGTTTCAGGGTTACAGGTCTGTGATTCATCAGTCTTACACAATTCACAGCACTTACCATAGCACATACCCTCTCCAATGTCCATCACTCAGCCACCCTGTTCCTCCCACCCTGCTCCCCTCCAGCAACCCCAAGTGCATTTTAGAGTATGT